>NC_090925.1:434006719-434631719 GCF_040938575.1 Ambystoma mexicanum | reverse complement strand
GGTCACTATGCGACCATAAGGCACAACACAGTAGTGTGGTCACTATGCGACCATAAGGCACAACACAGTAGTGTGGTCTAGATACGACCATAAGGCACAACACAGTAGTGTGGTCTAGATACGACCATAAGGCACAACACAGTAGTGTGGTCACTATGCGACCATAAGGCACAACACAGTAGTGTGGTCTAGATACGACCATAAGGCACAACACAGTAGTGTGGTCTAGATACGACCATAAGGCACAACACAATAGTGTGGTCTAGATACGACCATAAGGCACAACACAGTAGTGTGGTCTAGATACGACCATAAGGCACAGCACAGTAGTGTGGTCACTATGCGACCATAAGGCACAACACAGTAGTGTGGTCTAGATACAACCATAAGGCACAACACAATAGTGTGGTCTAGATACGACCATAAGGCACAACACAGTAGTGTGGTCACTATGCGACCATAAGGCACAACACAGTAGTGTGGTCTAGATACGACCATAAGGCACAACACAGTAGTGTGGTCTAGATACGACCATAAGGCACAACACAGTAGTGTGGTCACTATGCGACCATAAGGCACAACACAGTAGTGTGGTCTAGATATGACCATCGGGCACAACACAGAGACTACACAGTATTACAGTGGTCGCTGGGCGACCGTGGTAACGGTGCTATTGTCAGATGGCAGCATATTGCAGAGCAAGGCAAGAGCATGGTTGGTTGGCTATGGATTGTGCATTAAGTATTTTGTTGCAGTTCAGAAGCACAACGGTGCATGTGGGACCTTGGGCGTAGCAATGTTAGGAGGTGCTAGGTCAGGGCTCTAGCTCGAGGGTCGGGAGTGGATAGTGGAGGAGGGGGGCAGTATGCTTACCCTGTAGGTGGACGGCAAGGGGTCCTGGCTCTAAGCTCGACTATGCACTCCACCTGGAGCAGCACGGGCAGAGTTTGTGGCCCCTGGCTCCTGATGCTCCAAACAGGCCCTCAACAGGCCTTAGAGTGGCCTTTGCGCTGGCCGCCGGCGTGATCCGCCTGCCGGCGGTTACAGCTGATTTTAGCGAGGCTCAGCCTCGGTTTCAGGCCGCGCTGCGCCCGGCATGCGTGGGTCAGGCGGCGTGTGGGGACAGGGTCAGGCAGGCCCTGTCCGTGCTCCTCGTCGTCTCGTGGTTTCGCCGCTGGGCTGGGGTGCTGGGGGGGCTCCTGCCCTCGCCCCACGGTGTGGAAGAGTGAGTGAGGGGGTAAGCAGGCCTCAACAGGCCTTAGAGTGGCCTTTGCGCTGGCCGCCGGCGTGATCCGCCTGCCGGCGGTTACAGCTGATTTTAGCGAGGCTCAGCCTCGGTTTCAGGCCGCGCTGCGCCCGGCATGCGTGGGTCAGGCGGCGTGTGGGGACAGGGTCAGGCAGGCCCTGTCCGTGCTCCTCGTCGTCTCGTGGTTTCGCCGCTGGGCTGGGGTGCTGGGGGGGCTCCTGCCCTCGCCCCACGGTGTGGAAGAGTGTTACAAGGAGAACCGGGTCATCTCTAAAAGGAAAGGGGATTCCAAGGGTCCCTGAGAAGAATTAAAGGAATTCATCCAAGTGATTAGCCAAGAACTATTTGAAAATTTATCTTTTAGGAGCCGAACACTCCTATCCAGGTGTCATTCTGCTGGACGTTTGTAGTTTATTTCTTTAGTGGTAGGGCCAGAATAGATTGGTTTTGAGATGGAGGACCGACTGTTTACTTTTTGGTCTTCACTTCCGAGGACCAGCACACTCGTTTGTTTCGTTTAGTTAGGGAAACCCATAGAATAGGAATATAAAGGTAATTTTCTTATTATATCAATACATCACTTGTTGAATATGACAAAAACGATTGTCTCCTTCTGACCTACCACATGACCCAGAGGTATAAAAGCACCATCGCAGAATAGAACGGTGGCAAATACAAATAAGCATTTAGTGTAAGGGTATTATAGAATCAAATAAAGTGAGACACACTTTGAATTTTTAGCAGTTTTTTTTAATTTTGTTTGTCTGCGACCTTAAAGGAATGAGAATCTCATTCCAAACAAGAAGACCTTGATGTGCAAACGTTTATCTGGCTCAGTTCAGATTGAACTTGGGAACTGAAAGTGTCAAGGTACTTAAATATCTCAGTGTTGGCAAACTGACCTATGTGGTTTGTGATTGTATTATGTCATTACTTTTTCCTGAACAGACTGATATAGTAGGTTGTGGAAATAATATAATTAACGTGCAACAACATTTCTGACTGAGGGTCTAGGACAACACTGCTTTCTTAACTTTTTCAAAGTTGGTATGGGCATACTAGTGTCATTTAAGATGTAAACATCTAGGCTGCTGCGCTTCTTAACATTGGTAGCATTTCGGACAATTAGTTTGGTTTTACCTCAAACAATTTTGAGCCATACAAATCAATATTTAGACTGGTCGTAATTGTGCATTATCTGGAAAATTATTGTTGGTAAGCTTGTGAGTCTTCTCCCCATCATAGCATACGATAGCATTGAAACCCTAGATCAAAAGTATGAAGGTAGTCATTAGCAAAGGGAACAAGAATGAGCACTGCAACATGCCACGTGAGTTTTACAAGTGGCAAGACCACCTGAGAACATGCAAGTGCTGCGCATTGTGGGAAAGGAACCAACGCATTGTGAGACAGGCATGGTATCAAGACAGACGGACACAAGATAATACCTTGAAAACCTTTATTTAAAATACTTAGGGTTGGTGTACTGCCTAATTTGCCCTCTCTAATTTGGGTTTCCACTCAACTGATGTTTCAAAGGATGGTTGAGTTCCAAAAGTCCCAACGTTGTCAAACCTATGCTTGCCCCCACTCCTGAAACAAATGTTGTGCAGGATTTTCTTAACCCCTTAACTGCTGTGGGTTTTCCCTCCCAATGCTGAGCCCTTTTTTGGTGCTTTCAGTATGTCGCCATTCAATCCCTTGTAACCTTTTTGATAAATGTGATATCTGGGCCAAATGTGGCTCTTTATAATCCCACATGTAGGTGGTCAGAATGCCACTAGGGAGTCCTAGTTTGCAGTATGGGGTTGAGAGAAGATAAGAAAAAAGAGAACAAGTTTTGAGTGTTTTTTCCAAAAATGCCAATAAAATGGTGTACAAAAAAAGAAGCCCGTTTTTTTTCCTTGTAAGAGCTAGGAAGAAATGGTTTGGTGTTCTTAAAAGCCTGGCAAATGGCGAATTCAGAACAGGTCGAGTGCAAACAAACTATTTTTAGAAGGTTACCATCAGTTTTGTGAGAGGTAGGCGATTTGTTGCCTTTTTTTTCCCCAATACAACATGCATGGACAGAATGGAAGAGGAGGGTAGGAAAGCTGAATGGGAAGTCAGAAAGGCATACAATTCTGAAAAGTAGACAAAATTCCAAGTTTAGGAATGGGTCATTTGAGCAGGTCAGGCAACTTTGTAGGTACAATTCCCATAGTTTGGGGGGGGGAATGGAAAAACGATGGAACAAAAAGGTATGTGCTGGACATGTTTGGACCTGTAAGGTAATATCTTCTGTGAATATTGCGAAAAGCAACACACCACTTCAATCCCCCGATCCTTCTAGTTGGGAAATCACCCATTTTTTGTAAAGTTTCACAAAACAAGCAATACCACATGCCAATAACTGAGCCATGGTGCAGACGATTTTTATGCTGACGGCCTAAACAGATGTACTTGGCATGTGAAAATAAGGAAAAGAAATGTGGTGAGGAATGGCAGGCATACATTTTTTTTAAAAGCACAGGCAGACCTTTTTGAACTTGTGTAGGTTACAAAAGTGTCCAGTTCCTAAAGCAGCGACTAAATGTAGATTACATTTTGGGAATGAAAGGGTTGTGTAACCAAGTGCAGTTGCAAATGTATGAAAAGGTGATCAAAATCTAGAGAAAAAAACAAAGGTCCCACCTTCCCTCAGGTGTCCCGGCGAACATGGTACCTCACGTGCGGGGGGGGGGGCTCTACCCGGGTGCAAAGGGAGAAGGCTAAACCACTGGTTCATCAAATGCTTTGGGGAAGACTGGATTTTGCTTTGTGGACAACCTACAGATTTGGGCTTGGGTTGTCGCAGCCACCAAGGAAAATGGGGAACCCCATTCATTTCTGAAAAGACACCCGTGGGAATGCACAGAGGTCTGACTTGCGTGAATCGTCCTAGAATTGATTACCCACAAGCCCCGGCAAAGTCCAAAATATATGGAAAAAACACAATTGTCAGACATTTGCCACCAGGAAACCACTAAAACACGCTGCCAACAACACATGTCCTACCTTGCCACTGGTGTCCTGACGAAAACGGTACCTCACATGTGTGGGTGCACTTTACTGGGCGCAAAGGGAAAAGGCTAAACCACTGGTATCCCAAAGGGATTTGTGAGAGCACATTTTTAGGTTTTTGGTCTTGTGGAAAACCATACAGATTTGGGTCTGGGGTGTCAAAACCACCAAGGAAAACGGGGAACATCATGCATTTCTGAAAAGGCACCCATGGGAACCACAGAGGTCTGACTTGGGTGAATCGCACTAGAATGTATTACCCACAAGGCCTGGCAAAGTCCAAAAATTGGGGAAATACCACCAGGAAACCACCATAACTCAATGCCAACACCACATGTCCTACCTTCTCACATTCTCATAGGTGTCCTGACGAAAACGGTACCTCACAGGTGTGGGTGCATCTACCTGGGCGGAAAAGAAAGTGTTGCCATATACTAGTCCACCGGCAGTCCCAGGGAGCCCCGGCAGCGTCCCCATCCCTATCCGGAGTGAAAAGTTCCAACCCAGCGCAGATAGAGCTCCATGACGGTCGGGGGTGTTGTCCCTGGCCTTTGGTGCCTGTCTCCCATTTGGGTGGACAGCACCCAAGCTCAACGGCTGTCAGGGTACCAGTCCCTTCCTGGAGGGACATTCTGTAAAGCAGCCCAGCCTGATTTCTAGGGCGGTTGGAGGTGATGTCCCCGGCCTTGGGCATCCGTCTCCAAGCACAGCGGCAGTCCCAGGTTGCCCGGGAGGGGTCCCCATCCCTTCCTGGTGGGACCTTCTGTAATGCAGCCCGGCCAGAGCTCCAGGATGGTCAGGCGTGATATCCCTAGTCTTTGGCACCTCTCTTCAATGTGGGTTTATGGTCCCCAAGCCCAGCCTAGAGCTCTGGCTGGGTTGCGTTCCAGCTCTTACCTCCGGGGAGGTATGGGAACCCTGCCAGGACTCCCTTGGACTGCCGCTGCACTTGGGGATGGTCGATCCACATGGGAGACAGCCGCTCCCAGGAAAATGCCAATGTTCTGCTAGCATGGGGGGCAATTTGGGGCCTGACCCTGCAATTTCGTCCCAGCCCACCAAAATACCTCCCTAGACTGCCCACACCACCACCAAGCCAGCCCCAGTCCCACCCACTGACCATGGGGCCCTAACCGTAGAATAAAAAAACTACTTGTACAGCATAGATGCTTCTCGCGTAAAAGAACCTGTTAACGAAACAGGAAACATTAATTATGTGGTCAGCTCAGCAAAAACATATAACGATCACTCTGATCACTGCCCCCCATTCAAGCCATCCTTGTTGGTCTAGTGACCCTCTAGGTGAAACAATAGGCTTCTATCTTGATGCCACTCTCTCGCTTAAACAAGTCAACTCACTCGCATCCTCCACAGCTGATACCTGTAAGTTTATCCGAGCCTGCAGACCATTTCTCTCCACCTCGAGTTGCATCACCCTCGCCAGTGCCCTTGTAATGTCGAGATTAGACTACTGTAACGCTCTCTACTCAGGCGCCAACAAACATATCATCAACAAAATACAAAGAATGCAATATAACGCCCTAAGAGCAGCCCTAAATAGCCCCAGGAGAGAACATATCTCTGACGCTAGAAGAGCAGTTTACTGGCTAAAAATATCTGACAGGATACTTCTAAAAACAGTCTCCCTTACCTCCAAATGCTTAAACAACTTGGCCCCACCCTACCTTGCTGAAAGGATAAATAGAACATTGTCCACACGTCCAACGAGAACAGCCAATGCCCATACCCTGGAAATGCCTAGATTTAAACGTGTCTCAGCTGGAGGATCTAGCTTCCCAGTTATTGCAGCACAAACTTGGAATGCACTACCTTTCCATCCGGGCGTGTTCAGGTGAGCGTGGGTGAGACCCCGACCCTCTTGGGCCTCGTGATCCGGGCCTTGTCTTCGTGCTTGAGCCCCCCCGGGCCCTGCCTGCAGCGTTGTCCGCCCCGTGTCCCTGCTTCCCCTCCCCTCTCCTCCCTCCTCCCGCCCCCAGCCGTCCCCCGTGATGTGATTGGCTGCTCTAAGGCAGCCGGCGAACCTAGTCGCCGTCCCAGCTCCCGACCGCCTTTCCATCCGGGCGTGTTCAGGTGAGCGTGGGTGAGACCCGACCCTCTTGGGCCTCATGATCCGGGCCTTGTCTTCGTGCTTGAGCCCCCCGGGCCCTGCCTGCAGCGTTGTCCGCCCCGTGTCCCTGCTTCCCCTCTCCTCCCGCCCCCAGCCGTCCCCCGTGATGTGATTGGCTGCTCTAAGGCAGCCGGCGAACCTAGTCGCCGTCCCAGCTCCCGACCGCCTTTCCATCCGGGCGTGTTCAGGTGAGCGTGGGTGAGACCCCGACCCTCTTGGGCCTCGTGATCCGGGCCTTGTCTTCGTGCTTGAGCCCCCCGGGCCCTGCCTGCAGCGTTGTCCGCCCCGTGTCCCTGCTTCCCCTCTCCTCCCTCCTCCCGCCCCCAGCCGTCCCCCGTGGACTGATTGGCTTGCTGGCCCCTTTTGTCTGACCCTTCCAGGGCAGCCCCCTGCCCGGCAGCCCTTGCGGCTAAGGGCCCGGGGCAAAGGGCGGCTCCTACATTGGCGGCTCCAGGACGTGTCTGCAGGTGTCCGCAGGGGAAGCTAAGGAAGCCAGACACCAACAAAACTGTGAGTATGGCATGGGTGGGGTGTAGAGCAATCCCTCTACTCCAGAAAGCCCCTGTCACTCTACCTTACCTTCCATAGCATAGACTGCCATAGACTTAAATCAAGACATACCTAGGAAGACTTGCGACCACTGTAAATGGATTGTAAATACTGCCTTACGATGCACATGAACTTACTTGCCAACTTTAGCTAGTGCCACACGTGTAGGGAACTGAGCTTTAGCTTGCACCGCATCTAGATAAAAATTGGTATTCTTAACATGCACTACACCTAGAATTCTGAACCCTAGCCTGCGTCGCATCTAGATAGAAATGTGATTGTTAGCATGTGCCTCACTCAGGATTCTTAACTCTAGCTTGCGTCGCATCTAGATAGAAATAGGATCATTAGCATGTTAGAAGTGTCCTCAATAGCCTCTGTGAAAAGTCGATTTTAGAAGTGTGCCCAATAGCCTCTCTGCTAAAGTTGAACCTAGAAGTGTCCCCAATAGCCTTCTGTGAAAACCGAATTTAGAAGTGTCCTCAATAGCCTCTTTGTTAAAGTTGAATCTAGAAGTGTCCTCTATAGCCTCTTTGTTAAAGTTGAATTTAGAAGTGTCCTCTATAGCCTCTTTGTTAAAGTTGAATTTAGAAGTGTCCCCAATAGCCTCTCCAAGAAAGCAGAATTTAGAAGTGTCCCCAATAGCCTTTTGTGAAAACTGAATTTAGAAGTGTCCTCAATAGCCTCTTTGTTAAAGTTTGCATTTAGAAGTGTCCCCAATAGCCTCTGTGAAAGTAGAATTTAGAAGTGTCCCCAATAGCCTCTTTGTTAAAGTTGAAGTTAGAAGTGTGCCCAATAGCCTTTGTGAAAAGTTGAATTTAGAAGTGTGCCCAATAGCGTCTGTGAAAAGTAGAATTTAGAAGTGCGCCCAATAGCCTCTCTGAGAAAGTTGAATTTAGATATGTGCCCAATACCCCCTGTGAAAGTAGAATTTAGAAGTGTCCCCAATAGCCTTTTGTGAAAACTGAATTTAGAAGTGTCCTCAATAGCCTCTTTGTTAAAGTTGAATTTAGAAGTGTCCCCAATAGCCTTTTGTGAAAACTGAATTTAGAAGTGTCCCCAATAGCCTCTTTGTTAAAGTTGAAGTTAGAAGTGTGCCCAATAGCCTTTGTGAAAAGTAGAATTTAGAAGTGCGCCCAATAGCCTCTCTGAGAAAGTTGAATTTAGAAGTGTGCCCAATACCCCCTGTGAAAGTAGAATTTAGAAGTGTGCCCAATAGCCTCTGTGAAAGTTGAATTTGGAAGTGTGCCCAATAGCCTCTGTGAAAGTTGAATTTAGAAGTGTCCTCAATAGCCGCTGTGAAAAGTCGATTTTAGAAGTGTCCCCAATAGCTTCTCTGTGAAAGTAGAATTTAGAAATGTGCCCAATAGCCTCTGTGGAAAGTTGAACCTAGAAGTGTCCCCAATAGCCTTTTGTGAAAACTGACTATAGAAGTGTGCCCAATAGCCTCATAGTGAAAGTTGAATTTAGAAGTGTTCCCAATAGCCTCCTTAGAACATTTTAGAAAACACTTGAATGACCATATAACCCACCATATGCTTACTCTCTCCTTTACACCACCACTCAACTAGAACACAGAGATACTATGACACCATTCGGTATAACTGTTCTCATACCAACATTCCGTCTCATACTCCACATCACTCTATGTAAACACTGCTGGTTACACACCCCCAGCCAGGCGTTCTCCTCAGGCCTAACACAGCCACATCCGGTCTGGATTAATCCTGCCAGAACGAACACATACCCCTGACCCCTCAACCACCACACCTACCGCTAAGAAGCAGCTATTACACGAATACCGCACAAGCTGCACACATACATGGTGCCCACACGCACCTTTGACTCTCTACTCCCTCTACTGATCAGAACTTCGGTTCCCCAAGGGCGTTCAACCTACCAGCGCCTTCAGACCATACCAATGGTATATAAGGCGCTATATAAATGCAAAATAACAATAACAATAACAAGTATGACTTCAGAAAGGAACAACCATATCCTAAATTTAGACTCAATGTAATTAAATGGCTACGAACAAATGACTGTTAGTTTACCTTCTTGGTACTTTGCACTCCTGTCTCTGCTGCATGTCTCTTAACTTGCTTCCTTCTGTATGCCACTGTAACCATCCTGGCAACCTATTTTCAAACTGTCTTGTATATTTTTTGCTTCTTTGTACACATTATTTAACCAAGCTTAAGCTGTCTTGACCTCTACTGCGCCTGGCTACCTAATGGGTTTGGCGCGCAATACCAAATAAATAAACAAACAAACCCCCCCAGTAAAACACATTTGCCCCTTCCTAGGGGCAGATTACACTGCCAATCTACCCCCAGGGAGGCTTGCAAGTGATGCCCCCCATCTTTTTGGGGTGCCGGGGGAGAGGGCCTCCCCCCCTTTCACTTAAAAAATCCCTGGTGGTCTAGTGTGCCCCCCACAACAACCCCACCAAAAACTTTATTTTTTGTTGGCCCCTTCCTTGGGGGCAGATGGGCACATTAGTGTGCCCATCTGCTCCCAGGGTGGGCTACACGGACGCCCTGGGGAGGAAGTGTGCCGCTTATATAGTAAGCGGCCCGCCTAACCCTTCCACCCCCACTTCAAAAACAGATCCCTCGTGGTCTAGTGGCATTGCTGGGAGCGGATTGAGCGATCCCCGTCCAGCAATGCTTAAAGGTAGGTGTTGGAAAAGGGAAGTCTCCCTTTGCAAGGACACCTCCCTCGATGAAAACGGCACGATCGAGGGAGAAACGTACCTTCTCTTTCAACGCTGCAGCCAAAAATGGCTAAAACAGTGAAATTTACATTCAGTCTCCCGTCAAACTGAATGAAATCAAACCCCTGGCCGTTAGGAGGAACCGCCTCCTCACATAGCCCGGAGGTTGGATTTAGAGTTTCAGCAATCGCTGATTTGCAGCCATCGCACAAACACAAGTGCTAAAAAGGAGGAGCTGTCTCGTCCTCTGCACTGGAAATGTAGTGCTGAGGAAGAGATAGCTTGCCCTTGGCACTTAAGGGGTTAAAAGAAAAATAGTGCTCGTCGGGTTCAGTTTTGCCAGTACAAAAACCTTGAAACACCCTTGGAATCCTGCAGGCAAGGTTTTTGTAGCTTCAAAACAAATTAGTTCACAAAGGTACCTAGGTTCGCTTTGACTCCCTTCCCCAAGCTTAAAGTTCACTTTTCCTATGGACCTCTCGGGGTTTGAAAAGATTGTTTCTTTAGGCTTCTCAGGGTTTCAAAAGATTGTTTCTTTTGGCCTTTCAGGGTTTCCCTTCTCCAAGCATAGTTCTCTCTCGTTTCAAAAGTTAATTTCACAAAAAGTTCACAACGCAAAAGTTCTGCTTTTCAAGATTCACTTTTCGAAACACAATTTCTTCTCTTGATTTCAAACAGCCTTTCACAACACTTTGGGGATTTTGCTTCCACTTCACTTTCAGTGCATCTCCCCCTTTCCCACCTCCTCTCAAGTTGCGCTGTTTCTATCCTCCTTTCAACCCTAGGTCTGTATCTGAGACTTTCGAGAACTCGTAGCTTTGCATACCCCTATGCGTGACCACTCTGATACTTGGTCCCCTTCTCTTTTTTCTCTGCTTTACTTAAGCTGCATTTTCTTCTCTTATGTTTTTGGCACTCACTTTATTTCATTCTGTTTTGCTTCTTCCATATGCTGTTTGCACACTTTTTCTCTCCTGTCGCTTTTTGTGCCACTCGCACTCTTGGTCTTCGTGCCACTTGCACGCTTTTAATTTCCTTTTTTTAGTGCTGCTTGCACACTTTCCTTGCTTTTTGTGCCGTTTGCATGCTTTAACTTCTGTCCTTTCCTTTCATTCTCCCACTTCATCCTCACACGCACTCCGGTTTTCTTAACACTCAGAAGCTTACCGTTTAGCGCAATGCTGTCAGGAAGGCTTGCTGACTTGAATGCTGAGGCCAGGGTTTCACCACCTGCCCCTGGTTTCCTCCCAGGTGAATGAACATCTGCCTGACTACGGGCAGCAGGACTCTGCACGCCCCAATCCGGCGTCCTGGAGACACGGCTTCCTTGCTTTGCTGCAACACTCGCAAAACACCAGGTCAGCATCTCGGTGCTCGGCTCTTTTATGGATACCTTGGGGTCTCCTTGCTGCAGCTTCCTGGCTTCCAGCACCCACAGCTTGCTCACTTTCTCTGGCAAAACTCCACCTTTTATACTTTGGTCGGTGGTCAATAAAAGTCGGTATGCATAGTTGTTGCTAGGTTCCTGACTGCCTGACCTCATTAAAGGGACATGTTGGTAGTGTGGAGTAGTATGGCCTCTCCATTCACCTTCCTCCTCACAGTACTATAGGGACTTTTCTAATAGGTAATCTTTCTTCCACTTAGATGCCTCCTCGTCTCAGTATGTGTGTGGGTAGAGGGGGAATGGGACAGGACTGGTAATATCCCATAAAGGCTGGGGGAGAGTAAGGTGATGTATGGTTGGGAAGGGTTGGGGGCTACCATGTCCCTCCCTTGGGTATTCTCTTCCCAGTCCCCAGAGACCCTTCACTCAGGTGATCCTCCCTCGCGTGTCCGCCTCCAGGGTCAGGATCCAAAAGCGATGGCTTTGACCTGGCTGCCTGAATGGGAGATACTGGGGCAGTAGTTGAGGGAATAACTCCAGGTTTCTCACACCATCCTAAGGCTTTGTCTGACACTGTGGTCACTTAAAAAGTCTGATTATTTGGTGGTCCGGGGTGTTAAAGGGTGCCTACAAATCAAGCATCCCCAATAGTGTCCTCATGAGCAGCAACTTTAAAGCCTGGTTAGTAGCCTGTAAATTTAACATTTTATACTGCTTAATGGTTTTTTGCCACCAGGCAGATCCATAGGTATAGGTTTAACCAACACTTTATTTGGGAAAGTTAAAATTGTGAGGCTAAGCATGGTCAAAGCAACATAGGTTTTAGTATGAACAGGATGGATGGCTTTCACTTGGGTTTAACAGTTCTGGAAATCGTAATCCTTGTTCCCTCGCCGATTGAAGGATGGAGCTACACGGCCAACCCAAATCTTGAGGTTTGAAGTTTCCCCTGCACTTTTTTTCTATTCTTATAGTTCTGAAGACTCTGGTCAGCTACTTCTGGTCCTGAATGATGACAAACTCTTTCCCAGGGTTTTCAGGGGACCATGTGCACCTGCATGCGAGGCCGTTTGAGCAGGAGGGTGTTGGACTGAGGGAGGGTTGGCAAACCCCAGACCTTCCACTAGTTAAGTTTCACATCACATCCACTTTTTCGCTTTTTCCCTGTCTCCGGGTCCTGGCTCTGCTCCCCAGTACTCATCCTGGTATAACTCCTTGTTGGATTACAAAGTTCTTGTAACGAAAGGGCTGGACTTATGCCTTTTTTCCTCTCCTTGCCAGACTTCTCTGTTTTATTGTTAACTCGCCACATGCTTGAGATGTCACACTACCCCGGCTCACCCTTGGAAGGGTTCAGACTTGACATATCTTCTTCCTACTAGGTCTCATCTTCCACCCCGTCCCTGCTTACACCTTCAACTCTGCTCTTTCCAACCTCCTCCTTGATGTTTCCTCTACCTTCCTCCAACCTCCCCTCTGCTGTTCTTGCCATCCTCCTTATTAATCTCTCCCACTACCTCCTTGTTGCTCTTTCGAACAACCTCCTTAGCGCTTTCTCCATTTTCCTCATGGATACTACCTCCATCCTTCGTCCTGATGTTCTCTCCACCTTCTTCTCTTCCTCTCCATCCAACTACCTTTCCATCTCCTCTGTCTGGCTCTCACAATCTCTCTTTTTTGATAATGCTTCTCACCCACACTTCTCCCAGACTTCCCCCAACCTTTATCTGGCACTAGCCCCTCCCCCAGGGGCATCCTATGCCGCAGGGTCTGCGCCTGGGTTTGGTGATAAGTATACTGTCGGAATTAATGCAGCATGTATTTGAGATTCAAGTTACCTAATGGTAATTGTGAAATGCAGAGCTGTATTTTGCATAAGTATCATCCACCCTCATTCCCACTGACTAAGTGGTTAATTATGATCCTCTCATCTTCCTGGCCTGTGCTCCATCTACACTGCTCATTTAACCAAATTAACCTGCTTTGTTTTACTGGGGTGTTTCTTAAATGGGCACACATTGGGGACGCAGGAGTCGTGTGACAGTGCTCTGGCATATCCCTGGAGTTAGGTCCTGAGGATCCTCCTTCTACTCGAGGGCCCAGCATCCCACTGCAGCTAATGGCACCTAACTTCCATGACCGCTCCATCCAGGTTTCAGACACACGGAGGGTACTTGGTCACATTCCTCAATGGTTCTTTTACCTTCACCTTCTGCTGGTCAGTCTAGTAAAGAGAGCAGCTGTGTTTCTTATCTTGTGTGTGCTAGTGCCATGTGTTACTGTAGTTTAGTACCAGTGGTGAATGTTTGCTCAGCAAATGATTATCTCAGAGCCGTTAACATTCAATAAATTTAGATAATACACTAGAGGAACAATACTCTTTTGATCACAAAAGAATGTACAATCAATATGAAATCAGATTTGACAGGAAGCAGTGAGTTTCTTCCAATGGGACAGTCTGACCAAGTTGTGAGGGGAGTAAATGGAACATTCACCGGGGACAATACACAGGTGACATACATCGATTAATGACAAACAACATTGGACATTTTCAACTGCAGGTAGGCGGTATTGCCTGCTGTGCTTTGGATGTGACTGATGGGTGAAGTGCTAGAGTCGAGGTAGAGGAAGTGAGGTACAGAGGCAGGTTGGAGGTGAGGGAAAA
This sequence comes from Ambystoma mexicanum, assembly GCF_040938575.1. Lineage (NCBI taxonomy): Eukaryota > Metazoa > Chordata > Amphibia > Caudata > Ambystomatidae > Ambystoma > Ambystoma mexicanum. Next base: position 434,617,986 of record NC_090925.1, on the reverse strand, counting down.
ATGTTAGCTAGCAAGCAGATGAAAGATAGGTTAATGAAGGCAACTTGGATGAGGAGGTAGGCTTTTGGTTTGGTTTTGAACAAATCTGTGTGGACTGTTTCTCGGATGTCCTGGGGAAGAGAGTGCCATGCAAATGAAGCCGAAAGAGCAGGAGCAAGAGGAAGCACACAGAGGGCGAGCAGCCACAAAGGTAGTCAAGGCAGCACAGAGATTTCGAGAAGACTTGTACAGTTGGATAGAGGATAGATACAGAATTGACTTACGTGGATAGATTTGTGAACCAGGAGCAAATATTTAAATCTGGCCCTGTTTGCATCGCCATCCATGCAGCCTGGTGATAGTACAAGGAAGTAGGTGTGAAGTGAGGGAGTTCAAAGAGTTCTGGTAGCAAAGTGAATTATCTTGTTGGGAGGACAAAGTATAGTTGGGGAGACCAGAGAGGATGCTGGCACAGTAGTCTAGTCTAGAGAAGACAAGAGTGGATCAGAGATGCTTGGTGGTGTTGAAAGGAAGGTGGTGCATGATTTTCCTAATATTCAGGAGTTTGAGATGAGCTGCTGTTCCAGTTTTGGAGATGAAAGTAGAGAAGGGTTATCCATAACGCTGAGGTTTCTAGCTGAAGGAGAGAAGGGGCTCGTGTCATGTGGGCACTGCAGAGGAAGAGCTGAGAGGGGGGGGGGCTTTTGCCAGGCAAGAGCACCCCTGGTTTGGTAGGGGTTCACATCAGAGTGCAAAGCCATCCAATATTTAAGGGCAGAGAGACAGTTGGCAATGTTGATAGTGATCATTGGAGAGTTCAGGAAAAGAGAAGATTTGGGTGGTGTTTGTGAAGTTGGTATGCAAACCCCCATGGGGTGATTAGTGCCCCAAGAGCAGAGGTGTAGAGTGTAAAGAGCTGACCCAAGACAGAGCCTTGTGGAACACCAACAGTTAGAGGAGTGAGTTGAGAGGTGTTGTTGCTCTAGGAGACAGAGAATTGGCGAGGTGCAAGTTAGGATCCAATCCAGGCAAGGGCTCAATCATGAATCCCACGAAGAAAGTCTATCAAAGACTATTAAGTTTGACACATTCATGAGAGCAGATTCTGTGGAGTGACCAGAGCAGAAACCTGCTTGTAGGGGGTCTTGAAGTTTGTTGTTGTCTAAGAAATTAAGACTGTTGAACACAACCCTTTCCAGCACTTTAGAGTAGTGTGTAAGGAAAGACACAGGGCGAAAGTTATCCGGTAGGTTCGGGTCAGCGCCTTGCTTTTTTAGGAGAGGAATGACAGTGGCTGTTTTGAAAGCAGAGGAAAAGCAAGCCGAGTGGAAGGAGAGGTTGAAGAGTTCAGCTAGGTGAGAGGCCACTAAAGGGGCGATACTTGACTTGACTGGCTGAGGAGCAAGAAGGTCTTATGGGACACACGAGGGGTTAGCCTTCATCAGTAGAGCTAACAATTTGTCAATATTAGTGTGACTTAGGTGGGAGATAGAGGCAGAGGATGATTGTAGAGTAGACTGTAAAACGTAGGAGGAGACGGTGTGTGTAAGGTTGGGAGATTTTAATTTTGGACATTTTTGCAGCAAAGTATTTAGCTGGGTCATTAGCTGTGAGAGTGGAGTTGATGGTCATAGGCTTAGGAGGAGGGAGTTATGGTGCCGTGTAGCCGTTGAGGATGGTTGGAGTGAGTCATAGAGGGTTGGGTAGAATTCCCTTTTCACTCTAAGAGTGGACGAGTGTGTTCAGGGCAGTGAGGTAGAATTGCGGGTTCTCATGTTTGTCGGTACGCCTGCATTTGCACAGCAGCCGATGATTTCTGTGTGGAGAGAGCGTATGAATGGGGTTGACCCATGGTTGAGAATGCTGAGACTTGGGGTGAAAGCAAGCAGGGGGAAATGAGAGTAGCATGAGTTATATAGTAGGGATTGGAACCTGGATAAGGCAGTGCTGGTGGAAGAGGCATCTGGTGGGAATGAGGACTGGGTAGGAGAGAAAGGGTGGGAATGGCAAAAGGTTTCCTTTTAGTAATAGGTGTGACGCAAGTGGTGAGGAAAGGTCAGAGGGTTGAAAGGAGATGGTGACGGAAACAAATGAGTGATCAGATATGGATGGTGTGACAGTATTTGTGGCTGAAAGAGTGGTGGAGATGAAAAAGAGATCCAAAGTTACCTCCCTTTGTGGGTAGGTAGGCTATAGATATAGTGCAGCGTGTGGTCACTAAGAAAAGACCTAAGGAAATCTGAACTTCATAGTGGTGTGAGAGGGAAGGTTAAAGTCATCGAAGAGAATGAGGTGATGTTTAGTGGAATTAGAATCAAGGAGTTGTCAGTGGGACCAGGAGGGTGATAAATGGAGCTGTGAACCGAGAGAAGCGGAGCAATAGTAGGGATGGTGAATTCAAAAGAGGTAGGAAAGGACATGTCATTGGAGATTTGTGAGGCATTGAGGTGGGAAGAGCGTTGGTGTCAGCCTTCATCTCTGCTAGGCGAGGAGAGAGTGAATGAAGAATAGTTTGGAGTTGTGTAGGGTGGTAGTGTCAGATGGAGAAATTCAGGTTTCAGTGATGGCAAGAAGATCTAGGGGAGGGGCGCTGGAGTTAAAATAGTTGCTGTTTAAGGACATTTTGTTGCATAGAGACTGAGCATTCCAGAGTGCAATGTTCAGTGGTTGAGGTAAGGAAGAATAGAGAAGTTGAGTCTCAGAGGGAAGAGAGGCGAGGTGGATAGGTGTTAGAGAAGGTATGGTTAGCTTGTCGGCTTTGTTGGAAGAGAGATGAAGTAGTGGTAGTTTTCAGTTGCAAGTTTTATAACAGGGATAGGAAAGGAGGAAGAGTGTGATTGAGGAAAGTGTGGGGTGGAGGTGAGTAGGATCAGCAGGAGTGAATGCATTATAGGCGAGTCGCACAGTGTGTAGAGACAGAACAGTAATTGGGAAGCTTGGTGTACTCTCAAGTGCAACAGGGAGAAAGGCAAAACTCATAAGGTAAGAAGCAATGAGGCTGGTCTTCACCCTTCACTGTCCTGCCCTTAACTGGGACACACCTTGCTGGACGCCCCTAGGAAGTTCAGAAGGGATGACACACGCTCTTGTTACCTGATTGCCTAGACAATCAGTGGTTGGTCGCTTTGATATTGTCCCCTGTGATAGTGGATGAAAGGTGGTCCGCACAGACTTCCACATACCAGACTTTATTGCCTGAGTCTGTGGCAGGTGCTGCTAGTAAGCTGGTGGCCATACACTGAAATCCACTGGAGAGCAGACGGCAACATGTTGTGCATTCGCAGATATGTGGCAGCCCTCAATGTGGGCTCAGACGAGTGTTGCAAAGGCGAGAGTGGAAGCTGATCCAGTGCTTCTGTGGCGCACACTTGTGGAGAGGGCGGCTTACTGCCTGGGAGAGTGCTGGGCTCAGTACTAGCGGTATACTCTGCTCTATCAAGCTTGGGTGAGCATGTCTGACCGTAGAAGGTCAGACAACAGACCAACTGCTTATAAGTACACTGGTGCGTAAAGATGTGTGTATTCTGCAACACTAAATGCTTAGTTTTCTTCATGACTGCTCCTCAACAGTAGAGTGCTTTGAGTCAGATGACTGAGACTGCCAGCAGGTTTAGACATGGCCCCCACCTTATCAAAAAAGGTTATATGGTGCCCTGGTTGAAGTAAACTGACATCGGAGGACAGTGTTGGAGGTATGGCCACCAGCTAATTAGACCTCAATTTACTGTAGTCAGATGTTGATGTAAATCTGACAGAAAAGAACAGCTGTGAAGATGATCAGGGACCACCAGCAATTTACAAATCAGATAAAATGTCTGAAAGCACAGCTTTCTTGAAAGTAATGGTTTCAGTCATGCAAGATCCTACAATTATTAATGAAATGTGTGAACTTAAGGCTACCCACAACAAATTGTCCTCACAAATGGAGGTGATTGCATCCTATATAGTCGATATTCGGGCGAGGTGGGCAGAGCTTGCAGGTTGTAAGTGAGAAGCTGAAGGAAGGATAGATGTCACTGAAAATGACATTGTTGAACATTCAAAAACAATGAGAATAATTCAGTTTGATGCAAAGGCCCTGACGGACCGAATTGAAGATCTTGAAGGCTACTCAAGTCATAATGGTCATTTCCTAAGAATGAGGTGGCAAGCATAGTCTTGAAAAATTGAGGCTTACCTGGAAGGCCAGTTGCAGAAACCTTTCCTGTCTCCGTCATGTTCTCTTAATTTTCTATTTGATAGAGCACACGGATCAAAGTTCCTGGTCTAAACCTGGATCACATCCTCGCTCAATGATTCTAAAATTCTGGAATAACCAAAACTAAGATACCCTATTGCTGTCGGGTAGAGTAGCGGGAACAGTTTACTTTGAAAACACTGCACTGCATTGCAGTTTTATCCCAGAGTTTAGGGGCTCATAAAACCTTGATGTGGTTAGAAACATGCACATAGAATATTCTATGATGTTCCTTGCAAAATTGAGTATTGTCATGTATGGAAAAACTCACTTATTTCTATACAGACTCTGAACAGGCTATTCAATTTGTGGAGACTGTAACCAACTCTACAAAAATTACATCTGACCCACTAATCCAAACATCCGAATTGTGGAGTGGTGGTTTAATATACATTGCTGACTTCAGAAGTTCAGACTGACTAGGTTAAGAGAAGGTGTAGATTTTCATCTAGAACAAAAGTATGATTGAGCACCATGGCAAATGTGTAAGAAATATGAATGTCCAAAAGGGATACACTGATGCTTGTTAAGACAGAGGGGGTCTGGGAAACTCTCTACCAGCACAAACACAGCCCATTGACTTGTTCTTGGGTGGATGGCCCCTGGGAGAGTCTCAACCAAGTCTTTAGCTCACTGTTCTTTTCACAGAGAAGATATTTCCCCACATATCAGTTTTTGTCCTGCCCTGGGGCAGTCCAGCACCGAAATGCTAGGCAATTCTCCTCTGAACAAGAGTACCACAGCAACCCCATTTACCGACCATCCACTCAAGAACAAGTTAATTGGCTGTGTTCGTGCTGGTAGAGAGTTTCCCAGACCCCCCCCTCCCCCCCTCTGTGATGCTTGTTAAGAGTCTGTTATATTGGTGGGGTGGCTGGGACTTGAGGTGGGCGCCAGAATTGACCCATCTAAAGTAACAGAAGATAGTTTCATTGTAGTCTATGACTATGTTATGGTTGGGGGCATGTTTCTCTGTCTAGTTTGGGAAGTTACTGTGCTTGGGGATTGGAAGGGAGAATTTGAAGTGGCCAATGATAGATACTTGGCAATGACTGTTAGTGCAGCTTTTCTAAAGTCCAAATAAGGGCTTCATAAATCCATACATCTGAGGCAGTACATAAGCTGTACCACCTCTGCATGTAGCAGCGTAGACTGAGCAGCCAGGCTTATTTTAGGAGGGAGAGAGGGCTGTAGCTTGGTACAAAGAAATTGTAGCATACATATGGTCCACAAAAAAAAGTTTTATTGAAGTACAAGTAGACCAAGATAAATCTTGGATAAGTCCTATAAACACAATGCAAACCGAGGTATGAACTTAGAGAAGCAAGTCAAGGTGAATCAAGCATAAGGTTATACATTCAGGATAGTAATATACTATTCTTGGGGGAATAAGACCAGGTTAGATATATCTTTAAAAGTTGACCCAGTCACTCGTGCAGTGACCACAGTTATGAAATCACATAATAAACCAACTGTTATAATTGCACTCCTTGCAACATTACTTTTTAGAACTCTGTTAACAGATAGTAAATCTACTCGTATACTTTCTGGAGGGTCTTTAAGCTACTCTGAACGCACAAGAACTATTTTAGAATGCACCAAGCAATTCAAGGAATGCAAATCCAAATTACACTTTTTAGAAAGACAACGTATTTCAAAATAAGTAATTGACCCTATGACTATTTTAGAAATCACAACCCAGTGTTACAAGTTGAGAAGAGCAGCAGCTATTCAAGGCAAGTAACCATATACTTTTTTTTTAGTTTTTAACTCTGTCATTTCAAAATATTAAACACAACATCAATTAAAGAAGAGGGTTATATTTTAAGCAGATCAAATTATTCTTTCTACGAAGCAAAAAAAATAATTTCCATTCTGCACTATGGAATCATATAATAGAAAAACAACTATAACTAACCTATTGCAATATTGCTATACACAAAAGACAGAAAACAACACAAAACAAAGACATACACAAACTTATATGGACAGAACACCACAACCCAAACTCACAAATAATTCCCCTATTCACTCGCGTCTTCCCAAACCACATGCTCATCCCAATTCATATAACTGTTATATATATCACAATACAACTGCCATGCGGGATTGTTATAGACACAATTGCCATGGGCCACTCAGACCGTCATCACAGCCCTGCTGGGCATTGGTAAGTAACTTCACTAATGGCCATTTTGCCCACTTATGCTAGGCACCCTGCCACAGCTAGCCGCCATGCCCCATGAGCATGCACCCTCACCCTTGTGCTAACGAACGGAACCGGTCATTCAGGCACTCCCCCTAGACCCCTACTGCGTAGGTCCACTCAATCATGCTCGAACACATGTGTCCTGCACAACCCAACCACTTAACCCGGGCTGCTCCACTTGTGCTCAACTCTGCCCCGAGTCCTCGCTCTCTGCACAAATCGCACCTATACTAATTGACTTATTTTTGGAGGACACCATGGTCCACCCGCTACTGAACACTGTGCCCAACTGCCCCATGGATCCTATTGCTGGCCATCCATTTGGGCCCTTGCCAGCTGCTCCAGCAGCTACTTGGCTACCGGCCTACCACCAAATACACAATATTGACTGTTGTCATGGACAGTGCCCGAACCTGTGGCCTCCATGCGGTGTCTGCCAACACAGGACTGGGGATTACACTGGACATCCTACTAGGGCACACACAGCCAGCACTGGCATCCACCCCAATTGGGATCCCACCCTCCACAAACACGGCTCCATAACCCAGCATCCCCAGACCTTGACCCACTCCTAAACTAACCGCACCCGCGGCATTAGACTAGGGAGCACTCACCAAAGGGCACAATCAGGACCCCTTGTTATCTCTGAATCCATTACAAATCTCACCGGGCCACCGGCCCCCAAACTCATACTCTCTGCTTGTCCTAACAGAAGCTAACCAGCTACATCCATACAGAAACCTATCAGCCAAAACTATACAGGACACACCAGGCCCACTCTCTCAAGGTAAGCAACATTCCAGAACACAACACAACAAGACCTTCATACATGCCTCAATACTAATGCCCTCCTTTCTTTTCTCTCATTGTTGTGCTTAATCCCATGGAAATTTTGTGAATTGATAACCTACTAACCACCATTACGGTTGTTCTGATCGATCATCTTTCCAATCCTGTCGTACACATGGCTCGCCACACACGGTTAACTCACGGCTCACCACTATTGCCAATGGGCACATGAACAATGAATACTGCCATTTGTGTATTATACAAAATGTACTTCATCTTTACTCTACAAAATGAATATTGTGAATTGTACATAACCCAAAATGTATGCACATTGCCACGTATAATTTTGTTTTATCACAGTAATTTGTCACGATTATTTGCACAACACCATCCCCACCACATAATTGCGCAGCCTTGAGAAAGACCCATGGTCGCAACACGTGTCGGCATTTTAGAAATGCTAATAGCATATGGCGTATAATCCAACTGTACCCAGAGATGTCTTCCATACCATGGCAAAGATTGTAACTAAAAATACTGACCATTAAACTAGACCAATCTCAAGCACACAAACGGTGTCCTGAATCATCGAAGGACCATATAGAGGGTATCAACATACCAACTGGCTAACACCCTATCCAGCACCACAGTAACGAGGGTTCCAACTCTGTATACTGTTATGATAGATTAGCTTCAATTATACAGTTCATTGAATGGTTCCCATATCTCCAAATATTCGTCCTCTCGTTTGTTTTTGTAGCATGAGCTCCTCCTAACTGGACAGAGTCTGCAAATCAGCCAACCATCCCTCCCCTTTTGGCTTTTTCCTTGTTTTCCAGACCTTTAAGATTTGCTTAGCGGCCACCACCAAAGCTTTATTCATGCAGCTACCATAGTCGCAAGCTACCTTACATCTCCTACGATCTGAGAGCAGGATTATTGAATAAGATGATCTAGGAAACACTATTCCCAAAATGATGTCCACCCTATCCAGAACCTCCCCTCAAAATCAATCACTCTTAGGCATTTCCATAGCATGTGTAATAGGGTACCTCCCCTCTGGCCACAACCCCAGTAAGATTCCTCATTTTTCATACCTAAATCAACCATCCGTACTGGGGTCCAATATATAGACTACACAATATCCTCTGACGAACGAATCAGATTCAGATCCATCTTTGATTTCGTACCCACTCGTAATAAATTAACCCATTCTTTTACAGTTGGGTCTCTGCCCAGCTCTTTCATCCATGCTTGCTGTCATTTTTTCCAAGAGGCAGTAAATGAGCCCTCTGTAGGCATCAATCTCAGGAATGTCGAAACCATACGGGGTGGCGGGTTAAATATATTAGACCATCGGCTTATCTTTCATTATACTATTTATCATCCCCTGTCTCTGTGTAAGAAGAGACTCTTAACTCTGTATAACGCCTTAGTTCCCTTTTGCCTAAACCAAAGATTCTTCTAAGAGTCAGAAGGAATCATCCGCCCATTATTCCAGACATCGCACACCCTTCGAATTCCTTGCATTAACCAACCCCGCCAGCACAGGGTCTTATTCTCAATTTGCAGTCCTAAATTATACCACAAAGATGCTTCATAATGAATCCATACATTCTCGCCGCAACTGACCATCCATGAAATAAGTGCATCTCTAGTTACCTCTATAGTTGGTAGTTTTGTGGTTAAATTGGGTATTTCTCCAATAGAATATACATCTTGCAAGGAGTACGTTGACAATTTAGTTTGTTTGATAGACATCCATAATGGCAAACCATTATCTCTGTGAAGTAAAGTGCCGATTTTTTTCAATATAAACCCTTGTAGTAATGTTCCAAATTGGGAAATCCAAAACCCCACAATGCACACATTAAAACGTTAACCATATACTTTTAAGAGGGGCTTCAAGCAACTCATAAGAGAAGTCTTAACTTCTAGACTGTTTTAGGTCTGTATAAAGCAGATCAGGGGGAGAAAAACCTAATTACGTTTTAAAATGAACACAATGTTATTCAAGGTAGGTAAACCCTGTTGGTGAGCTTTTACTCCTTCAGTTAAGAATACTGAAACCTTGCCCACACTTATCACTTTTTAGAAGGGGGCATCATTCAAAGCAATGTGTGCACTATTTAGAGGGGCAGAATGCAACTCCAAGGTAAGCATAAACGTCATGACGCTTTGTAACTTCTGTCACAGAGCTACAGTTATCACAATAATTCTTTAGGCAAGTAAGTACTTTTACACTTGTTATACTTTTCAAGACCAAATACTTTACTTATCCAGTCCTTCCCTAGTCTATTGCATGAGTTCTATGAGGCAGAAGAGTGTTCTTAAGGGTCTAGGTGCCAGCTGTAAGCAGGTTGAGATAGGGTTCAGTTGCAGGAAAGTCAAAGGTCCAGAGGATATCTTCTTTAACAAGTATTTACTTAAGAGTTTGTTAAAGTGTTTAGGAACTTCTGAGAAGGCTCCCTATTTGTTCCAGCAATAAGCCTGGGAAAGTGGTATGGGCAAACTCCCAACCACATGAACAACCCATTCCGACCCACACAATGCACATCAGATTTAAGGTAAGTATTACCCAAGTCCACACAGTACCTTAGGAGAAAAGAAGAGCTTTGAAGTGGATACCTTCATGAAGCAGCAACACACGACTCGGCCCCTGGATTCTTTGTCTAGAGACAAAAGAACTAAACACTGGATGGGAACTTGCAGCAGCAGACACCAGACAATGTTTCCAGCAAAGGTTTCTTCACTGCTTCTCATGGCTCTGTGGATTTGGTGCATTTTTACAGCAGCCAGATGAAGAACGAATAACACTGGATGGATTCTCGTCACTCTCTTGGTCCTGCAGTGTGGTGAGGGGACTTCAGGGATTCGAGTAGTGTCTTTAGAGATCAAGCAAGATTCCACCAACGTTCCGGATGAATTCTGACTTTGGAGGACCATGCACTCAGGCTCTTGGTCCCAGGGTATTTACGCGGTTTGCATCCCAGTAAATTTGCAGTACATCTTGGGATGGCTCAAAATGCAGGTCTTCTTCAGACTAGAGGATCTGGGTAGGAGTCGTCGCGTTTGGGACCCCAGGTCGAATGGAAGGAAGGGCTGCATCAGCCTCAGGTTACACAGCTGGCTCTCCGGTCGCTGGAATTCGCTATACATGTTTATTTCATTTATTTATTTATATTTGTAAAGCACACTATAACCACTAAGGACTCAGAGGAGTAAGAAGGCTTACTTAAAGGGTTACAGTTAAGCCGCCCAAGGACACTTCAAAGTTACGGTACATGAATGCTGAGGACTGTGTGGAGTAAGAGGGCTACTTAGTGGGTTACAGTTAAGCTGCCCAAAGACACTTGAAAATTACGGTACACAAACATTACACAGATAGATAATTAGCCACACACACACACAAGAGTGACTATAGGTGGAGGCAGGTTACACAAACAGGCAAGTTTCGATGGCTTTGCGGAAAGAGGCATGGGAGTCAATTTGTCTAATGTGTCCGGTTTTAGCTTCAGTGGTCAACTTGACAGCAGCTTCCAGGTTCGGTGTATTTATCAGAAAATGCATCACAATGTCTGCAATCTCTGCCTGCAGTTTACAGAATGGGGGTTCTGGATGTCCAATGAGGACAGCCAGCACCCCACTGGGAAGTGGTTCCTTTCAGGCAAGGTGAAAGACAAAGGGCTGTGGAGCTTTGCATTCCTCCCTCGCTTCCTGCCTTTCGAGTCGCTCTGGAGCCTGGGGGTGGAATCCAAAGTATCCCTGCCGAAGACAAAACTTCCACTGAGTTGTTCTCACCTAGAATGGCAGGGGAAGACCTCAGAAACAACAAAGTTACTTAAAAATAGCAGAAAAGAGGCAACTCTCCATTCTAGGAAAAAGGAAAATGGTGGCTCTTTTGTGCATTACCAGGGCTGATTTAACAGCCTGCTACTAATAAGACTAAAAAGTCACTACAGTAAAACCACTGCCACCAGCCATTCGAGTAAACTTGCAATTGTAACAGAAATGTCGCAGGTTTGCAAGCAAATGGGATACATTGTATTCCCCAAACACTCCACATAAATTGTGGTGTGCTGGCTCACTATATAAAATTAAATGGGGATGAAATCCCTCTGTTCCCCTTGGGAACAGAAGTTCACCCAAGTACATTAAAGAGAAATTAACATGGAAGCCCAAAGGGGCAACCCAGCCTGAGCCAAAAAAGTTATAGGAAACAAGAACTCCAATCATACACTATGGGGATACCTAAGGTCACCTGTAAAAAAAAAAAGAGTAAAAGACTAGGTGAGGGGGCGAAAAGGATTCCCACTCACCTAAGGACAAGGCAGAATAATTACCAAGTCCAAGCAAAGGTCTGGGGTTGACGGGTCAGGAAGATGCATCTTAAATATGAAAATCTTACTTAACAAGGACTACCACGAATGGGCTAGGGCGAAACTCTGACTCATTGAGAAAAAGTATTAATTGCTGTGATAGGGCTGCTTTATGGTCCTGTTAAGTCGAGTCGCTTTGCTTGATGTTATTTTTGTGGAACATGCATGGTTTGAATGATTTTAGGAAAATGTTTTTAATCTTCTCCAATGCTGCAAGACATGGTATTAATGTACTTGGACTTCAAGAAATGCACTTCGAAGACATAAAATAGACATAACTAAAAGCGGGGGTGTCGATATTTTCTTTTCAGTGTACCCTAGCTACACTTGTGCAGTTGAAGTGCTAATGCATATAATCCTGGAGTTCAAATGCACTTAGTTGATAGTTGACAGAATGGGTAGATGTATTAATTTGCGTGCTAAGATGCATCATATGTTTCATCTACTAAATGTATATGCTCCTAGCTCTGATTTTCCAAAGTGTCTTTGAAAAAGTCTCTGGTTTTCTGCTGGGGGCACTTGAAGTCACTACAATCTGGGTTGGTGATTCTAATACCACTTTAAACACTGCCTTAGATTGCTCATGGGGTGGTATGAGATTTAGATTGAAAGCTGTGATAGCGGTGAAAGACTATATACAATTGTATGGCTTCATTAGCATGCACAGAGCTTTACATCCATTGCTTAAGGAATGTATGCATTATTCATGCGTACAGGAACACATCTGCTAGATTACATTATATACTGATATCGGAGCATGAGGCTTCATGGGTAGAAGATTGTTTAATATTTCCTGGGATGTGAATAGACGGTAGTCTGATCAAAATATCTATAATTAAGCATCTCTGGATTAATGCATGTAAATTTAAGTCCCTCACAGACCCAGTGTTCAGGAAAAATGCATTGGAAGCTATTCAGGTGTATTTTAAACTCAATATGTGCTTAGTCTCCTTGATGACAACATTGTGGGGAAGCATTCATGCTCTATCTAAGAGGAATGTTTATTTAAAAAGTGGCCAGTGTTTTTAAGAATCTGTCGCAGTTTTAAGAAGCTAGAGGAGGACATGGTCGCATTACAAAAAAAGAAAGGTGCAGATGAGGTGGGTGCATGTATGCTTGAGACACTATTCTGACATGGCTGCCATGGAAAGTAAATATTTGTATAGAGCTGGGGCAGCTCAGAGTTGTGGCAATGCTCGGAGGCGAGGTCGGACACTGACCTGGCTTGTAACTAAGAAAAGAAGAAATGCTATCATTAGTAACTTCAAAAGACGACCGGTGAGATGGTTACCGACTATGAGTGTCCAGATCAATGCTTTCCTAATAATTCTACTGCATTCATCTGGGATTGGTACACATGAAGATATTGCTGATTATTTGGATGGAGTTATGTCCATACTTCCTATGGTATAGCTTTGTTGCCTATATGAACCTATAGGGCTTACTGAGATTTTGACTATTTCTGAAATGTCCAATGGAATGGAATATTTTCGGGTCCAGGTGGCCTTGAGGCTGATTTCTATGAAGCCTACGCATACCCTATTGCTGCTCAATTGCGATGAGTATAGAAAGTGTTGAAGAGGGGTCATCTACCATGGACCTTTATGAATCTACTGTTATAGATTTTCTGAAACCTGGTGAACCCCCAGATGTGTAGCTCCTACTGACCATATTTGAAGCTAAATGTAGAGTTTAAGCTGCTGGCCAAGATAATAGTGCGACGAATCCCAGGATGTCGTCACTTCTCCCATGGTGGGTGGTGCCCCTTCTTATGAGGCCAAGGAGGTGAGGCTGCTACCTCTCAGATCTCATGGGGAGGGAAAGCCCCTATGGGACCAGTGACAACTGTTCGGAGAGAACACAGTATACATGCAAACCCCACACCTCTGCTCTCTCTATCCCTACCATCCTCTCCCATGTGCCTCTCTAGAGTTACCGAAATGAAATGGCATTTATAACGCACCTATACACAAGTGGTTCAAGGCGCGACGAGGCAAGGGAGGTGGTACAGAGGGAAGACAGACAATGATTTTACTAGGCCAGGTGACTTTGAGATCGCAAGTACAGGGGAGGGGGGAAAGTACAGGGGGAAGGGACAGGGGGGGGCAGTGCACTACATAGGACAAACAGTAAAATAAATAAAACAATAAAGTGCAGCCAGCTGGTGGCAAGGGTAAGTGCAGACATCAGGTTTCAAGTGCTGGTAGGGTGCTGTAGGAATACAGAAATAGCCCCGGAGTGCAAGGGTTGGCAGGGGGCAGTGCAGGTGTGCAACTGGAGGTGAGGTGAGGGGAGGGGAGGGGAGGGGACCTGGGCCCAAGATCAGAGGGTAGCCAGGTAACCAGTACAGTTTCAGCCAGGAGATCAGCAGGGGAGAGGAGGAGAGAAAGTGGAAGCAAAGAGGAAGGTCTTGAGGTGCTTCTGGAACCAGACATGGTTCTCCTCAAGTTTCAGAGAGGCAGGGAGGCTGTTCCAGAGGGAGGTCCCAGCCGAAGAAAGATCTACCACCAACTCGTTGCTTGAAGAAGTGACGACCCTGAGGGAGTTGGAGGCGTTTGAGCGAAGAGCTCTAGAAGCAAGATATTTAGGGGGAGAGTTGAAGGTATTGAGGCCCCAGACCCCAGGAGGCTTGGTGGACAATGCAGTGTTTTGAACTTAATTCCTGTCGCCGCTGGGAGCCAGTGCAGAGATTTCAGTCCTGGAGAGATACAATCCCTGGGCTTGAGGCCAATGGCAAGTCTTGAAGTCCTGTTTTTGATGAGTTGCAGAGAGTAGATGTAGACACAAGAAACTGTTGCAGTAGTCCAGCCCCGTGAGAACCAGATCTCTGGAGACGGTGAGCATCTGGTGGAAGGAGAGGAAAGGAAGAATACCTCTGAGGAGGTGCAGCTGGTAGTGCGACTTCTTAGAGATGTCAGAGATGTGGGGAGAGTGTGGAGTCGAAGATAACCCTGAGGCTTTTAGCCTCACAGGTGGGAGCAGGAAGAGGGCCAAGAGCGGCTGGCCAGAGTGACAGGAAAGGAGGGAGCAGGTGTGCTGATGAGGAGAATGTAGGTCTTACTGGCGTTAAGGCAGAGATCATTGGTGGCACGCCACTCCTGGATACCAGACAGTCGGAGATAGAGAGGAGGAGAAGAGGTGGCGGAAGTGAGCCTGAAAATTAGTTGTCATCCGCATAGCACTGAAAGTTGGGGCAGAGAGCGGCAATGCGGTGGGCAAGAAGTGGCAGGCCAGATATTGGTTGAACAGCCAGGGAGAGAGGTTAGACCCCTGGGGAACACCACAGGTAGAGATGGAGGAGAGGAATAACCCAAGTTGGACCTGGGAGGGTTGATTGGAGAGAAAAGATGCCAGCCCAACCAGGGCTTGATCAGTGATACTCAGGTTATCACGGAGAAGGTTGAGCAGTGTGGCATGGTTGACCGTGTCGAAGGTAGACAAGAGATCAAGTAAGATGAGGACACAGGGGGTGTTGGAATCAATGTTTGAGAGCAGGTATTCATGGATGTTTAGGAGGGCAGTTTCCGTGCTTCTGGCAGCTCTGAAGCCAGACTGGTCGTTATGGAGACAACCAACAGATTCAGTGTGAAGATTACGCTGGGAGATGGCCAGCTTTTCCAGGAGTTTGCCCAGGAAATGAGTGATGGTGACTGGACGATAGTTAGTTTGGCGGGACAGGACCGCAGAGGATTTCCTAAGAGGGTGCACAAGGGAGTACTTCAGAGGGGAAGGGAAAACTCAAGTGGTGGAGTGGTTGCAGAAGTCAGCCAGAGCAGGAGCCAGGGTCTTGGTGGTCCTTGATGGTTTTGGGAGAACAGGGGTGAGCCTGTTTTGATGAGTCTTTCATGGATCGGACTTGTCTAGAAACCTTGACTGGGGAGAAAAGGGGAAAGGCAGAGAAGTAGGGAGGAGATGTGGCTGAAGAAGGGCCAGAGGAAGAGCAGGGAGTAGACGGATGAGGGTAAGAGGGAGGGGGAGAGGACAGGATGTCCTGAGTTTTAGAAACCACTGAGACAAGGAAGAATAAGCAAGAGTTGAAGGAACTAATGTGTAACACCACTGAGATGAGGAAGAGCTGCAGAGCCATAACGAATAGACCGTGGAACTAACCTGAGCGGTGTAGATCACAGGAACCAAGTAGGACGAACCTAGTGATGGAGGAAAGAGCCTGGAAGCTGTACGGCTTGGGGCAAAGAGGACGCCCAACAAGATGCAGAGGTGACATCCTTTTTCGGTTTGCAGTCGGCAGACTGAAAATTGAACTGAAGAATGGGAGCAGAATGGAGGCAAGCCCCCGAACCACATGGCTGTGGACAAGGGACTCCAACTGCCCAGCCTCTACCGCTGTGCAGCCACTGCAGAGAGAGGAGCCCATGGAGCAGAGAACATGGGAAACCGATTGGAGCAACAGGAATGCTCCTTGCTTGGCGAGAAGCCAGATAAACAGTGGCTGAGACCATCACTGCGGAGCTGCTGCGAAGAGGGCAGAGCCCACAAGAAAGATGCTAGGAAGCAAACAGAGCTGCAAGAGCGCTTCATACCTGCAATGAAGACCCGACCATGAACCCAAAGGTAATAGGGTTGCTTGGGAAAGCAGGATAGACCTGAAAAGCCAGTGAACCAGGGTCTGTGACCTGTACACAATAACAAATATGATCTTCAAGAGAGATTCGAGAGAATACATGGCAGGGAAGTGAAGGTGAACCAGGTAAACCAGAAAACGAAGATAACATAAGGGTCTGAGAACCACAACCAAATGGGGAGAGAACTGCAATCCCTCTTCCTCGGCACAGTACCTGGCAAGTGAGTGATCCAGATCTGTCAACAGGGGCCTGGAACCCAAACACTAAATAAGCCTGAGCAAGGCCAGGAGAAGGAAGATATTCCCCCATCAGTTGGATTTGAACTTTTATTTTAGGAACTCAACTTTATACAGCAAAGTTTTTGGTCCTCTGTCCAGAAGAAAGGGACTGTTCTCCTGGACCAAAGAAACCTACTACTTCAGTTTAATGTATATGTTAAATATTAAAGGTATTTGTACTGCGCACCGTCACCAACAGAATTGCTCCCCAGGCGCTCTGGCGGATCTGTAAATGATAGGGTGGGGTGGGTTAGTAAGGTGAAGAGGGAGTAGGATAGTGAGAGGAGTGGTGTTCTGTTGGCAGCTTCAACTCGGTATATACCAGATGCTGAGCTTTGGTGCGGGCATTGGGTCGGTGATAGGCCGCATGTGCTGTTGGTCCGGCTTATGTGGTGTTGCAGTGTTGTGAAGTTCGTGCGGCTTGTTGTGCAAGAGATGGTTGTGAGAGTTTGAGTGAGATAAGTATGCAGAGTTTGAGCTTATATTGGTTAGTGGGTTACCCGACCTTTGGCATGCTAGCATTTGCAGTCCTGTCCCAGTGTGGCACCAGTTGACCCCCACAATTCTATCTGGATGCGGCACGGGCCAATGTTTAGAATTCTATCTAGGTGTGGGCAAGCCAACATTCACAGTCCCATCCAGATGTGGCGCAAGCTAGCGTCTAGAAATCTGTCCAGGTGTGGGCACGCTATCATTCGCAACCCTATCTAGATGCTACGCAGGCTGATGTTCACAATTCTAGGTGTGGCACACGCCAATATTCAAGTTTCATCTAGGCGCGGGCTTGCCATCCTTCAATCAATCCCATCTAGATGCGACTCAGGCCAATGTCCACAATTCTAGGCGTGGCCTGTGCTAGTCTTCAGGTTTCGCATAGGTGCGGGCATGCTAACGCTCTAAGTCCTATCTAGATGCGACGCAGGCTAATATTTGACAAATCTATCTAGGTGTGGGTATGTTGGCATTCAGCTTTCACCTAGGTGGGGGCATGCCAACATTCATGGTCCTATCTAGATGCGATGCAGGCTGATATTCTCAATTCTGTCGAAATGTAGACATGCTAATATTCACAATTCTATTTAAGGGCGGGAATGCTAGCATTCAAAGTCCCCTCTAGATGTGACGCAGGCCAATGTCCACAATTCCATCCAAGTGTGGCCATGCTAATATTCTCAATTATATCTAAATGCGTCTGCCGGTCTGGATATGGTGCGTCCGGTACATGCGAGTCACTTGAGGGCTTTCGTTTGGGTCTAAGTATGTGTTCAGTCAGTCTCTGGAGCCTTCCTTTTGTGGCTATTTTCCATGATATCTTATGCTCTGACGGGTGGTTAGTTCTTTGGTTTGAGTGTTTGTCCAGATTGCGAGTGGCCGGGATTGGAGTTATTTTCATTGTTGTTTTAATGTCTGCGCATTCTGGTGCGTCTCCCTTGTGGTTACCCTGTGAAGAGCCATGATTTGAGGATTTTCCTGAATGCTAGGTGGTTTGTTGTGTTCCGTATATTCTTAGGTAGGTCATTCCAGGTTGTGGGTGCCTGGTGGGAGAAGGAGGATCCTCTGAGTTTTTTTCTGTTGTAGGGTTTTGGTTCCAGGCGTATGTCGGTGCTTGATCTTAGTGTTCTTGTCGGTTGATGTAGGCGTAGTTTGTTGCTTAGGAATTCTGCGCCTTGTTTGTGTATTGCTCTGTGCGTGATGCACATGGACTTGAACTTTATTCGTTGTTTTAGTGGTAGCCAGTGTAGTATTTTTAGCGCGTGTAAGGGAGGGAAAGAGTTAGGATTCTGACCTAGGACTGTGGGCTTTTTACTTTCGGACATTCTGACAGACCCATTTGCCTTTTAGTTGAGGCACGGAAACCCCTCTTAGAAAGAGGGCAAGATAAGGTTTTCATTTGAATAAATGTTTTTGCCAACCCCATGCCACCACTGTCAGTCTAGTTCCATACCCTTTCAGTAGCTATTTATTTCATGCCACAAATTACTTCTTTGATATACCTGAACCATGCATGGTTCGTCCCTGGGGTATTGACGAGCTGAATATACGCCATGGTTTTGCCAAAATCTCTGCTCCCAAGCCAACCCAAAATGTTATTGCAACTTTATTGGATGCCAAAAAAGCTGTTTGACTTGGAGTGGAGGTTTCTGTGGAAAACACTTAGGAAATTCAATATAGGTTGATATTGAGAGAACAAAAATATTGACACAGCGATGTCTCTTACCCTACCGTTGCTTAAAATCACATGACAGGGATGTCCCCTATACTGTTCGCATTTGCGATACAGCTACTAGGCCAGTGGCTCTAACAAAAGCACTCGCATGAAGGGGAGGAGGGAGTCCTATTTTACAAGGGTTTGTTTCTCTTTATACACTGATGACATGGTCCTTTATATAAAAGATGTGTGAAAAAAGACCAAGGCAGTATTGCCTGCGGTGTGGGCCGCACACCCTTATATCCCGATTGGATTTCAAAGGAGATTAGTGTTCTAATAATCAACTTTCGCAAATCTTTGATTCTTAAATTCAGTGATTTATTCAAAGTAACAGTAAGCAGTCGCTTTTCTGATGGGCAAAACAACCCATTATGGCCAATGCATTTCGGACTCTACAGTCCTTCATCAGGGCCTGTCTAACCAGAGTTATAGCCAAACATCAAACCTAGGTATTGGTTAATCCAATTGTACAGAAAAAACAACCAAATCAAATGTATCACAAATAAACGCATAACATCAAACAATATATTGAAACAGGGTACCCACGTACATAAAGACATATGTCATAAACACAGAAGGAGAAAGAGAAAAAGAAACAAGGATATGCATAAGCTTTATCATAAAAACATGACATTATTCAGCTTTTTATCTTCCAATACGCCTATGTTTGCCTATTATAAAAGTGCCCCACTTCTCGTTCAACTATAGATCTACTAATACACCTCGTGTTTTGGCGTGTGTGCTAACCAGTTCATTTTCGGTTGTGTAAATGCTATAGTGCCTGATAGTAATAGTGTTGTAACTTAACAAGTTAGACTTTCAAAGACGAGTGACATTTACAAACCGCTTAGAACGAGAGTTTATCCTCATGGTGACTAAGCTGAGAAACCATGCGTGATGTTTATATGCGAGTTATGTGAACAAAACTCTGACCTTAGTCAATTAGATGCTGGCGTACTCAAACCCAATGGTTTGTATTTGCAATATGCGGCGTGGCCGCTCACGATCAGGTACACACGTTAACCTGTTTCAATATAATGACATGTATTTTAGAAGTGCAACCAGCCCGCTGGCTGGCGTCCACTGTCATACACTTAGAATCTACAATTCTTAGACGAGTATATCTAACGTTGTGCGCATACCTTATCTGAAGTGTTGATGCAGAGCGGGCGACGTGCCTCGCTGAGTCATTGTTCTCTGTCAACTCATTGCCTAAGTAAACGCTGAGTTGTTTCGAAAGTGAGGCTTCGGTTGCTGCGGCAACTGCCTCATGCTACATGGAGACTTGTCCATGTGGAGGCCGCCATGGTTAGACAGGCCCTGATGAAGGACTGTAGAGTCCGAAATGCATTGGCCATAATGGGTTGTTTTGCCCATCAGAAAAGCGACTGCTTACTGTTACTTTGAATAAATCACTGAATTTAAGAATCAAAGATTCGCGAAAGTTGATTATTAGAACACTAATATCCTTTGAAATCCAATCGGGATATAAGGGTGTGCGGCCCACACCGCAGGCAATACTGCCTAGGTCTTTTTTCACACAGTTCATTCTCTTCGTGCTGACGCACAGTAGCACGATTTAGTGAGCTGCACCCCAAAAAACAGCACCATCTACTTATAAGCTCTCACGCAAAATAACAATAACCAGCGGTGCCCGCTCCAGTTCTCAGTTCTCTCCCTTTATATAAAAGACCCTCAGACTAATCTTGACCCAGTTAGGAGTGAGGTTAATGAGTAGAAAACGGTTGCCGGACTAACGACTAAAAAATTTGCCAAAACTTGAGAGTGCCTCTGAGAAAGTACGTAACCCGAGACAGGGGACCTCAGGAAGTGGGTGGTGTGATATTTCACAATTCTACCAAGCGTTTTAGCAAAGAATGCCAGGCCATCCATCTATGAGCTTAAGCTGAGCAAGATGCGGGTCATGCTGCAAGACAATGATCCCAGCCATACAATCAAGAGTACAACGAATGGCTGCTGAAGTAGTTCTGAAGTTGAGAATGGCTATGCCATAACCTGTACCTGAGTCCCATCAAAGTGTCGTAGCCGAAGCTGAATGAAACTGTCCCTGCAAAGAGCCCCCCCAAAATGTCAGCGCTTAATCAGTTCTATAAGGAGGAATAGCTGTATGTTGCTATCCAATAGGATATTCTACAGGTTAATGCAACACAGGAGGAATGCACCTAGAGTGGGGTCCTTTGGTAATACATCAGTACATGGTTACCATTATCCTGTTGACCGGGTTTCATAGGTCACGAGGTTTGGTCTCAGGGCAAGGGGAGAGCTGTCCAAGTTATCATGTCTCGTTAGAAGTCATTATGAATGTGTTCCTACAGTGTTGCTATAATATTGGGTGTCCTAATTTTACAGGGGCCATTAACCTGGGGTGAGCTGGTGGGTCGTGGAGCCTAAGAAAGGGCACCTTTTGGCCTGCGTTTATGGCCGGGGTTTACTGCTGGGTTGTAAATAATTCAGGTGGCTGGCCGCGGCCCTGGGAGCTGCGGGGGAAAGTGAATGCTTGATGCGGCTCCAGCCGAATTGGGGGAGGTGAGGCAGAGCAGCACAGGCCTCTGCTTTCCGTCTGGCAGGCTTCAATGGGGAGGAAGGGGGAATGGCCTTGGATATACCCACAATGGTATTTTCCTTGTGTGTTGCAGATTATGTGAAAGAGGCATAAATATTCATATAATGTACAATACTCAGTCTTTTCAAAGCTTATGTTTCTACATTGTTAGTGCCTTTACATGGCCATTTCAAATGCGTTACCTATACCCATTTTGCAATTGATAACTATATGTTAAGTATTTAACAACCACAACATTTTGTTACATTTTATGCATGCATGGTAAGCGAGGTAGTATTAAGGTTGGTGGAGCACGCAGGAACAACTGGCCAATGAGACTGATGTCAGTGACACATGGTGAGCTTGGACATTGAAATACATTCTGTGCATTTTTGTACTCAATTTACATGAGCTCCCAATGTGGTTGCACTTGTCTTCCTTTGCACTCTAGCAGCATTAGTTCAGTTATGGCATAGGACCTTGGAGTACATTCTTCTCGGCGAAACATATAACATAAAAACCCCGGGACACTTTTACCATTTGCGCATAGCTACAGGGATGTGGGTACTTCAACCAGAATGCCACATGAACACACATTCTGCCATCTTCATGGAGGTTACATGTTTTATCCAAAGGTCATGGAGAGAAGAGTTTCATCACAGGCGATTTGCTCATCAGTATTTGGGGGCTCTACTTTTATCGGGGGATCATTTTACAGTTCTTTTCCACCCCGCCCTGCTGGCCGGGTCATAATAAGGACAGTGATACACTGCGGAAGGTGAATGTTAGTGTTTGCGTCTAGCACTAGCTCATGTCCGTCTGTTTGTGGGAACAGGCTCTCAGCGGATCTGCCAGGGAGCTGCGGCCACAGGGACAAGTGTGGACTCTCCAAGGGTGAGGGCCGTGCTACGGCGCACAGGGGCTCATGTCATTCTGGTTTCACAAAATGGTTTCCAGGGCCTAGCTTAATACAGCACGTTTGGTCAATGTCTCAGCCAGTGGCCCACCCGCCACCTGGGCCCTGGTGGCAGGGGGGACCCCCGATGAGCCATGGACTTCACAAGGGGGCGGGGGAGCTGTAGGGGAGGGGACTCCCTTGGACCTATCCTCCCATACACTACTGATGGGGTTGCCACCACGTACTTACCCAAAAGCTTCATGAACATTTTCAAACCTTAATATCGAATGTTAAATCATTTGTAGATAAATACATGTTAAACAGGGTCATGTTTTGTGGCATGTATGATCTTTCTTATTAGGACTTCGATTGAAATCTGATAACATTTGAGGTAGCGGTTGACCAGCTTTTTCTCAACGCTGTATATAATTGAGTAGCATATTTTTAAGTAAATTTATGAAGCATACATTCAGTAACCGCCCTCTAGCTGTGATGGTCCAACCATAATATATATATATATATTTACACGGCTCACGGTAGTGGCCTTGTAGTTATGGTTAAGTTGCTAAACCCATAGGAAGAGCACTTTTTGGGCGGGTTATTACTTTGCTCTCCCTGGACGAATCCTCACCAAACTTTGCAAACATAGATATATATATGTATATATCTATCTATCTATCTTAAATACAATACTTTGTGAAAAGCATAACGAGGATGCCATTAATATTGTGTGGTTTCTGTTACAGGAGCTGGTTTGAGTGGACGGCAGGTACACCGAACACAGGCAGTTTTCAATCATACCGAAGATTATGTGTTACTTCCAGATGAGAGAACTATCAGCCTTTGCTGCTGGGATTCCCGAACAGCCGAACGCAGGAATCTTCTATCATTGGGACATAATAATATTGTCCGGTGCATCGTCCACTCCCCTACAAATCCTGGCTTTATGACCTGCAGTGACGACTTCAGAGCCCGTTTCTGGTACCGAAGATCCACCACTGACTAGAGACTTATTGCGCATTAAAAAAAGGGTCCATTTTCTATTTTTGATGGGCGTGCCAAGGCCTGGGTAGACGAGGTTTTATATACAGTACATATTTTGCCAGATAAGTGGACTGTTCACTTCTGGCCTTTTTTGGAAGTTGTCTGGTTAGCACAGGTTTTTCCAGAACAGCTTGTTATTTTCTTATAAATTACATGGCACAACCAGAATACATCGCTCAGTGGAGTTAACACTTCGCTGCCTGGTCATGATGGAAGCACTGTGCTACTAGTGTGGATGGATTTAATGGTCTGCCAGTTCCTTTTTAGTGGATATTCGGTTTCAGTAGATACGCTCGATGCATAAACTTGTTATGTTGTATTGTGACTGAGTGAATGGGAGCCATGACATCTTGCAGTAGGTCACTTGTAAGGTAACCGAGCCCACAGAGTGCAAAATGCAGGTCCTATTTGCAGGGGTATGCTTGTTTTCATATTATCCTTGTCTGATAGTGCCCACACAGCATTTGATTTGTGCTGCTACTGAATGAGCCAATGTTCTTTATGCAAGATTTATTTAACTTGCCTTGATGTAAAACACACACACCTTGAAGAAGATGGAGGGTGAAATTGGATGTGTCTGCAGATTTGTTTCATAGTGTTCTACCATTACGCTGAATTTGACAAATATTTATCAGTTTTGTATGACTCCTTTTTTCCCGATTAAATCATTGAAGTATATCCGTTTTAACTTTTTTTTTTATGGAGCTCTCATTTTTAGCCGTGATTGATGATTGCTCCAGCCAAATTGGTATCTTGCTTTGTTGCATCTAGTATTCAATCAACTGCTTCGATGTAACCGTTTTAGTTTTTTAGATCTTGCAATCAACATACTATCTAAATGCTCAAGGGCATACTTGCATATGTCCCGTTATTAGATGGGTTTAGATAGCTTACTGTCTTTTGTTTAGTCCCAATAGTGCCTTCATATAAATTAGCTGTGTATCGTACACCTGCATAGCACGCTTTTACTCTTCAGTCTCATTTCATTCGCTCTTTCTGTGTCTTTCTATGGAGGTGTGAATCGCATTATCAGGTACATGTTTACTATAGCCAACCTAGCCCCATTGATGAAAGCTGCGCCACCAGGGAGAAGTAACATATCTGATGGGGGCAGTACTTTTTGCAAAAGCACTATTAAACATAAAACAAATTGTTTAATTGTAATAACATAGTAAACTGGATCTTTTGCACTTGACGTTGTCCCTGTCTAAACTCTTCCAGTATGTGTTTTCAGTTATATTAAGAACTTACACTTGCATTACTGAGAAAAACCCATAGAGTAACCATATATTATTTTTTCTGGTAAGTTATCTTTCCAAGATTGACAGCCTGGCACACTCCTATTGTGTGCTTTCGAAATACCCCTCTGGGAAAGAGGAGACAAAATTCAGAGGTAAAAATGGCAAGTTGCACACTATGTAGGCATTAAGTGATCTACCCCCTCAGTTCTCCACATGCACACAGCAAACCATTTCTTACTCCAAGTCAACTGTCCCTTCATAGCGGCGAGTGCACATTTTGAGGCCTGGGACAAATCGCTGAGCGTTCCAGCCTGTTTTTACTTCAAATCAAAGGGCATTTTGGGAACAACGGAAGGACCACAGATCTTTGTTTGACACACGTTTGTTTGATAAAAGGGTTTTATGTTTGAATGACTGAGTACATAATGCACACTGAGCTTGGTGCTTATTTCACTTTTCAGAGCACTCACCCTAACCTTAATATGTTCGTAACAATATCTACCTATGCGCACAGCCTCAGAATTTGGATATTGGGGTACAAAAGCTCTCCGGAGAGGTTTCCTTCCCCCGTTCAGAATTTTAGTCCAGTTTCATGGTCGGAATGGCTGTGTACATGCTCAGTTACCAGTCCCCTGACATCCTACGAGAATTATAATTACATAAATATATGTAATATATGTGTGTAATTAAAATAAATAAAATATCACAATAGGATGTTAAACTTGTATGTAGTGCTCCATGAAGGATTATTCACACTTGTAGGTGCTATAATGGTAGCTATTACCCAATTGAATGGTGCTCCGGGTTTACAAATCTCTAAAGGATTGTGCAAGTGCCGAGTGAACCCTGTCTGGATTTAAACGTGGGAAATGCAGGTTGGCCCCATGTCCGAGGTGAGCGATTGAGCTATCCATGCAGACATATAGCATGTTAGGACAGTTTTTCTGAAGTCCACACAACGGGACTTTATAAAACTATACCTTGGCCAATACAGAAACTCCAACTCTTGGTACAGGCCTTTAGCACTCAGTAATGGCGTAGCTATGGCAGAGCAGCCAGGCTTATCTTGGGAGGGAGAGAGGGCTGTAAGCAGGCACAAAGAACTTGTAGCGCACACATGGTCCATAGAAACAGTTATACCCTGATGTATTACAACAATGTATGTTTTTTTTATATATTCACAGGCAAAGGGACTTCTTTAAAAAGTTAAGTGCTATTGGAAGTCATAAATACAATATAAAAACCCTTGGGGTCATCTTTGACTCCACACTCTCCTTCTCTCCTCATATATCTGACGTCTCTAAGAAGTCACACTACCAGCTGCACCTCCTTAGAGATATTCTTCCCTTCCTCTCCTTCCCCCAGAAGCTCACTGTCTCCCGAGCCCTGGTTCTCTCGAAGCTGGACTACTGTAACAGTCTCTATCTTAATCTGCCTGCCTCCACTCTCCGCCCTCTGCAACTCATCCAGAACAGAACTGCGAGACTTGTCCTTGGCCTCAAGCCCAGGGACCGTATCTCTCCAGGACTGAAATCTCTACACTGGCTCCCAGTGGCTGCGAGGATTAAGTTCAAAACCCTCTGCATTGTCCACAAGGCCTTCTGGGGCCTGGGGCCTAAATACCTGCAACTCTCTCTTCCTAAATATCTTCCTTCCCGAGCCCTTCGCTCATCCGTCTCCAACTCCCTCAGGGTCAGCCGCTTCTCGAAGCAACGAGCTGGGGGTAGATCTCTCTCCGCGGCAGGAGCCTCCCTCTGGAACAGCCTTCCTGCCTCCCTGAAACTTGAGGAGAACCATCTCCGGTTCCGGAAGCACCTCAAAACCTTCCTCTTTGCTTCTGCTTTCTCTCTCCCTCTCCCCTGCTAATTCTTCACAAAATTCTGCACTGAATCTGAAACTTGGCCACTCTCACCGACCTCGGTCCTGGGCCCAGCCACTCTCCACTTGCACTGCCTCCCTGGCAACCCCTGCACTGCGGGACTGTTCTCTGTATCCCTACAGCCCCCCCTTCCCAGCACTTGTCTGCACTTACCTTGCACTTGCCACCAGCTGGCCCTATTTATTTATCTATTTATTTCTATTCTACTTACCTTGTACTGCACTTTTCCCTTCCCCCTACCCCTGCACTTGCGCGGTCTGAATGACACCTGGCCTAGTAGGATCGTTGTCCGTCTTCCCCCTGTTCCCCCCTCCCTGCCTCGTCGCGCCTTGAAACACTTGTGTATAGGCGCGTTACAAATGCCATATCATATCGTATCATAACAAATACGTATTGTAAGTAAACCAAAGTATATAACACATTTAGACTAGCAGAATGCAATTAAAACAAACCCACATTAGACTATGCAATTCAAGGTAAGCAGACACTATTGATAGTAAAATGTTAATTATTCATTTTTAGAAATAATATAGATGGTAATGGCGTAAAAGAACGAAACAAAAATGCTGAATGCTCGTGTTGTGCGCGTTCGGCATGGTAGAAAACCTTGAATCCCATAATGCTGAACAAGGAGAGCAGGGATTGCAGGCGTGTCCCACGCCCCCCTAGTTCAGCATTATGGGTTCAGGGGATGTGGGGGTCCCCTGCTTACATTAGATGAAAAGCAGGGGACAATTGGAAATAAACTAATTAGCCTTTTCTTTTTTTTTTCTTCTTTTTTTTATTCAAATGCTTTCGACTTCACAGTATTCTGCCACGTTGTTTTCAGCAACGTGATTTTCACATAGTTCCAGTTAGACGACTAACATTGCAAGTAAGTGCATTAGTAACTTATTCCATCGCAGGAATAATACTTACCCTACCACAATAGTAAGTACTTTGCAACATATGTAACTTATTCTGTTTCTGGAATATGCAGGTACACCAACATTACTTTCTAGAATAGTGGAACACAATTCAAAGGTAAGTAATAACTTTGTAACACTTATTTAGTTACAGCACTAACACATAGCAAGTAAGTACTTTGCAACACTTGTTATATTTTCCTCACAAGGTTGTTTCTTTAGCAGTCCTTCCCTAATCTAGGGCATGAGTGTTCTCGGAGGCAGAATGTAGGCCCTGCTGGTCCATGTGCAAGCTGTAGGCAGGTCAGGATAAGGCACAACTGTAGGAAAGTCAGAGTTCCTTAGGATTTCTAGTCCAATAAGTATGTTACAGACTTTAAAGTTGGTAGAAGTGTTCCGGGACTTTGTAGAAGGCCCCCTAGATACTTTGGGTATTGGCAAACTCCCAACTACACGAATAAACACCCCAGCCACACAGGAGCGACACAAACTTTTAGGTATTAGCTCAAGCCACACAGAGCCTCAGTAGACTGATGCCTTGACCATGCAGCAGCACAGGACCCGGCCTCTGGCTTCTTAGTCTTGGTGACAAAAGAAAGGACACTGGATGGGAAATTGGTGGGCGCCTTTCCTCTCGATTGCTGCAAAGTACTCTTTGGTACTTCTCACGGCTCTGTGGATCTAGTGCCCTTTTCAAGGTACCAGATGAAGAAAGACTGACGTCTGATCGAGTCACCTCACTATCTTGCTCTAGCATGATGGTGAGAGGACTTCAAGGAGGGAAATCTTACTTCAGGAACCACTGAAGCTTCGTCGAGATTCGTTCACGAGAAGACATTGCACAGCACACAGCCTCCAGGCCCCTGGTTATTGGCGGTTTGCAGCCCAGGAAGGTCGCAGCTTGTCGTGGGATGGCTCGAAAATGCAGACTGATTGGTCCCACCAGTCTAAGGGTCGGAGTCGTCTTTGGGACACCTCTGTCGCATGGAAGGAGGGGTCGGCACAGGCAGCAGTTACACTGCAGGCCTCTCCGGTCGCTGGAATCAATTGGAGCTGTCTTCACATCTTCCTCATTGGATTCAGCTCCACTGGTTGACTTGTCTTCAGCTTCCAGATTCTCCAGGCCATTTATCCAGGAACTCGGCCAATTGGCACGCATGCTACATTCAAACTTTATGGGGTGGCTGTCCTTTCTGGACATCCAGCCTCTGTTAGGACCGGCTCTAGACAGGCATGGCAGAAGACAAAGGGCTGTCCAGTTTCTGACAGCTCCCTCGTTTCCGGTCTTCAGATACTCTGGGGCCTCGGCAGGCTACAAAAATGCTTCCCTCCCAAGACAAAGATCAAAGACCTCCCCCTCCCTGGATGGCCGAAGGACCACCAAGAAAAAGAACATGCACACGTAAAATGGCAGGAAAATAATACAGCCACCATTCTAGATGGAAAGCGAACCTTCTGTCCATTACCGCGGGTGGGTTTGACAGTCTGACAGTAAAAATCAGTCAGTAGAACGCGTCCACTGCCACCAGCCATAAAGGTATGCTTGTCATTGTAACAGAAATGTTACAGGAGCAGTGAGAAAGTGGGGATACAGTGGATCCCGTCAACACTCCACATAAGGTGGGGTGTGCTGATCTCGCAATATAAAAAGTAGTGGTTAAAAAGCTCTCTACCCTTGAACATGTGTTCTGCAAGGTAAGTAAGTGACTAACAGAAATGTTACAGAACCAGTGAGAAAGGGGATAGCATGTAACCCCTCAGCACTCTGCATAAGGTGGGGTGTGCTGATCTCACAATGGTAATTGTAGAAAGAATAGTATGTATCCTTCTACCCTTGGGAATAGTAGTTCACACAAAAAACCCAACATAAAATAAAAAGGGAAGCACAACAAAAGTTATAGGAAAGTATTGTTAGGCAAGACTGTATGTAGTAACCCTGTAGGAGACTACACCAGCCGTTTCCTCTTGGTATTGGGTGTCCCACCTATTGGTATAGGTCTGTACTACACAAGTTGATAGAGTGACTGAGCAGCCAGACTTATCTCAAGAGGGGTAAATGTGAGCTGTTGAGAGGGACACTGAGATTCGCAATTACAAGTATCCAAATAACACTTCTGGTCAAGGTTTCCTAGTAAAATAATGATTTAACGGTCAGTACTCCTATGCCCCGTCCCCTTTCCTGCATACTGCATGGGCGTCCCTCGCTAGGGACGGGATACAGAAACTTTCACCAGAAAAAACCTTCTTTCCCTTTAAATTTAGAGGCACGCTGGGAGCATGCGCTCCCCTGACTACGTCCACCTGTGCCACTTCCAGTCCCTTTTTCTGCGTCGACTGGAACGGGCCAATTTCACCAGCGCTCCTGGGTTTGGCTTAGGCCTTGTAATCCCTCATGCTCTTCCCCCGATACCTTCTTCTGTCTTTTTTTGTCAATCAGGTACTCGGTGCTCGGGCGCCACGCTGCTCCCCGGCGCATGGCCCCATCACGGCTGGGAGGGTTGCACCGTGTGTAACGCGCTTACACCGCGCGCTCTGAAGAACAGGTTTGCTCGGTGGAGGGAGCTCTTCAAGAAGTCTCCTCCAAAGGACTTGAAGGACTTCGTCGGACACAAGTCAAGGCCCAAGGTAGGGCCGCTTTTTTCATCACATCCCGCAAGGGTGACTCCTTCCCACGGAAACGCCCGACCAGGAGCAACCTTTCAGGTTCTCGCACCAGCATTGGTACCAAGGCTATTTGAGCTACCGGCTGCCAGGCCGAGGGGTCATTAGATCCTTCCGGGGACAGTGCTAAGGGACCGCAAGTTCTTTTACAGGGTGTACACCTGAGGGGCTATGCCCTAGTACCAGGCAGATGTCCAAAGGGGCGCCTGGATGCAGCACTACTGGCGATGCTGCCATGGGCAACACACCTACCAGGCCCTGTCCTGAGGTGCATGGGCGGTCTCATGCTCCACCGCCAAGCGTCCTGGTGGAGGCTGGGCCCAGCGAGCCAAGCACCACAACTTTGGCACGCAGCTCCACAAGATGGCTGCTGCGCCAGACAAAATGGCCGCTTGCCCATTTTCCCCCCCTTGGTGCGGAGCAGGTGACTGAACGAGTTAAAAGGTGGGACTGGTGTCAGCCAGGTACGTGGCCTACAGTGTATCCATCAGCATCGCAGGGCAGATTTGAGCCTTAACCGGCAAGGCAAAGTACACACTGGCCCCAGCAGCCGTCCGCTACGCTGTGAATACCACCTGCCACCCGACCGGCCTGTGAGGACATGTTTTTTGAAAAGTTCCTCACCCCCATGAGATATCCTTAGATAGGGGCCATCATTCTTCTTATGGCTCCAGCGCCGCAGGCCCCTGTGCAGCCCCTGCTGCCCTTGCGGGCTCCTTCGATTCCGGCTCCCCTGCCTCACACCGTTAAGGCAGTTCCACAACAGTCGCCGCAGCAGCCACCGACTCTGGTTCCTAAACTGCAGCCCTCGGTGCCCAGCAGTACTCCACCCGCTCCGGACCAACCGGACACCCTGGTGGACACTGACGAGGAGACCTGACACGCCGTCTTCAGCCAAGTCCTGCCGTGAATGGCTCGCAGGTTTTGGCGGAATATGTGGGGCTTCCCCAACCCGAAGTTGAACAACCAGAGTGAGGTCCTCACTCAACGCCCCGCGACCAGAACAGGGATCCCTATGCAGGACGTTGGCACCTTGGCCAAAAAGAGATGGCTTAAACCCCATTCAGCTCAGTGCGTCAATCAGCGCCACAACAAATATAGGCAATTGGAGAGGGATTCGCTCTTGCATTTGGCACAGCCTCAATCGCACTCTTCGGTGGTTGCTGCAGTGTCACTCTACTCAAAGCCTCAGTCATCCTCGGCGCTTCTCGGCAAGGTGGAGAAGATCTTGGAGGCTTACATAAAGGTTTATTCCAACGCCTCACTGCACCTTCGTCAATCCAATGCGGATGCCAGGCTGGTAGCCGTTAACCAGAGGCTTTGCCGGGAAATAGCTGACTTCCTTCCAGAACTTCCAGTGCAGAGCCAGGCATGTTTCAAGGCGGGACTTTCAGAGACTAAATTGGTGGCGCAGGACATCATGGAGTCCACTGTGGCCCACATTGACACCTCAGCCCGGGCCATCTGCATCGCCACGGACATTAGGACTTCCTGGCTACCAAATTCAACCCGGACGTCCAGGAACGCATATTGGACCTTCCATTCCAGGGTGGCGACCTCTTTCATTCCACCACAGATGAGGAGCTAGATAAAAAGAAAAACCGTTCCCAAACTGTGAAGTTTTTATCCTCACGAAGGCCATGCCCAAGGCATACACCCAGTCGCATCAACGCTCCGAGGAAGGGTGGGCGTTCGGCAGGTTCCGGGGCTTGCAATAACGTAGGTCTAGGCAGCCTGACCGTTCTGAGTCAGCACCGGCACAAACAGAAGGGGGGGTGGAGCATGGGCTTCTTTCAGTCCGCACCAGCCTCGGAGGGAAAGAAGGCATGACGCGCCCCTTCAGGTCCATGTCTGTGGTGGGGAGCAGGCTTGATTTTCATGCAGTTATTGCATCAGAGTTTTGTGGACCCCTGGATCCTACACGTAGTGTCCACGAGGTACTGTCTACAGATTCCTCCCTCCACTCCCACAGATTGGGACAGCAACTCTGTTGGTGGAAGTTCGGTCGCTCCTCGAGAGCCAGGCAGTGTAAGAATTCCCAGCCTCCCAGCGAGGCTTGGGCTTCTCCAGGATTTACCCCATACAAAAGAACCAGGCTGGCCTGAGAGTTGTTGGACCGCTCCACTCTCAACCTCTCCCTCTCTCTTCAAAAATTCAAGATAGGTGGAGACACTGTGCAGCGAAGACTGGATGTGCTCCCTGGATCTGAAGGACGCTTATCTACACATCCCAATTTGGCAGCCTCATCACTCCTTTCTACAGTTCAGGATCATGGGCTCCCATTTCCAATACAAGGTTCTACCCTTTGGCCTCAACCCAGCCGCCAGGGTATTTGCCAGACTGAATACAGTGGCGGCCCTCCTCAGTGCCCAGGGACACCATGTCTACCTGTGCAACTGGCTCATCAGGGCGAGATCTCCGGAGGCGGTTCACCACACTTCCTCTGCCCTTCTGATCACACTACATGAGCTGGTATTTTCTATCATCCTCAAGAAGTCTCAGCACTACACAGAGCCTGACATTTCTGGGCCTCATATGGGACACAAGCTCCGAGAGAGATTTCCCCTCGGATGTCAAGATAATGGCCTCAAGAAGACCGTAGGTCACTTCCTCAGCTGAGGAATTATTGGGTATCATGGCATCGGTCCTACTGGCCGTACGCCACACGAGACTCAAGATGAGCGGAGTGCAGCTGCTCTCATGGAATCTGGAGCGGAGCTCTCAAGCGCAGCTTGTCTGCTTTCCTCCCTCTCTCGACCCGGATGTCACCTGGTGGTCCAGGGACTGCAACCTGTGGACTGGCAAGCCCTTCTGGCAGGCAGCCCTGCAGGTCACCATCACCACGGATTCCTCCCTGGAAGGCTGGGGGGCGCTGGACAACCAGTGTCCATGAAGTCTGGGCCCTTCAGGAGCAGGAGTCTCATATCAACTGGCTGGAGCTGAAAGCTATTTGGCTTGCTCTCAAAGCTTTCCTTCCGCTCATTGGGGGCATGGTTGCCCTTATCCAGACGGACAACTCCACCAGCATGTATTACGTCAACAAGCGTCAACAACCAGACGTGGACTCCCTGCTCACAGTGCTCAGAGAGGCACAGCTTCACCTCACGGATGAGGCCCAACAAGGCTGAAACACGTGTATGGGATTGCTGTTGGTACTCTTGGTCAGATAGGAATTGCCATAGCATGTCAGTGCTGGACTGCCCATGTGGTCGGGACAAAGACTGATATGCAAATGGGTATTTCCCATCTGTGAAAAGTACAGTGAGCAAAAAGCGTGTAGTACAAACTCTCATCTCAGAACAGGTTATCATGCCATGTTCTTTCTGGAGAGGAGCGTCTGCTACCTTCTTTTTTTTTTTTAAATATAAGAAAATCGTGTCAGCTCCGCATCTCTGTGGTGGCCAGCGAGACCATGGTTCTCGGAGCTACTCAGCCTCTCGGACAGGCCATCGATTCACCTGCAGCTGGGCCCAGCTCACCTTATCGTGCAGCATTGGGGCAGGGTCACCCACTCCGCTCCACAGAAGTTAGCCCTCACAGCGTGGTTCCTGAGCAGGTCACACTGAAGCATCTGAGCCTGTAACAGGCTAACCTAGACCTCCTTCAGAGTGCTAGGAGCAAGGCTACTAGGAGCCAGTACAAATGTAAATGGACTAGGTTCTGTCACTGGGCGGACTCTCAGGCTATCGACCCCTTTACTTGCACATTGGACGATGTGCTTTCCTTCTCTGCATATCTCGCTCACTCAGGGCTGCAAATAGAGACATGCTACACCTATTTGGCAGCCATAGGAGCCTACAGCAACTTGGAGGAAGAGGTCTTCTCCAACCCAGTGGTTAAACAACCTCTGACGGGCCTCACAGGCTCTACCCGCCCATCAGGAATCCACAACCGTTGTGGGACCTCAATGTAGTGTTGGGCGCCCTGGCGCACAAACTTTTTGAACCAGCGTCGTCCATGGACATCAGACTGGTCACCATTAAAACCGCTCTGTTGATGGGTCTTGTGTCTGCGCATAGGGTCAGCGAGATCCAGGCACTGGTGGCGTCAGAACCCTACACTACTTTACACAGAGATAAGGTGGTCTTGAGAACGCATGCTGCGTTCCTACCTAAAGCAGTCTCTTGTTTCCATCTAAATGAGGAGATGGTGTTACCTACTTTTTTTTGCTGATCCCAAGGACGATGCTCAAAGGGTCTTGCACTTTCTGGATGTCAGACGCTCTGAAATTCTATCTGGACAGGAACAAGAGCTTCTGCGAGGCGGACACTCTATTTGTCACCTTCGGGGTGTCAAGGCCCGGGTACCGGGCATCCAAGGCCTCGAGGTGAATGGTTTTGCCCATCAAGGAGGCCTATGAGGGGCAGCAAAAACGACTTCAGCTAACATGCATGCCCATGCTGCCAAGGCCACAGCGATCGCATTCCAGAGACCGGTCCCGTGGCAGGGCAGCCACTTGAGCCACCCCTTGGGCTTTCTGTAAGCATTATTGTTGGGACGCCAGCTCTAAGTCAGACGTGGCTTTCGGACAGGCGGTTCTAAGGAACTTGTTTTATTAAGGAGGGTCACTGCTCCACCACCGGGATACATTCAGTTGTAATCGCCCATGAAGTATGGAGGAAAGGGGACGGGATGTAGGGGTAATTAATAGTTACTCACCGTAGTGACTAACGTACTCCTAGTCCATAGACCACTTTCTGCCATACGTCCCACCATCCTCCCCCCTAAAAATACTGGTGTCATTAAGTAATGTTAATATTGTTGATGTGTCAATGGGGACTGAGGAGTGGCGCCGGTGGGCGAAGTCAGGGAGCCCATGCTCCCAGGGCTGCACCCCAGCGCGCCTCAAAATTTAAAGGGGACATTTTTTTCCTGGTGAAAAAGGTTCTGTCTTCCATCACTAGCAAGGGACGCCAATGCAGTATGGAGGAAAGGGGAGTATGGACTAAGAGTACGTTAGTCACTAAGGTGTAACTATTAATTTTTTTAATAAGCCTTCTTTAGAAAGGGCATTATGCAACAATAAAAATGCACTTCATAACACTTCCTCAGATTTAAGATGAGCAAGTAGATACCCTTTTGGGATGTCACACGCACTCTTGCGCGCGCTCTCTCGCGCGCTCTCTCGCTCTCTCTCTCACACACTCTCACTCACTCACACACTCTCTCACTCTCTCTCACTCTCTCACACACTCTCTCTCACTCTCTCACACTCTCTCACACACTCTCTCTCACTCTCTCCACACACTCTCTCACTCTCTCTCACACACTCTCTCACTCTCTCTCACTCTCTCTCACTCTCTCTCACTCTCTCTCACTCTCTCTCACTCTCTCTCACACTCTCTCACTCTCTCTCACACTCTCTCACTCTCTCTCACACACTCTCTCACTCTCTCACTCACTCTCTCACACTCTCTCACTCTCTCTCTCTCACTCTCTCTCACACACTCTCTCTCTCTCACACACTCTCTCACTCTCTCACTCTCTCTCACACACTCTCTCTCACACACTCTCTCACACACTCTCTCTCACGCTCACTCGCTCGCTCTCTCTCACTCGCTCTCTCTCACTCGCTCTCACTCGCTCTCTCTCACTCGCTCTCTCACACACTCTCTCTCTCACTCACACACTCTCTCACTCTCTCACACACTCTCTCTCTCTCCACACACTCACTCTCTCCACACACTCTCTCTCTCACACTCTCTCACTCTCTCTCACACACTCTCTCACACTCTCTCACTCTCTCACACACTCTCACTCTCTCACACACTCTCTCACTCTCTCTCACACACTCTCACACACTCTCTCACACTCTCTCACACTCTCTCACACACTCTCTCACACACTCTCTCTCACACTCTCTCACACACTCTCTCTCACACACTCTCTCACACACTCTCTCACACACTCTCTCACACACTCTCACACACACTCTCTCTCACACACTCTCTCACACTCTCTCACACTCTCTCACACACTCTCTCTCACACACTCTCTCACACACTCTCTCACACACTCTCTCACACACTCTCACACACACTCTCACACACACTCTCTCTCACACACTCTCTCTCACACTCTCTCTCACACACTCTCTCTCACGCTCGCTCGCTCTCTCTCACTCGCTCTCTCACTCGCTCTCTCTCGCTCTCTCTCACACACTCACACACTCACACACTCTCTCACTCTCTCACTCTCTCACTCTCTCACACACTCTCTCACTCTCTCCACACACTCTCACTCTCTCCACACACTCTCTCTCACACTCTCTCACTCTCTCTCACACACTCTCTCACACTCTCTCACTCTCTCACACTCTCTCACTCTCTCTCTCACACACTCTCTCACTCTCTCTCACTCTCTCTCACACACTCTCACACTCTCTCTCTCTCACACTCTCTCACTCTCACACACTCTCTCTCACACACTCTCTCTCACACACTCTCTCTCACACACTCTCTCTCACACACTCTCTCACACACTCTCTCACACACTCTCTCTCTCACACACTCTCTCTCACGCGCTCTCTCTCACGCGCTCTCTCTCACGCGCTCTCTCACTCGCTCTCTCTCACTCGCTCTCTCTCACTCGCTCTCTCTCACTCGCTCTCACTCGCTCTCTCACTCGCTCTCTCTCACACTCTCTCTCACACACTCTCTCTCTCACTCTCTCTCTCACACACTCTCTCACTCTCACACACTCTCTCACTCTCACACACTCTCTCACTCTCTCTCACTCTCTCTCTCTCACTCTCTCACTCTCTCACTCTCTCTCACTCTCTCACTCTCACACACTCTCTCACTCTCTCTCTCACTCTCACTCTCTCTCACACTCTCTCTCACTCACACTCTCTCTCTCACACACTCTCTCTCTCACTCACACACTCTCTCACACACTCTCTCTCACACTCTCTCACTCTCTCACACTCTCTCACTCTCTCACACTCTCTCACTCTCACACACTCTCACTCTCTCTCACACACTCTCTCACACACTCTCTCACTCTCTCTCACACACTCTCTCACTCTCTCTCACACACTCTCTCACTCTCTCTCACACTCTCTCACTCTCTCTCACACACTCTCTCACTCTCTCTCACACACTCTCTCACTCTCTCTCACACACTCTCTCACTCTCTCTCACACACTGGACATTGATTTATCACTTTTTACACTTAATGCAATACCGAGGTTGTCAAAAAGGTTGGGGAAGGAAAAAGGTTAACCGGTTTCTCAGAGCATGTCCATACTTTCTAATCTCCCAATGAAGTCTAGGTTAGACCTTTCCCGGCACAAGTTAAACCTATGCACCACCTATGAGGGACAGTTAAAACCAAGGTCAATGGGTAAGAAGAGTCTGCAGGGAGCCATGACAGCCAAAGTCACTTGTCTAGGGAGCTGAGGCACTTCTTTAGGTAGCACAAATGTCTTGCACAATGGCTTCAGAGAGGTTGTAGAAAAAGAGTCACTGTTGGGGCCACACACGTTAGGCTTATGAAGGGCATAGCTGCAAGCAACTGCAGAAAGCAGCTACTGCAAGTCTACAGTGAGAACAAGCAAGCTACAGACACAGGAGATAAGTACTGCTTTAGTCAAGACAGTACCTTAGGTTGGAAGAAGAGGATCCCACTGGCTTCTGTTCTGGTTGCAGTCGTGGGGACAAGAGAGAGGCCGTCTGGAGGACTCCTGCACTGCAGTTCGAAGGTCGGTGGCGGCTACGGGTTCTTTCCAAATCGGCAGCACTTCGCGGTTTCAGCTGCCGGTCAATAGCACCACTGCGGTTCTTGGACACTTGATGGGCTTCCCTTGGTTCTGGGGTCCAGCACTCTCTTGAGGTGGCTTAGGCTTGTGTCGTCCTGCTCAGGAAGGGTCCTCTGATCCCTGGCACTCGGTTCCATCAGCAGCAAGGAAGTTCAGCCATCAGGGAGAGGGGCTTCAGCAAAGTTAGTCTTGGGGTCAATTGGTCTTACCAACCCTGGACTTCACTGGGGAGTTCAACGGTCCAGGAGGGTACAGGAAGCTTCTCTTCCAGTTTCTTTTGTCAGATGTTTCGTCAGCGGTCGGCTCTTCCTTCTGTTCAAGAGACCTCACCTTTTATGCAGGTTTCTCCCATTCATGCACAGCCTAGCTGTCACTCACACAGCAGGGTGGCTGTCCTCACAGCCAGCCAGCCATTCAACCATGACTGGGTGCATTCAGTTAACAAAGGAGACTAACTGGGAGTTTCAGGTACCTCCCTCGCTTCCTGCCCTGCCAGGCACACTGGAGCCAGAATGGGGGTTTCAGCACTGAAGCCCGCCAAAGGCAAAACGAACAAAAGGGTTAAACCTGGTTTGGCGTGCAGAGTAAAACCCAAGAAAGACCTCGCAAGCAAGAAATGGCATAAAAAGAAAACTGGGCCATTTTGACAAAATGGGCACCCATGGGTGCAATACTGCAGCTGAGGATTCAGCCTGCGGTAAGAAGCACAATGGTAGGAAAATTAAACTACTGCCACCAATCACATTAAATGTCAGGGTAACACAAAAAATGTTGCGTGAGTAATTAGGAAAAGGGGTTACTACGTAACCCCCCAATACTTCCACATAAGATGGGGTGTACTGGACTGCATAGGAAAAACAAGTAATAATAATAATAATAATAATAATTTCACTTTGCTACTCTTGGGAACAGTAGTTTACCCAAGAGAAGGTATTTGGACCTAAAGAGAAATCCAAATGATGACTTTGTGACACTGTACTGAAGGTGCTGTGTGTCGGAATACAAAAGGTAGATGCCTTTGGAGTTTGTCAGACTCCACAAACAAAAGAGAAACAGAGTCCAAATCAGATCAAAAACACTTGAGAGTGTGAAAAAGGTCT
This sequence comes from Ambystoma mexicanum, assembly GCF_040938575.1. NCBI lineage: Eukaryota > Metazoa > Chordata > Amphibia > Caudata > Ambystomatidae > Ambystoma > Ambystoma mexicanum. Next base: position 434,579,273 of record NC_090925.1, on the reverse strand, counting down.
CTCACTCCCCGGATAAAAATGTCTAGCAAAAGAGCTAAGGTGTAAAGGAATTGGCACAGAAATGAGAATTCTCCCTAACACTCACTCCCCCTGACACCCAACTAAGGGACAGGAGGATTTAATCCACTCCTGGATGAATTTCCTAATCCAGTCGATCATACTTTCTATAGAGACCATCAGCATTTTGGTGATTCCACCTTGACCTGTGTTCTATGGTGTAATCAAACCCTTGGAGGCTGATTGACCACCTGAAAAATGTAGGATTCTCCACCTTCATCTGCATTAACTATCTCAAGGGTTGGTGGTCTGTCTGAATTACAAAAGTAGATCCACACATGTATGGACTAAACTTAATCAGAGACTACACAATAGCAAAAGACTTGTGTCCAATAGTTGCCCACCTTGTCTCACGGTCCTTCAGTTTCCTATTGATGGAGCAGATTGGGTGTTCCCTGCCTTTCTCATCCAGCTGACTCAAAACTGCACCGATCCCTGTATTAGAAGCATCTGTCTGTACAATGAAAGATTGGTTGTAGTCAGGAGCTCTGAAGACTGGAGCTTGACAAAGGGCTTTCTTCAGTCCTTCAAAAGCCCTGGTGCACTCATCATTCCACCTGACCTTCTTGGGGAATTTGGGTGAGGAGATACCATTCAAGTGAGAAGCTATGGTCCCATAGTTCTCAATGAAGTTCCTATAGTACCCAGTAAGACCTAGAAAGGCTGTCACTTGGGTTTGAGTAGTAGGGGAGGCCCAGTCTTGTACAGCTTGTTCTTTGCTAGGCAATGGCCCTTTTCACCTCCTCATACCTCATGTCCAAGGTATACCACTTTGACATTTACTAGCCTTTATGGTCAGATGGGCCTGTTCAAGAGCCTGCCAAACATATCCTAGGTGGTAAAGATGCTCTTCCAAAGTGGGGCTGAACACTGCGATGTAATTCAAGTATGCCAGGCAGAATTCCCTAATCCCATTCAGAACTTGATTCACCGTCCTCTGAAATGTAGCAGGTGTATTTTTGAGTCAGAAAGGCATAACCTTAAACTGGTAGAGGCCTCCTGGGGGTAAAACATGCAGTTTTGTCGTTGGCATGGTCTGTCAGAGCGATTTGCCAATAGCCTGAGGTCAGGTCAAATTTACTGAGGACTTTGGCTGAACCAAGTTTGTCCACCAGCTCATCTGTCCTGGGTAAAGGATGGGCATCAGTTGTAGTGACTGCATTAAGAGCTCCATAGTCCACACAGAATCTTAATTCCTTGGTTCCTGCTTTTGGCAGTAGTACAAATGGACTAGCCCATGTGCTTGTAGATGGCTCTATTACCCCAAGATCAAGCATCTTCTTTACCTCTTACTTTATGTGGTATTTTACATGGTCTGACATCTTGTAACCCCTGCTTTTGACAGGTAGACTGTCACCAGTGAGAATATCATGCTGGCCCCAAGGGGTCAAGCCTGGTGTCAATGAAAAAAGGGAGGCAAACTGATTTAACAGAGCCTTGCACTACTCCTGCTGTTGCAGAGTCCGATGTGAAGAGCCCCCTATCAAAACAAAGGTTCTTTTATAGAAAACCCGAAACGACAGGGGAGTGGATAGGGGAGGACTGTGTAAACAGAATAAGAAATTATTGCCGTTACTGTGTATAATAGGAGGCAACATATTTTCGGAGGCCCTATCGCGATGCAGTTGGAGGTCCTAGTCGACAAATTCAAATTGCTCCACCCTGCCGGCACTTGGTCTTAATACTGGTCCTTTGGGCCATGGATTGAATGCTGTGGGTGGGGTAGTTGGGGGGGGGGGGGACGGTGCTCAGGGCAGGACGGGTCTGCAAGAGGAATTGCAATGGGGGAAATGTTCCCATGCCACACGCCTTGGAGGAATGGGCAAGGGACCTAGAACTCTCGAGAAAGAGAGTGCGTTCAGTCCTGCCAGAAATATCTACTGCAGCGCCAGGTGCTGGTAAGAGGGCAAAAACAGGCCCGGACACTCCTGAGAACATTACTCGAATAGTCAAACTGGTGGAAAACGGAAGGTCGGCTGCAAAATATCCTTGCAGACACCCAGTTGGCTACTTATAGTACGCCTTCTGATGAGGATCTATTGATGGATATGGCGGCTGCCCAAATCAAAGGTCAGCCCCGTAACATGCTGCCCATCAACCCTGGTATTGACGCAAGTATCAATGCTGCATTCACGATTACGATGATCCCCCTTCATGAAATTATATGAATCACTTAATTACACACTGAAGGACCAGAAGACCGTTTTAGCAATGTTGCACTCCAAGATAATTTGTGTGGAGGGTTTCATATCGACTTTGCAGTGCAACCTGGACACAAACACTGTCCAGATTACTGAGATTCTTCACTCGATCATAGACCCCTTCATCGAGGATAGAGCAACCCTTAGGAGGGATTGGGCCAACGATCCGTCTGAGGAAACTACAACCAGAGAAGAAACAATTAACATTGACACGCAGGAGGGTCCTGTTGACTTGATAAAGGAAACAGTGACCCCTTGCCAGAGGGAAAAGGGTATGGAACAAAGAGTTAAAAAAAATCTACCCACTGACGCATTAGCAACACTCCCTGAGGTTTTGGATGAAGCCCCCCCCTCCCCCACCCCCTAACAAGGGTATTAGACCTGCCGGGGTACAAACCAGGGTGGATCAAATTGATTTGACTGCAGACACAGCTTGGCTCGGGCTCATTGCCCCCAAAAGGCGTCTAGTGGGTCTAAGGACCCAGGAAGGAGAAAGTTTCACATCTTCTCAAAAATAAGAGGGCAAGGCGGCTATATCAACTGGGCCTCTCGCCACTAGCAAAAAGAAAAAGGCTGTAAAATTAAAGTTGTCTGATAAAAGAAATGGGAATTAAAGCCCTTGTTGTTAAAACCTTCAGTGCACCTGGGCCCTTCAACTAGGAACACATTTCAGTTCTGGAACCTGACCTTCCCGGTATCTCCAATACGGCTCCCTTATGGGGAGCTTCTCCCCTAAATGAATGTACTCCAACGTTAGTCATACTAGCAGGACTGCCCCAATTCCCTTTCCAGGACACTGGTCGGATGGAAGAACAACCTGACGATTATGGCATGGACTAAATAAATATTTCAACATACTCCGATTCTGATGTGTAATACCGTGATGAAGTGCACAGGGCAGTGATGGACTCGCCGCTCCAGACAGGCCAGTCCAACAAAAACCTTTGAGGAAATCTTTTTTGCACAACAATCGAGAAGTGAGCTCCCGGTTAGTGATGAAGATGGAGGGGAAAACCTATCGGATCTGGACAAGGTTCCCAATAAAAAAAGGATAGTTTGTTTACAGAAAAGGAGCCACAAAGTAAATAGAGGGGACATTCAAGATCCGGAGCCTAGTGGCTCGCGCCACCAGGCTAATATAAGACTTCTGAGATCTCATAACTTGTCACCAACCTTTAAAGCCTTAGAGGAAAGAATGATGTCCCTGACTAATAAACAACTACCAGGAAAGTGGAGCTAAGAAAGCCCCTTAAGTTCAGATACACTCTAATAAAAGGAAAAAGCGGAGAAAATATAGAGAACTGGGGAACAGCTAAAGGAACGGAGACGTATAGGTTCCTTTTGCCAAGAGTCTTGCGAATCAATGATGATCTTACTCTGAACCGGTCTAGCATTCTGAGACTTCTCCATTGTATTCCAGGGGTTAGACATTTGGAGACTGGTGACTTGTTTCTAATCGAGTTTCCAGAGGAAGAGTGCCTGGATATGGTAGTTCTCATCTATTAAAGTAAAAAATCTCCTTTTTCAAGGAATACATTATACAATCAAAATGAACTGGCTCAGGCAACCTCTGTGAAAAGGTACAGACCTAACATGAAAAAGTGACCCAGAGCCATTTGAGATAAATTGGAAAAACGACCAATTGAAGCTCAAAGTGATAAGTTCTTGGGCAGCCCCTAGGGAAAACCTTTGGATTAAAATTACTGTGGATGGTTATCAACTGCCACGAGGTAGTAGGAGTAAAAAAGAGCCAAGTACTCGAGGCAATTTAGGGAAGACTGGAGCTGGCTTGCAGGGACACTGGTCCCCAAACCTTCTAGGTCATAACACCAAAAGAAAACAGTGGCACATGGCATTTCAGCTTTGGTTATTGGATGCTGGAATACTTGGGGATTTCGTCACTTGTTTGGGAAAGGAGACATGGATTTGGCCCAATATGATTTGGTCTTCTTGCAGGAGACCTGGTTGTGGCATCTGCCAGTTTTGGAAGGCTTTACAGTGTGCTTGAATCGTGCAATTAAAGGTCTGAAAGGTAGGCCAATGTCTGGCCGCCTTACTGCAATTAAGCATATGGGGGGGCCTTAAGGTTTTGGAGAATATTCAGCCGACTCCCCCTAATCCAAGCCCTGATCTTACAACTGGACGGTGTGCAGGAGGGGTCATCTAGAATAATTATGATCTTGAACCTATATTGGAATTACTCCTCGCCGTTGGCTTTTTAATTTCAGAACCAGGTTCTGGGTCAGATGGATGACGCCCAGGGAAAATGGCATTGCCCAGATTTTATTGTATGTGGTGACCTGAATGTTCAATGATTTGAAGCATCTGGAGACCTAATTGACGATCTCCCTCGGTCTGCCTCACCAGCAGTGATAAGGGGATTGAGGTGGCGCCAAGAGCTGGCTGCTCGCAATTTTAGGCTGGTAAATGGTCACTTAATTGGTGACATCCCACCGACACCAACTTGAAAGCGGGGGGCTGGATGTGAAGATTCTGGGCTATTTATTCGCCACAGACTTCATTTATGAAAGATTGACGCACATGGCGGTGGTGGAGACAAACTTTAGTGACCACAGTATCTTAAGGATCTCTTCTTGTTAATAGTCCAGTACAAGCTTACACAAATGTGCCAGAACATCGCCATAAATGCAGGCTTTTCTGTCCTTAAAATTCTCCTGGAGAACATAATGCATATGACAGCAGCTTTAAAGGGAGATTCAGTAAGTGGCCAGTTTGACTCTCTAGGCCAGTCAGTAGAATATACAACAGTCCTTTCTGCGTTTTCAGAAAGAAGACCTAGGGGGCTGAATCTGGCATTTAAGAGACAACATTGTTTTGACGTAGAAGTGGCCACTAGGAAATCACAGCTAAATAAACTTGTAAGGCATTTGGGGGGTGGGGGGGGAGTGGATTGCCCAAAACAAAAAAAGCAATTAAAAAACTGAATCAAACTTTAAAAAATGATCTCATGCCCTATAAACACCTGCTGTTACATAGAGATGCTGAAAGAAATGCTGAAGCTTGTTACATTGAAGAGTACTGCTGAGGTATCTTTCAACGCCAGGAATAATCCTCAGTCGTCTTCCCTATCTAACACGGTAGCAGTTTAGTTTGGGACTCTCACTTCAAATGGCTTTTATCGCTATTCTTGTGACATAGCGTTTTGTAATTGATATTGTAATTTAATGGTAAAAGGGTTGGTTTGATTGCTAAACTTTGTACCTACATTAAAAAAGTCAGATCTGAAGAGTTTTACTCCTTTAATTTGATCATCTGAAGGTTGTCCCCTGAGGAGGTCAGATAGAGCTTCACTCGCCTCCTGATCAGAGCAAAGCTCCTAGTTCTGGTCTGGAAACATAAGCCTTTAGAAGGTTAGTGTGATGGACAATCCCAAGGAGGCACCTAGGGTCTACGTCCACTAAATAATTGACCTCTCAAAGTTTGCCCACAACCTTGAAGGGTCCAATCCATTTGTCCTGTAAGGCCCTCTGCCTTATAGGTACCATAATTACAACAAGCTAGTCTGGAGTAAACTCCACCATGTTGGCCTTCTGGTCCTGCCAACGTTTGACCAGAGCGTGACCTGCTTTAAAGTTATCAGAAGCTTCTATTATCAGGAGTGTCATTCTCCTCATGAGACCTAGAACATAGTCTGTGACTCACTGGCTTGAGAAAAGGAGCACTCTCCAAACCTTCCTTGATTAGGGCCAAGGTTCTCCAACTTGATAACCGTAGAGCAGTTCAAAGGGGCTGAAACCAACCCCTGCTTGGGGGAATTCTCTATAAGCAAAGAAAAGGCATGGCAGTAGAAGGTCCCACTTTCTTCTAAGGCGTTCCTCTAATGCACCCCTCATGCTCTTCATATGTATGTTAAACATCTCCACCAACCCATTGGTTTGGGAACGGTAGGCTGTTGAGAACTTGGATTTGAGCCCCGGTCATAGATGATCTCCTTAGGAAAACCAACCCTGGTGAAGATACCTTGGAGGGCCTTAGCCACTGCCTGAGCAGTAACAGCCCTCCTAGGTATGGCTTCAGGATACCTGTTAGCATGGTCTACAACAACCAATATAAATCTGTTGCCTGAAGAAGTTGGAGGTTCTAGGGGACCAACAATGTCTATCCCCACCCTCTCAAAAGGAACTCTCACCACTGGGAGGGGTACTGAAGGTGCCACATTCTTGGCTCCACTCTTGCCAAATCTGACAAGTGTGATGGCTCTTACACAACCCTTCTACTTCGGACCCCAACTTGGGCCAGTAGCAATACAGAGAGAGCATCTCTTTGGCGCTTTTGAAACTCGTGGCCAGCCAGAGAAATCTCATGGGCGAACTGTAAGAACGGTTGTCTCGCCTCCTGGGGTACAACAAGACATTTGTAGTCTTCTGGGGTAGACTCAGTAGGGTCACTGTAGAGGCCATCCTCCCAGTAAAGCCTATGCTTCCCTGGCTCTTTCCCTTCCAGCTGGGAAGCTGTCTGTTGGCGAAGACCTTCTAGAGAGGGACACTCTTTGACCTCTGCTGAAGTCTGCCCTAGAGGGTCCACCTTCTTCGAGTAAAGTTTGCAGTGCAGGTTGGTCTTTAGGATCCAGATCTCCAACATAGGGAAGGTTTTCTTCCAGCTCTTGTTTCACCAGTAGCTGACTCCTCCAAGTTTGGTTGGTCCTCCCACATGGCCTTAGCTGGGGAAAAGATCACTGGGGTGACCTTGGACTGTCCTCTCAGGGATGTCCTTGTCCTCTGAACAGGTTTAGGTGTAATAACATTCTTTCTCCCATAAATCCTGGGTTGCCCCTTTCTTTCTTTTGCTTGGAAATAGAAGGGTGGCATTCCTGCGAACTGGGGGTAAGAGGAATCTCCTCAACCTCCCACTGTGAGTCATCCAAAGTTGCCTCTCTGGCCAATCTTGTTTGCTCCTTCCTTTTACTGGGAGGCCTGGGGGTGCTAGATACAACTCCAAGAGTTTTCAAATAATTACCTCATTATTCTAACAGTCATATTATTGCACTGGATGAGAGCTGGCAGTATTGGAAGCGTTTGGATTGGGTCTCCTGCAATTTTAGTGAGACCTTTGGGTGCCTTAGTAACATTCTCAGGTTTGAAAACGTTTTCATCAACCACTGTAATGCTTGTCCCAGTGCCTCTAATGGCAGGGGTCTCCTGACCATTTACAAGTTCCTGGCCATTTACATATTACATGACACTGTCCATATAATAATCTTTTGTTATTTGATATTGAGTTGTACACATCCATGTTCTATTGTTCTCACAGACCCCGGGACACTAAAGAAGCACTGGCTGCATCTTCAGCCAATAGTTGAAAGTTACCACTTGCCATATGAACTTCTCCCTCAGGGATGAATGCGAAGGAGGCAGTGTGGACCCCTGAAGGTTTACCTTTCTTCTGGGTTCAACTTTCACATGGTCAGTAGACCCATGTACAAAGCATTTAGAATGGGGTTTCTGCTGACCTCCCTCTGGTTTAGCACCACAGGTTTCACTAGACTTACAAGGTTTCCCATGGAATCTACCCTTCTTCTGTTTGCGGTCCTCTTTTAATGGTTGAAATTAGAATTCTTTTTTCCCTCTTTCTTGTGCTGCTTAGCCTCATCCTTTTTGTGAGTGGACCCAGAGTCCTTGTGAGTGGCCCTGCTGGCTACCCACAAGTCAGCAGCCTGTGCTAACTTTTTGGGATTGATCTTTTTTTTTTTACTTTTATTTAATATGCTTGACTTTACAACAGGGAGCAACGAGCATTACATGAACACTCCATACATAGCATCAAAAGCATAAGATCAGGCAATGTGGCTGTGCAGGTTTAAAAAAAAAAGTAGCTTGTGGACATTACAGCATGAATGTAGGTACCATGAATCAGACATAAAGGCATCTTGATAAGGTCAGGAGATGGTGGATTGTCACTATCCCCTCTGTCCTCAGCAGTCAGAGAATGCAGATAGGATCGAAAAGGGACCCAAATGTTCCTGGGCCTGCTCGTGGCCAGCTGCATAGTGGACCAACGTTCCTCTACATCAGAGGCCCAAGTGACAGCCTGAAGCTATTAGTCTAAGGTGGGGGCCACAGGACGCAACCAAAGCAGCAATATAGAGAGACCAGCCAGCTTCCTGAGGTTACGGCTGGTACTATGGAACTCGTGAAACAAATCTGTCATTGGGGCCGGTGTAATAGTGCAATCCAGTATCGGAGAAACAGCATCACAAACCCCCTCCCAGAAGGCATCGATTTTTGGACAGGCCCAGAGCATGTGACTATAACCAGAATTGTCAGTGCTGCATCTAGGACACACACAGGGCCGATCTCTTGACATGCGGTGTAACCTAGACTGGGTGTAGTGGTATATGTGCAGTACTTTTAACTGAATCTGGAATTAAAGGAGACTTACTGAGTGTGGCGCATATGGATTCCCATATATCGTCAGTTATGTCTATACCCAAGTCCCTACTCCGTGCATCCCAGAGCCTGTCTAATGGACGTGCTGGCCTTTCCTGAAGACTGTATAGCCTGGCTACCCCTCCCCTCCTCGCGGAGCCTTGCATAATCTCAGATAATAGTGAATCGTTGGGGAGATCGAGGGCAATTCCTGTCATTTGCCCTTGAGTGCCCGGCGCAGCCTGTGTATTGTAGCCATCGAGAGGGATGACCTCTCAGGGATTCAGGTAAGTCTTGCTATTCAGTAAATGATCCCATAGCGTACACATCCTGTTTAGCACCAATACCTGTCCCTGACTGGAGGCGAACCGTTGAACAATCCACAGGGGGAGTCCCGGGTAGGCAGTTCCACAGGGGGGGGGGAAGTCACCATGGAATGGATGGGGGGTGTCCACCTGTTTCCAAAGTCTGGGCGACGCCGTCATCGTGACCCCGGGTGGGGTCGCTGCACTCCAGTTTCAAACTAGAGGAGGGGAGGACCAAGGAACGAATATCTAGGTTCCTGGCCGCCAGGTGCTTCAGTTTGACGTGAGGAGATCTGCCAGGTTCAAACCAGAACGCAGCAAGTGGGCTTGGGCGGCAATCCAGTAACGTTCAAAATTAGGGGCAGCAAACCCTCCTTACTTAAAAGGGGTGGCCAACGTGTCTATCTTCAGGCGGACAACACCAGAGTGCCACAGGAAACTATTGATTGCTTGAGTGATTTTAAAGAATTCAATTCCTGGCCTAAGCGGGACGTTTTGGAATCTGTACATGATTTAAGGGAGTATCACCATTTTAAGAAGTGCCATCATCCCGACCAGTGTAATCTGTAGTTTAGCACAGCTTTCAGTCTTTCGGGCAAGGGAAGCGAGGACATTTACATAATTGTGGTCATATAAAGAGGACTGGTAACATGTGACTACTACCCCAAGATATTTTATCTCTGAGTGGGACCAAGTGAACCCTCGACGGTCCCAGGGGGCTATGGTGGTGTCAATGCTATGGTGGTCCGTCAATGGGAACAGTGGATTTTGTGCAGTTAACTTTTAACCCGGATGTAAAGCAATGCATCATCTTCATAGAACGAGATGATCTCAGGTTTCCCCCGTGAGTCTTATACCCCTATGTGCATGTCGCTGGCAAATCCTGTCCGCCAGAGCCTCGATGGCTTATGCAAATATCAGTGGGGATAAGGGGCAGCCCTGTCTGGTGCCCCTGGCTATCTCAAACATGGTGGAACACCGATCAGAAGTGCGGACCCAAGCGACAAGGAATGCATTTAGTTGTCTCACCCAGGACAGGAAGCGGGGGCCAAAATTACCTTTTCTAGTACCAACCACAGAAAACCTCCAGGAGACCAAATCAAATGCCTGCTGCATGTCCAATGTAGCTGCTACAGCCTGTCTCCAGGTCAATTTGGGACAGGATACCAAACAAGTGACGCAGATTAAGAGCGGTGGAACGCCCCAGAATAAATTCCGACTGGTCGGGATGAATGATAAGCGACATATATGGAGCTAACCGGAGAGAAACACTGTAGAAAATATTTTGACATCACAATTAATAAGGGAAAGGGTCTGGTATGAACCACATTGCGTGGCGGGCTTGGCGGGTTTCAGCAACACAGAAATGACCGCCTCGCAGAGCAAGGTGGGGGGGTTACAGACGACGCACGCCTACTCTCACACGACCACCAACCGTGATACCAGGTGCCCCTTGTAGCACTTATAAAATTTGGTAGTGAGTCCATCGGCCCCAGGAGTCCTCCCGGCCCATAGTGAGTCAATTGCACCTAATAATATTTCCTCTGTTGTCATTAGGCGATCAAGTATCTCCCTAGTCTCTGCCGATAACACAGTGAGCGGAAGACTGTCGAGGAAGGATTTGTGATCTACCAAAGGGGAGGTGTCAACATTAGCACAGTGCGCTTCATAGAGCGAAACTCCTTGTCAATTTCTTGACCCGAGAGTGCAATTGTACCGTCCGCTCTCTCAATGGCCAGAATATGGGGAGCACCCCCCTCCTGCTGGATCAATATGGCCAATAGTCATCCAGGACGTTCTCCCTCACCATATTGCCTGGCGGCCTGGGGATTATCCAGGAACTTGTGTTCCTGATCTACCTGGGCTCGAAAGGAATCCAGTGCAGCCCTTATATCACTGAGCGAAACAGCAGTTGGGGATGAGGCACATTGTGTTTTGAGCCGGGTTAGAAGGAGCTCACGCTCCCTGATGGACTTGTTTATCACTCCAAGGATCCCTGCCTCCTTCGCCAAGGCGACTCCCCAAATAAAGAGTTTGAAAGTCTCTCAAAGAGTGGCCTGAGTTTCTACTGACCCAGTATTGAACTCAAAATAGTTGTCTATACTAGACCCTAGTTCTAATTCAAACACCAGATCTAATAGAGAGTTTGGTTTCAGTCTCCATGAACCTGCCACCTCACTACTCTCGCCTACCTCAGCGAAACAGTGACCGTGGAGTGATCTGAAAAGGTCCTAGGTAGGATGGACATCTGGCCTATACAGCTAATGAGTATGTCAGATACTAGTCATCTATCGATTTGAGAATGTGAGTCGTGTAGCAATGAGTAGAAGGAGAAAACACAAGAATCTGGGTGAATCTGTTTCCATATGTCAACCACCCTCAGTGAGGCCTGCACCTCTATGATGGTTTTAACAGCTCTGGAAAGCTGGCATGCTCTTGTACCAGACCCATCTAGATCAGTGTCTACTATGGTGTTAGAATCACCACATCACAGTATAGGGTTAAGACGGAACCCAGCCAACAAGGAAGAGTGATGGGATTAAAATTCGGGGTCATCAATATTTGGACCATAATACTGTGAGTAAAACCACCTCCCGCCCCAGAAGTGAGCCGTATAATAAGACATATTGTCCATGGGGGTCTGTGTGTCACCTTGTGGGCAAACTTGAGGGACTCATGGACCAGGACCATTACCCCGTGGCTTTGGGTAGAGTAGGTGGTGTAGTAGCGCTGGGGGCCCCATGTCTTGGCAAACCCCATCACAACCCCCAGCCATTGCGTGAGTCTCCTGTAAGAAGAGAACATTAACCTTATGTCGTTAAACATACAGCTGCAGTTTGCGCATTTTAACAGGATTGGCCAGTCCCCTGATATTCCAGCTCCTGCATACTATGCCTTCATCCGCTGTCTAGTCGGTAGGCACGGATCCATAGGATCACAACCCGGTATCTGTATGTCAGCCCGAATCCTAACCAGGCCGAAAAGGGTTGATTCATGGTGTAATCAACTCTGAGGTGAGATTCAACTAGTCTCCACAATCGCAAGTCAAGCAGATTTTCAAACTTTTGTCACTCTCCTCCACCGCCCACCCTCAGCCCCTCCCAATTAGAGGAGTGAAATCCCAATAAAACATCAACCCAGAACAAAAACAGTAGCAGCACTGCATGGGGGCTGTGCACTGGCCAAGAACGGCAACCACACTGGCACAGGGTGTGTAGAGAAGCATAATATGGTGCACATCTGAAAATTTGTCCAAGGAACATTGCAGGGGACTTAGATGAAACCTGCATGGACTTCCAACCATTTTATGAGCACAGCTTTGTATCTGAGCACAGCTTTGTATCAAGTAGAGACAGGAGGGGTTTATACAAGAGGAACCCGTGTAGACCTCTCGTAGGCAGATGGGGAAGTCTTAGTTTAAGGAAAATCGGGAAGGCCCCACACAGGAACGGCTGTTAGCTTTACTTTATTTATATAGCGCACAATGGACCCATAGGCATGATGGCGTGTAATAATACAAACAACAAGTAACATAAAACATAGAACCTAATCAAAGTACGACCTAGAAACCCGTATAGACCCCCTAGGTGAACAGGAGAGCAAGCCCATCGTATAACCAGAACAAATATAAAGCTAGCACATAGCTTAATGCAATTCTACTAGAAAGACATTAAAGAATTAATTTACAGTTAGTGTCCCCTCTCATGAAGTAGTTACACCGACTGAGGTAGCGGGGTAGCGAGCTAAACCAGCACCCTACTATAACACAGTCACTGTTTGGCATGGAACACCAGTCGCTCAGCTCAATTCGACGAATGACCTTAAGATCCGAAAGTCTAACAGAGCCTGGTCCTGTACTTTGACGCAGCCATGCTAAGACTTTGTTTCTCAACGTTTCTCTAGTCTCTTTAGTGGTAATTTTCAGACTATTAGAAATGACAAAATTGCGATGGTCAATGATGAACATGTGTACTGGGGTCCTTAATGCAAGGCATTAGAAGTTTATTTGAACGCACATTCTGCTTAACAGCTTGCTTGGGAGCAGGGTTGCTTTCAAAAGCTTGTGGTTCACAATTTTTTACTTGAATGTGATCCGTTTCTGGATCACATTCCGTTCAGTTTATCCACGGGTGACTCCTTATCGACAATGTTGGTCTGTTCCTTGATACTCGTCAGTGTCCCTACTAATACTTGCGGGGGGGCCATTGATGCGGTTGGTTCGAGAGGTTTTATCATGACAGCTACTAATGGATAGGTTTGGCAGCCCAAATCTGATTTTCTTTTTTTTTTGGGGGGAAGGGGTTGTTTCAGCTCAGCTGTGGGGAATTGTAACAATTTGTGTTGCCGTACTGACTCTTTCTGCGGACATATGACCACTACAAACTCATTTAGGGTGACCATTAGGGCACAGAGGTTCTGTAAGTTATGACACAGCTTGAGTTCTGTCAAAATGCTTCCTTTTAGGTGTAAAAACTGCGAAGTGTCATCTGCTTGAGTGTATGAGCTCTCAGGTCCCTTTGCTAAGGTTAAGGGCGAAGGTGTTATAGGGTCCGGGTCACGCTTGGCATATTTCTTGATCCCTCCTAGTAGGGTATTTACTGCTGGTGAGAATGCTGCCCCAGCAGGGTCTATCAGGCCCTTGCCCGATGAACGTTCTCGGGTGGATGGTGCTGTGTTTTCAAATGTAGGGGCAGACCGCCCAGGTTCAGGTTGCAATTCTTGATAATGGAATTCTGTGCTTTGCGATCCTTGCCCAGGAAGAAGGTAGCTCCATGCACCCTCTGTTACCTTTGTGTGCTTAAGGCTAGGACCTCGGACACACGGTCCCTAAAGCACAGATGTGACACAGCTGGAGAGCCGAGGCCAGACCACGAAAGAGTCTCCCTTGCCTCCATTGTGGATTTGTTTGCAGCCTGGTGACCAGGCAGACAGCCTGGAAAACCAGGTTTTTTTATATCCTCCATGTAGTTCTACAGAGCGAATCTGTAGGAGCCGCACCTCACGGCTGTCACCAGTTAATTTGGTATATGCAGCTTAACTGCGTGCAGGTGTTTAAAAAGGTGAGAGAAAAAGATCCGAACAAATTCCCACCCCGTTGGTTCTGAACCACACAATGGGACACGCGGACCAGCTCCTCAAGCATTATGGCCCCAGTAATCCCCCCAAGGGCACTGAGTATGCACCCCCTATATCTGGATAGCAATGGAAGAGGAGGGGTACTGTTTTACCTTGGGACGCACCAGTCAGAGCAGCTAGCAGTCTTCGCTCTTGAGCAGTTCTGGCTGCTGTCGCGCTGAGGGGAGGAGTTAGAGAAAATGACCCACTATGCTACGGTCCTGGAAACGCCCTAGGAACGTCAGGCTGCAGCCGCCTCCGACATTCACACGCTTTTCTCTTTTAGAAAGAGTGATGGAGGCCGCAAAGGAGAGAGGAAATGCTCATCAAGGAACCTGGAGGCCTCCTCTGGGATAGTGAAAAAGAAGACCCTGTCTGCATGCTCGACTCTCTGCTTCGCTGGGTATAACATGGAGTACTTAACTCCCAGCTCATGAAGACGTTCCTTGGCGGCTAGGAAGCTTTGCGCTCTTGTTTAATAGCCACAGAGAAATCCAGGTACAGATGGATCCCAGCAGAGCCAAGTAGTAGCTAACCCTTCGCTCTGGCCATATCCATCAGCGCATCACTGTCTTGATAGTATAGGACTCTGTCTATGATAGGCTGGGGGGAAACTCCAGGCTTGGGTTTTGCAGCCAGTGAACGGTGGGCCCGTTTGATCGCGAACTGTGGTGAGACCTTGGGTGCATCCTGCAGAGCGAGAAGGATGCGCTCCACATAATCCTCCATGGGGCAATCGATTTTTATCTTCACGAACGTCCATAATGCGCAGGTTATTGCACCTGGACCCCAGGTCCTTGTTCTTTTTACTAACCACCTGGACCTGCCTGGACAGCTAGGCCACTGCAGATCTGAGTGCCGTGATATCTTCCATCAGGCCGACTCCAGCCTCCACCTCCGTGACCCAGTTATCAGTTTTCTTCATTCGGGCCCTGATAGAGCCGATTGTCCTGCTCATATTGGCCAGCTTTGTGTGAAGTTTTGTAATCCCCTCCTGCATGTACTCCATCTTTTGGGGGTTCTGTTGGTTTGGTTGATGGTGCGGGGGTGGAGGGGCTTCGGCTTCTGGCTGAGCCTCACCTGGCCTTGGCAAACATGTTATTAGGGCTCTGCTTCCTACCAGCCCCCTTAGTCATGGCCACACAAGGATGTATATATGAGACTGGTAGCAAGTTTGAGGGGATGGCGCTCATAAGGGGGGTGCAAAAGGTGATCGGGCTCGCCCTTCAGTATACAGAGCGAGGGCGCTGGACAAGACAGCTTAACAGTTCAATGGGCCAATGGTTTATGCACACCGGAAGAGCGCATGGGCGTTAAACGGAGTATACCAGTCTGAAGTCCGCCTAGTGATGTGGACCCACAGAGTAGCTGACCCAAGGGACCAGAGATTAAAAGCAAGAGCTGGCTGCAGACCCACCCACCAGGCCCAGGGCAAGGAGGCAGAAAGAACCATGGGGCTGTAAAATGATTGACAGCGGTGATAGTGAGGTGAGTAGGAATCCTTATCCAGGGAGGCAAGCAAGAATGGTGCACACACTGTTCCCCCCCCCCCCCCCCCCCCCCACAAGGGATCCAGACAGAAGCTGGCGACGGATGTCTGTGACAGAACAGTACATGCTGATGATGCCCTCAAGTCCGGCGCACACCGGGTGAAGCTGCGGGTGGAGGCAAGCAAGCCGGCTCTCAAGGTGCAGATCGTGGTTGCAGGTGATAAAGGGAGAGAGCCTGCCGTGACAGTTGGGGGCCAGAGAAGTTAGCTTGAGCCTGGGCATGAGTAGGAGGAGATCCGGATGAAGGCAGGGCCTTGGCGGCAAGCAAGAGGAGGTGCAGTGTGGAGACTGGGGACGCTGGGGCACGCCAAACTCATTGCAGTGGGTAGTGAAGACATAAACTGCCTGCTGTGGATGATGTGGCTCCTCTATCATCCAATAAGCCCCGGAGTGGTCCGCTGGAGGGATCTTTATCAGGGTGCAGGCCGCCGCTCCGCCAGCATAACAACCGCAATGTGCGTGGTAAGGCGCCACTGGGGAGAGGAGCCAGTTGTGCGCAGAAATGCTGGGAGCAGAACCACAAGCCCAGCCCAGTGAAGCCAAGCCAGGAAGTGAGTGACTCTGGGACCGATACCTAGGAGGAAAAAAATCCAGGGGCACCGGTAATGGAACGCCAGCTGCCCCATGGGTCCTGACAGGCTGGTGGAGGCTCAGGCGCTGCAGTAGCTTCGGTCCGGGCTGCCCTACAGAACAACCTAGGGAGGGAGCAGCGATGCAGCGTTGGGTCATGAGCCACAACATTGCTGGGCCCAAGGTGCCATGTATCCAGATGCTCCGCTGGTTCCCCAATAGTGGAGTCTTGCTGAAGCGGCAGGATGGTCACTGGGTCGATGCCAGGTGCAGAATGGCCTCTAGGTGCCTGGGGCAAATGACGGATGAGGCCAACAGAGAATGCCTTATCTCCTCCGTGCTGAACGGAGGCGGGGGTCAGATGCAGCTGTCCTCGGCCTCTCGAGTCTCAAGTTGAAAAAGGGCAGGCAGGGCCCAACGACAAGCGAGTCGGGCTGCGGCAGGGAGTCGTCTCAGGATGCGAAAATGTGGCTGCCAGCTGTCGGGTACCCAGTCATCCACTGCACCAGTTTTGAAACCTCTGTGCACACAAGCAGATGCAGTATGCTGTGTGTTGTCGACAGGCGAGCAGAGCTAACAAATCGCACAGCCATCTTAGCATGCGCCCCGGATCAATCTCTTTTGAGTCAGTCAAGTGCTGTCTCAGCTCAGGAGAGCAGGTATCAAAAATAGATTGCAACAAAAACAGATTTCTCATTCCTTCAAAGGTGTTCACTCTGTAACCCTTAACCCAACCATCCAAGTACTTTCAACACTCACATACCCAGGTAGCCTAAGGGGTACCATCAGTCTTTTTGAGGGTCCTAAGCCTCTTAAGGTACTGGGAAGGAGCTTTCCCATGTCTGGCCATTTGTTTAAGCATTTATAGAGCGCATAAAATGTTATGTAGGTGCTTATTATTACGAGATTTGTTACAGGTGTGTAGTTCAGCTTATTCGTAAGAGAATTTGTTAGACATATGGTCCATCACAGAGATATGATAGATGGCATTTATAATGTGCCTATACACAAGTGTTTCAAGGCGCGATGAGGCTTGATGGAGACAACGATCTTACTCGACCAGGTGACCTTGAGATTTTGCAGGGGAGGTGGGGAGAGGAGAGAAGTTCGAGCGGTAGGGGGCAGTGCAGTTCATGGGATCAACAGGAAAAATAAAAACGCATAAAATAAAAACCAACAGTGTGGCCAAATGGTGGCAAATGCAATTGTAGGTGCAGACCTCGTGTCAAGTGCTGGTAGGGGACTGTAGGGATACAGAAACAGCCCATGAGTGAAAGGGTTGCCAGAGGGGCAGTGCAGTTGTGCAACTGGCGAGGAGGACCTGGGCCTGAGATCAGAGGGTAGCCAGGTGACCAGTGCAGTTTCAGTTTAGCCAGGAGTTTGGCAGGGGAGAGGAAGAGGGAAAGCAGAAGCAAAGAGGAAGATCTTGAGGTGCTTCCGGAATGGGAGATGGTTGTCCTCAGGTCTCAGAGAGGCAGGGAGGTTGTTCCAGAGGGAGGCACCAGCCGAAGAAAGAAATCCATCACTAACTCGTTGCTTGGAGAAGCGACTGACCCTGAGCTCGAGAAGGAAGATACTTGCGAAGAGAGAGTTGAAGGTATCGAGGCCCCATGCCTCAGAAGACCTTTTGGACAATGTAGAGGGTTTTTAACTTATTCCTCGCAGCCACTGCAGAGATTTCAATCCTGGAGCGATACGATCCCTGATCTTGAAGACAAGGACAAGTCTTGCAGTCCTGTTTTGGATGAGTTGCAGAGGGCGGAGAGTGGAGGCAAGCAGATTTTGAAAGAGGCTGTTGAAGTGGTCCAGCCCTAGAGCGAACCAGAGCTCTGGAGACCGTGAGCTTCTGGGGGAAGGAGAGGAGAGGAGAGGAAAGGAAGAATACCTCTAAGGAGGTGCAGCTGGTAGTGTGACTTCTTAGCAACATCAGACATGTGGGGAGAGAAGGAGAGTGTGGAGTCGAAGATGACCCTGAGGTTTTTAGCAGGAAGAGGGCCAAGAGAGGCTGGCCAGAGAGTGACCGGAAAGGAGGAACAGGTGTGCCGATGAGGGGGAATTTCTTGCTGGCATTAAGGCAGAGATCATTGGCGGCACACCACTCCTGGATAACGGACAGTCAAAAATGAGAGAAGAGGTGGCGACAGATGTCTGTGACTTGAGTTGAGTGTAATCCGCATACCACTGAAAGTTAGGGCAGAGAGCGGTAATGCGGTGGGTAAGACGTGCCAAGTATTGGTTGAACAGCCAGGGAGAGAGGTTAGACCCCTGGGGAACACCACAGGTAGAGATAGAGGAGAGGAAGGACCCAAGTTGGACTTGGGAAGGTCGATTGGAGAGGAAAGAGGTCAGCCAAGCCAGGGCCTGATCGGTGATACCCAGGTTATCACAGAGACGTTTGAGTAGGATGGCATGGTTGACCGAGGCAGGAGAGATCAGGTAAGATGAGGACGCGGAGGCAGGGGGTATTGGAATCGAGGTTGCAGAGCAGGTCTTCACGGATGTTCAGGAGAGCAGTTTCCATGCTTCTGGCAGCTCTGATGCCAGACTGATGATCATGGAGACAACCAACAGATTCAGTGTGGACATTAAGCTAGGAGATGACCAGCTTTTCCAGGAGTTTGCACAGGAAAGTAGTGATGGGGATCGGGTGTTAGTTAGCCGGGCAGGAGGGGTCGTCTCAGGGTTTCTTAAGAGAGTGCACAAGGGAGTGCTTCGGGGGGAAGGCAAGAATCTAGTGGCGAAGGAGTGGTTGCAGAAGTCAGCAAGAGCCAGGGTGTCAATGTGATCCTTGATGGTTTTGGAGGAACAGGAGAAGAACCTGTTTTGACATGACTGTCATAGATCAGACTTGTCTAGAAACCTTGTCTGGGGAGAACAGGAGAAAGAGAGAGGAGGAGGTAGGAGAGGTGGTTGAAGAGGGGCCAGAGGAAGGGAGGGGAGAGGGAGAGGAAGAGACGGAGGACAGGATGTACTGAGTTTTAGAGATGAAATGAGAAGCCAGGGCTGTGCAAAGGGCCTGGGAGGAGACAGGAGAGGTAGAGACTGCAGCAGGATTGGCCAGCTCCTTGCAGATTTTAAAGAGTTTGGCCGGGTTTTTGGATGCCGCAGAGATGCGGTCTTGTATGTGGGCTCTCTTCTTGGTGTGGGCAGAGAGCCGGTATTGCCTTTGGAGCAGGCGGTAGGCCAGTTTGTCAGAGGATGTTCCGGAAGCATGTAATTTCCTCTCAGCCCACCCTGCACTTGTGTTTGAGGGTGACGAGGTCTGAGTCATACCAGGAGTTGCACTTGGTTTTGGGCTTCAAGCGGATCCTCATGACAGGGGCAAGAACATAAAGAGTGTCAGAAATAGTAGAGTGGAGCATTTAAAGGGCTGTGTCAGGGTGTGAGTCAGGCTAAGGGGGAGGGGAATGCGAAAATGGCGGCGAAAGCGTCAATTGACACCCGCTTCATGGGTCTGATAACAGAGAAGGTAGGTGGCAGTGCTGGAGTTGGCTTGGTCTGAGGGGTAGAGAGGGCGAGATGGGAGGAAAGGAGAAAGTGATCACTCCACGAGTGAGGAGTTGTGAGAGGGATAGAAAGGGGAAGGTCTGAAGAGATTGGAACATCCAGAGTGTGCTCTGTAGTGCGAGTCGGGCCAGAGGGGAGGATGGAAAGAGTCGCAGAGGTTGCAAAAGAATCACGAGGATGGACGAGGCATTAAAGAGGAGTATGCCTGCTTAGGAATGACAGAGGCAGGAATCCACCCCGGGAAGATCAGTGCTGCACCCCCTCCGGAACGGTTGGATCTGGGCGTGGAGAGGATCTTGTAGCCATAATGAAGAAGAGTGTCAAAGCTTGTGACAGAGCTGGCCGTGAACCATGTCTCGATGAGACCGAGGACATTGAGGTCAGGTTCTTCCAGGAGGCGGCAGATTCAGAGGAATGCTTGACAGCTGAGCGAGAGTTGAGAGTGGCAATATGGAGAAGGTTGTCATCCGTGAAAGACATCCGGGGAGGGGTACAAATCAGAGTTATGCCCTGCAGAGGTGTAGAAGAAGCCCGAAGGGGGCAGAAGAGGGAGGAGAGGGCAAGGTAGCCAAGGACAAGACAGCGGGGGGAGGCAAGGAAGCTGTGGAGGGAAGAGAGTGGACAGGAGGAGGAGGAAATTGATGAGGCGGGGGAAGTGTCTATCAGAGAAGGTTGGCCTGAGGGCCTTGGACCAAGACGGTACCATTCATTTAAACCTTAATGATGACCTTAGGGGAGTGGAAGGGGGCCAGGAGGGCTTCCCACCGGATGCCACCATTAATGGGAGAAGAAGAGAGGAGAAAGCACAGAGACCATATGAAGAGGCCATAGGTCTGGTGAGGGAACGACAAAAAGGATCCAGAAACCTGGAGGAAGGAAGAGTGCAATGGAACACACAGCAGTACAATATCAGACAGGGCAGTCAGTGAAGAGAATACAAAAACCTTTGCCTTCTCCGACTGCGGAACACGCGGTCGGTAACGCGAAGAAGTTGTGAGACATGCGGTAGGGGAGTTGCAAGGAAGCACACAGTCAAGGGATTACAAGAGACTATGTGGGCAGCGCGAGGCAATGCGTGGGGCACACAGTCAAGGAATGAGAGGAAGTAGCGAGGACATGTGAAAGGGAGTTGCGAAGAACCATGCAGTCAAGGGTTGCGAAGGCCTTGTCCTGCGAGGGGTTTGCTGCAGAGGGTCCCGAACCTCAGATTATATAGGCTCAGTAGCGTGGACGTAACAAATGTGTTACGTGGAAAGTCGGGCAGCGTCTCCTGCGAACCTGCATCGCTCAACACTACGGCCTTGTCCTGCGAGGGCTTTAGGCAGAGGTGAATGTTAGTCGTATCTTGCATTCTTATCATACATTATTTACACATAAACCAACACAAACACTCATGTAAATCTACGCCAGTTTAGTTTCAAACATCCAAGTTTAACCCCTTAACTGCCATGGGTCCCCCCGCCCCAATGCCAAGGCCTTTTTTTGGTGATTTCGGTATGTCACTATTCAATCCCTTGTTACTTTTTTGTTACAAGAGATATATCCGCCAAATCAAATTTGGCCCCTTTTTTCCCCACATTTAGGCGGTCGTAACGGCACCCAGGAATCTTAGTTTGCTGTAGGGGGATGAGAGAAAATAACCAAAAAGGGAGAAAATGTTGGGTTTTTTCAAGAAATGCCAATACAATGATGTATAAAAAAGCATGTGGTTTTTTCCTTGTAAGAGCTAGGAACAAATGGTTTGCTGTGCTGAATTCCCAATTTACCTGGCTTTCAAGAACAGGTTGAGTGGAAACAAAACATATTTTGATATGGTTATCCACCGTTTTGTGAGTGGTAGGCGATTTTGGCCTTTTTTCCAATAGAACAATGCTATAAAATCACCCCCCCCTCGATATCTAAAATACATTGCATGTGACCAGAACCAAAAGTCCCCCAGTAGCTATTTTACAGTGGTTTAACCGCAATAAGTTGGTGGGAGGGTTTTATAGCTCCTTAAAGGCAGAAAACATCATCACCCAATAATACACAGACAATTACCACTCTTCAAGGCAATCGTAATGGAAGGAAGAGGTGTCAGGGTCAAAATACAGGGTTAACTGTTTACCCTCTTGCTAGAGCAGGTTCATTTGTGGCATTCATTAAGTGGTATCTAGGCACAGTAGTTGCCATTGCTTACGGGTTGCTGTGCTTTGCACCTTCGTAACTTCACCCATAACTTCTAGGAGTCAGCGGGCGGCAAGAGGCACTGCGCAGCTGCATTTGGTTTTGGGCTGGACATTAAAGGGGACTTGGTGGCAGGAGGCCTGAAAGGTGATAAGATGGCCATAGACTGCATGCGTGCAAACAAATGGAAGTACAAGTGAGAAATGGGATGAGAGGGAAAATACATCAGTGAGGCTAATGATCATATCCTTAAACCAGCAGCAGAGCAGTGATCTTAGTGTGCAACGCGTAGTGAGTGACATGCTAAGAGGTGCTATAAACACGCTCCTTTTGAAGCCTGCTAACACTCTGCCTGACCTTCCTCGAGAGAAATGAGGTGTTAAAGGCCCGAGGGAGTGGAGAATAACAGCCTGATGGAGACAGCAATCTAGCACTGATCCCCTGTAACCTCCGTGCTGAAAAGCGTGCATGCATATTCAATTGTGTTTTGATGTTTTTTTGCATATCGCTGCAGAGATGGAATTAGAAGGGCACACCACTGCCTCCCGAAGCCCAGGGAACTTTGCCAGATGCCAGCCCCTTATGATGGTCGTTCTCAGTCTACCTTGCTTCCCACAAATTAAGTGTTAGGGAGTCACTGGCACCACTGGACAGAATTGTGTCTAAAAAAAATATACAATTCACTAAGGCGCAGCACTACGTACACTGTGAACACACTCGATATATCTGCAGAAATTGGCATCTAGTGTACAGCGCCACGTGGAATGCGCACACTACTTTTGTCTGGATAGCGGCTTCGCTTTCTTTATATTGTACCTCATGAGGCATATTATCACACTCAGTGGGTCTAGTCATCTGCTGCACTCTTGCCTGTAACACTGTATATTTTGAGCACACTCGGTGCACTCGAGTGTACAGCACCATATGCACCTTCAAAACTATGAGTCTTGAAAAAAACGACATGGGCATAAAAGTTATAGAATTGCACATAATGCAAACACACTCAACATGTCTGAATACAAAATCCCTAGCAGAACTCGAGTACACCAGTGTACAGTGTTATTACACTCAGAATGCATGGGCAAACCATAATTGCATGCTACTGTAAAGCACGGCACAACAGCACACACTGTGAGAATGGTAGGCGATGGTGTATATCCCCTCCACTGCCCATTAATGCACAGCATTGTGTACACCAGGCATGCACTCAGCTAAATATTTCTGGATGAGCCTTCCACTGCACTCTTATGTACAGCACTGGTTGGGCACTGGAAGCACAATCAATGCTGTATTTAGATATACGGCCCCACAGCCGTCTCGTACACTGCACAGTGTGCACTGTGAGTAGGCTCAGTCCAGGTTAAATATTATGCTATACTACAGTACAGACTGGGCACACTGTACCATCCCGTATGCCACAAATGTCACGCTGGCAGTGAGATCCGAGCATTGAATCAGGGCCTACCTGGCCTAGACAGTGTTGGGGGGGGGGGGACAGACACACACACACACACACACACACACACACACACAATTTCTGTCACACAATTGCACATTATATTGTTGTTTTGATCTTACTGAATATGATTTTTAAAAAATTTGTATTTTGTTTTTGATGCTTACGCATCTTTACAAAATTATGACAAAAGTCAACTTCACACGTTACATCATTTTACAAAAAAATTAAAATCCATTATATACAATTCACAGAAATGGACAACAGAAAATAGAAAAAATACAGAAATACAACACTTGCAAGGAATTACATATTCAGACCTTCATCAAAACTTTTATACAAAAGAAAAATGAAAAAGGTTTTGTTATAAGACTTAAAAGAATTTTACAACGTAATGGCAGCATTAATCATCTTCAGCAGACGTACTGTTGCAAGAATTATGGCGTTGGAAGAGCCCCACATACATCTTGCCCATATGAGTTTGCGTCCATATTCAGTATGCATAAAACAAAAGGAGTTGATAGTTTTTTGTCTGGCTTCTTCAAAAAAAGGACATACCAGAAAGGGGTGTTTTAACGTTTCTGTACATTCCAAATTATTGCAAAATCTGCAGATAGTGCTTTGAGATGTGATGGTATTGGTGGACCAGTACTTCATTCTCGCTTTCGTGTGGAATAAATCTAGGCGGAAGCGCATATATAGAGTTTGAATTTCAGCGCAAGGACAAAGAGAAAGATCTGCAATCGGGGCAATTGCTTGTCTAAATACTGCATATTCTGTAAATGAAGAATACAGAGTGATTTGATCAGAAGTAAGAGCCCAATCATTCAAGAAAAGACGTTTATGTGCCAATCTTAATTTGACTTGCAGTTCTTCCGGAAGAATGTTAATACCAAACAGAATTGTAAGTATGCGCTTAGTTAGGTTTGCTATAGACACTGGCTGGGACTCTTAACATGTTTGAAAAATCCTCATAAAGAGAATTGACTTGAGGGAAACGCATCTTTCTGTATGTGTTGAGAATGCGCCAATTGTGGCGCGAGGCAAGTGAATTTAGGCCTAATTCATGACGAAGTATTGCATTGGGCAGATAATTAGGTAGGCCCAAGGTTGATTTCCACAATTTCGCTTGAAGTTTATTGAGAAAGGTAGTGAGATCTAGTAGACAAAGATCAAGTCCATAAAGGATAATTGCTTCAACCTTCTTTGAGTAGAATTCAAACCGTGGCATCAAAGAAAACTTGCAATATTTGTGATAAATTATTTTCATTTGGCTTTGTAAAGGGAGTGCTTTCTCAGTTAATGCTTTTTGCCAGAAAGAGGAAGAAGAGTTGTTTGCCAAGTTATAGCCTAAGTAAGTTATCTGTTTGACCAGCTGAAGATTTAGCGATTCAATGTGCCAACAAAATTTGAGCATTTTTTTTCTGCGAGGACAAAATTAGAATATTGGATTTTGCTGAGTTGACAGAGATTATTTGCTTTGCAAAAGCAGTAGAAAGATTCCAATTTGCACTGCAGACCAGAGTGGGTACTGTCAAGTAAAAGGACATCGTCAGCGTAAGCCAACCAGGACAGGTGTAACTTGCCAAGGCGTACGGAGAAGGATTTGGTAGGATCCCAAATTCCCTCAATATCAGATAGATATAGGTTAAAGAGTACCGCAGCAAGATTACACCCCTGTTTAACACCAATTGAAGTAGGAATTGGCTTAGTCAGATGACCTGCCTTAGAGATGCGAACTCTCACGGAAGTATTGTTGTGAAGTAGTGCTATGAGAGCCACTAGAGAGGAAGAGAAATTATATTCTAAGAGGCAATGAAAATAGGGCCATGGGAGGAGCTACGTGTCGCAGCAATTAAATGAGTGAGAATGGATGCATTGAGTTGTGTCCCCATAGTTCTCCTGAAGCCAGTCTGAGCTTTGTTTAGAATGGAATTTTTTGTGATGTGATTTTCAACCTCTTTTAATAGTAAGAGAAGTGGGAGGACAAGTGGTCCTTGGTGGTTCCCTCGAGTCCTTTTTCTGTGCGAGTGGAATTTTGGAGGCGGAGCCCAGCAGCAGTAGCAGTCAGCAGCAACAACGCTACTTAAACCCATTCCCAGCGCGGAGCGCGCGCGGAGAAGTGGGAGGACAAGTGGTCCTTGGTGGTTCCCTCGAGTCCTTTTTCTGTGCGAGTGGAATTTTGGAGGCGGAGCCCAGCAGCAGTAGCAGTCAGCAGCAACAACGCTACTTAAACCCATTCCCAGCGCGGAGCGCGCGCGGAGAAGTGGGAGGACAAGTGGTCCTTGGTGGTTCCCTCGAGTCCTTTTTCTGTGCGAGTGGAATTTTGGAGGCGGAGCCCAGCAGCAGTAGCAGTCAGCAGCAACAACGCTACTTAAACCCATTCCCAGCGCGGAGAAGTGGGAGGACAAGTGGTCCTTGGTGGTTCCCTCGAGTCCTTTTTCTGTGCGAGTGGAATTTTGGAGGCGGAGCCCAGCAGCAGTAGCAGTCAGCAGCAACAACGCTACTTAAACCCATTCCCAGCGCGGAGCGCGCGCGGAGAAGTGGGAGGACAAGTGGTCCTTGGTGGTTCCCTCGAGTCCTTTTTCTGTGCGAGTGGAATTTTGGAGGCGGAGCCCAGCAGCAGTAGCAGTCAGCAGCAACAACGCTACTTAAACCCATTCCCAGCGCGGAGCGCGCGCGGAGAAGTGGGAGGACAAGTGGTCCTTGGTGGTCACTGGTGGCTCGCGGTGGAAGTGGCCCAGAAAATTAACCTTCCGTGGATCACCATATAACGCTGAACGAGCGGTAAGGATTATATCTACTGTGTAAGTCTGCTGAACAAACCGGAAGTCTGTGGAGGGTTTTCCATCCTTGATCCCTCATTGATACTGATATTACGGTGTGTTGTGTGTCGCACACTGGGCATACGTATATAATACCTCGATCTTTGAAGCAGCCTCTTGTGGTGGGTGTGCGAGTAGGGATTTACAGCAATGACTAAACCTAAAGGAGCGAACGCCCGGTACAACCTACGCAAAGGAAACCAGGACAAACCGGCTAAGGGTGTCAAAAAGACACCGAGTAAAGAGGTGCAGGAATTACCCATAAAGGGCACTATCCCTGCAATGTTTGGAAATAACATCTCTACAAGGAACAAGGGTTTGGATAATGCAGAGTCAGGAAAGGAGAACTGTCCATCCCCACAAAATATCAACGATGTTATGGACTCTACTAACTACACTGATATTGATAATAATTCATTACTGGACCTCTGTCTATCCATCCAAAAGTCAATGGCTACCTTAAATGGACCCGCCCCTCCTGTTGTAAAAAGCCCAATGGTGGTAGAAGCACAGGTGTTGAATCCGGCTCAGAGTGAACAGCTGGGTGATAGCAGGATCCCTAGCTCTAGACATACTGTAGGATCGATCTCCGACTTATCGGGCATACTTTCCATTCAACCCACTCCTAGCGCCACAGCAATGCCTACGCTGGGGCGTTTATCAGCATCTCTTAGTCTTTTCAATGAGCAGGAAGAACTGGAGCATATAGAGGTGGGGAATAGCGGAATAAACGAAGATACCTACGGGCCTGCTATAGTGGAGCTGCAGGCCTCTATGGCTTCTGTTCAGTTTGCAATGAAAATCCTATTAAAACTGTGCGGAAGAATCCACACCAACACCATCATTCAGATGGGCTTACCGCCTCCGAAAGGTGCCATGACACCTTTACCATCTTTACCAGTGACGGAAGAGGCCTTGATAAACCCTATGGTGTCATCGGATGAGGCCAATCCTGGAAAAAGGGTGGTGCCGGAGATGGCAGTACCACTAACAAAAAAACAGCGTAGGCAACAGAAACGTGATGCGGCGAAAAATGTGGCGGTTGAAATTGCCTCCCCCCTACCGGCCACGTTGCCTGTAGCTGCCCGATCAAAAAAGAGCAAAAGAAGAGGAAAGAAAACAAAAAAACGCGCTAAGAAGGGAGCGGGTCCTTTATCAGGCTGGATTATCCCGGAGCCAACACATGAAGCTCCGAGTGAGGTACAGGAAGATTTGGAATCAGAAATGTCCCTTAGCCTTATCGGTGAATCGACCAAATGCTCAATTCCAGATACGAGCGTGGGATCAGAAGAGGAAGCGACCCAAGTACCCATGGCTGTTGAGACCCCGACAAAGGTGGAAGAAAACTATACAAGTAAAATCTGTATAATTAAAAATCTCAATCAGAAAAAGAGAGACATGTGGCTTAACAGAACTGAAATGTTAGCCAAACTGCATATGATCCCTCAGTTACGGGTAATTCAATCGGAAGACTTCCTTTTTGTGGAACCATTGGAGGCGCGTAACCCGAATGTCTCCGCCCTTCACTGCTGTGTTTTGGCTTCTGCCCAACTAATCCGTAAACATAAACTATCACTGAGACAGATCGGTATGGATGTGGACGTTGATAAAGAAAAGGAGGATCCCTCCCTTCCTAGTAAGGATTATGTGGCACCTAAGAGTAATTCTGGAATACCTCCGCAACCAACTATGGCCAAGGTACAATTAGTCGATATCCAGAATACTCTAAAGTGGCTAGCAGAATCACTACCAAGGGTGTTACAGCAACCATGAGATTACTCTATGGTGAGCTGGAACACCCACGGCCACCAACACTTTCTCTCGGACAAAGGATCTCTGTCAATTATTAACCAACATCCTATTATATTACTACAAGAAACTTGGTTAACATCTCCCACTGACATGGATGGTTATGTGACACACCATACTCTGGCAAAGAAAGGGGAACGGGGCCGCCCATATGGGGGCCTATCCACTGGAATATCAAATAAGATCCCGAGTAAAAAGATACCAATGTTGGAATGTGACTATATCTGTGCAGTAGAAGTAATTGTGAATATGAATGGTATAAATGAAAATTTACTGTTGGTTAATGTATACAATCCCCCGGGTGCTAAGTTAAGCGAACTGATCCAAGGATCCCTACATGAACTTTTAGTGGATTGGAGATTAAACCAGGAGAAATTCTTTGTTATAGTGGCTGGGGATTTAAACTGCCATATCCATAGTGGTAGCGGCATCGGTAATAACCCCCGCCTCTCCAAGAATAGCATGTGGGGCCCCCAATTATCGGACAAGGAGGGATTGGGCTGGTTATCCTTTTTCAAGTGTTGGGAATTGGAAATAATCAATGGCCGAACCCTTAGTGATAGCCCGGGTAAAAATACCTGGAGCAATGGAAAATCGGGAAGTACCCTTGATTACTTCTTTACAAGCTGGGAGGTGGCTAAGAATGTGTTTGATATGCTGGTGCACGAATGTGAGTGGAGCGACCATGACCCTCTGATCATGACTTTAAGTGCCCCACTACCTAGTACAATGGAGACCAATTTGGGCCAATTGCTCAGTAATCACTCCCTAAACCGTATCTCGTGGTCGGAGAGGAATATAGCAAAGGCCACGACGGCTTCGGGAGTTTGGAATCAAAGTTGGGCTGACCATTTCAATCAACTAACCCCCGAGCTAATTGAGGATTGGATTAGTAGTTTTACAGGTCAGCACGGTACATGTAAAATGCCGACTATGGTGGGGAAGGAGGGGAAAGAGGTCAGCTATGATCGGGCGATTCGTGATAGGAAACGCTCACTAAGAAGGGACATCCGGGGGGCCAGGAAAGGAATTGTATCAAGGATAGCTCTACAGACAAAACTCAATAAACTGAAGAAAGATTATCGAAGATGGTTGAAGATACATAAAAGGCTGAGGAAATTAGAAAATTGGCAACATACGGTCAGCACCCTATGTAGTAGAAATCCCAGGAAAATCTGGACTATACTAGGAGATGCTAAAGGGAAGAAATCTGCTTATACTGTCAACCCCATAAGTGATAACGAGTGGATTGCTTTCTTAGAAAATCGTAATGGGGGGCGTACTGAAACTTCACCTAGCCGTGAATGTAGTAGACCTAAGTCGCCTCCCTTTGCGATTGCCACTGAGGAACTTCACTGTAGAATAGATAATCTGAATACCTCTCGTGCTCCCGGACCGAATGGGCTTTCTAATGCTGTACTAAAGAAAAACCCTTCCTTCTGGGCTGGCCTATTAAAAATCCTCTTTGAAAAGATCTTAAGCGAGGGACTAATACCTGCCACGTGGCAATCTGCCATACTTATACCTGTTTATAAGAAGGGCAATAGAACTGAACCCGAGAATTACAGACTATTGTCTATGCTAGACTGTACGGGCAAGATGTTTGCGGCCCTCATATTGAAGGAATTGCTAAAATGGGTTGAGACTGAGGGCATACTGGACAAATTCCAGAGTGGCTTTAGGCCAGGTTATTCTACCTCCCACAACCTGTTTGTAATGAATTCATTAAGGGATAAGGCTCTATCTTATACAAACCCCCCCATTTATGCCCTATTCATAGACTTTAGGGCAGCTTTTGATACGGTTAATCGATCCCTGCTCTGGAATAAACTTAGGAGATTAAGATGCCCCGAACCCCTACTCTATTATTTAGAGTTACTTCACACGAATAATACGTCACGGGTACGACTCGATAATCTAGGAGCTTCCACCATACCGGTGGCACAGTATCGAGGGGTGAAGCAAGGGTGTGTTACGGCTCCTACGTTGTACAACCTATTCGTATCGGACGCTCCCGAATGTTTGCGGGGGATTAAAAACTGCCCACCTAAAATTGGAAATAGTCACTGCCCTATACTAGCCTATGCTGATGATTTAGTGATCTTAGATCACACTTTCAGCGGCATGTCGAGATCTGCAAAACAAATAATAGTAAGAGTGCAGAAATTTTTGCCGCGACATCGATTAGAGCGATTGGCCTAAAATTGAGAGGATCATTCAATGACCCCTTTTTGTGAAGGGGTATAATGATCGAAGTTACCCAAGAAGGTGGAAGACATTTATTTCTAAAGATTGATTTGAAAGATCCTTAAGAATACAGAGGCCCAAAACAAAGGATCATCTTTAATGACGCATGGAGGAAGGCCATCGGGGCCAGCGCATTTAGAGGATTTGAGTTGTGAAATTGAGAATAGAATGTCTTTGAGAGACCAAGGGCATTTGTAAGGTATATGTGCAGTTAAATTTGAAATGTCATACTGTGTAAATCGCGAGAGAAGTAGATATTTGTGTTAGAAAAAACAAACCAGGAAGTACCATCAATCGCAGATTCCAACAGAGGTAGAGGAGTTTTATTAGCTGATCGTAAGATCTTCCATATGTCGCGAATATTATGATTGCAGATAAGTCGTACCATATTTTGATTTGCTATTATATGAAAGGAATAACGAGCAGTTTTTACTCTGTTATTGTGGGTACTTAGCAGGGATTTTTTGGCTGCGCAATAAGCAAGATTATCGAGAGCAAAGAACCTTTTTCTTAAGTTTCTGAGCTCAAGATTTTTATTTTAATTGAGCAAGGGTATTTGAAAGGATAGAATATGTATTAGAGGATGAGATTGACTTGTTTGAAGAATCCGATATCGCAAGAAAATGGTACTGGATCATTTGTAGATTCCATGTGATAATCATCTCAGAAGATTTCTCATCAACGTTTGGGTCAGGCCATAGGTCGCGATTAACTAAAAAAGTTAAACAACGACATGTGGAAATGTTCCAGTGGATTGAAAGTAAGTCTGTCAATTTGAACTAACGTCAACGACTGCAACACAGGAAAAGAATCTGTTACCACCATCATAGTGCTGGAAAGCATAGAATGATCTCCATAAGGTGGAAGGAAAGACGTAATAGGAGATAATATGCCTGAGAGGTATTTTGAAGCCACTATAAAATCAATGATGGAATATAGATTTCCCCTTTTCCATGTGAAATAACAATTTGGATGTTTTGGTTTGATCACATGCATATCCCAGCATCGAAGAAAATTAACCCATCTTACACCATTTGCAAAGGCGCACTTAAAGTGCTTGGTAGTACCATTAGAAGGCGGTAAATTGGCTGTCGCATAAAGAAAGGCATTAAAGTCACCGTATATGAATATCTCCACTGCTGGTTGTTTGCTTATTATATCGGTTAAGGTGTCATTGAGAATATTAATTGCTTCTTCAATGCGTAAATCAGATGGATTCCAATAAACCGATATGAGCACAACATTTTTAAGACCTGATATGTTAATGTTTATGTCAATTAACAAACACAGTTGTGTAGAGAGGCTATAATTAATAGAGAAACAAAGATGATTATTAAGTAAAATTGCAATACCTCCAGCTGGACGACCCAAAGTCGGTTGAGTAGCCAAGTTGTGAAGTGCTGTAAAGCCATCCAGTTGGAACTTGTTGCAACACATAGTCTCTTGCAAGAACAGAATGGAAGGTAAGTTTTCAGTATCACTATTAGCAAACCATCTTGATAGATTTTTAGATCCACAACAATTCCATGATTGAGTATTCAGTTTTTTACATTATGAGTTAGTGGGTGGAGAAGGGTCTGCAGTAGTGTTCTGAGGCAAGGTTTTTAAGTTGGGTAGAATCCCTAAGAAGCCATTCTGTGCTGCTGTGAGAGAAGCTAATTGTATTAAAATGTGGGAATTTTCGGATTGGTTTGACATAGCAAGAATATTTTCATTTTTGTCTTTTGACCGCACTGGAGGTTTAAATTCCAGAAAAGCCATCACCTTTTCAAAAGAGGAAAAGGCCTGCAGTTCCAGACCAAGGAAAACCAAATATGATTTGTATTCCCAAATTAATTTAGATATCATTGGTGAAAGGACTTTGCATAGCATGCGATTGTTGTTCAAAAAGGGTAACTTTATCCATTCAGCATCTTGTGAGACCAAATTACGAAGAGATGGAATTTTATAGAGTGCATTCCTCAGGAATGTACGATTTATGGGCGCCATTCCATTGATTTGTGGATTGCTGGACAACCCAAATAGATTTTGAGTTTCACCAGGAATGTCATCGAAGGATTCGAGAGTCATATTGTTTACAACCAACGGAGGCGAGGATGGGAGTGTAAGTGCGTTCTTCCCAGGAGGTGCATTCAACTCCTCTGTGGACAATACAAAATGTACATTAGAAGAAAGAGATGGCGCAAGCTTCAAAGCTTGAGCAGGAAGTTCTTCTTTATGCAAAGTAGAGTGTGCATTAGAAGGTATGTTTATGCAAGGCGTAAGTGACTGAGAAACAATATTCTGTGAATGAAGTACCTTTGGTTCTTCAATAAGCTGACTAGAAGAAGAGTGATGGATCATCGCATGTACCACTAGGGGAACAGAGGATATTGCTTCAGTGGAACTACTGTCAGAAAGACTTTTGTCTCCAAAACAAGAGGTTTTTTTATTTTCTATGGAGGGGAAGAAAGTGCTCATATTTGCTTGTACCATAGGAGCAGAGGTAGCGTGGCCATCACGAGGTGACGGTGGTGTCAGTATACCTTTCTCTTCAATTGCACCTTCTGGAATTGGTTTTAGAATAGATGGATTTGGACCCTTCTTTATGCCTTTTTTCGCTTTTTAAGAAGATTTTAATTGAAGTGCCATTTTGCTTTCTTCATTTAATTGGCTAAGATTAAGGAGAGAGTCTTCGTTCACCACAGAGGACATGTTCTGAGCGACTTCAACACCTATAACATTAGCTGAACTTTGCAAGCAGGAGCCTGCATCAATAGTATTTGACAAGGTGTTTTTGGTCAATTTTGCTTTATTTCTTCTTTGGAGAGCTCCCTGGGATGCTTTCTTCATTCTACGAGATGGATGGTAAACGTTTTTGGACACGTCTATGGATTCTAACTTCTCACTAGCTTCAACCTCCTCCAAGATGTTCGTGCTGGCTGAGGGGCTATCAGGAGACATATGTTCCATAGACGTAGTATGGGTCATCATATCATATTCTGGAAAAATTCAGAGGGAATTAATTTAGATTTGAACAGGATTTATTCTACCTGGAGAATTCTCTCATGTTGAGATTTTGCTACTTCAACCAGGTCAATTGCATGGGTCGAAGAAGTAAACTCCTCCTGAACAAGTGGTTTCACCACTGCGTTCACAACTGAGGTGGGAGTTCCATTTAGCAGTAATGTGGATTCACCAGTTTGAGTGCTTTGTGCATGCAAGGGTAGCGTCAAGGGTAGGCTCCTTCTTACAATCTCAGCAGTACGTTCAGGACACCTTACATGAAAAGTTTGACATGCCTCTTGAGCTAATAGAAACCCTTCAATTTTGGAGAGTTTTGTGGAATTGATTGATATTAATTCATTCATATCTTTCAAGAGAAGATGTGTAAGTTCATGCCCTTTGTCCAGAAGGTTTAAAATTTGTGTAAGCACTGGAAAAGAGTGTAATTCCTGTTCTAATACGTGTGATGAGTTCTCCTCGAGAGGTATCGAGGACACCTGAGAATGGGGAGAGATCAGAGCAGTTGTGGATTCTTGAGACATTGGTTTAGAGGGAAATTCCTGAAAGAAAGGGTCTTCCATTTGTAGTTTCTTTTGTGGAAAGAATTCCATTGTCGGAGAACTCCCTGCTTTGCTTGGAGCAAAGAAGGAATTGGAGGTCTTGGTACTGAATAGAGGTTTTGTAGACTGGGGTAATGAAGGCAGTGGAGTAGGGTGAAAATGTACATGTTCACGAAATTCACAAGATAATTCAACAGGAGTAGAAGGGCCTAGAGAGAGGCGTATCTGTCTTTCCAGAGCTGCAATTATGCCTGGTGCAAGCATAGAGGTGTCAGAGAGTGGAATGAAAAGATTATTAGTATTGTCGGTCACATGAGAAGGGGAGAAATTGTCTGCCCCTTTAATGTTGTCATTTAAATTAAGTGCAGAATCATTAGCTGCCTTTAAAGTAAAAGGTGTATTTAGATGTACTGGCAAAGATTCTTCTTTCAAATTTGTGCCAAGTGGGTACCCAAGGGGAAAAACGGCAGGAGATTTTTCTTCCATACTAGAAGGAACATCAGCCGGAGCAGAGATGGAGAGGAGGGATTTCTGACCTTCTACCTACGAATGGGTGGAAACCAATTGGGGTGTATACATTTTTTTGGAAGAAGGTGTTTTAGAGGAGTCGCGTAAACCATTTCCATTCCTTAGTGTGGTTTCCATGAAAATATACTCAAATTTGTGCGAGTATAGTAACAACTAATCTCAACAAAGTGTGCAGTTAAGAAAGGAGCCACAGGAAAGCGTGATTTAGAAGCTTAAGAAAGGAGCAGGCAGTATATTAGCCAGTAATCCCAAAACGAATCCAAATGAACCACATGAACAAAAAAGGAAAAAAGCCTCCAGAGCCTCACCCAAAAAGCACCTGATGAGGAGCTTCTAATTGATCCACAAATACAAAGCCCCAGCACTGCGCTGTCCCGCGCACCGCGAACAGCAAACAGTCCTTTGCGGTGCTTCGCGGTGCGCTAAACTGGGAGGGCTTTAAAGAGGCAGGCCGGGCGTCACAAGGTAGGGGGGCGGAGCAACAAACCCCGGAAACACCTTTAAAAAAAGAACATTGAAAGGTGTTAAAGTTGTACTAGATTTACATTCAAACAGTTTCCTAAAACACGCAGTTTAAAAAGCCACTAGTGTCAGAAATGAAGCTCACAGTCACCTTGTTTCCTGCTAAAGGCCAGGCCAGAGAGGACTAACGCTCGAAGACCTCCTCCGTGTCAGAAGGCTCCAACGATGTAGCAAGAGCCGTAGTCTGTATGCACTAAGTGAAGCAGGGGGGGTGGCAACAGCAAACAGTCCTTTGTGGTGCTTCAGCGCGGTTGCGCTAAGCTGGGAGGGCTTTAAAGAGGCAGGCCGGGCGTCACAAGGGAGGGGGAGTGGAGCAACAAATCCCGGAAACACCATGTTTCCTGCTAAAGGCCAGGCCAGAGAGGAGTAATGCTCTAAAACGTCCTCCGTGTCAGACGGCTCCAACGATGTAGCAAGAGCCGTAGTTCGTATGCACTGAAGCAGGGGGGGCTGGCAACAGCAAACAGTCCTTTGCGGTGCGCAGTATATAATATGATTATATACTGTGATTATTTTTGACACATTGTTTGTACACAGTTTTTTTTTGTTAAAAATATATTTAAAAACCACATGCCCTGATTTGAAAAAGGTGGCGAATGCCGAAACATGTGTCATCACAAAGGGCACCTTATTTTATTTACTAAACTGGCACACATCTACATGAGTGTATTGGCTTATAGTTTTGGCAGGTTTTTGGTTGACAGTTAAAGAAAAGCTCATGAAATAGGCTCCAGCCAATGGGACTGTTAACCTAATTAGCTACAAGCGAAAGGTGTCGCCAGCTTGACCAGCTGTTAATAAAGCCAAGGCTTCAACTTCATTATTTACACATAGTTGCCAGCCATACTTTGTGACATGAATTACAGGATTAGCTTGTAGAAGGCAGGTGTAAAGTAGCCTAACCTATGTGGAGACGGTGAATCTGATGGTGTCGTATTCTACATGTGGGAACCCTACGCTAGGTGACAGTTAGATAATTGATTGAGAAGCAAGGTTTTAGGGACTTTGCGGAAGGACCAAAAGGATGTGTCTGTCCTCAGTGTTAATGGCAGTGTGTTCCATAGGTTGGCCGCGATCACTGGGAAACTAGAGCCGCCAGCTTTCTGTTGCCTAAATCTTGGTGTAGAGATTAGACTGTTGTAGGCAGACCAGCTAAGTCTGTTGGATTGGGTTTTTGAAATTTGATTTGTGGGGTATGCTGGGGCAGTGTTCGAGAGGCATTTGTGAGTAAGCGTGAGGACTTTGAATTTGATTCTGTCTCGTACTGGGAGCCAGTAGATGTTACATCTAGTTGATGAGATGTGTTCGTGTTTGGGTATGTCGAGTGCTGCTCTGATTGCATTGTTTTTCACGACTTGTAGTTTACTCAAGTTTCTGGCATTGGAGCCTGCAAAGAGGGAATTGCACTAATCAGTCCTGGAGAGGATCTGTGCTCTTGCCAGCGTGATGCAGTTATCAGAGTATAGGAAGGGTCTGCTGGCTCTGATTAATTTGGAGGTGTAGGCTGCATTAACCTGTCTTGTTAAGGTAAGTGCAGAGTCGATGTAGACACCAAAGGTTTTTATCTCCTTGGCAACGTTGATGCTAATACCGTCAATACTGAAGAATTTGGAGAGTTGTGATAGTTAATTTAGTTTGGATTTGCTCCCAATGATGAGCAATTCAGTTCAGCAATTTGCATCATTAAGACATAACTCATTTTGTACCATCCAAGCTTGAATGGTGAGGTAGATTTTGATGAGGATGTTTTTTTAAAAAAAACTTTTCTTTATTGGCAAGAAGCAGTGACTGGTGCTTTACACATTACAACAATAGCTCATGTTACATATTTAAAGCATAGATAACAATGCAAAGTCTTTACAGCATACCACGTACATTCATAGGAGTAGAGTAGATACGGGAAGGCCATTTACAGTTCACAGCTCAGCCCGCCCTGTCGGCTGCTCAGGTGATGGGGGAGAAGACAGAAGCTCTAGGTCCGCCTGACTGTTCAGATAGCTGCAAAACTCTGTCCACACATTTTTGGGGCGAGCCTTCACAGGCAGTGTGTTAATATAGTCCTCTTCCCACATCTGTGTCCAGGTAAGAGCCTTTAACCAAATCTCCAGCGAAGGGGGGGACCGCCGCTTCCAGCACTGCAGAATGCATTTCTTAGCTACTATCGCCCCAACATTCAGGAATTTAGCGACACGCCTTGCCTCAGTCCCTTCCCACATCCCAAAAAATAGAGCCAGGGGGTCAGTCGATCCGGAACCCCACCATCTCCGAGAGCCCCCAGTACAGCTTCCCAGAATGGGGCCAGTGCCCCGCAGGACCAGAACATGTGGGCGTGGTCTGCATCAGTGGACCTGCACCTCTGGCATTGGTGGGGGTGATCACGTGCAAACCTCCCGACCGCATGAGGGGTATAGTACAGGCGATTAAGTAACTTGTATTGCACACATCTGAATCTAGTGTTGAGGGAGACCTTGCATGTGTGTATGCACATTTTTGCCCACATACCATCAGTGATGTCCAATCCC
Organism: Ambystoma mexicanum; assembly: GCF_040938575.1. Lineage (NCBI taxonomy): Eukaryota > Metazoa > Chordata > Amphibia > Caudata > Ambystomatidae > Ambystoma > Ambystoma mexicanum. The sequence goes on along the minus strand of NC_090925.1, from coordinate 434,541,962 downwards.
AGCTCCTGGCTCCATGCGCCCTGGATCGTATGGGGAGGTTCTACAGCTTGTGCCATCAGCATTTTATACAGGGTAGACACTATGCCCCTGCCACCAGCGGAGTTAGCGATGTATGAGATCTCGAGGGACTCGGGGGGGTTCGTCTGTGTATGAGGGCCACATGTCTTGGACTGCCGCTCTAAGTCTAAAGTATTGCAGCAACTCAAGAGAGGACCTGGAGTGCCCTGGCCTCCATGTCTGCGGGGTGATGAATTTCCCGTCGGGGAACAAGTCGGATAGTGAGTGATATCCCAGGTCCAGCCAGTGATGCATAAGGAGCTTATGTGTGGGGGCAAGGCCCGGAAATGACCACAAGGGTAGCTATTTGTAGTACGGAGGAGCATCAGAGCGGGTTAGTAGACCCTGTTTCCACGCCCTGATAGTGGCGGCCACTGGGTCGGCCGAGGCATCTGAGTGGTACGAATGGAAGAGGATCAGGGAGATGACATTCACCTCCTCAGTCGCGAGGACCTCAAGCTTAACGTGCAGGGGAGGGTCCTGGTATCGGTACCAGTGTGTAGCGTGCTGAGCTTGTGCGGCTATCCAATATTGGGTTAGGTCCGGTGCATTGAAGCCCCCTTTCTCATAAGGTAATGTCATATGTTGCCACTTCCTGCGCACGGCACCAGAGTGCCATAGAAAGCGGGCACACCCCGCATGCAGGTCCACAAAATATTGTTTCCCGGGCCAGAGTGGAACGTTAGCAAATATGTATAGGAGTTTTGACCATTTTGATTAGCGATAGTCTCCCTGATAGTGAGAGAGGGAGGTTACACCATCTCTTCATCCTGGCCTCAGCATATTGCGCGGCAGCCACATAGTTATCAGCCAGCAGAGAGGATTTCGAGAGGGATACCTGTACCCCCAGGTACTTGATGCCCCCGGGGGACCACTCGAGCGGGTATTCGCATGTCGGTTGGGGGGTTGTGGGCGTGAGGGGGAAGATTTCTGATTTGGTGTAATTTATGGTGAAGCCCGAGAATGTACCAATTTTAATTATTTAGCGGATGATTGGGTCTAGATGGATCGAGGGGTCCCTGATGTACAGAAGTACATCGTCCGCGTATAGTGATATCATTTTGGGGTATCCCTTTGCGATTATGATTGTCCCGTACATTATCCGCCATGGGCTCGATAGCGATCACAAACAGTAGGGGGGAGAACGGTGAAGGCAAGCGTCCCCAAACAGCACGATCCTCCCCGCAATGAGAGACAATGAAGGACTCTCCCAAAATGGCAATAAGGCCAAGACAGAGTGCGGGTGAGCGTAAATGGGAGTTTATCAATCGGAATAGGGCATGCAAAGAACTCTGCAAACTCCGAGAGCGCTCTGTCTGACAATAGCAAAGACAGGCGTATATATTTACAAAAAACGTCATAAGAACCTACACACTATAGGGGGCACAAGTTCAATGGGATTGGGTGGCGACGACTAACTATAGGTGCTGCTGCGATGTGGTTGGCTTTGGCTTGAAGACGTCACTGGTCAGCCTTGTGGGTTGGGCTGGGCCTGGCAGGTCGGCTGAGTTCATCCGGACGGTGTTGTTGTGCCATTGTGGCCAGTGTCAGAGATGAATGTCTTTTCCTGACTTGGTTGCCCTATGCCATGCACACCGCAGTCATTCAGTCATTTCAATATTATTTTCTTTAGTAAATCTTCCAATAGGTTATACTACAGGTTAATGCAATACAGGAGGAATGTACCTTGTGAGGGGTCTGGAGGTAATACGTCAGGACATGGTTACCAGTGTCCTGTTGACCGGGGCCATAGGTCGAGGGGCTAAGCTTCAGGGCCTGGGACGGGCGGTACAGGTCTTTCTGCCTTGTTAGAAGTTGTTATGGATGTTCCGCTGTGTGTTGTCAAAGTGTTGGGTGTCCTGATTGCACAGGGCCATAAGTCTGAGATGGTCCGGTGGGTTGTGGGGTTTACGAGGGGGCGCGTGTGTTCAGGCAGAGGTTTACTGCTGAGCTGTAAATAATGCAGGTGGCGGGCCGCGGCCTTGGGTGCTACAGAGGGGATTACAAATCTTTGAAGCGGCTCCAGTCTGGTTGGGGGAGGTAAAGCAGTACGGCGCGGCCTCTGCTCTCATGCCTTGGCAGCCTTCGCAGGGTGGGAGGGGGAATGGCCTTGCAAGTATTTCACAAAGGTATCTCCCTCGTGTGTTGCCGATTTTAGGTAAAGACATCACAAACATTTGAACACTCTATAATACTTATTCAAATCAATACAAAACATGCATTTAAACTTTGCTGGATGTGTCTCGATTATACCCAGTCTGAGCACCTTATTCATACATTATGTTTTAACAACTACAGTATTTAGTTATATGCATATATATTTGCAGTAAGTGAGGTAGAATTAGGATTGGTGGAGTACATAGAAAGTAACCCGCCACTGTTCGTGACGGTGGTGGCACATGTGGGGCCTAGACATGCACACATGACAAGCGCCTTCTCGTGCATCCTTCACATAAGCCCTCTGTATGGTTACATTCGTCTTGTCGTGTCCTCTAGCAGCATTAGTTCAGTTATGGCGCAAGCCCATAGAGTGTAAGTTTCCCAGTGATACACGTAACAAATAGATCCCTGGTGCGTTCCTTTATTATTAGCACCCAACTGCAATGGTGTGGGCTCGCCATCGCTTATATCATGGAAGCATGCTTTCTTATGTTTATACATTTTACAGACTTTTGTAATATAAGGGATTTTGTGGAAGAAAGCATACTTTGCGAGTGGTCTTGACATTAATATATAAAGACTGTCTGCCATCTGATGACCATTTTACTGTTCTTTCATTGCCCAGGCCTGCTGGCCGGGTCATGCTGGGAGCGATGATACACTGCGGGAGGTGAACTGTTACAATGTTAGTGTATTACGCTAGCTCATGTCCGTCTTGTTCGTGGGAACGTGCTCGCAGCGGATCTGCCAGGGTGCTGCGGCGACAGGGATGACTGAGACTCTCCAAGGGTGGGGGCCGCGCTACAGTGCGCTGAGCTCACACCATCTTTACCAGACAAAATGGTTTCTGGGCCTAGCTAAATTTTAATACATGTGGGCAATGTCTCCAGCGGGTGAACCCTCCATCACCTGGGCCCGGGTGGCATGAGGGGACGCCCAATGAGCCATAGCCCTCACCTGGGGAGAAAACGCAGGCGAGGGGGGTCTCCTGGACCAGTCCTCCCCTACATTTCCCCCCTTTCGTTACTTAAGTAACAAATTCTTTAAATCTTCTATCCTCCTACATTCTGCTTCGTCCATCACTGCCTCATCCCATGCGGGAGTTCCTTTGATAGGCATCCATGCTCTGCACACCCCCCTTAAGCTCTCACATCTCCTGGCGTATTCATCTGGAGTACACGTTAGATATATACATCCACCATCTCCTTCCAAATCTACCCAAACTTCCTCGTACCATTCTAGTATACGGGGCTCTTTGATGGTGGTGTGCCACAACTTATCTACAATATCCTTATCGTGGTACATAGGCACCAGTTGGTACCTGGGTGTGTTATCTATCCCTGTTTGTACTTGTGCTTCTTGCATCGTTTTTATTGTACCGTGTGAGTTGCCCACTGTCACCATCATCATTGCACCATTTGGTACTGCGTTAGCACAAACTCGAAGACCCACCTGGCACAGGCAAAAAATTAAAAGGAGGAACACCACAGCTGGCATCAAAAATTTCACAGTTGTTCCAAGCCATGAGGGGACCCAGGAGAAGATGTTATCGAACCATGTACTGTCTTCTGCTCCACCTTCCATTTTCATTTTTTCTCCTAGGTTGTGGACTGCTTCGATCACATGGGACAGTGAGCTGTTCTCTGCGTCTTCAGAAGGTACGAAAGTGCAGCAGGCACTTCCTATTTTTCGGCAAACACCGCCGTCCATCGCCGTCAACAGGTCCAGGACATACCTGTTTTGCATGGTCATCAGTCGTAAAGCTCTTAGTTCCACCTTTATTATGTTGAACCCTTCTTCAGTGTCGTTTGCCAGCTGAATCAATTCCCAGCGGGTTATCTGGAGCCATTTTGCGTTTGCCCTTGCTTGGACACTTGAGACGAGCGAGGCAAAAAATGTTTCTGCTGAGCTGAATAATCGATATTTGTCTGGGATCTGAGCCAATAGTTCTGATGATGCCTTTGATATGTAATTTGATGCTCGTCTGTTACGGGTCAGCACTTCTCCCTTGCTTCCGGAAGACAGGACATACATTTCTGACTCTGCAGTTGGTTGAGCCACACTCTGTTGCATGCGTTCCTGTGTCCTTTTGCTCCCATCGATGTGGCTTTCTGGTATCACCATTAGGGCTGAGTGCAGAGTGGCCATTGAGCAGCTGCCACTCCATGACGGGGGGAGGTGTAGGTATGCCTGGTTGCCGCATACCCAGTACGTGTCCATAAGGCCGCAGTCCCTTTTCTTAGATCTGGGATGGTGAGGGTCTTGTTACAGCTCTTGTTTGTTCCCATGGAGGTCCTCCCTTCTCCTTTAAAACACAGTTCATAGTCCATTTTGCTCTGTAGTTTGAAAGGTTTTTCGATGGCGGTTACCCAAGTTAGTTTTGAAATGTGTTCTTTCCATACTGGTGTACATGTTTCTTCTATCCACTGCAATTTCTCCGGTGCCACACCTCTCAGTGCTTCCGCTTTGCACACTACTTCTTCATCCTTCCGCTTGTTATCAGAAAAAAGTGTCCCTTCAATTACAAAAAATGGTTCTTTCAGACATACCACCCCTGCCGTTTTTGGGTAGCACGTTTTCTCGTTCTGCAGCATTTGAAAAGTCACTTCATGTGCCTGGAAGGTGTTCTTAATCCTGCATACCGTGAGATGAAGGAGACATTGGGCATCTATAATTGGCAACTCTTTGGGTAACAATACTTTGGGTGTACCTGATGCGTGAGGGATGAGGGAGCAGACATAACAGCTCTCGTTTGTTGTTTGTTTAGCTGTGGCACTCATATCTGCATACCACTTATTTGTTTGTTGGGGGTGTCTTAGGTCTTCCATCCTATCTAGACCTAGCCCATAGTACTCATCATACTTCCTCCTCCCTGCTTCCCTCTTCCGTCTGTTGTTCTTGTTCCTCATGTACTTCCCAACTCCCTGGGCAAGGGACAAACTAGACCCTCCTTTCTCATTCCCACCCCCCTTGGCCCATGCATCATATAATATTTCGTGTATTGCCAGTAGCTTTTCCTCTTCCTTCCTGACGTTATCTGGCAGGTTGTTTTTTAGTATGGGGGCAGGCTGGCTGGTGGGGGTGTTATACAACCATGATATGGCAGACGGGTTTCGGTCATTTAAACTGTGGGCATTGTAATTAGATACCCCTGGTGGAGACACTGTGTTGTTCTGCATTCCACCTTGTGGCTTTTTTCTTTGTAAGATGACAGCACTGGATGGTGTGGTATGATACCCCCATACAAGTTTAGTTCCGTCCCATATCAAAAACTCACCTTCCCTTGTATTGACCCTTGTAGTTGTATTGGGCCCAGTAGTGCTGTTAATCCCTCCCCCCTCGTTCATCTCGATAGAGATGAACGCTACAAACCAATATGTAACCAGGCCAAACATTAGCATAAAAAACAATGTGATGCATACAGATAATCCACACTCATACGAATATCTGCATCTCTCATGTACTAATTCTCTCATTCTACTAATTCTATCCGTTGCAGGCTGCCCGTTAGATGCCATGGAAGCTCCTGTTTGAGATATAAAAGTGCATTAAGTGCATCCATGTAAACATTTTGCTAGCACCATCAGTGCCAATATATATTTGACGGGGAATGGAAGCGGGTGGGGATGCGGGGAGGGGTATTCACAGACAAGGGTGTATACAGGCCATAATTTGGTCATTCCATTAATTATATACAACTCAACAAGATAAAATAGAGAACACATTTTTTTTTTTTAAAGTATCCTTATCAGTTATTCTCCCATTCAAGTCCAGTACCAACACACACACACACAAGTTCATATTCAGACATTCTGCTCAGTTGCATCATTTGCTGTTGTCTGTGCCTCCTCATCTACCTCCTCTTGTACATTGCTATATGCCTTCCGTACATCGGTCAAGTGCACCCAGTACCTCAAGCCCTTCACCTTCACTGCCGTGGGCGTGCAAAATATTACCTCGTATGGGCCATGGAATCGTGGTGCATTCCACCGACGCACAAAGCTTCTGACATAAATTGAGTCGCCTGGCATCAGCTGTAGCTGTTGCTCTGGCTCCGTGACAGATCCTGTTACGTTTCCCTCTTCTCTAGTGAAGGGTGGGAAGAGTTGCTTTGATATCACGCGCGCTGCCCTTGTCAATTTCCTTAAATAGTCTGTGAACTCATCTCCCAATATTGCGGCGCTTCTGTGAGCATCTGAGTGTTCGCGCAGTGGAGAGTGTGCTGTGTTCATTTGTCTCCCAGTCACAATCTCGTGCGGGGACAAATGGTGGTCTTTGCTTGGCTGATTTCTCAATTCAAATAGCGCAAGGGGTAGACAGTAAATCCAATTATTCTTCAATGAAAAGCATAGTTTTGATAACCTGCCCTTTAACAGTCCGTTCATCTTTTCCACTACGCCATTACTTTGAGGATGATAAATCGAACACAATTTATGTTTTATTCCCAATAATGTAGTGACTTCCTTGAAAAGCTCATTCACAAAATGAGTGCCGTTGTCTGAGCGAATCACGTCACAAATTCCCCAGCGCAGGAACACTTCCCTTACTAGGAACTTGGCGGCGCTTTTGGCATCAGGTCGCGCACAGGGTCCTGCTTCCACCCACCTTGAAAATGGGCACACAACCACGATCATGTACCGCGCGCCATTACACCTTTCCCCCATGTCTGCGTAATCTATATGCAGTTCTCTGAATGGGCCAATGGTTTTAGGAATTGTTCCCCGGAGAGTACGTAATGTCATTCCTGAATTGTATATTTGGCATGTTGTACATTCCATTGCCAATCGAGACACATGCTCCTGGAGACAGGGCACGAACCATTCTTCCTGTATTTCTGCTGCGATGTGCTGTTTGGTGTTATGTGCAGGGAAGTGTAGCTGTTGAAATGCAACTTCTAGTAACTGTATTGGCATTACCACTTTCCCTGAGTTATTTTGCCGCCACAGCAGGTCTGTTCCCGACTTGCTGCACCCCCGTTTTGTCCACATCAATTTTTCCTCTACACTAGCTCCTTCCTGCAATTCTAGTATTTGTGATATGGGCATCATGTTGTATCCTTCTGGGGGCTCTTCGTTTCTCTTGTGCTTAAGCATGTACTCACCTGTGTCATATTTCTGAAAATAGGAAGCCTCCTTGGCGGCAGCGTCCGCTGCCGCGTTCCCCAAAGACACAACATCTGTGTTGGATGTATGTGCTTGGCACTTTACTATTGCTACTGCAGTAGGGTTTTGTAGGGCCTCAATTAACTCTTTCAACAATTCTGCATGATGTACTGGTGTTCCGTCTGCCCGTCTAAATCCCCTACGCCCCCATCTTGCTAGACCTCCATGTACTGTCGTCGTCATGTAAGCTGAGTCTGTGTATATTGTCACTGCACAACCCTTTGCTGCATGTAGTGCTTCTATGAGCGCAATCAGTTCTGCTGCCTGTGCGGAGTAATGTGATGGGAGGCGGTATTGTACTAGTGTTTCATACTCACCGTCTTCTAACCTCACTACTGCCATGCCAACGTGTTTTTCTCCCGTGTCCACGTCAATTGATGCAGACCCATCCACAAAGTACACTTCCCCCTCGCTTAGAGCGTTCTCACACACCACTGTGTCCTCCCCTCTTTCTCCTGTGTAGGTTGCGCAATCGTGGTTCTGCATGTCCTCTAGTGTGCACGCTTCTGTAATGAATGTGGCGGGGTTCACTGTCTTGCATCTCACTATATGGATGTTGGCGCTGGACAATATAATCTCGTAGGCTGTCGCCCGCTGTGTGGTCAGTGTGCTTTTTGATCTCTCCAGTATTGCAAATAATGAATGTTCCACAAACAATGTCACAGGGCAACCCATTACTATTGTGGCACTTTTCTCAATCGCGAACGCGGCTGCAGCGAGTGATTGCTCGCACGCGAAATGGCCCTGCATCATGGCATCTAAAGTACCACTATAGTAAGCCAATAGCTTGTGTCCTAAGGACGTTTTTTGTGTCAGTACTGCTGTCATGAGTGTTTCCTTGCAGTGTGAGAATAGGTAAAATTCGCGTCCATAATCGGGGTTTGCTAGTACTGGAGCGCTTGAAATTAGCTCTTTCAATGATTGAAATGATTCGCTCATTTCTTCTGACCATTGTATTTTTTCATTCTCCTGTTGTGCTTCCTTGAGTGCTTGTAGGAGGGGCCTCGTGTATGCTGCATAATCTAATATCCATGCTCGGCAATAGTTGCACATCCCCAAGAATTTCTGCATATCTTTCACTGTTGTGGGTTCTCCTACTGATCTTATTGCTTCTAACCTGTCGGGAATTATTCTTTTTCCATCTTTTGATATGAGCTGTCCCAGGTATAAGACCTCAGTCAGGCAGTACTGTAGCTTCTCCTTGTCTACCTTGTATCCCTTGTTGGCCAGTAAAGTCAGGAGCGTTGTTGAATCTTTTCTACATGTTGCTTCGTCTTGTGCACACACTAATAAATCGTCTACATACTGAATAATCGTACTCTCAACTGATAGGTTTCCCAAGTCTTCATGCAATATGCGGTTGAATATGCTCGGGCTCTCACAGTATCCCTGTGGTAGTCTGCAGTGTTCATATCTCTTACCCCCCAGTGTGAAGGCTGTAAGGTATCTACTCTCTTCAGCCAGGGGTATTGAGAAAAATGCGTTTTTCAAGTCTACTACTGTGAAATGTGATGCCACTTTCGGGATGCTGCATAGTATTGATGCAGGGTTTCGGGACTAGAGGGAACTCCTGAATTACATCATTGAGGGGGCGTAAATCCTGTATCATCCTCCAAGACCCTCCTTTCGCTTTTTTGATTGGATAAATACATGTTACATGGGGAGTTTGAAGGCACTATTATCCCTTGTGCTAGTAGTGCATTTATTGTTTCTTTTATCCCTTCTTCAGCTTCACGGGACAATGGATACTGTTTAACTCGGGGTAAAATTGCTCCTTGCTTTAGTTTTATTACCACAGGTTGTACTCCGTGCAACAGCCCTACATCATGGGGGCCTGTTGTCCATAAATTGTTTGGTACGAGCCTCATGTCGTCATCAAAAAATGACGGTGGTGCTCCTACCACTGTCATCAATTGGACGGGGGTCTCCCTGGCTTGGATTAAAATGTCACAGGGCATCGCTATTTCCATTACTATCTCGCCATCCCCTTCTGTGTCTGAAAAGAGATCCTCATCTGTTACCTCTCGTAGGGCGATGTTGGCGTTTGTACACAGCACTGTGCGCCACTCACATCCTTCCCTGTCCACTCCAATCACAGCGATCCTTTTCGCTGATACCTGTACAGCATGCAAGTCCAATGATACCACTGATCCTGGTGCTGCGTTGGGACACACTATGGGGCGGAAGAGGAACTCCGCTGGAATCCTCCAGTCCATGCTTCTTAGCTCTGGAATTATGAGGGCCAAAGTCTTTAGCCCTTCAATAAACATTTCCTCATTTTGTGGCAGCCCTCGTATTTCCTGTGTGGTTGTGTAGGCTTGCACTACCAACATCGCACGCAAGGGGCATATCCCGGGTGTAGAACACACTATTCCTCTCTCGGTAAATGATATGGTCATGTTAAGTTTACTCAGAAGATCCCTCCCTTACAAATTTATTGGGGAATGTTCGTAATACAGTAAGGGTGCCTTCACAGTCTTACCCCCCACTGTTACATCCAGAGCTTCTGTGTAAGGAACTTCAATTACAGCCCCAGAGAACCCCTGCGTCTCTAACTTCCTGTTAGATAACGGGAACCGGCCCTCTCTGACACATAATTTCTCCGCTCCCGAATCAACCATGAATATGAACTGCTTGTCTCCTATCCGCGCCCCTACCAATGGTTCCTCTGCTGCGTTGTAGGTGGTGGATAGAACTGGACACGCAAGTGTTCTCTGTGGGCTGTCCTATGCGGGGTGTCTCATCGCCCCCCCCCCTCATTAAAGACACTTCCTGAAACCACTGACATGTCGTTGTAAGGTGCTGGTGCGGGGGCCCCGTTTGCTGTTGTCACGAAAGGGTTACCTGGCGTGTATTGCATACTGTCATTGTTTTGTGGGTGGTTCTGTGTTCTGTACTGGGGTCCCTGTTGCTGGCCAGCATTACCCTGGCCTGGGTTTCTTAGTTGCTGTTGTCCCATTGGGAGACCATATGGGCTTCCCGGGTGGGGATGGCCATATTGTTCTACCTCTTGGAACCCGTTGTTGGGTCTGCTTCTGCACTCTCTAGAGTAATGCCCCCATCGCCCGCAGTTCCAGCAACTTCCTTGTGCACCTCTAGGACCCTGCCATCCATTTCCTCCCATTCCCCCGTACCCCGGTCCACCTCCTCTTCGGCCCCTGTACCCACCTCGTCCCCCTCGAGGGGTCCACTCTTGCCACTGCGGACCTCCGCCTTGCTCCTGCTCATTCCACTGCCGCTGTCCTGTTCCCGCCCAATTAGTTGCCACCCTTCCTTGTAGTGCTATCAGCCCCTCCTCCTCATCATCTCTCTCCCTGCTGTGTGCGAGCGCGGCTACTGCTGCTGCAACCTTCACCAACTTTGTCTGTACTAACTTCGCCTCGTCTGCCAATCTTTTCTGCGCCACCTCCTTCTCCCTCTCCTTGATTCGTTTACAATGGTGTACTATTATGCTCTGAATTTCTGGCCATCCCTTTGCTTCAATACCTGCTATCTTGTCGAGCGCCTTCTGCACTTCCTTTGGGAGCCCTCTTTTTATAATGAAGTAAAATAAAGATGTCGATTGATACCAGGGCGTGCCCGTTTCTGCACTCCACATCTCTTGGACCCGAAAAATGTAATCCATAGCCTCCTCCCCGTCATTCATTGTACACTGCATCACTGACTGTAAGTCCGGTGTGTCTGGGAATGTTTCGCGTAAGGCATCCCACACCCTAGCACGCACTGTGTTAAAGGAGGCCCCATCATGGCGGTCACAGTCTAACGTTACTCCCGGGAAACCGGCTTTAACCCATACTCTTTCAGCCTGATCGCCCACTGCTGATACGAGCAGACTTTTCACATCTCCTATAGCTAGGGGTACCCCAGCAGTATGTTTCTCAAAGGCGTATATCCACTTACTTGCCCCTCCTGATAACGGGGGCAATAGCTTTAATAAATTGGCTTTATCCATCTGTGCCCATGGGATATAGTTAGGCCTCCCTCCTCCCCTGTGTATCAACGGGAGCTGTAGCCTTCCTTTCGTCGTTGCATCCGGACCCGTTTTGGCTGCTGATGTTCCCAGTGATGCCATTTTCCCCACCCTGTTCCTTAGTCGCCCCGTCCACTCATCATCCAGGGTTCTCATTGAACATGTACCATCCCCCCCTTCGCTTCCCCCTCCCATTGCCATGCTCAACCTGTCACTTTCTTCTAACTCGTCCCTTATGTCACATAGTAATTCCTCTCTGTCCCCCATAGGCCTTTCATCATTGTCAGTATCTCCCTCGCGTGTCTCTATTTCAATTATTCGTGTCGGTTCTTCTTCAATTCTGAACAGTATCTCACCTTTCTTCCACCCCTCTTCAGGTTTTCTATTCTCACCTGGCGCTCTAGACGTGCGCCCTGATCTAGTCGCGGTAAGGGCTGTTTGTCCGCACATGTCTTTTATCCTCGAGAGCTCCTCTTTTGCTATTGAGAGTCTTGACTGTAAATCATCTGTGAGTTTCTCTATGTCCACCCTTTGTGTAATCGCCTGGCCTCGCTCTCTCGTACTTTCATATGGTGGGGGTGCAGTGGGCCGGTGGGGTGTAGTAGTTGTCGGGGGAGGCACATACGTCGGGTCACTGTATCCTTCTGCGGGTACAGGCTTTTTTAATATCGGGTACAAACTTATTACCTCTACTGGTGGCACTACACTTGACAATTCTTTGACATCTTTCTGTATCATTAGTGGATTGTCTGTGGTGGATGGGAGATCAGGATTTAATGCTGGTGTTTTGGGCGGTGGTATCTCTTCAAATAACCTCCAAAGATCTAATATTTCCCTCCTATTTTGCAACTGCTTTCCTTTGTACTTCAAATAAATGCATGTGGTCACCATATCCAGAACACTTTTATCAAATGACCCTCCCTCTGGCCATATCTGGGGTAACCCCTCTCCCTTCAGCTCAGTTATCCATTGGTCGTGATATTTCTTAATCCGTTCCGCGTACCCTGGGAGATTCTTACAAATATGTGATAAGGGTGTTTCAGCCCCCATCTCTGTGCCCTCCTAGTGCTTGTGTGTCTCTGTGTGTCTGCAACTACAATGTAAATGTAGTATCAATATTATTTTTCGTATTCTACTTCACATTCAATGTTAGGCTCGTTTGGGCTCTCCCCCCCTTGACTGCACAATACAAAACTGACTGTACACAGTTTCTACTCTGTTCTCTTTGGGGGGCACATACAAGAGCAACCCATCATTTATTTTGACAATATCAACCTGGAAATCAAAAGGTACCCACTCACTTCACTGTATCAACGTTGTCTTCAAAAAGTTCTATCCGGTCACACTTACCATGACCATTTAACTATTATACATTTATAGCCGTTTTACACATTCGCAACATCAAATTGTCTTCTGACACATACGAGGTGCACACACCTCTTGGTACCACTCAATTCAACATTCAAGCTGCCCTCCCTTTCTTCCCTAGCCGGCTGTCCCTGTCCGTCTTATTTGAATATATGGATGCGCATATATATATGTTAGCCTGCTCTCCCCCCTTCTAGTAGGACTCTTTTTCTCTTACTTTTCCCCTAAGTTTGTGTTAATCTCACTTTTTATTCTCCCCCTACCCCTAAAGAAAAGAAAAGAAAGAAGTAATAGCGGTCACTAATATATTCTCAGTGCCCCCTTTTGCTGAACACTTTTATTTTATATTCCACTTCTTCATATATTCCCAGTACTAGTCAAGATAGCACTATGCGGCGCCGCCTTCCACCCCCTTTCGGAGCTAGGTTCCCGTCACTTTTATCTCTTATTCACCTCTTAATCCTAATGGCCATATGCAAAGAAAAACCAAGGAAAATTTAAGATGATCCTTAGTAGATCTGCGTACCCCCTCTTCGTTACCTGTCCTACACTTCTCTCCCCGCTCCCTTTACAATCGCTCGCACTCAGTACTCACGTGCCCGTCTTGAACCGATAGTCTCTGAAACTGGGTCCGTCCAGGCAGTGTCGCCGTCAGCTCAACAGTCAGCCCCGGCTCCGGCGAGCGGTACTCAAAGGGGATTTTTCAACCGGGATCCCGTACCCTCTCTCTATTGAGTGCGCACTTCTTAGTGTACCGGTCGCCGTTGGCGGGCAGCCTCCCGGAGCCGGCTCACCGTGCGTATCCCTTTTCGACCGGAGATTCTCGTGCCAAAAGGGGACGGTAATGTTAGGTTGGGAAATAATAATAAGGACGGTAATGTTAGGTTGGGAAATAATAATAATAATAATAATCACGCTTTCGGGGTCACCACTGAAGGCAAGCGTCCCCAAACAGCACGATCCTCCCCGCAATGAGAGACAATGAAGGACTCTCCCAAAATGGGAATAAGGCCAAGACAGAGTGCGGGTGAGCGTAAATGGGAGTTTATCAATCGGAATAGGGCATGCAAAGAACTCTGCAAACTCCGAGAGCGCTCTGTCTGACAATAGCAAAGACAGGCGTATATATTTACAAAAAACGTCATAAGAACCTACACACTATAGGGGGCACAAGTTCAATGGGATTGGGTGGCGACGACTAACTATAGGTGCTGCTGCGATGTGGTTGGCTTTGGCTGGAAGACGTCACTGGTCAGCCTCGTGGGTTGGGCTGGGCCTGGCAGGTCGGCTGAGTTCATCCGGACGGTGTTGTTGTGCCATTGTGGCCAGTGTCAGAGATGAATGTCTTTTCCTGACTTGGTTGCCCTATGCCATGCACACCGCAGTCATTCAGTCATTTCAATATTATTTTCTTTAGTAAATCTTCCAATAGATTATACTACAGGTTAATGCAACACAGGAGGCATGTACCTTGCGAGGGGTCTGGAGGTAATACGTCAGGACATGGTTACCAGTGTCCTGTTGACCGGGGCCATAGGTCGAGGGGCTAAGCTTCAGGGCCTGGGACGGGCGGTACAGGTCTTTCTGCCTTGTTAGAAGTTGTCATGGATGTTCCGCTGTGTGTTGTCAAAGTGTTGGGTGTCCTGATTGCACAGGGCCAGAAGTCTGAGATGGTCCGGTGGGTTGTGGGGTTTACGAGGGGGCGCGTGTGTTCAGGCAGAGGTTTACTGCTGAGCTGTAAATAAATCAGGTGGCGGGCCGCAGCCTTGGGTGCTACAGAGGGGATTACAAATCTTTGAAGCGGCTCCAGTCTGGTTGGGGGATGTAAAGCAGTGCGGCGCGGCCTCTGCTCTCATGCCTTGGCAGCCTTCGCAGGGTGGGAGGGGGAATGGCCTTGCACGTATTTCACAAAGGTATCTCCCTCGTGTGTTGCCGATTTTAGGTAAAGACATCACAAACATTTGAACACTCTATAATACTTATTCAAATCAATACAAAACATGCATTTAAACTTTGCTGGATGTGTCTCGATTATACCCAGTCTGAGCACCTTATTCATACATTATGTTTTAACAACTACAGTATTTAGTTATATGCATATATATTTGCAGTAAGTGAGGTAGAATTAGGATTGGTGGAGTACATAGAAAGTAACCCGCCACTGTTCGTGACGGTGGTGGCACATGTGGGGCCTAGACATGCACACATGACAAGCGCCTTCTCGTGCATCCTTCACATAAGCCCTCTGTATGGTTACATTCGTCTTCTCGTGTCCTCTAGCAGCATTAGTTCAGTTATGGCGCAAGCCCATAGAGTGCAAGTTTCCCAGTGATACACGTAACAAATAGATCCCTGGTGCGTTCCTTTATTATTAGCACCCAACTGCAATGGTGTGGGCTCGCCATCGCTTATATCATGGAAGCATGCTTTCTTATGTTTATACATTTTACAGGCTTTTGTAATATAAGGGATTTTGTGGAAGAAAGCATACTTTGCGAGTGGTCTTGACATTAATATATAAAGACTGTCTGCCATCTGATGACCATTTTACAGTTCTTTCATTGTTCAGGCCTGCTGGCCGGGTCATGCTGGGAGCGATGATACACTGCGGGAGGTGAACTGTTACAATGTTAGTGTATTACGCTAGCTCATGTCCGTCTTGTTCGTGGGAACGTGCTCGCAGCGGATCTGCCAGGGTGCTGCGGCGACAGGGATGACTGAGACTCTCCAAGGGTGGGGGCCGCGCTACAGTGCGCTGAGCTCACACCATCTTTACCAGACAAAATGGTTTCTGGGCCTAGCTAAATTTTAATACATGTGGGCAATCAATACGTGTGGGCAATGTCTCCAGCGGGTGAACCCTCCATCACCTGGGCCCGGGTGGCATGAGGGGACGCCCAATGAGCCATAGCCCTCACCTGGGGAGAAAACGCAGGCGAGGGGGGTCTCCTGGACCAGTCCTCCCCTACAATGGGCATCCCTGACGTGTCCCTCTGTGGAGGGTGAAGGATGCTGACAGATGAGTTAACCAGGACCTTGGCCACGGGGTTGGTGTATAGCAGTTTAATGTAGGACAACATGCGTGGGCCGATTCCCATCTTTTCAAGCACCGCCCATAGGTATTGCCATGAAACCATGTCGAACGCCTTCTGGGCATCTAGTGTCACAGCAACCGCGTTTGCTTTGGGGTCAATCCTAGAGATGACATTAAACAGCCGCCGAATGTTTAAGGCAGTGGAGCGGGTGGGGACAAAACCACTTTGTTCCTGGTGGATCAGGTATTTCATGATGGGGAGGAACCTATTTGCTATAATCTTGGCGAAAACGTTTGTGTCGGTGTTCATAAGGGACAGAGGTCTATAGGATCTGCATTCATCGAGAGGCTTACCTGGTTTGGGGAGCACGGTGATGACAGCCTCACACAGGGACTGGGGGAGGATAGCGAGGTGTAGCGACTCATTCCACACCTCGTGCAATTGGGGGGCCAGTAGGGCGACATGTTCCTGATAAAATTCGGCGGTAAGGCCGTCAGGACCGGGAGCTTTCCCTTTAGGGACGGCCGAGATGACCACGGCGATTTCTTCAAGAGTGAAGGGTGTGTCTAATTGTTCTTTGGTGGCCTGAGATATAAGGGACATGGGGATGCGATCAATGAGGAGATCAAGATCCTGTGGGCTGTGCTCGGGTTGCCGAGTGTAGAGGGCTGCATAGAAATCTGCAAAGGTCTCAAGAATGGGTTGGTCGGACCACTACCGCACTCCGTTCTTGTCGATAATGCTATCGATCCGGGCTCTGCCCCCCTCGATCCGGGCCCGTCGGGCTAGAGTTCGACCTGGCCTTTCTCCTTCGCCATACTTCCGAGCCGCAATGGGTCGGTCGTAGTATCTTATCTTGCTGAGGGCGAGGCCCTCAAATTTGCCCAGTTCTGTACCTATCTGTGCCAACTTGGGAGGGGAAGGGGCGGAAGCGTACTTGCGCTCCAGTTCCTTGAGCTTGGTCTCGGAGCGTCTTAAGGAGTTCCTAATATCCTTCAGGACCCCAGCTTCCCTGGAGATGCACATACCACTAATGAAAACCTCCCAGCGAACCCCATCTGTGTCGTGGCGTTTGTTATTATCAAAAACCGTGGTGATGTATGCAAGGATGTCGGCCCTGAAGACTATATCCTGTAGTGCCTCTGATTTAAAGCGCCAATTGGAGTGGCGGGGGAGGGTAGGCTGCAGGGTTATGTCAAGTGTGACCGGGGAGTGATCGGAAAGCGTGTGCGGCAGTATCTGCATGTCGAGAGTGTTCCCAATGAGCCAAGCTGACAGAAGGA
The DNA here is from genome assembly GCF_040938575.1 of Ambystoma mexicanum. NCBI lineage: Eukaryota > Metazoa > Chordata > Amphibia > Caudata > Ambystomatidae > Ambystoma > Ambystoma mexicanum. Next base: position 434,524,927 of record NC_090925.1, on the reverse strand, counting down.
AGAGATATATTCTGGAATGGCTATCGTGTACAGAAGAGTAGAATGTAAACTCTTTAGTCAGCGGATGGAGCGCTCTCCAGGCGTCTACCAGACCCTCGGAGACCATGTAGGCGTGGAGTCGGCGAGCGGCTCTGGACTGTATTCTGGGAGCAATGCCTGATCTATCCAACTCGGAGTCTAGTATTAGATTCATGTCCCCCCCAGATGATCGGGACCCCAATATATCTTTGGAGCAGGACATTGATGTCATCAAAGAACTCGGGTGCATCTATGTTTGGGGCATATGTGTTAACCAGAAGGCATTCTGTATTAGCGAGCAGACAGTGGAGGATCACATATCTCCCCTCTTGATCTATGTGACTAGTGCGGAGGGAAAATTCCACAGACTTATGAATTAATGTGAGGACACCCCTGGATTGGGAGGAGTAAACCGTGTAATATTTGTCGGGGCCCCATGCCGGGGCGAGAGAGGACGAAAGATGTGCAAGGGCGTGGGTTTCTTGCAAGAGGAGTATCTTGACCCCATGCCTTTGGGCGTACGCAGTTATCCTGCGGGCCTTCGTAAAGTTGCTAAGCCCTCTGATATTCCAGGACATTAGCCTGACAGACATTTTGCAGTTTTCAGGGGACATCCCAGCAACGGGTGGCATTGTTTGTTGAACATGTGTTGGCTATCAATGCAATGGCACGTAGCCTCGCGCCCAGAGCCACTACTACCTTGCCATTTTTGTCATAACATCCCACAACTGTACTGCCCCTCCCAACACAGCAGTGCTCTGAAACCCACCCGAAGACTTAATGCGAGCATGCCAAGCCCAACGGGGCAACACTCGCTTGTACGCCCAACTGGGGCGGAACAAATAATAACAAGCCAACCTCGGCATTGCAACTGCAGCGGGGGTCGCTGCTGCTGTGAACCCGACTTAAGTGAGTGATCGGTGCAATACACCGTAGATCGTACAGCGGTATCACATGTTAAGTTTACAGGAGATATTACAACAATGTACTAAAACAATGGATATACAAGAAATGGGATCCATGAGTTCAGCAAGAAAATGTCAAGTGTGCCAGTAATACAAAGGGAAGTCCACATACAGGGGTCATGACGGGCCTCCTCAGCCATCGGCCAGTGGTTCGTCCACCGGGCCAGGGAGGGGAATATGGGCTTCAATGAATTTCACCGCCTCCTCAGGGACAGTGAAGAAGTATAGCTTATTGCAGTGGGTGAGCTTAAGCCTTGCAGGGAACAGCATGGCGTATTCCACTTTTCTTTCTCTGAGGAGCTTTTTCACACCGTTGAACTGCCTGCGCTCCATTTGAACATTAACGGAAAAGTCGGGGAAGATTTGGATGGTCTGAGACTCCAGTTTCAGTTCACCCCTCTCCCGGGCCAAGTGCAATATGTGATCCCTATCCCTGTAGCTGAGGACCCTGGCAATAATTGGCCTGGGGAAATCGTCCGGCCTAGGGCGAGGGGCCAGCACTCGATGTGCGTGTTCAATTGTGAAGAATGGAGAGAGTTGAGGATTGCCCAAAAGGTCTCTCGAGATTTTCAACGGCTAGTTCCATTTTGCCTTTGAGGGCCTTCTCCGGGACCCCCACAATGCAAAGATTGTTCCTGCGGGATCTAGACTCTAAGTCGTCGCACTTCGCCTTGACTTGTTTCATATCGCGCACCAGGTCTGTGACAGTGTTTTGGAGTGCGTGCAGCCCGTCCTCATTGGCCCCGATCCTGGTCTCGGCCTCCACCAGCCTAGCACCGTGCTGATCCAGTTTGGCGCGCATTGAGGCCACCCTAGCATTAATATCGTCCGATTTTTCATGGAATGACGCAAAGTTCTTTGCCATAGTTTCCATTAATGCTGTGTGCTCCAGCTGAGGGGGACATGAGGGTGCGTCTGGATCGTCTTGAGACAGGGCTACTCCCGACTGTTCCTGTCTAGCAAGTGTTTTGGCAAATTTGTCCATTGCCCCTGCTTTGTTGGCCCCGCGTGCTTTGCCAGACATATTTGAGGGCACGCCGAGACCCGGCAGTGTAGCCTTTGTAGGATGTTGGTACTGGGTTCCTAGGCTCTCAGGGATCGGTAGGGGAATGGGGGCCCTCAACCTCCCATCCAAAACAGGACAGACCGCTGTATATGTCACTCCTCACCTGCAAGTGTCAGCGTTGGCAGTCAGAGCGGCGCCCCTAAGGCAGCTGGGCCACCCCAACCGCCACCGCGGGGTAGCCGCCAGGCGGATCTGGCCCGGTGTGTAGTCAATCCGTCATCTGCAGGAGTGATGTTGCGATGTCGCCGTCGAGGTTGCTCCAACGAGGGCAGGCCGGAGAAGGGAGCCGCGAACACAGGTGGGCCCCGCAGCAGGGGGAGCGGGGCCAGGAAAGTAGATGCCGCCCAGAGGCGCGCGAGGGCCCAACCCCGTAGAGGGCTGGGCAGAGAGGAGATCAGGCCTGCCGCTCCAAGCGGCAGCACACCGCACAGCCAGGCGAAGGAGCCGGGTCATCAGTCAGCGCCAGGGGGCGGACCCGCACAGGAAACTGGGGTCGGGGCCGCAGCTGGAATACGCAGCCCAGGAGGCCTCAGTCGCCCGGCGCCCAGTTCGGGAGCAGAGCGGCACCGGAGCTCCGATTTTCGCCCCGAAAGCGACCAAGATGTTGTTCAGTCGGTAAGCTGCACAATGCCCATGGTCTCGGCTTCGGATGATGCAGGGAACCGTTGATTCAGGCGGATATTCAGCCAACGGGCCACGGAGCAAGAGAGCTAGGCTGCCATCTTGCAGGCTGCTCAACAGCGCCCCCGATGAGGATGTTTGAGTCTGTGTCATAGGAGCCTGTGATTGGTATGAGTATTTGCCTGTCATCCGCTTAATTAGTATACATGAGACCCAGTTTGTCTACCTTGTCAAAAAGAGGCTTGGTTTATACATTATATAATGAGGTACGCCATATGAGACTAGGACTGGAGTGGCTGCTGAGGAGGCAGAGAAGACCCTCATCATACGGTTGGAGCGAAACGATTCAATCCCGTTTTTGGCTTCAGGGGAGAATTGAGCTGCTGTTGCCAGATGGTGGAATAGGATTTTGTCGTTGACCAAATCAAATGCTGCGGATAGGCCAAGCAGGAGGAGGATGCAGAGGTCCCCTTTGCCCTTGATCGGGTCCATTATTTGTGTTTTTAGATCCAGAAGTGCTGTTTCCGTTGCATGGCCCGGGCGGGAATCCAGACTGTCTAAGACCTAGAAGATTGTTGAATTCCAGAGCCTTTTGAATCTGTAGGTAGGCTACATGGTCTAGGATTTTTAAAAGAAATGGCACTGTGTTAATGTGTCGGAAATTAGTTGGGATCCAGCATTGGTTTTTTAAGCAACGGTAGTACCCAAGCTTCTTTTAGGTCATCAGTCACTTTGCTGGAGGCAAATGAGCTGTTGATCAGTGTGGTAATGAAGGGTGCCAGCTCATTGGCGCAATCTTTAATGAATTAGGCAGGGAAAATGTCACCTTGACATCTTGACTGCTTTAGTCCTTTGGTGATTTTGATTGTTTCTGTAGTGGTCAGAGGTGAGAATGCAAATTTGTGTGCAACTTGCTGCCCGGTGGTGAGAGCGTCTGCTGGGGAGGAGTCCTGGTTAAGTTTAGTTTTGTTGATTTCAATATTGTTTTGTAGGAGAGTGATCCACCAAGGCGTTTTGGATGTTGGCACCATTGCTTATCCTTGATACAATGGTCATGGGTTGGGACTGGTGATTCCAGCTCGCGAAGTATAGCAAAGAGTTCTCTAGAGCTAGTAAGGGCATTCTCAACTCTCTGGTTATAAGAGTCCCTTTTGGCCTTCATGGTTGCTTCCTGGTATTACTTTACCTTAGGCATGAGGGCACTGACAAAAAAAGAAAGCAAACCGTCAGTGGAGCACTAAAATGCTGAGATCAATGAAGAGAACTACGCGGGGAGGACAGGAGCACAAATTAGGTGAACATTGGATAAGGCATGGAAGTGAGCCTTATTTGCAGTTGACAGTGTTTTTTTTCCAGTTGCATTCAGCGGACCTTTTGGCTGTGCGTAGGGTTTGTAAGTCTGTTGTATAACAGGAGTTAGCATGTGCTATTGGTTTAGCTTTCTGTGCGCTTAAGGGAGCTACTTTGTTGATGGCTGCTCGAATAGTTTTGTTGTAGAGGGTAACTAATTATGTGGGATCTGAGTGGGGATGGGGAGTGTTAGTTATTGGCAGTAGGAGGGGTAGCATATTGTCTTGGTTGATGTTTCTGGCTTCTTGACCACAGTGATGATGTGAGTAGGATAGGTTTGGTAGGTATAGCAGTAGAGAAGAGAATTACATTGTGGTCCGACCAAGGACGAGGGGGTGTTAGCTAGTATGTCAGTGATGCAATTAGTGTCGGCAAGCCAATCTAATGTGTGTCCCTTTTCGTGAGTCAGGTGTCACAACCCTCAGCCCTGATCCCCACTGGCAAGCCCATTGGCCAAGTGGAATCAGGACTCGGATCGCTTAGAAGGCCTGGCATCCACTTCTCAGGCCCTCTTGGGGCCAGTCTTGGCGCGTTCGGTGCCAAGACTGAAGTAACTGGACAGCACGCGCCCACCATAGACAACGCGCCCCTACCCAGAGAGCAGGACGGAGAGCTCCGACAACCAGGCGGAATCCCATCGACACCGAGAACCACACCAGGGAACCATTGAGAAGGGCATCAGCGACCAACTGGCTGGGTGGCGTCCCCGTGGATACCAGGTGAGCGTAACATCAGGAGAGAGATGTGGTATGTGAAGCCTTGGGTTTCCATAGAGTTGGCAAGGAGACATGCTTGAGTATCTAGGGGTGTCATTCAGGCCTAAGGTAAAGTCACCCAGAATTATTATTTTCGAGAGAGGCTTTGTGTTGGAGGCTAGAAGCGAGGTGATGCCTGTAAAGTCTGGTAGGGGGTGTCTGTACTTCTGCTCTCTATATGGTAGAGGAGAGGCACAGAGGACCCCAGCCAAGATTCTCTATTATTGGTACGTGGTCGAGCAATCAAGGCCTAGCTTTTCAGGAGGTGTAGTCCCCGAACCCCCACAAAGGAATGTCCACACACTGTATCACTGTATCACTGAAAACAGTCTTTATATAATTAATATTCAAGGGTATGTACACAATCACAATAACGCACTTTGTACTCGGAAGTGAATAATGATAAATATATACAATTCTAGAGTGGTACCACCAATGTTATCAAATCTCATTAATGTGCATCAACTGTACGGTTAAAATGTCACACAAATTAATAACTAGGAAACCAGCAATCGAGATAGGAAGGAACGCAAGATGGTTGAAACAATAGGCAGAATGCTGTCCCCTACCACTAGGCACAGTTCTGTGTGGAGGTCCCCCCACCTGGGCAACCTGTAAATAAAGACATAGCACAAGCCCAGTCCATGTAATGTTCAGTAGTCTTACTTCCTCCTATTAAGGTTTTATTCCCCCCCAATGTACCTGGTGGAGTAGAGTTCTCCGACGATGTGTCGACCGATCCTTCTTGAGTGACTCCCTTTCAGGCAGGAGCCACGGATCGTCGAGAGGTGTCGAGGACCTCGGCGTTCGGTGTTGGGGAATCAACGGCCCTTCTTGAGTGCCCTCCCTTTAAGGCAGGAGTCACGGGTAGTCGAACGTCCGACGGGGAACAGGGTGAACAACGGCAGGGAAGTGACGGCTTCGTTCCTAGCGGTGCTCATTGACGACAGAGCGTTGGCGTCCTGCAAGGAAGAGGCTTGCGGGGCACCTCGGTGACAATAGTTCTGGACCGCAAAGACATGATGAAGAACTGTGGCCCAGCAAGGGCATCGAGTCGTCGGCATCTCTGCGGTCTTTAGGTGGCGGGAAACCCACCGGTGGATGCTCCTTGGCGCGTCGACGGTCAGGCCTTCTCCAGCGGGAGACAAGCGGGTGACGATGCAGACGAGAGCGTCCGATGATCAATGGAAGTTCTTAGACAAACGGGAGCACGGCGGCTCCGGTCGGCGACGGCGGTCATCGACAGTGGCGGACAACAGTCCGAGTGCTTCTCTTTGAGATTCCGCGGCAGTCCCCGTCTCGGGTCGGCAGCCTGTCGAAGGTCTGTCTACCAGGGAGCTTTGGCAAAGAACAGCTGTGCACGATGGTCCCTCGTAGCTCGGGAAGAGGGCACCTTACCAGGTCCTCTCTGGGTCAGTCCTTGGAAACGCAGCAGCCTTCAGATTGCAAAGGAGAGCAACAGCACTTCTTCTCGTCCGCCGGGGCTTCAAGGTCAAGCGTAAATTACTCCAGTTACTCGTCGTAGTGAACTTCAGCTTCTGAACACGATTCCTAGCAGTGAGAGGTCCCCAGATATACTGTTGATCTCCCATTCATTCCGCTGGGTCACACTCAAGCATCCAATCACGACTAAGGACATTCATGCAGGCAGGCAGCCAATCAGGCACACAAGGTATTCAGGCCATTCACTTCTCTCCAGACACTCACAACAAGTTATGTGTATTGGGACAAGTACCGAGCCATTCAACACTCCAAGCTGCATTCATACCGGTTTCGGGCAGGGTTGTCTCAGTCATTGTGTCAACCACCAGATACTATACACCCACAACGCAGAATGCATATTCGTCACACACTCTATTCACCCAGGTCCCACCCACAGGAGGTACCCACAACATACATCACCAGGAAGGCTCCAGCTGGTTTGGCCGGGCCTTCACAACAACACCATATGGCATTTCCACCCAACAGTCAGTCAGGGGGAAGGGACAGAGGCAGGGCTTCCCAGGACTTTGGGAAAACAAGGTAATGGGTAATAGAAAGCAAGAGGCCATAGGGGCCATCTTGTTTTCCATCCAGAATCAACTGAACCCAATGGCAGGGCCGGGGTATCCCAAAATGGAGGATACTCAGCGCACCTGTCAACTTCAGCATGGAGCTGCCACCAGTCCATACCCTGCTCTGCGGGCCACCCACAGGTGCCCAAAAACATACACTAGGGGCACAGGGTTGTACCCCCACCCATGGGTGCCATAAGGGTATCCCACGGGTCCGTTCACCAAACCAAAAGAGAGAGAGCTGCACCGCCAGGAGTCTCACCTGAACTCCTGTGCGGAAAACACGACAGAACACACGATAAAAAGCAGTAAAGGACAAGGATAGGGAGGCCCTCTCCCTCCGATGCATTTCCAGCATCACAGTCGCCCCCCCAGACTGAGGTGGAGGGTGCCTAATCTCCCACGGGATAGACACCCTCATCCAGACGGTGAACATACCTTCTGGAAAGGCCATCTGCATTATCGTGACTCTTCCCTGGTCTGTGCTCTATGGCGAAGTCCAGCCCTTGCAGGCTAATGGACCACCTGAGCAGTTTCAGGTTTTCACCCTTCATCTGCATAAGACACTTCAGGGCCTTATGATCTGTTTGGACCTTGAAGGTAGACCCTGTAAGGTAGGGCCTAAAACGCTGAAGGCTCCAAACTATACTAAAACATTCCTTTTCAACAGTAGCCCACCTAAGTTCTCTACCCTTGAGTTGTCTACTGATGAATATGATAGGATGTTCTCTCCCTTTGTCATCTAACTGGGCAAGACAGCTCCAATTCCGGTGTCGCAGGCATCCATCTGGACGACTAAGGGTTGGCTGCAGTCAGGCACACACAACACGGGTGCCTGACACAGACCTTCTTTCAAGCCATCAAAGGTCCTCTGACAGTCTTCAGTCCAATTAACCTTCCTAGGCTGCTTGGGTGAAGTCGGAGCTGTCAGTGGCGCAGCTATGGTTTCATAGTCCGCCATGAAATTGCGATAATACCCGGTGAGGCCCAAAAAGCCTCTCACCTGGGTTTGAGTAGTGGGAGTCTCCCAGTCCTGTACATCCTGTACCTTACTGGGGAGAGGTTGGATTTGACCCCCTCCTACCTCATGACCAAGATACGTGACTTTCCCATGAGATATCTGGCACTTGGTGGCCTTGATAGTGGGGTTAGCCCTTTTTAAGGCCTGCAACACTCTACCCAGATGTGTCAAGTGCTCTTCCCATGTGGAACTGTAGATGGCAATGTCGTCTAAATAAGCCACACAAAAGGCTTCCAGCCCACTGAGAACATGATTGACCAATCTCTGGAAGGTGGCAGGGGCATTCTTCAACCCAAAAGGCATGACCCTAAACTGGTAGAGTCCCTCTGGGATTGAGAACGCCGTCTTTTCCTTGGCATGGTCCGTCAGAGCTATTTGCCAATAGCCTGAGGTGAGGTCAAAGGTGCTCACAAATTTGGCAGCACCTATGGTGTCCACGAGCTCATCAGCCCTGGGCAATGGGTTCACGTCAGTTTTGGTGACGGCATTGACTCATCGGTAGTCCACACAGAACCTCCAATCCTTGGTACCTGCCTGGGAACTTGCCTTGGGGACAAGGACCACGGGACTGGACCAGGGACTGGTTGAGGGTTCAATAACACCCAGATCCAACATCTTGGCGACCTCAGCCTGGATGTGGTTCTTAACCGTATCTGACATTCGGTAGCTCCTGCTCTTGACAGGCACGCTGTCACCAGTGTCAATCTCATGCTTACACCACGGTGTAAGGCCTGGCGTCAGCGAAAACAGAGAGGCATACTGCTGGAGCAAAGTCCTGCAGGACCTCTGCTGCTCTGTTGTCAAATCTGGAGAGAGCTGCACTCCCTCCACTGAGCCATCCTGAGGGTTGCTATGCAGCAAATCAGGAAGGGGCTCACTCTCATCCTCTTCATGCTCGGAAGCTAGCAAGAGACATGAGACTTCTGCTCCCCTGTGGAAAGGCTTGAGCCTATTTACATGGAATACCTGAGGGGCTGCCCCTGGGACTCCCATGTCAACCAGATAGTTGACTTCGCCCATCTTGGAAATGATCTGGAAGGGTCCAGTCCATTTATCTGCCAATGCCCGAGGCTTGGTAGGCTCCATCACGAGGACCTCCTGTCCCGGAGTCCAATCCACTTGCGATGCTTTAAGGTCATGCCAGTATTTGTTCAATTCCTGGCTGGCCTTGAGATTCGCTGTTGCTTGACCCATCATCGGTGTCATCCTCCGTCTGAGGCCTAACACGTAGTCCCCCACTTGCTTGGCGGGACCGGGAGGGGTGGCTTCCAAACCGTCTCTATCAAGGCGAGGGGCCCCCTCACGGGATGTCCAAAGAGTAACTCAAAGGGGCTGAAACCAACGCACTCTTGAGGTACCTCTCTGTAAGCAAACAGGCATGGCAGGAGGAGATCCCATTTCCTCCTTAGGGGCTCTTCCAAAGCATCTAGCATGCCCTTGAGAGTAAGTGGTGGAGAACTTGTAGGTTACCCCGCACTCTTTCCACATGGTTTTCATGTAACTAGACATGAAGTTGGATCCTCTGTCAGAGACAACCTCCTTGGGGAATCCAACACGGGTGAGCCCTGGGAACCACCTTGGCAGTAACAGTCCGAAGGGATATAGCCTCAGGGTACCTGGTGGCATGATCTACCAAAACCAGGATGAACCGATGTCCTCCTGACGTGGGAGGGTCAAGGGGACCGACAATGTCGATGCCCACCCTCTCATACAGTGTGCCAACCACTGGCAATGGCTGTAGAGGGACGATGACACTGCCTCCAGTTTTGCCAGACAACTGACAAGTGGGGCAGGTCCTGCAGTGGGACTCCACTTCTACTCCCATCCGAGGCCAGTAGAAATGAGAAGAGAGCCTCGGCTTTGTCTTCTTGGTACCAAGATGACCAGCCAAGGGCACCTCATGCGCCAACTGCAGTAGGAAGGGCCTGGAAACCTGGGGTACCATCAACCTCTTGAGGGCACCAGGTTCAGGCTTAGTGGGCTCACTAACAAGGAGCTCACCCTCCCAATAAATCCGGAACGTCCTAGGCACTTCTCCTCGTGCCTGGGACAGGGCCTGGTTCCTCAGACCCTCGAGAGAGGGACACTCTCTCTGTCCTTTACAGAAGTCTGCCCGGGAGGGTCCCCCTTCAGCTAACGAGCATTGAAGATCGGGATGATCCTCTGGGTTGAGAACCTCCAACAGGAGAGTCTTCTGGCTCTTCTCCCACAGGAGTTGAAATGGGGTTTACCACTGGACCCAGCCCGTCCGGAGCATGGATCCCAATGGGTGCTGTAGGAACAGCAGGAAGAGAAGGAGCTCCCTCCACAGAGGTGGCCTTCTTGCTCTTCCTTCGTCTTGCCTTAGGCCGCGCCTTCGGCTCGGGTACCTGACTCACAGCCAGACCCGGTGTCACCTGTGACCTAGTGACCGCAGCAGCATTCATGGGAAGACCATCCGCGATCAATCCCAACTCTACTAGATCGTTACCTAACAGAATGTTAGCAGGGACATTGTCCTGGACCTGGACCGGAAGCTCTGCTGTCTTGTCTCCAATTACGAGTGTGACTCGGGCTACAGTCTATAATTTGGGAGGCCCACCAGCTAACCTGGTGGTTCTCAGAGGAGCATCTACATAGTCCTCTGGCTTGAGCAGGGTCCTGTCCACCACTGTCATGCTTGCCCTAGTGTCTCTCAAACCAGTAGAAGGCTGGCCATTCAGGAGGACACTTCTCAAAAATCTTCGGGTGTTCTGTGGGATAGTCACCAGTACTTCGCATACGGGTCCAAGGGACACTAAGGAAATCTCTACGGGAGCACCAAATGTGATCCCTGTAGAGGAGGGGAGGACAGTGGCCTCCACCTCAGACATGGGGTAAGGGTAGGTCAGGCTGACAGCCTGTACTCCGAGTGCCTTACCTTTACACTTGGAATCACCCCTTTTGTGATCCAGAGCCCCACAGTCCCAACAAGTGCCGGGAGTGCGGGGTACGGTACTGGAACCACCGGGAGCCTGCTCTGCAGCAGGTGGACCACTACTCTTATTCCCACCCACAAATGTCTTCTCCCCACTATATTTTTGGGTCTTAGGAGAGGAGGGTTTAGGTTTATTCGACTGTGACTGCTTTTGGGACTCCTCAGCTTTCTGAGAGGCCCCCTTTTCTTTGTCCTTGTCCTTTCCACTGGAGTCCTTAGGGGACACCTGGTGGGAGACCCACTTGTCAGCCAACCTAGCCAGCTTAAAGGGATCCAAAATGTTCTGGTCAGCAACATACTGACGCAGCTCTGGTGAACAGGCTTCGGAAAAATGCTCAAAAAACAGGTGGGACAATTCAACATAAGTTTTCACCTTGTAACCATCAATCCACCCCATCATATTCATGTGCGCAGCACTCACCCAGTCAACCCAAGACACATTCTCTCTTTTCTTAAAATCCCTGAACCTTTTAAGGTATTGGGTAGGCGTCTTGCCAAACTTGACAATCAAAGCAGATTTCATACACTCATACTGACCCCTTTCCTCCACACTCAGCTTCAGAATACAGTCATATCCAGTTTGAGGCACTATGCTTAGCAAACACTTAGCCCAATCTCTTTTGTCAACATCATGAATTGCACAAGCCATTTCAAACGCTTCAATCCATTGGAGGATATCAGAACCCTCCGAAAACACGCCAACCAAATCCTTCATAAATTTTGTTGCTGGGGACCTGACACTCTCACTGGGTTTCGCTGGATTCTCTGACATTCAGTGTCCTTGTCTTTGAGTTCAAGATCCCTATTCTTGAGTTCAACTTGTTGCGCCAGCTCCTCTTTCTTAAGCTCAGCATCTATTTCCAACTTGCGATAATCAAAGGCCAATTTCATCCTTAATAACTCAAGCTCCAAGGAATTGCTGGGGTTCAGAACAGAGGCAGCAGGAATGGTGGCATTCCCAGAAACAGATTCAGTAGAAACCCCAGGGGCAGAGTCCTCATTGGTTGCATTCCCCCCCTTCATCAAGAGTTTCACCATCGGTCTGGTAGTCCACCAGGGCAGTGATCAGCTTAGCCCTAGAATTATCCACAAAGTCTAACTCCCTGGCTTCACAAGCACTCTGGAGAGCCTCTAAGCTCATCCGAGTCAATTTACCATTCGCAATAGACTCCATTGCTTGTAATGCAGTTATTTTGTACACACCCAAACCTTAATCTAATAAAGTGCAGATATTTTGTAAGTGGCACGGTTATACACTGATTCTTAAAACCATAAGCAGCCCACCGCTGCCACCAGTGTAAAGACTGGTAGGGGGTGTCTGTACTTCTGCTCTCTATATGGTAGAGGAGAGGCACAGAGGACCCCAGCCAAGATTCTCTATTATTGGTACGTAGTTGAGCAATCAAGGCCTAGCTTCTCAGGAGGTGATGCAGGCTGTTCTTAAGTACAATGTAGTCCCCGAACCCCCACAAAGGAATGTCCACACACTGAATCACTGAAAAGACAGTCTTTATATAATTAATATTCAAGGGTATGTACACAATCACAATAACGCACTTTGTACTCGGAAGTCAATAATGATAAATATATACAATTCTGGAGTGGTACCACCAATGTTATCAAATCTCATGAAAGTGCATCAACTGTACGGTTAAAATGTCACACAGATTAATAACTAGGAAACCAGCAATAGAGATATGAAGGAACGCATGATGGTTGAAACAATAGGCAGAATGCTGTCCCCTACCACTAGGCACAGTTCTGGTGGAGGTCCCCCCACCTGGGCAACCTGTAAATAAAGACATATAGCACAAGCCCAGTCCATGTAATGTTCAGTAGTCTTACTTCCTCCTATTAAGGTTTTACCCCCCCCCAGTGTACCTGGTGGAGTAGAGTTCTCCGACGATGTGTCGACCGATCCTTCTTGAGTGACTCCCTTTCAGACAGGAGCCACGGATCCTCGAGAGGTGTCGAGGACCTCGGCGTTCAGTGTCGGGGAATCGACGGCCCTTCTTGAGTGCCCTCCCTTTAAGGCAAGAGTCACGGGTCGTCGAACGTCAGACGGGGAACAGGGTGAACTACGGCAGGGAAGTGACAGCTTCGTTCCTAGCGGTGCTCGTCGACGACAGAGGGTGGCGTCCTGCGAGGAAGAGGCGTGCGGGGCACCTCGGTGACGATAGTTCTGGACCGCAAAGAGATGGTGAAGAACTGTGGCCCAGCAAGGGCGTCGAGTCGTCGTCATCTCTGCGGTCTTTAGGTGGCGGGAAACCCACCGGTGGATGCTCCTCAGCGCGTCGACGGTCGGGCCTTCTCCAGCGGGAGACAAGCGTGTGACGATGCAGACGAGAGCGTCCGATGATCAATGGAAGTTCTAAGGCAAACGGGAGCTCGACGGCGGTCGTTGACAGTGGCGAACAACAGTCCAAGTGCTTCTCTTTGAGATTCCGCGGCAGTCCCCGTCTTGGGTCGGCAGCCTGTCGAAGGTCTGTCTACCAGGGAGCTTTGGCAAAGATCAGCTGTGCACGATGGTGCCTCGTAGCTCGGGAAGAGAGCGCCTTGCCAGGTCCTCTCTGGGTCAGTCTTTGGAAACACAGCAGCCTTCAGATTGCAAAGGAGAGCAACAGCACTCCTTCTCGTCCAGCGGGGCTTCAAGGTCAAGCGTCAATTACTCCAGTTACTCGTCGTAGTGGACTTCAGCTTCTGAACATGATTCATAGCAGTGAGAGGTCCCCAGATATACTGTTGATCTCCCATTCATTCCGCTGGGTCACACTCAAGCATCCAATCACGACTAAGGGCATTCATGCAGGCAGGCAGCCAATCAGGCACACAAGGTATTCAGGCCATTCACTTCTCTCCAGACACTCACAACAAGTTATGTGTATTGGGACAAGTACCGAGCCATTCAACACTCCAAGCTGCATTCATACCGGTTTCTGGCAGGGTTGTCTCAGTCATTGTGTCAACCACCAGATACTAGACGCCCACAACACAGAATGCATATTCGTCACACACTCTGTTCACCCAGGTCCCACCCACAGGAGGTACCCACAACATACATCACCGGGAAGGCTCCAGCTAGTCTGGCTGGGCCTTCACAACAACACCATATGGCATTTCCACCCAACAGTCAGTCAGGGGGAAGGGACAGAGGCAGGGCTTCCCAGGACTTTGGGAAAACAAGGTAATGGGTAATAGAAAGCAAGAGGCCACAGGGGCCATCTTGTTTTCCATCCGGAATCAACTGATCCCAATGGCAGGGCCGGGGTATCCCAAAATGGAGGATGCTCCGCGCACCTGTCAACTTCAGCATGGAGCTGCCACCAGCCCATACCCTGCTCTGCGGGCCACCCACAGGTGCCCAAAAACATACACTAGGGGCACGGGGTTGTACCCCCACCCATGGGTGCCATAAGGGTATCCCACGGGTCCGTTCACCAAACCAAAAGAGAGAGAGCTGTACTGCCAGGAGTCTCACCTGAACTCCTGTGCGGAAAACACGACAGAACACACGATAAAAAGCAGTAAAGGACAAGGATATGGAGGCCCTGTTCCTATGATGCATTTCCAGCATCACAATGCCCACTTCAAAAGATGATCGGGTGCCTGGGGGTCTGTAGACAATATGGAGAGTAAGGGTGCAGGTATGCATGAGGGCGATTTTCAGAGTAATTGCTTTGCCTGATGGGAAGAAGTGTTCTGCAGATACCCTAAGATTGAAGGTGTTTTTGGTAGTTCTGTCTTTCCTGTAGATAGTATAACCTTCCGGGATGACCAGGGAGAGGGCAGGTCCTGATGCAGAGTTACACCACGTTTCCTTGATAGCGAGACTGTCTAAGTCGTTGGTTTTAATGAGGTTGGCAATGTGTAGGGAGTGGGCCTGGAGAGATCTAGCATCGATAAGGGCTCCTTTCAAGTGTTTCATAGTGTCAGTGTCCTTAATGTTAGTTCTTGGGGTTTTCAATTCTTTTTGTTTGTCTTTTAGGTGTGAAAGTTGGTCTAATGGAGTTTTGGTAACCTCAGAAGTATTGCAGCGTTTGACCTATTAGGGGTTTGAGGAGGAGAGTGTCTGATATCTATGTGAAGATGATTGCATTCTGTAAGTGGAGGGCAAGGTGCGTGATAGGGCTATTTTGGGGTGGGGTGAGTACGTGAGGCTAGGTGGTTGTTCCTCAGAATGGTGGTGCATGGGGCAGAGTTGCGGGGTAGGTAGTTTGAAAGTTAGTTTGAGGGGGTCCCAACAAGGATGCGTAATGGCATGAAGGGTGGTGTCATTGGTAAGAAGTGAGTTGGAGGAATATTATGTG
Organism: Ambystoma mexicanum; assembly: GCF_040938575.1. Classification (NCBI taxonomy): domain Eukaryota; kingdom Metazoa; phylum Chordata; class Amphibia; order Caudata; family Ambystomatidae; genus Ambystoma; species Ambystoma mexicanum. The sequence continues at coordinate 434,509,814 of NC_090925.1, read as the reverse complement.
AATTGGGGAGTGCAGTAGACATTTGCAGTCTTTGTTGACTGTAGGGAGGGACAAAGCTACTAAACTGGCTTACACACATCTTCCTAGCTGTAGCAGGGAGTAGTGATGGATTTGTAAGAAATTAATAATTGGACATATACCAGACTTCTGGTTTGGAGTGAGAGGTTTTGGCTAAGCATATTGGGAGCGCCTGATATACTGGCCTAGGGCGAGTATGTTGAGGCTCCTAGGTCGGGACTCACTCAAGGTGGTGCTAGGTTAGGCAGCAGGCTGGTTGATCGACTATGGTTGCTACTGGGCATGATCGTCACTGAGTTGGTGCCTTGTGTAGCGTATAGGGAGAGGTAAGTGGTTCAAATAGCTATAAGGTGGCTGCATAAGAGTGCAGTCTGATATAGATAATTGGATGTGCTACCACTAGGATCCTGGCAGTGTAGCAGTTAGATAGTTAGGGGTGCCGGCTGTTAGGTCAGAGGGAACTCCCAGGTAGAGTAGGGCTACTGGGAGTCCCTGAATCCAGAACTCATGGGAGGCCCAACACCTCCCCCTTTGCCAAAAAGGAATGCAGAGGCCCAAACAAGCAGCAAGTTCAAAACTGTGGTTTATTTTGGCCAAGAAATCACAGGGCTGTGCGCAGGGAAAGAAAATCCAAGCATGCTCTCAGAGAGCCTGGCTGCAGGCTCTTTTTTTAGGACAACAGTGTCCTGCTGACATCACAGCTTGGGCCAGTTCCCAGAAACCTATCTCATCCTGTGATTGGGTGCTGAGCGATAGGCCACATATAGCTCCCTCATAGAGATTATTCTCGTTCCTACTGTGTGAGAGGGCTGGCCTGGCTGTTCCGCAATTATCTAGTTTCTACAATGTTGCTGTGTGAATGTCTTCCCATTGGTTTAATGTTCAGAGCACCCCGCTCCTGGGTTCTTGAATGGTGATTGCCTAGAGCCAAGGTCTCCAGGCCCGAGACAAAATTTGCTCTCAGCTGTACCTTCCATAGGCAAAATGACTGTCTCTCCTGCATCATAAATATGCAACATGCAGGCCTTCTGTTACAGTTGTTTCAAGCCACGTCTGAGCTTTGCAAACCTGTCCTTCATTCTCAGAGACAGGTCTTGGCTTTCTGTCAGTTCTGCCGAACCACCTGTGCTGCCACCATGGTCTGGGCCTTCTCTGCTCTGAATTACTTGTATTTTATGAAAAGTTAATAATGCTGTCTGTGCCAGGGTTTACTGCCGGTCAACGTGGGGAATGTTATCTCAGCACAAGACCTTGGCTGAGAGCCTTGCAGGGGGTGCAAACATAAACCTAGTGCACCTTCAAATGCTCCAGTAATACATTTATAAGCCTGGTGTTCTCACCATATGTATTACCATATGTAGGGGATGGCCAAACATGTCCATGTGCTGCTACCATGCCAGGTTTACCCACAAGTGCGCCAATAATGTTATCATAAGCCTGGTATGGTCACTATATTTAAGATATTCTTAATAATTACCCTTTTTATTGACAGTGTGATTTCACTCTGTATTGTGTTGGCATGCCCACATCGTTATGTGGGTTGGCCGCCGTTGCGGCCAAGGTGCAAGAAGCGCCGGACATGACGTAGGGAAAAGGGAGGGGCTGGTCCGGGGTTGCGGCAGTTGCCGCCTGAGTTTAATAAAGCAAGTCGCATGTAACCTGGCTCCCGCGTATCATTTGTTTAACGCGCGCCTCGGGGCCTTAGCATACGACGGCCACACTTCAACAATGGCGACGAGGGCCCACGACACCCAGCCGTGCCGCAGCGAGGTCTGCTGTCGGGCAGTTTAGTGCGTTGGCGTGCCTCGAACGAGCAGAACGCTCACACGCCCTGCAGAGACGTCTTTCAAACATGGGCGCACGCAGGAGCCGTCGCGCTTATCAAGAACTACACGCGCAGCTTCCCGCATAGCATTGGCAGGCTACGCCATGAAAAGTAAAAGAGAAAAAAAAAATTTCTGAAAACCACGAACGTGCGCACGCACACGGCAGCGGCTGAGGCGAGCCTCTGGCAGCGGTGACAGAGGCCCCAGTGTCACGAGTTCGGCAGGGAGAACCCCAGCACTGCCGGCTACCAGGAAGACTGCGGGGTACCCCACATCACGTGCCTGGGAGTACCAAGGGCCCACAGAGCCAGCAAAACAAGAGTGGTAAGGAGGCTCACCAGTATAAAGACACATCCACAACCCTTCACGAACAAGCTAAAATGTCGGACCAAGATGCCGCCACAGCATCATCTTCTGGAGGAGCTGGAACTGCTGCACCATCATCGAGAGGGGCAGACGCTTCTCAAGGACACAACCAGCTCAATAATGAAGGTGGTGCGTCACAAGTCATGCACATGCCAAATCCATTTGAAATAAGGGATACCTCGAACCTAGGGCCTCGCTGGGCTATATGGCTTCGAGACTTCAAGCTCTGTGCAGGTGCCATAGGTCTAACGGACGACGCAAGACTAAAAAACACGCTATTCATGGCAGTGGGACCGGCAGTGAGAGACATTGCAGGTGAGCTGCTTAATGTAGAAACAGTGACGTACGGCGAACTCCATGCCAAACTATCTGAATATTTCGCGCTGCACACGGACGTGGACTACGAACGGCATATCTTCCACACGACACGACAAGACAGGAGAAAGGGGAATCCATTGAAAACCTGGTCATGCGTCTCCGCATCAAGCTGAAACACTGAGTTTCACAGATATTCCAATGAAGAAGCTCTCAGATCCCAGGTGATCGCCGGCTGCCTCTCACAACCGTTCCGGAAGCAGCTGTTACAGAAGCAGAGGTCCCTGGAGGAAATCCTGGCACTACCCCACATGGAGGCGGCAGTCGACTCCCAGCTCGACAACCGGGGTAAGGTCTCCATACAACAGCGCACTGGAAGCCCGGACACGGTCAACAAATTGCAGGCCACCCCCACCCAAGGAGGCAAACGCCCAGAGGCCATGTGCTACAAGTGTGGGTACGAATACCCTCACGCAGGGGAATGCCCGGCGTTAGGACAGCAATGCGCTGCCTGTGGTGGCATAGACCACTATAGGGCCATGTGCAAAAATGCCCCCGCACACACCCCAGGAAAACCTTGCATGCAGGAAAGGCGCCGACACAGCCGTCAGAGACCCAGAGGCGAGAGCGACCGTCACAGCACGAGAAGAGAGGACAGAGAACGGAAAGACGTCTACACCCGAGACGACAGACGGCCATCGGACGAGGCCAGACGTTCACAAAGAAGGGGATTCGTGAGATACATTGAAATGCGCTCCCCCACTAGCAGTGACACGCCATCATCAGGTGATGACCAAAGGAAAAGGGGTTATGTATGGGCTCTAAACAGCAACACCACAGCGACCCAACAAAGCCCCATACTCACGCTACATGTCAACAACACCCCGCTAAAGTTTTTGATAGATACCAGAGCAACAGTTAACATCATCAGCGAGCACGCTTATGAGTCGTTCACACACCCACCTAAAGTCAAGAAGGCAGTCGTGGACATATATCCTTACGGCGCCACAACGCCTTTACCATGCAAAGGCACAATCACGGCATGGTGCACCCACAAGGAACATGCAGCAAAAATACCTTTGCACATTCTAAAAACAGAGGCCAACAGCGGGTGCATTCTAAGTTTCAGAACCGCCGTGGACATGAGTCTCATACGCATTTTATACCAGCTGATGGCACATAAATACTTTGCCAAACCGGAGGCAATTGAATCAACCTTCCCGAAACTATTTGCTGGTCTCGGCAAACTCAAAAATCGCAAGGTGCAACTACACATAAACCCAGCCGTTCAACCCGTAGCTCAACATTATCAAGGCATTCCTATCAATATCCAAAGACAGGTGGAGGAGGAGCTCGACAAACTCATTAAGATGAACGTCATTGAACCTGGATCGGGCCCCACACCCTGGGTATCGCCCATTGTCCCCGTGCCTAAGAAGTCACCAGACGGGTCTATACGGCTGTGTGTCGACATGCGCAGAGCCAACCTGGCCATTGAGAGAGAGCGGCATCAAGCACCCAGAATCACAGACATGATTCACCTGTTGCATGGAGCAAAGATCTTCTCGAAGCTAGATTTAACGAAAGGATGTCATCAAATCGAAATAGCGCCAGAATCCTGTTACATCACCACGTTTGTGACACACCTTGGCCTATTCCAATATAAACGCTTGAGTTTCGGCATTTCATCAGCCGCGGAAATTTTTCAGGAGGAGATTTATTGTACTTCATGTTGAGTTACTGGGCACCCGTAAGCGATCCTACACCATTTCCCTTTCAGTGAAGCACCAAGCAGTCATTTTCAGATAATATTCAGCTAAACTGAAAAAAGACGTCATGACATGACTAAAGGACGGTAATAAATGTCATACTTTTAGAAATTGCAATTATCTTTTAAAGTATTTAGCACAAAGCACACTTCATTTAAAAAAAAAGTACAACAAAGCAAACACTATTCTGTCGTACCGCAGACATTTGGAACTCTTCACTGACCACAGAGCCAACTATATAAAATTAAGACACAAGCAAGATGTTTTAAGCATCACGTTTTGCCACCTCTGCCTGCTTGTCATTCTGTACGTTGGGTCTCAGCCTATACTGTAGCTACAGACTTTCGGGAGATATAGGTATCTGCCTAGGTTCTTTTAGTTGATTACCTTTCTAGTTGCTTGTGCAAAGGATATAGAGGTAAAGTATTGCTAATGCCAAAGATTACAGAGAAAAGTGCTCACCAACCAGATACACCAGCATCTGCAGTCCAATGATGCAGTTGATGCTTCGGAATCAGATTTCCAACCCAGCAGAGGCCGTTCTTGATGTTCATGGTACACAGTGCTCCCACCTCCTCCCCCTGGGGTCCAGGGCTCTCCAATTCTACAGCATCTTAATTTATCAGCAAATGTTGGGTTGGCAGGTTTTTCAACACTCTGCATTTCTGCAAAATACATCGCCTAAACGTGTACACCATAATGGTGAAAATAGCAACAAAACCCATTGCTGCAAGTTAATTGTCCCTGAATGAGACTTGCAAAGGGTGTCTGTAGTGATCAGCTAGGGCAGCACAAGACTACTTCAAGGCTCAAATTGGGACCTAAAACACCCATGTAAAGAGGGTTATTTGTCACCTTGCACATAGGTTGTTCACCTCTCGCTTTCCATCTCAAACTAACATGAATAACCAACCTCCTACTCCTGCTTCTATGGTGCTTGCACCAACTTGCGCCGAAGGTGGAGAAATGCAGTCTTAGCCGAGTGTCCAACGTGGCTAGTGGTGACATTGATGTATGATGCACAAAATGAAGAAATGTGTTTAATGGGGATAATTTTTCATACCCGAGATGAGAGAACATTACATGTCAGCCACGACAATCCTGCTCATGAGCTGGTTACGAATGTACTTCACAGTAATTTCTGTAAAAATGTCTATTTGCCACCAAAGAACTACTTGCTGCTGATTCATAGTGAAATGTTATCGTTCATTTAAACCATACACAATGTTCCAAAATGCTTCCCATCATCACCATAACTTTACTCAAACGTTCCATGCCCTTTCCTCCATCCTTGTGGGCGTCCCCCAACATGGGGACATTACCGAAACCTTTTGGCAACGAAAAATTGAGATCCCCTTTAAATTTAGTATAGCGCGCGGTTCTGCCCTCTGGCACCTCATCTCAGTCCTTTTCTCTACATGGATGGTGTTGGACCTTGTAGCCAACGCAAATACTTTTGTTTTAGCTTTCCACTTGTTCCCCGTATGTTTTTCAATTTTTATCTCGCTTCCCTTTGGTGCCTCACCTCCCCGCGCACGTCGGCCACAGGAGGATTCATGAGATGTGCCTCTTGCGACCGCTCGTTCCCGGCCTCTGACCCCTATGCACTTGGTGTTGAGTATTTAGGGGCCGACCACTGCTGGGACGCGTGTGCGACCTCCAGCGATCTCGGTCATGGGGCATTGAAGAATCGTTTGTTGCAATGGATGGAGATCTTCCACACTTCTCCTCCGCCCCACCTTAAGGACAAGGCAAGCCCTCTGTTCAGTACGGCTCCACAGCGCAGACTCCTTCCCGGTTTAACACGGATTCGGGTTCCTTGCATTCAGGTTCTGGCAGGCCTGAGACCTCCAAGGCTACCCACTCCCAATACAAAGGTCCCGACCAATCCAGGGACAGACCCGAGGCCTTCCAGGCTACTGGCTCCCAGGATCAGAGGCCTTACCAGGCTGTCCTCGGAAGGACGATCAGGCACTTCTTCTACCCCAGGGGGGGTGAGGGATCATCGAGTGCAACTTTCAAAAGTTGTTCCTCTGCTAGATTCAGCCCAGCTACCGGCACAGGTGTTGAGGGCTCCCGGTCTACCGGAGCTCGCTCCGATGCTGTTACCTAGGGTGTTTTGAATACCGGCCATCCGGCTGAGGGCTCAGCACCTACCAGAGGGATCTCTGAGGTCGACAGCTCTGCTTGGGGTGCAAAACCCCAACTGTATTCTCCTGTGTCTGAGGCCTCTCCTGGCTCAGAGCCTTCGCGCCCTCCTTCCCAGGGTGTGAGGCAAGGTTTCAAAATGGTGGAGCGTTACGTGGTGGAGCCTGCCAGGCAGGCGGGCATCTTGGATAGGGCCCAGTCCCTGCCATTGTTTTCACCCATCGAGTGGGCTTTGCAGGAAGATCCCAGCCCCCTTCCCTCTGGAAGTGGCAGTGGATCCTGTGGTGCAGGTTTTTGGTCCCCTCGGGTATATCTACCCATCACAGACTTGCAGCTAAGTGCAGTAGGCACCTCAGCGCTATGACCTGGAGTGCAGGCCCATCACCTCAGAGTGCGGTGCACCTAGGGACCTTACGGCTAGTGAGGACAGCTTCTTGGAATGCTTCTTCTTCCTCATGCGTTCCCCTCAAATGAAGGGGCTCCTGAAGGACATTGTGATGTGAAGGTGGCCATCCCCCAGGCAGGGCCACCACGGCCCCCTCCTCTGGGTATGTCTCCCATTCCCCTGGTGCTTCAGGTGCCGGTCCCTCCACCAGTTCAGGCACAACCGGTTGTTCCGACCCTTCCACCACCTCCTATAACACCAACGCCTCCCCCTCAATAGCTGTTGGACTTGTCTGTTCTGTGGCTCTGGATCGGGGTATGGGGGTGCCGCTGCCACATGTGTCCCAGGGGCCACATATCCCTTGGCCTTTGAAAAGGTTGGTGGGGTACGATGATGCCTAGGATCATGAGCCATTGGCATATGTTAAGGCCTTGCATGACCGCCTACCGGGCCTGGCGGAGTTCTTGGGGGGGGTTGGGTGGGCCTCTTCCTGAGGAAGCCCCCTGGGAGGCAGGGGTGCTCGCAAAGGTCTTGGGAAAGCTCATCACGATCCAGGCTGGCATTCCCCTTCAGAGAGATGTGCTGCAGGTGACGGGCGGGTTTGGGAGAAGCCCAGAGCGAATGCCAAGATGAACAAGAAGTTGGACTGCCTGTTTAGGCTGACGAATGGGGAGCCAATCATTGCCTCCCACCCACAGCCTCATTCCTTGGTGGTGGCCACAGCCTTGTTATATTCCAAACCATCGTCTTCCTCCATGGATGCCACCTCCAATTGCCTCTCCAAGGAGGACAAAGTCAATGTGTCCTTAGGAAAGCGCTGTTACTCCATCTCAGCACTACATCTGTGGCAGGCCAACACGGATGGCATCTTAGCTGCAGCTAACCTGAAACTGTGGTGGGTGCTTGGGGAATTATTGCCCGACTTCCCTTCGGACAAACAAGCCTCCTTCAGGGCCAGTCTGTCAGATTCCCGGACCATTGCGCAGGACCTCATGGAGTCTTTGGTCTCCCACATCAAAGCCAGCACAGGTCTGTGCCTTGGGGTCAAGATGAGGACAACGGCGCGGATGCAAGCCACAAAGTTTTCATCTGGCGTGCAGGAGCGGATCCTAGATCTGCCCTTCGAGGGCGTGGACCTTTTTCATTCATCCACCGATGACAAACTGATGAAGAAGAAAACATCCATGCAAACCGCCAAGTCCTTGGTCATCCTGACAAAGCCAGGTCAGAAATCCTTCCCTCAATCCCAGGGTAGAACTGAGTTCAAACCCCGAACATTCTCTGAATTCAAAGTGTTCTGAGACAGTAGTACGTGGAGGCCTGACAGGTTGTCCAGCGACAGAAGGAAGCAGCAGAGGACGTTGTGCATGTTTTTCCAATGATGTCAGGGTTGGGAAACTCAGCTGGCTTTTGGGGCCATTTGGCTCTGTTCCAGGACACATAAAAGTGCCTTTTCAGCAACCTGTGGTTCCTATTTGTAGTCGCCACTGGCTTCAGTCTTCCTCTTCCTTTTCCTCCTCTCCGTCAGATCAAGTCCCTGGCTCTTTTACGGGAGATCCTGCTCCTCTTGGAGATGCATGTGATAGAACCGGTTCCTCTTGCAGATAGGAGCTTTGGGTACTATTCCTGGATGTTTGCAGCACCCAAGAACAACCAGACTGGCCTAAGGGTAGTCCTGGACCTGTCCTTTTTAAACCTGTCTTTAACGCTGGAACACTTCAAGATGATTACTCCTGTGCACATAGCCGAATCTGTGTGCAGGGGACTGGATGTGTTCCCTGGACTTCAAGGATGCGTACCTGCATGTACCCATGTATCAGTTGCATGGGAAGTTTCTCTGGTTCACGATTGTCGTACCACTTCCAGTACAAAGTGCTGCCCTTCGGCCTGAACTCTGTCCCTCGTATCTTCACTAAGTTGATGAATGCAGTGGCGGGCCTTCACCGCATGGAGGGCCATCACCTGTACCCTTATCTGGATGACTGGTTGGTGAGGGCGGGGTAACCCAAAGCAGAGATTGGCAGATACCCTTCATCAGCTGGGGTTTTCCCTCAACCTGAGGAAATCCGTTATGCCCTCTGAGGATCTGGTCTTCCTAGGGGCATGTTGGATCACGACCGGTCAGCGGGTGTCTTCCCCCCCCCCCCCCCAAATCTCGAGAGGCTGATGTCCCTCCACAAGGCGGTTTGCCACTTTCTGGTCAACTCGAACACCTTGGCATGGTTGTTCCAGGACCTTCTGGGCCTGATGGCCTCCTGCGTCCTGACTGTACAGCACACCCGTCTCAAGATGAGGCACCTCCAGCTCCACCTGGCGGCCAATTTGGATCAGGAGATGGGGGGGGGGGTCTCGGTTGGACAGGATCCCAATTCAACTGCTCCTTTTGCCTGATCTTTGCTGGTGGCTGATGGATGGCAATGTTTCAGTGGGAGCACCCTTCACCCGACCGGAGCCTTCCCTGGTGGTGATGACCGACTCCTCTCTTTCGGGCTGGGGTGCTACTCTGGAGAGCTATGCGATTCATTGAACATGGTGCAGGAGAGTAGCCTTCCTACATATCACAGACCTGGATTTGTTTGCATCCCCTTGGAATGCCAATTGTCCCCAGTTTGCTTCATGGGCAGGTCACTAGGAGACACCTTCCATATCTTTTGGCACGGCCGCATGTTATGCATTTCCGCCCAGCCCTCTTCTCCAATGGACTCTGCAAGTTCCAGCCTTCAGTGGGTTGCATCCTCATCCTGGTTGCCCCGCAATACCCTTCGAGACCCTTGTTTATGGATCTGCTGCAGTTGTACTCCCAGGGTCCCATCCATCTTCTGATCCCCAGCTGGGGCTTCCTGACGCAGCAGGGTGGGGCAGTGGAGCATCCGGACCCGGGCAAACTGGCCCTGGTGGCCTGGTTCCTGATCAGCTGAGGCTTCAGCACGCTCAATTTTCAGATGGCAACTGGGACATCATTCAGGAGGCCCTGGAGCAAATGGACTAGGTCTGCCACTGGGCGTGCGATAAGGGGCTGGACCTCGTCTCCTGTCCTCTGGATGACGTGCTGGCTTCCTTAGAGCACGTGTTTTCAGCAGCTGACCTGGTGGTTAAGGCCCACCTTAAGGGGCTGTCTAGAATGTTTGCTCTGGTGCATAGACCTCATCTGGTCTGGGACCTCAATGTGGTTCTGGCAGCTTTGCAACATGGGCATCCACTTGGTGACATTAAAGACTGTTTTATTGGTGGCTCTCACCTCTGCGCGCATGCTTAGTGAGCTGCAGGTGTTGTCCTTGTGCGAGCCATTCACCACATTTCACAAGGACAATGTCCTTTTGCCCATTCACCCAAAGTTTTTGCCCAAGAAATCGGCCTTCTGGCATTCATCCTGAACCCGCAGTCTAGGCAGAGAGAGCCCTGCATTTTTTGGACCTTAAGAGGGTCCTCATGTTTTATATATCTGGAACGAAATCCTTCAGGAAGTCTGAGGCACTGTTTGTGACTTTCAGGGGCTCCTCCCCTGGCTCTCATTTTCAAGGCTTCCATCGCCTGTTGGATGGTTCAGGCCATATCAGAGGCATACACGGACATGGGCAAACCTGTTCCTAAAGTGATTCATGCTCATGTGGTCAGAGCCAAGGCCATGGCTGTTGCGTTTCAGAGACCTACTTCTTGTAATGTCATCAGTAAGGTGGCTACTTGGGCCACTCTGTCGGCCTTCTGTAAGCACTACACACTGGACACCAGCTCCAGGATCGATGCAGAGTTTGGTGAGGTGGTTCTGAAGAACCTTTTCGATTCGTCTTCGATATGAGGCAGATCATCACAGCTCCACACTAGGTGTTCTTTTTCGGTGGAATCGCCAACAAGGATGAGTTAAGGGGGTGGGATGTATGAGTAATTAAAGTTACTCACTGTAGAGACTAATAGTCCATAGTCCCCTTTCCTTCATACGTCCAACCCACTTTCCCCCGCCACTATGCCAAGGGCTAATATGTACTAAGAGTAGCCAGGCATCTAAGTGTCTGATGTGTTCAAAGGGGACTTAGTTGAGGCAACGGGGGCCTCTGTAGGGTGTTCCCATGCCTGAGGCTGCACCCTGCGCGCTATACTAAATTTAAAGTGGAAGCTCAATTTTTCTCTGTCAAAAGGTTCCAGTTCTGTCCCCATGTTGGGGGATGCCCACAAGTATGGAGGAATGGAGAAAATGGACTGAGTACTCTAGACGCTACAGTGAGTAACTTTATTCGGGGGAAAAAGCCATCATTGTTTTACACAACACATAAGGAACATGAAGTATAAAAGGATCACAAATACATCTAACACAAATATTCAGTCCGATTGAGAACAAATTAAAGGCCGCCTTAGGTTGGGGATAATCAAACTAAGGCCCAGTTATATCACATAAATGGCTTAAGTGGCAAAGACAACTCGAGATGAGGCAAAATAATGTCCCTGGGCTACTAATGCACTTTATACCTTAAAGTTCGGGGCCCTGAATTTGATTAATTTCACTGACGAGGGAGCGAGCTTCTCCCAAAGGCATTCCAGGGTTTATTGATTTGGTCTCTGATGCATGTTTCAAGCAGTGTAACTGCTGCTTGGATTTTCCTTTTTAACTACCAATATTTTCCTTTGGGAAATGGAGGCAGACACAGGTGCAGATTTCGCTGGCATATTGTGAGTGTCAAGGTTTAACATTGCTGATAAGTTAACTCAGATGGTCTCTTTTTTATTTTTTATTAGTTATATGTTGCCCAAGTCCATTTTCCTACTTGATTCCACAAGCGTGTTAGCTGTATCGGTAACAATCGCTATTTAAGTTGGTAGTCACGTTAGTTTCTAACCTGGGCTGCTGTTTCCTTTACCCACCGTGTTTCTACAGTTTGGCTAACATGAGCTCAACTTTCCCTGACCATTCCCTTGTTTATCTGAGGCACATTCCTCAGTAAAATAGCCAAGTAATCGCAAACATTCCAGCTTCCTTTTGCCCATCAGTGAACACCTCCCATCCTACTACCCTTAAATAATCTTTAAACGGGTCCTATCACTTGTCCCATAGTATAGCATAATGCAATGGGACGCTCACCAACCAACACATGGATAGAACTCCAACGTTACAAAAACCTTTAGAGGGCAGTCAACTGATGTTGTACCGCTGATTACACAGTCCACATACACGGTGCTTAAGCTACTGATATCCCTGTTTGCACCTCTGCATCGGTGCTGCCAGACTGCCATGCCCCATTTACTTCTTGCCCTACAGAACTAGATTGAGTGAGCCGCACATGTAAAATATGTATGGTACGTTTATTAATGTAAGTTGTAACATAATGCAGAATTACAGTAAATCTCAGTGTCCACTATATTTCATTTTGTAGGGGAAGGTGCATCATTGACAAGTGAACACTTTCGAAAATGTACACGACTGACTGTATGCTTTTGATGGAAAACCTAGTTCTGCAACCTGCTGATTGCATACATCTGTGCATCTGGTGCTCAACCCATGATCTGATCTCATACTCCCAGACATTGTCTTATTAGCAGGTTGCTGAAAGGGATATGACCGCAAACTACAATAGTCCACCTAGTTTGTACAGATCTCTGCCTGCTTCACCATCCACTCTGCTTAGTTGCTCACTTTCTTTCCTTTTACATAATGAATACACAAAGCTAACTAGATGTTTACACAAAATAGTGACAATAGTTCCATCCAATCTCTACATCTACAGGTCTACTGCAATACCATCTGCAGTAGTTAGCCTCCAGAAATCGCTTTGCTCTAGGAGAATGATTGCATTATATATTAGCACATGGGTAGAGTGCTTGCCAATGACCGGCTAGGAACACAAGTGGAATCCATGTAGCTGCCTGCATTTCACGCAAGCTCGCTGTACCTCTCTCCAGATTTCACCTTGTTCTTGGAGGTGGTTCCCACTGGCTCAGTTGCCCCTGGAGTGCCTCCCCTCAAGCCTCCCTGCTCCACCAGAGGCCCCTGCCAAACCTCTTGGCCCATCTGCAGGTCCTGGAAATAGTGCTTTCCAAAGGGGCATGTGTTTCTTTTTAAGAGAAGCATTCATTGTGCAAACCCTGGTTTCCTTAAAAATAAACAAAAGGAAATCGGCACCACAGATGGCGGCACCAAGTGCTAATAGTGATAAATATTACTTTTTCTCAGCACGCAGAGCCTTGAATGCTGCGCTTGGGCCTACCTGGCTTCAGTCTGAGGGCTGTTACTAGCTCTGGCCTCCCCCGGAGGTAATATGTAACACTATATTGGAAACAGTTCATATCAATGACCGACAAGGGCCATTTTGTCCACCTGAAGTTGACAATTACACAGTATGCAGAAAATCTATACGTACTTTAACTCTACATTCTGAACTTTTTGATTCATTGGAAATTCTGAACTTCTCCACAGCAAGTGATGATGCAAGCATACAGTACACAGGACACTGCCCTGTGTAACACCGGCTGCAGCCAGCTGCACAGAGCCATACACTGATACTGTTTGAGAGCCTTTTTATCATATCTATTTATTTCAGTCCATTCATGCTGCTAACCTTTACTTTTTGCAGACACTTACCTCACTAATATCCTACTTCACAGGTACACAACAATGCTGGATTGTTGCTCATTGTATGTCTAGGGTACGAATAGCTTCTGGTGACATTAAAAATATTCGTACAAAGGGTTAGCAGTTTTTCTGAAGTCCAACTAAAGGCTTAGTAAAACCATACAACTGAGACAGTACACAACCCTTACTCTTAGTAGAAGGCCGTTCCACCTGAGTATTTGGTAGCATAGACCGAGCAGCCAGGCTTATCTTAAAAGGGAGAGAGGGCTGTAGGAAGGTAAGAACAAATTGTAGCATACATATGGTGCAAACTTACACCCTTTTAAGGAATCACTTAGTAAACCAACCATGTTGCCAGGATACTTTTCTCAATAGTGGAACACAAATTCATGGAACAGTATAAAACCTAGAACTACATTTAGAGACTGCAACAGCAATTATATTGGATTCACCTGAACAGAAAGGCAATTTAGCCTCCCTAATGAGTGTTGGCGACACGAAAGCGCTAGGAGGAGAACAGCAGTGAAAGAAGGGAATCAACCCTGCGAACAATTGGGCAGCAATTGAGATTTAACCCTGTGAATATACTGAAGACTTTGGGATTTAACCCAGTAATCTTTTTTCAGGTAATATATTGGCCAGGAACTGGAGTGCGCACCTCGCCCCTTCTTGTTTTTTCATACATTTAGGATAACTGTCATACTAGGTGTGTAAAACCTAATGTTATAATAAACAGCTGCTTTTCAGATCAATGAAACACAGATAAAGTTAAGCAATATCTCTCTAACTTACTTATTTTAGGATGGCACAAGGCAGACCAAGCTTAGTAAAACCCTATCTACATTCAGGATAACGTTCAGTTGTACCAGGGGAGTAAGACCTTATGGTGTGATAAACTTAAAATTGATGTGCAGATCAGTGGAACACAGACTAAGGTAAGCAAGAACTCTTTACACTATTTTAGGATTGCACCAGGCAGACAAAGGTCAGCTAAACCCACAGCACACTTATTCAGAATGGCACACAGCTGTTCCAGGTAGGTAAAACCCAAGGCAGACGTATTCTAAACAGGCTATACAGCAAGTTAGGCGAAGCAAAACCCAGTTGGTAAATGTAGACACTTAGAAATAGTTGAGTGAAGCCAACCGCATTACTTTTGGAAAGGGGGGCAATTCACAGGTGAGTAGAATAACCGTATAAATACTTTTCAGAATGGCAAAACCAAGGATAGCAAGGACTTTTGTAACTGCTCATATTTCAGAGGTACCGTTACCAACCAACACTTTCACAAGTAAGTAACTTTTAAACACTTGTTATACTTTTTCAAGGCAGAATCCTTTTTTTATCCAGGCCTTCCCAAGTCTATTGCAGGAGTTCTTAGGAGCAGAAGAGTGGCACTAGTGGTCTAGGTGCCAGCTGTAGGCAGGTTGAGATAGGGTTCAGTTGCAGGAAAAGTCAGAGTTCCTGAGGAAGTCTCTTCAAAACAAGTAGTTCACTGGAGTTAGTTAGGGTCCAGGGACTTCAGAGAAGACAACCTAGAGGGATTCTAGCATTGGGCCTGGGCGAACTGGATGAGAGCTCCCAATCACATGAATCACCCCCAATGCTTTACAGGAATCACACAAGGCTTAGGGTAGTTAATACCCCAGCCAACACAGTACCTCAGCACAGAAGAAGAGTTTGCAGTAGGACATCTTCAGGATCTGCAGCCAAAAACCTGGTTGATGAATTCCTTGACGTGAAGACTGGCCACTGGAAGGGAATTGGCAGCAGGGATCAACAGGGAAGACTTCAGGCAAGGGGTTCTTCGTGGCTGGATGCGGTTCTGTGCTTTTGTCACCCTTTTCAGGAGCCAGGAGAAGATTGACTATTGCTGGTCGGATTCTCGTTGCTAATCTGGTCCAGCACTCCGGTGAGGGAACTTCAAGGAATCAAATTGTGTCTCTTTAGAGCCAGGAGGAGGCCACCAAAGTTTCAGATGGATTCGGACTTCAGAAGACCATACACCGCTTAATGACTTGAGGTCCAAGGTTATTGCAGCCCAGCAAGATTGTAGCACGCCGTGAGATGGCTTAATATGCAGGTGGCCTTGAGACTAGTGGATCTCACCAGCCCCTGGGTTGGAGTCATCACGTTGCAGACTCCCAGGTTGATTGAAAGGAAGGGTTACATCAAGCTGCAGTTAAAAAGCAGACACTTGGTTTGCTGTAAATTGCAAAGTCCATTGTTTATTAATATTTCTCTTCAGTTTCAGCTCCAGTGGCCAACTTGTTAGCAGCTTCCAGGTTCAGAGTTTTTATCAGGAACCAGACAAAAATTCTGTGTTCTCTCCCTGCATTTTGAAGCAAGGGACGGTCTGATTGGACAGCCAGGACAGCCCCCCCCTACTGGGAGTCGGTTCCTTTCAGGCAAGGTTAAAGACTAAGGGCTGCACAGTTTTGGACTCCTCCATTGTTTCCTGCCTTCTCATACACTCTGGGGCCTTGGTGTGGAATCCAAAGGATTCCCACTGAAGACACAACTTCCACTGAGGTCGTTCCCGCCTAGAATGGCAGTGGTAGACCTCAGAAATAGCAAGCACACAAGAAATGTCAAAAATAGCAAAATGATGGCCCTTCGATGTATTACCAAGGCCGAATTAACAGCCTGCGAGTAATGAAGACTAAAAGTCATCAAGGTAAAACCACTGCCACCAGTCATTCATATAAAGACACAATTGTAACAGAAATTTTACCAGGTAAGTAAAGGGGATGAATTGTATCCCCCAAGCACTCCACATAAGGTGGGGGGGGGGGGTGCTGGCTCACTTATACAAAATGTATAAAGGGGATGAAAATCCCTCTTTACTACTTGGGTACAATAGTTCACCCAAGTACATGAAGGAGAAATGAAATAGAAATTAACAGGGGAGCCCAAATGGCCAACTCAGCCTAAGCCCAAAAGTTATAGGAAACTATACCTACAACCATAGACTATGGAGAGACATAAAAAGGTCACCCATAAAAAGAGTAAATGGCTAGGTGAGGGTGGAAAAAGTTCAAGTCTAAGCAAAAACGTTCTGGGGTTAACACAGGTCATGAGGATTTATCACGAATATGAAAATCTTACCTAACACAAAGTTGCTAACCAAATAAGTTTGCCAGTCAAGAACATTGTAATTAGCAAACTCTGCTAATCAGTTTTTGAAAATGAATTTATGCCTTGTAACATAATATAATAAAGGGAGCGTTTTCGTTTTCTAGAAGAAAAACTGGACTCTTAATGTCTGTCAAGACTGATAAACTCAAATCATTCCTATTAGCCATTGTAAGGGTGCAGAAGAAAGGCTCAGACACTAAGGAGACCTAGTTTTGGTTATAAACTTGTATTAACCAGTAAAGGGGTTGGAAAAACAGCCTTTGTCCCTAAAGCTAACAAAGGGTTCCCTGCTTTAAATAAATCTAAGGAAAACATCAGGATGTCAAATAGTCTGTCACTGTCGTGCCCAAAAATCCTGCTTCTGACCCCAACACTGGTAACTTAAATCTAAGGTGCAAGGATGATATATTCAGAACTAACTGATAACAGTTCTTGCCAACAGAAAGTTCCCAATGTCCTGGGTTGTCAAAAAAACAAAACCAGTTTTCCTTTCCTTCTTGTTCGATTTGACAAGTTAGGAACTAGTATCCTACTTATGTGGTTTATTTTACTTTCTCCAGCATTGGATCTTTCATAGATTCACATGCTGTCAATATTCCCCGTTGTCAGGCTTGGAATCCTCGGTAAAATAGAGCAGTTTAAATTAAACTGAAACTTCAGTCACTTTAGTGCTCGATCGTTGTCGTTTTGGGTCATACTGCCCTCAGCCACTAGGGAACACTCCCTTAACTCCGCCCCTGTGGACCATCTTCAGATTTTTTACTGCATGTAGTGTTGGGAGTCCTCAAAAATCTTCATCAATTTTCTTCAAATAATATAATAACATTTTGGGATTTCTATGAAAAAGAACGTTTTTCCTCAACATCGTTCAACGACTGGCAACGCGGTGTCAACGAGAACTCCGTCCAAAGTTCCTGCTGAACGTCGAAGAAGAGTTCAACTATGCAGTTGTGCCTGAAAGTGCCTGTTCAGAGTGTGTGCCCAGTGGGGGCTGAAGAACGTCTATGTGGAGGACCTCCACGAAGAATGCTTCTATTGCTTTCACCCTCGCCTGCAGCATGTCATCAAGAACTTCGAGATCTGACAGTCGTTCTGACTGAAGATGCTGAAGGACCATCATCAATGTCTCGTCGCTTGACTGGAGGACGCCCGCAAGACCTCTGATTCGGCTTTGGTACGAAGTCATGCCTTGTTATGACATGGCAGGACGACACAGCGAACCACCTTAAGTAAGAGGTACAGATTGAAACAACGACCAAGCCAGAAGTGAGAAGAGGCAGAAGTAAGCCTCATGCAAGAGCTTGAGATCGTCCCATAAGGACCGACCCCCATGAAGGTCGGTACGCAGGAGGAGCCAGGACGGGAAAAAGAACAAAGCCCTTTCCATTGCCCCAAATAAGCAGCAAGATCCAGCTCCAAGTTGGGTGAGCATTCCTCTCTGACCTTGTCGCAGTCGGCTACGAAGCAGTCTTCTTCACACTCCAGGTCATCTACGCCGAAGTAGTTGATCACAGCTTCCTCGTCGGCAAAGCCAGCAATGGCAGCAAAGTCTGTGGAGTTGACGATAAGGCCATCTAAACCATCGTCGACGACAAAATCTTCTACGTCATCTTCTGCGAAACTGTTGACACCAGGACGGTCATCAACCTCATCCTTGGCGGCTTCGACCATGAGCCCACCAAATACGGGTACCTCGTCCACCTTACCGTTGTCAACGACACAGTCGACAAGACAGGAATCTCACCAGCCCATTGTCGCCACAGCTGTTGGCCCAGAGACCAGCACCGACACAGCAGAAGCAGGGGCTGATTGACAAAGAACTGTGTACCCAAACTGGGGCATAGCTCTACTACCAGGTGACCTTGTGGTTCCAGAGCCGAGTCTTATACAATCAGAGGAGGGGGAAACTCTCGTACCAGAGCAACCATCCCATCCTAGGGCTCTGCCACTGTGGAATCCACCTCAGGGTGAGGCAAACCTCGTTAGACCACCACCTCTAACTCCCCTGCCTTCAGATGTAGCCTCCTCAATGGGATCCTATGCTGTCAGAAGGAGCAGTCCAGCATCAGTCCAGCATCAACCACCATGCTCTCAGAGGAACGTATTGTTGGATCTGTTATCAACTCTGACAACTTTGGTTACAACCCTGCATGCTCTCCCCTTGAGAGCACCAGTGGCCAATCCCAGCAAGCAGAGGCCAGCTGAAGCCTCAGGACCTTCCAGAGAGGGTTACGACATTCCTCGCCCCCCAAGCCACAAGTGCACCAGTCAGCAGCAGTGTTACTGACGGATGAGGGAGTGGGCACGGAACCTGAGGGGGGGGACACGTTTCATACTTATTCCTTCCGAAACAGACGAGTTCGAGGATTTCGTCACTGCAGTTGGTGAACAAGATGAAGTTCCTCTCAGGGACTCTCCCCCCGACAAAATAGGATTGTTCCACGTGCTTATGTCCAGAGCATTCACAATGTTCAGTTTAGCTCCGTAGGAGTAACGAAAGGGAAACGTTTTATATCAGCTCAGAGAACAACGCAGGAAGTCTATCATGGTGATACCACACCTGGAAGACATCTGGGAAGACGCCCTGGTAGCAATGGCACACCCGCCATCTGCACTTCCAGAGAAAGATTGATATGAGAAAAAGTACAGGGCTCCAGAAAGTGCTACGGCCTGTCTCCGCACGAAGCCCATTTCAGACTCTGTGGTTTTGGTGGCAGCCAGAAAGAGGTTGGCCAACCCATCTTCATCCTGCTTGGTGCCCCCAGGCCAGGAGGGCAAACGCTTTGATGCCTTCAGCAAAAGGATCATCACAACAGCGGCCACAACCATCAAGGCGGCTAACGCTATGACCACACTCGCCCGGTATGATCACTAGTTATGGTGCAAGTTGGGGCCCTTGTTAGAATTATTGCCCGAGGATAAGACGCAAGAGGCTTTGGACATTCTGCATGAGGGTGACGTCACATCTGACCACGCCATCACATTCTCCGTTGACATCGCAGACACAGGCTATCGCCAAATGGGGAATGGAGTGGTCCTGTGCCGATAAGGTTGGCTTAAGGCCACAGACTTCAAACCAAATGTCCAATCCCAGGTTACGGAAAAGCCTTTCAATGGCAGAGCCCTGTTCAGAAAGAGTGTGCATGAGGCCTTACAGGCATAAAGACTGGCACTGAAACTGCCCGCTTTCTGGGGACATTGCATCACAAGCGCCAGTCCTTTCGGGCAGGTAAAGGGGTGTTACAGTAGAACGGAGGGCTTGTGTCTGGTTCACTCTTCTGCCAAACACACTCAAACCTAACCCCACACTGGAAAATATAACGGATAGTCTCTGTTAATCTCTTGCTTTTATCTCCTTAGGTCCCAGACCCTGTACTTTCTTCAATGAGCTTGACCGTATTCTTTAACGTTCGTATGGGTGCGAGCCACAAACTCGGTGATGCATCATACCAGCTTGGTATACTCTTCTGCCAAGCATATGTTTTTGCTTGTCTGTCTCTTTTGCTCTCACGGTCCCAGACCCTCTCTCTGGCTCTCATGTGGGTGCGTGTCCCAGGCTTGCAATAATGTCTCCTGCCTGCTTGGTTTGCTCTCCTACTAAGCATACAATTGTTTCTTTATCTCTCTTACTCTCAGGGTCCCAGTCCCTCTTAACCCATTGTCTGTAGTTCCATGTTGCCTCCTGGACCTCTAGCACCTCGGTCTGCCTGCGTACCTATTTGTGTGGTTCACAACTTTCGAGCGGCAGTGCTCTGCTGTGAGGCTTCAGTAGTGCTCAGGTGCTGTCAGGGTGGAGGCTCTGCTGATTACTCCTTCTTTCTCGGGTTGTGCTTTCCATCTCCAAGCACGTTTGGGTATCTCCTCTCGTCGGCGGTTGCTCTGCCAGCCACTGCTCCCTTCTCGGCTGCAGTTTTGGTCTCCAGCAGCTCCCAGGAATTTGCGATGCCCGGAGGGTTTCTTGCGTAGCAGGCGGAGTAGTTCCTTCATCTTGGACTGCCTTTGTGCTCCCAATCGCCTCCGTGCACTGTGCCTCGTAGAGCGTTTCCCTGTTTGCTGGGTAAATGTCTCCTGGGCTTCCTGCTCTGAGGATGGCTCTCTCCATGTTAGTTTCCCTCTGCTATTTTGCATTGCCTTTGACCAATCAAGTTCAGTGAGAGACTAGACTGTTCATTCCGGTTCTCTGAAGTGATCTTCATACTCCTGGTCATCGTCATCTTCACAGTACTGGCATTGGAATTATTTGGAAAGCAAATTGTGTTCTCTGGTCCCTTAGTCAGGTCAGACATACTAGATTGGCTGACTTCACAATAATAGATATTGGCACTGGTTGGAAAGTGGGGAAGGAGAGTTTGGCTTTGGGAAAGAGGGCAGAGTTTACAAAGCTGAGGTATACTGCGTTCTCAGGGGATGGTCGTCTCAAATCACATAAGGGGCTTCCTCTCCCATGTGAACCTGCCCCTGTGCACCACCCCCATGGGGACTATTGTACTCTGGACGCACTGCCTCAGCCCCATCGGAAAGGTCTCCCCATAGGAGGAAAGGGAAGACATCCATAGATTTGTCACACCGCTTAGACTGAAAAAGTCTTATTTATATTCTGTTATACCATGCACTGCTGCCATTTGCATGGACTCCAGGCGGTCACGTGGCTCTGAAAGAAAAGTGGGTGGGGTTGGTTAGTGAAGAGAGATGGGATAGAGTTTGTGCTCATCTGTTGATGCATGCAGAACCAGGAGAAACTGGTGTCTATGCGTGTGAGCTTTCTAAATGTGCTTTATGACCATAAGGGGAGCATCCTGTGTCTGAGTTGTTTGTTGTCTGCAAGTTTTGAGGTTTGTAGTATGATTATAGAGGGGTCTGCTGTTTGCAAGTTTTCCGTGGGTTGTCACCATAGCACTCTGGATGTGTGTGGTGAATGTGGTGTCAGGGTGTGGGGGAGGGAAGAGGGTGGTTAGTTGGTTTTGGGTGATCTCTGGGTGTCGAGTAGTTTTATTGTTGGTTCTTTGTTCTGTATTGCCTGTGATTTCTTTGGTCCTGGTGTATGGATTGTGGTTGCACACGTCTGAATTAAATCTAAACCACTAAATCATTACAATTTTAGTTTGGCTACATTCAAAGCAGGGGGACCACGTTGGTATAGTTAGTGTGGCATGGCAGGTTGGAAGGAGTCTGAGACTGGGGACATATTACCTTTTCTTTAATGAAAATTATAAGACAAAGGCCTATCTTTCCCTATTACTAAGGGATCACTCTGCCTATCTAAATTAACTAAAGGTGCTTGT
Source organism: Ambystoma mexicanum (assembly GCF_040938575.1). Taxonomy (NCBI): domain Eukaryota; kingdom Metazoa; phylum Chordata; class Amphibia; order Caudata; family Ambystomatidae; genus Ambystoma; species Ambystoma mexicanum. Next base: position 434,488,008 of record NC_090925.1, on the reverse strand, counting down.
CTATCGTCAGAAGTACGTATTGCCCTTAGTCCCAAACCTAACGCTACCTGACCCTACCACTAATATGAATAACTCCAAGCGGTTTTCTCTGTAAGACTATGGGCCTCATTACAACACCGGCGCTAAACCATGGCGCTATTAGCACGATGGTTGGTGCCGGTGTTGTAACGGGTCCGCCATGGTTCAATGGGGAATTACGACCCCATTACAAGGTTGGCGAGGCAGTAATTCCCCATTGAACCATGGCCCTTCCCCATTCCCATTTTCGCCCCATAGGGCTCTATGGGAATGGGGAAGGCGCTAAGTACGGTACTGCAAATTGCGGTACCGTACTTAGCACCAAGGTCCCTTTGCGGGTCCCTACTTTAACGGCTGGTGTAGACCAGCCGTTAAGGTCGGGTCCCGCAAAGGGACCTCGTAGTAAGGCTCTAAGTGTTTAACGATGCCGCAGCCTTTTGTGGCGCCGTTAAACACTTAGCGCCAGGGTCGTAATGAGGCCCTATATCTTTACCCCTGTGGTTGATACCCAGTGTCTCTCTTTAGCATATAGGATTCTTTAAGTTATCTTCCCTGATAATCTCTTGACGTTTCCTTCATCAGCTTATGTAACTCTTCCCATATACGTGTGGGTCTTGCATTCTTTTATTGCCAACTTTACGACAACTTAACTTAAGCAGTTTCTCACACTATGGTCTTTACTTTTATATCTCTTATGTTTTAGAGTTCACAAACCCTAGGTTCTGTATGACCTTGTCTAAGCTGTGTCCCCCCTCTTCCCTTTTATGATTTAGTCCTCTTGACGTTTTGATTTTACAAGACTTATCATACTTATAAAGCTCAACTAAAAAGGCACCCTCTCTGAAGAGATTCCGACCAACAGAGGAGTGAAGCAGGGTTGTCCCCTGGCGCCTGTGCTTTTTGCAGCATTCCTTGGAAACTATAAAGAGACCTGCGAAGACCTGAGAACATTTCCACCTAAAATAGGGGGGACCCGAGTCCCAAGGCTCCTCTACGTTGATGATATCATCTTGATTGACCAGACGCCATTCGGGCTTGAACGCCAACTCAACAACCTGGCAACCTACATAATGAAAAATAACCTTGAGATCAACAAAGAAAAAACTAAAATCTTGGTGATCGAAAAATCTACAAAAAGAAAAAGAAAACCCAGTCATTGGACGATTGAGTCCACTAGGATTGAACAAGTAAAATAATCCAAGTACCTTGGGGTCATGATCGACAGCTCTGTCAATGAGACGATCATGCAGATCAACCTCTGGGAAAAGACTCGGAAACTCACCTCCCAGGCGAAGGCAATGGATAGACAATTCGGACGCTTCTCGCTCTTGCCATTGATAAAATATTACAAAGGAAAAGTGATTCCGTCCCTGACATACGGAGGAGAAGCCATTCTGACAATCCCCCCAAGTCTTTGGGCTAAACTTGAAGGCCACTTCTGGTGAGAAGTGCTTCGCCTGCCAAAGTCAACATCACTACCAGCAATAAGGAGAGAACTGGGGCTGCTGTCGTTAAAAGCAGCAGTTGACTGGAATGAAATGTCACTCCACAGAAAAGTGATCATGCCAGACACCGCTCCGCAATACAATACAATCACCATCTAGAGACATGGAGCCATTTTTATGACGTGATGACCAGGCTCCTGAGCAAAAATCCTGGACAATCCTAACACCAAAGGTTACACCACGTCATAATGTTACTCCCTCTTGTGTCTACCAAGTCAACAAACAACTAAGTACTTTTAACAAATAGGTACTCAGTCAAAATCACAGTTTGTACATCACATTTTTAATTTCATATACATCGCAATATTTAACTCAATTTTAATTTTTAAAATTTGAAAAATTCATAAAAACCTTTTACAAAATTTCCAATAAAACAATTCCCATATATAAAAAACACCTATGTCGTGCCCACCCTTGTATCACCTGCCTATACAAAACTCAATAATGTGCAGCGTTAGGGTGACCACCTTATCAAAAGAGACCAAATGGTCAGTAGCTCATTGGTTCCCTATCTCTAAAGGATACCACTAAACACGTAATCTATCAATTCAGTATATTCCTAACCCCTTCTGCGCTACCTTGGATTGGATTCAAATCTGAGATATCGGAATAATTTAAATATTGTCACTCAATCACAATACCCTTCGTTGCCCAACATGTTTCGTTCAACACCATTTTGTTCAACCAAGTAATAAAGAACTTCATCAGGGGGACCATTTGTACCCTAAAACAATATCTCTTCACCTGTGGTAGATCCAATCTTTTGAAACAAACTCTTTTACTGTGCACGACTAACTCTGTGCCACACAATTCATGACCGTGTCATTCTTTACTATAATTATTTCAACAACGGTTTCTGTAGGGGAGTATCCAAACATACATGTCAGACCGCTCAATTCCTGTTCCTAGAGGATTACAGTCTTCTTCAAGTCAAATAAAGTGACCACGGACCCGATTGTATGCCGCAGTCTACGTCTGGAGTGGTTCTCTGTATGTGTAGTGGCGTTGTGAAGTCAGCCGCTACGAGTTATTTTCACCACGGGAACCCCTTAAGTGGCCCATACGGTATCTCTCCGTCTTTTCTCACTCACTCTCTGCGAAGCCGCTCCGCAATACAAACTGATAAATCAGGAAATTGTTGCCGAAGGTTGCGAGATGCTCTCAACCTGGGCACTCAAGAAAAAACTCCAATTGGAACAATCTGGCTGCAACGAGGAGGACCTCTCCCAAAATCCAATGCGAGTTAAGAAAAAGCTAAGTGAATTGGACTGGATTGAAACTCAAGACAAGGACGCTTCAAACAAACTCCTAGCCCACCTCCCAAGTCAATATAAGAAACCCAATGAAATTGAACAAGTGTTCCGATGACAAACGCCTGAGACAAACTTTCTTAAGGGCCAAACTAAACCTCCTTCACACCAATGAAATCAGAGCCCTCAGAGGTCTATCCACATCCAGCAGCTGTCGCCTATGCAAGAACGCCACCGAAACTGAATCAGTCAGACACCTCCTGATGACTTGCCCCGAAACCTCTACTCTAAGAAAATCATACCTAAAACCTCTTCTTGAACCCTTCTCGCTGAGAGAAGACTCCTGGTGGTCCCGCCTGCTAAGCTGAATGAAAACCTGCTGGACTATCGCAGCGGCAAAGATCTTGGAAGCTGCCTTGGCAAAATGCCTCATGGAAGAAAAATGAACACTATAAAGGAAAAAGCAAACAAAGAGAAGAGAACATTTTTGCAAAATTAATAAATTTGATGAAAAAAAAATAGTACATGTTATTTGGGGTGGCTCTCTCCTCCTCATAACCTGGGGGCTGCTCCCTTCGTCCCAGGGAATTCGTTTTCACTTCCTTGTCAGTTTCCCAAACAGCATTTTGTCATGCTCTGTATTCGTTTCAGATATTCCCAATTTTATTTACTTAATGTTTGTTTTTCATAATTGGGACTTTGAGAGTTTTCACTCCTACCACTACTTTGCCCCGGTGACCTCCTACCTCTCCCAGGTACCTTTTCTGACGCTGGGGAACCTAGCGGGGCTCAGTTGGCACTTGGGTACTCGACTTCTCATTTACTCTTCTCGGTGCCTGTTTTCGCCGGCATAGCATTCACAGCTCCTTCGATTTTGGGTGCCCTCTACGAACGCGGGCTGCAGGTAAATAACAGGATTCACATTTTGCCCACCACAAAGCAACCATGGTCACGCTACTACCTTTCATGGGTCTTAAATTCCTGTTTGGGCAACTGTTCTTCCATTGCAGGATTCGTTGGCTCTCCGACATCTGTATCTGGTGTCTCTAGCTACCGTTCCTTACCTTTCCAAAATTTGCAGGCTCCATGGCATTGCTCTGCTTCTCCAAGGCATAAGTAAGGGGGCTTCCCCTGCATACCTCATCCCAGTTATGTGCATGTCTCCTTTTAAAGAGACATCTTGTCTTTCTTGATTTGGCTGTTTCATTCGCACAGTGCCTGAAGCCAAACATAAGGATTCCAGATTGATCTTCATCACAGGAAGTCCCTTGTATGTAGATATGGGTTTATGGAATTACTCTTCAGAATGGCACTCCTTGTCCCCTAAGGGGGAGTCACTCCCGTTGAGGTCCCACTCGCCCATACCCCTAGGGAGGATTTTGCAGAGCAGGCTCACATCCCTAGCCTCAAAGGGGCTGGCTCTTCCTTGGGGAGAAGGGACAAATTCCATTGATTCATCAGAGTGGCTAGATTCAAAAGCAGTGTTAACTAAATCTTTATGGGGGCATGGCCAGCGCTGAATGCCGGATCATAGACCAGATTAGTGTAGGGGGAAGCGGGCTGCACTTGGTGCTATCCCGCACTCGAGGTGGGGACTGAGTTTTGCAGCAGAATTTAGTACGAAAATTAAAAGGCGCAGAGCTCTGGCGGCTGTTTAAGATCGCCGCCCAGCAGCGCTGACAACGCCACGACCACCAGCGAGAAGAGTGTGGGGACACCTGTTTGGGTTGTCAGAATGGAGCCTATCGCACGGACGTTCACAGAATCATCAGGGCGCAGCAATGACAGCGTGATAGGCAGCCACACAGCTGAATAAGGGTCTGAATAACAGCGGTCTCTGACATGGCAGACACCCAGCAGGGCAGTTTTGAGTGGTGGGCCCGATTTGAAGACAACGGCAGGGACTGTACTGAATACAGGTGCAGGAGAGAAAGAGGAAGCGGTGGCCACCTATCAACAAAGTCGTGAGAACACCCAACACCTAGGAAACGACATCCGGCAGGAAGTGGGGGAGAGAGCAGACCCCACTCCCCGGATCCACTGTCCTGCATTTGCCTGGCGGACGGGAACTAGAGCTCCCCATCTCTTGGTTGGACGCGCTCGAGTGCCCACACACCGGCTGGTAACGCCACTTGGGACAACGGGAGGATGTGCCTCGTCCTTGCACAGACAGCTTGCCATCTGCACTGATGCAGAGCTCCACAAGTGAGCCACCTTATCTCGGGGTGGAGATCTAGCCGGCATCTAGGCCGGGCAGTGACCCAGGAGACCTGATGCCAATAACGTAGGGGCAAGAGAGTGAGAGACAGCCCTTGTTATACTCTGTTCAAAGGAGACTCCAAGGTCCTCTCAGAGTAGGGCGGCCGGTGTGGACTGGGTGCACCAAGACACCAGGAGCGTTGGGCAATAGACCAGGCTCCCCAACCAGTCACTTACAGACATGATCCTGCATAACTGGGTGCATGAACGCGGTCAAAGGGCAGAATTGATGCAGCGTGGTGGAGTGTGGGGAGGGCCGCTCTGCAAGGTGAAGCTTGCTGATTAAGGTGCATCGTGGGACCTGGTGGCATGAGACTGCCGACCGCATAACGGGCAGCACAAGGAAGCCCCACTGCCCACGCAAGCAAAACCATGTGCAACAAGACCCAGGACAGCTTGGCACTGTCCACCTGGGGTTGCTTGAGGTGAACCGGCAGGTGGGCTAGTAGAGAACGATTCCACCATATAGGCATTAACAGGCACTCCGAGCACAGCCTTGCCTCCCCATCCATGGATTTTCAATTATCGAGAGCCGAGGTGTTGGATGGAACTTTGAGCCAACCTGGCTTTGGACCCTCAAGAATAGCACCAGACTACAGCTAAAACAGCAACAGATTTGTTGCAACACATATGTGGGTGCTGGGGGGATACCCGGGAGCCTGTCTGAATGTTCTAAACCCAGGACCCTGGACGCATGTCGGTGACCCACCACCCTTTTTGGACTGTGCGCAACTGCACACCCCTGGCACAAGCATAGAATCTGACTCTATGGAGAGGCAGGCCATTGCAGAGTGCCTATATTGTAGGTATTCAAACATAGATGTTCATGAGTTAACCATATTACTTGTTGGTGTTTCTGAAGTTGTTGGGGAGGCAGGGGGAGTGGAGGGTTAGTTGAGAAGGGGACAGGGAGGGGGGCTCCAGTTCAAAAAGTCAAGCTGTGCGCCGGAAAGCATTGCATGCTGAGAGGGTGCGGGAAGGGGGGACCCACAACCAAGATCATGGGATCACTGACGGTTTGCACGTGGAATGTGAAGGGGCTGGGGTGACTAAGCATAGGGTGGTAATGGGGTTGCTGAAGAGGTGGCGGGGTGCAGATAGCATTTCTCCAAGAAACACACCTAAACAGCATGGAAAACGAGAAGGCAAAGGGTAGCTGAGAGTGGGAGGGGAAGAGGGTGTGAAGTACAAGGCACATCCTATTCCTCCTACTCCAGGTAGGTGTTTACCTGTATAGCGGGGGTCCCTTTCAGGTAACCAAGGATCAATGCAATGAAGAGGGGCAGGACTCTCATTTTACTGGGGTTGTTAGACAGGAGGCAAATGTGTCAAACTCATACACTCCTAATATCAACTATGATACTTCCTGGCAGTAGTGGATATGTTGGGGTGCGGAGGGCACAGACACAGAAGGCAGATATAGGTGGTACGGGTGGCAATTTTAATTGTGTGCACCAGCCGTAATTGGACAGATCAGACTTCAAGGAACGTAGCTAACCGATGGCCTCTCAATCCCTCAGCTTCTTTTTGTCAGACCTAGACATGGTGGATCTCTGGCACGAGAAGGGCGACGAGAGGGGCTACTCCTATTCTCACCCACATGGCACATCCTTGTGCTTGGACTAATTATTCGTGGAGAGGGAGTAGTTCAATCAGTTTCGGGAATTTGAATACATGGGGAAGACTATATCGGACCATGCCCCCCCCTTAAGACGCACAGTGGCTTGGCAAAGGACGACGGGTGCATCACCCACTTGGTGAGGCATTGAAAGATGTGGCATATGCAGAGGAACTACGATGAGCCATAGGGGACTATTATGACCTGAACAAAGGATTGGTCAGTGATTATGGGGTATTATAGGAGGCATTTAAGGTGATGATGAAGGGAAAATGTATAGCTGCTACCCATGGGGTTTGTTTGAAGCTGCTATCCACACAAAAAGGTCTGGAGGACTGAATCGGGATACTGGAAGGTGACATGGCCATCATTGTAGTACTACTTATGCCAGGTCGGGATCCGAGGCATAGCGGGTCATATCGCCCCATCTTGCTAATTAACATAGACACCAAAATACTAGACAAGGTGCTGGCGGCCAGGCTCCTTAAGGAGGTCTCCCGTTTGATCCATCGATCAATGCAGATTTCTATGGGGTAGGAGCACAACAATGAATCCCAGAAGTCCCCAATACATTATAGAAAAGCGAGTGTTTCATTGAGTGCTGCCTTGCTGTCTGTCCCCTTGCTGGACTCCACTGTGGTTTGCCTTGTGGAACCTGCATAGTGCTGCATTTGGAACACTCCCTTTTGAAATCTACGGCTACAAATTCTGCGTTGGCTTTATTATTGGTGGCAACAGCGAACTTCATTCATTTTACTGGTCTATGTGACTACTCCCACCATGAGTGATTTCAAGCTAAATTAGTTCAGCTTGCTGATTGTCTCGTCTCTTTAAAAAGTTGAAAATACCCATTAGAACCAGAACAAATAACCATAACGTGTGTAAAGCAAAGGTAAGTACACTCCTTTTGAGTGCACCTGACTCTTCTGCTGCATTATGTGCAGCGAACAACGAAACGAGTCGACGACAAATGGAGATTGTTAGGTAAGATTTTCATATCAATGATAAATCTTCCTGACCTGTGCCAGAGCCAGAACATTTTGCTTTGACTGGGTAACTATTTTACCTTGTCCCTAAGTGAAGGGTAATCTTTTTCCCCTCTCACTTAGTCTTTTACTCTTTTTATGGGTGACATTTTATTATGTCTCTCCATAGTGTATGGCTGAAGTTATAGTTTCCTACAACTTTTGGGCTTCGGCCCCCCTGTTAATTTCCCTTTGATGTACTTGGGTGAACTACAGTTCCCAAGTAGCAAAGAGTGATTTTCATCCCCCTTTACATTTCATAAAGTGAGCTGCACATCCCACCTTATGTGGATTGCAGGGGGGATACAATGTATCCCCTTTCTTGCGTACCTGATAACATTGTGTTACAATTGCAGGTTTCCTTGAATGGCTGGTGGCAGTGTAACTACTTTAATGACTTTTTAGTCTTTGTTACTCACAGGCTGTTGACTTGGCCTCAGAAATGAACATAAGGGCCACAGTTTTGCTAAATTAGTGGGCTCTTTTTTTCGCCATTTCTTGTGTGCTTGCTGTTTCTGAGGTCTTTCCCTGCTAATTGTAGGTGGGAATGACCTCAGTGGCTATTTTGTCTTCGATGGGAATCCTATGGATTCCTCGCCCAAGCTCCAGAGTGTCTGAAAAGACAGGAAGCTAGGGAGGAGTTCAAAACCCTGCAGCCCTTCGTCTTCCACCTTGCCTGAAAGGAAATGACTCCCAGTCAAGGAGGTTTAGGGGGGCTGGATGTCCTGATTGGACAGCCGGTCCGCCCCATGCTGCAAAATGCAGGGAGAGAATGCAGAGGTTGTGCTGTAGTTCCTGATAAATATTCCGAACCTGGTGACACGTCGACCACTGGAACCATATCCAAAGAGGACGAGGAAGAAAATGCAGCTGAGGTGACTTCCAGTGACTAGAGAGCCTGGTGTGTAACCCTTCCTTGCAAGAAACCTGGAGACTCCAAAAATGACAACCCCGACCTAGAGCCTGATGAGATCCACTAGACTTGAAGACCTACATTTTGAGCCATCCCACGGTGTGCTGTGACCTTGCGGGCTGCAATACCCCAATAACCTGGGACCTCGAGCCATTGTGCGATGTACGGTCTTCCCAAGTGAGCTGAAACTTTAGTGGCATCCTGCTGGAACTCCAGAGACACGATTTGAGTCTTAAAATTCCCCTTATCGGAGTGCTGGACCTTGCAAATGATGAGAATCTGACCAGCAATATTCAGTCGTCTTCTGGCTCCTGCAAAGGGCACCAAAACCACAGAGCCGCATCCAGCCAAGAAGAAACTCTTGCCTAGAGCCTTCTCCGCTGATCCCTCCTGCAAATTCCCTTCCAAAGTCAAGTCTTCCATCTTCATGACAAAGGAATCCATCGACAGAGTTTTTGGCTGAAGACCCTGAAGTCTTCCTGCTGCAACTCTTCATCTGTGCTGAGGTACTGTGGTGACTGGGGTATTTACTTACCTTAAACCTGGGTGTTTCTGCGATTGGGAGTCCCTGCATCCATTTCACCTAGACCCACTGCTGTAATACTCCTAGGGTGTCTTCTCAGAAGTCCCTAGACCCTCAACTAACTTTAAAGTGAACTACTTACTTGTTTGAACAGTCTTCCACAGAAACTCTGACTTTTGCCTGCAACAGAACATTATCTCACCCTGCCTACAGCTAGTACCTAGACCACTAGGGCCCCTCTTCTGCCTCTGAATGAACTTGTGCAATAGAATAGGGAAGGACTGGATAAGTAAAGGATTCTGTCTTGGAAAGAATAACAAGTGTTGAAAAGTACTTACTTGTGAAACAGTTAGTTGGTAACTGCAACTCTGAGAGTGAACACTTATATATGTTCTTATTTACCGTCAATGTGTGTTGTGCCATTCTAAAAAGTGTATATATAAGGTTAATGTACTCACCTGTGAATTGGTTATGCCTCTTTTCCCAAACTGAATGCTGTTGGGTTCACTATTTCTTTGAGAGAATACAAGTGTAAGTTGACCGACTGGGTCTTGCTTTCCCTAACTGCTGCATAGCCTGTTTAGAATACATTTGCCTTAGATGTTACCTACCTAGAATAACAATCATTCATAAAGTGTAACATTGGTTTTCGCTTTCCCTGGTCTGTTTTATACAGATGCTAAAAAACGTCCTGGGTCTATACCTACCTTTAAATTGCTGATAGGTCCTTTAAAAAGTATATAGGTTTTATTTACCTTGAGTTAGCTGTGTGCCATGCAAAAATAAGTTATTTATTGCTTACCTCAGTCTGTTCCACTGATCTGAAAAACAACTGTAAGAGTATATTACAACATTAGGTTTTACCTGCCTAGAATAGCTATTTACCATTCTTAAAAAGTGTCCTTGGGTACAGATGACGTTGGCCTGCCTGGTGCATCGTAAATTAGTGTAAAGCGTTCTTGCTTACCTTACTCTGTGTTACACTGATCTGAAAAGCAACTGTAATTGTATATTACACAAAAAGGTCTTACTCACGTAGTGTAACTGTGTTATTGTGTAGTTATAGGTATATACTGTTCCTTGAATCAGTGTTCCACTATTCAGAAAAGTATCCTGGTCACATGGTTGGTTCATTATGTGGTTCCTTAACTGACTGTCACTGCATAACTGACAGGGTCTACTGCCCTTGAATTACTGTAAAGTAATCTGAAAGTAACTAATGGCTTTACTCCCCATGAATAGGTGTGCCCTATACTAAATGTGTCTGATAAGGTCTGACTTACCTAGAAATACTGTTTGTTTTCTAAATACGGTCTGCGTTTTGGTCTGTGTACTTTAAAGCATAGTGTTGTGTTTTTTTAATATGTTTATATGGTCTGTGATAGTACTTATTTGCCCAAAGATGTATCTCAGCCTACTTGTATTTAAATAAACCCTTTATTATTTTTACAATACATAGTGTTTCAGTATTTCTTTGGACCTAATGTGCACTACAATTTCTTTGTACTGATTCTACAGCCCTCTCTCCCTCCTATGATAAGCCTGGCTGCTCGGTCTATGCTACCATAAGTACAACCGCTACAGCAACAGCCGTGCCTGATCTACAGTGGACAGCAGCTGCGGCACCTCCACCAGCTAGTCCAGTGAAATTTGATGCAGTTTTAGAACATGGACAGCGAGCTCCATCATCCTGCTGACTATAAGATGGCCGACGCCTAGCAGTGTTGATTTTATTTGGTTGCTTAACAACCAGAAGCGTCATTGGGCCCTCTAACCAATCGGCTCTGCTTGCAGGCGGAAGCCGGCCCAACGCCGAAGGCCCACAGCAAAAGGCCCTGTCTCGAGCTTCCAAGGCTCATTCATTCACCAGGGCAGGAGCGCCTGCACCTTCAACTCTCCTGCTGTGGGCCATCTGGCACCAGGTAGAAGAACACTGCTCAGCCTGCGTCTCATGTGGAGCCCTACAGCATCAACCGCTACAGCAACAGCCTTGCCTGATCTACAGTGGACAGCAGCTGCGGCACCTCCACCTGCTAGTCCGGTGAAATCTGATGCAGTTTTGAAACCCGGACGGCGAGTGCCACGAGTAGCGATGGCACCACCATCATCCAGCTGACTAAGAGATGGCCCCCTAGCAGCGTTGATTTTGTTTATTTGGTTGCTTAGCAACCAGAAGCATCGTCGGGCCCTTAAACCAATCAGCTCTGCTGGCAGGCGGAAGCCAGCCCAACGCGCTGGAGGGCTGCCCCGTGTCCTCTACCCTTGTCGTGCGGCTCCCGTAAGATTCTATTGAACATCTCCAGAACACTATGGACCTCTGTGTGCTCCAGTAATATCTTGCGGTAAGAGACTTAAGAGCGCTTTGTATACCCAGCATTGTTATCCCTCTCATCAACCCCACACCTGCAATTAGACAGCAGCTATACCGACCACCAAATCCTATACCATACGCCCCTATTTGCATGCCTTTGTAACATTCGTTATCTGCCCTCATCATTGCCCCGCTGTTTTAGCGAAAGGCAGCATACTTATTACCTTGCTGCAGGCCCCCATATCAGCTGCATACTTTAGTTCTGTGCACCGCGCTGCTGACCTGCGATTCCAAATTAGCCTAGTAGTTGAGCATGTTAATTGATTTGCCCCTTGCATATCAAACTGGCACAGTGGATTCTTGCCAATCTAGTTCTGTACCTAATTTAACCGCATTGTATCCTAAGAATATGTATGGCGCAGTAACTGTATGTTCCCTATGATCATGTATGTGCACACTAGCTCATTACCTGAATTCAACTGGATTGTATCCTATTATCATGTATTGCACATGAGCTGTATATTTGAATTGAAATGCTTTGTAATTAAAATTGTCCATTGTACTATGACTATGTATGGCACAGGAGGTGTATATCTGAAGTGAAATGCGCTGATTCCTACTAATACCTACTGGCATAGCAATAGAATCTCTGCCCGCCACTCCCCATCTAACCTAGCATGGCCACCAAAGGACTACTTACATCAGAGGACATTCCCCCTACCCACTTCCTGCCATCTTTTTTCCATAAAACACATTTGCCCAACACTCAACTTCTGGGTTCCATTGCATGCTACAATAACCCCTCAGCCATTAGACTCAACCGGCTGGGGAGCCGCACCAAACCTCCCCATTTCAGCAAGCGCCCCAGATCAACAGGCACCAGAAACAAACTCCTAGGTCAGCGCTTCAGCCATGCCTCAGAAGACAAATGTCTCAAATCTATCTTACATTGCTCGCACCCCTTTGTGACACCTACTCAGGCCCCACTCAGTGCCTCAAAGGTCTGTATGACCACCCAGCCATCTAAATGCAATACAATAACAAAGGCAGAGCCCTGTCCCCTGCAATGTGCGCTGATAAATGCAAGATCTGAAATCCATGACCTGATTTACCAACTTGGACCATGATGCTATAGCCATTACCGAAACATGGCTTCATGATGTTTCAGGACCTGCCATCTCACTAGCCCTTCCACGAGGATACACCATCTTCCGACAAGACAGACCAAGTGCCAAAGTTGGGGGAGTTGCCCTCATAGTCAAAGAGACTCTAGCAGCTAGACAAACCACGTCACATCTAGGTGAGAATGTAGACTCCCTTTCAGTCAAGATTTCTATCTCTCCCAACACCGCCATTGATATTCATATAGCTTACCGTCTGCCAGGCCCACTAGCTGACTTTCATGATAATTTAATCCATCTCCTTGGGAAAATCTTAAAACCTCCACTAAAGCCATTCTTCTAGGAGACTTCAATCTGGGCTTTAATGACCTGAAAGATAAACAAGACAAGACCCTAGCCAAAGGTCTACAGGAACTTGGCTTCCAGCTGAAAATAGACAATCCCACCCATTGCAAAGGGCACACCTTAGACTTGGTAGTAGACTGCAGTGTGGACATCAGCTCCAATACTCCGTCTCCATGGACCGACGACCACCTTATCCACTCCCTCATCCCCGTCGATAGTAATGCTTCTAAAACATTTATGCCTGTCCCACCTGTCATAGCCAGGTGCTCATGCAACCTAACTAAAGACAGGATCCTCCCTTGCTTAGACATTCCAGCCCGACAGCCACCACTTTCCTCAGACCCCCCTGTGCTGGCTGAGCTCTATAACTGCACTCAGTACAGCAGTGGATGCCATTGCCCCACTAGAGGTCAAAAAAGCAAAAAAATGGAAACATGTTAATTCCTGGTTCTCCACCGAGCTCAAAGAACTACGTGCCCATAAGTTCATAGCTCTGAGCAAATGGCAAAGGACACCACAGGATTCCACACTAACCGCATACAAAAACCTCTGGCGACTAAATACAAAAAAGCTATCATCCTCGCTAAGTCCTCATCTTATAACGATAGGATCTCCAATGCCACTTTTGAATCAAAAGAGCTTTTTTTCCATTTTTAAAGAATTGCCCACCAACACACAAGAAGTCCTTAAAGATGAATCCTGGTGCACGAATGTACAAACAGCCATGATTAATAAAATTGAACTCTTGCAGAAGAAGATCAGCAACCACCTCAATGACCTTTCGAAAGAACACGTGCCTGTATACTGTACGACCAGCACAGTCACTAAAGAGAAAACACTCTTCTCTTTCAGGAAAGTAACTTAACCAAAAGTGGATCAGTAGAATGGGATGACACTGAGTTAAATTTGAATATATGTCAAATTTTATTCGGTAACCTTATCACCAGAAAATTTCAACTTAATATCATAAAAATCAATAAACTTCATACATATCATCATTCACGACCACATACCGGACTCATTCAACAATCTAATAAAGGAAACAACCAAATATTTGGTACATCAAAAAACATTCGGAAAGTTATTCCGCACAGATCGCTTTCAATTATTACAATAAACAGTGACCCAGTCCCTAGTATCAGGTGTCGTTATATATCTACTGCCAAATTTGGCCAGATATTTTCTCACAACAAAACGTTGACACGTGTTTCGGTCAGAGACCTTCTTCAGGACGTAGGGCTTGGAGAGTATCCTCTGCCCTATTCTCAGCATATATGGGTCCGTATTACATTTAAAAATAATCATAAAAACATAGTGTCATCCCTATTTCTTGATATCCGTGACTAATAGTGTCACATTGTGCAAGAATTTAATCAAAACAGAAAATCCCTACTCACCCCCTGATTCCAACTTAGGGGAAGATGAACGGGACATCGGAAATGAATCCTCCACTTGTAACAGTGTATATGCTGTACCTGTGGAACCAACAAAAACACCCCTCAGTGTTCTTCACAACAACTATATAAAAACTTAGTCTAAACTGCCACTATATTGTGCATACAGTGCATGCCCTTATGTGTGCATAATATATGATGAAAACACTTACAAGCACCAATGATACAGCTCAGAGATCCTCCGAAAAAAGCGATCCACCAAAGCTCTCGGACCCGCATAGTCCAGACCAGATCTTTCTAATGGCACTCAATCAATCGGCCAGCCGCAAGGCTACAAGCAAAGCACATAATGATAGTGCCTTAAAAACAGATAAATGGTGAAAAATATATACACATAGAGTGTAGGATGCAGCCACTAGCAACCACACTCCTGCACAACCCCTGTAACCATATGCAAACATATATTCACATTAAAACAAATAGCGAATTAGACATATCCAACTGTTAACAAAAGTAACAGTAATCACTATCTGGAATGTGGCATGGCGCGTGCCGTATGTGGAGCAATACTCATACACCCCCCAATGGAAGCAGGAGGGAGCCCTTCTAAATCCTGTGTGGCTTTCCTAATAGTGCAACATAGTTTGTCTCCTTGGCTCTGTGGGCTGTACTAGCAGAGTGTCTGGCCATGCCTCGAGCATAACTCTTTATCACGCTCACCCAAAACACACGCTTACCTCGTCAGGAAAACTACAAACACCTTCGTTAGGAAAAATGTACAGCGAAAGCCGTGTGCTCTGTTTCAGCATCGGCAACTTCCAACGGACTAGACATAGTCGAAGGACTGTTTATTTAATGGATGCCACAAACACTAAAAACGGACCAGAGGAAAAACTTGTTTCCACCGTCCGTACCGCGGCATTCAAAAACAATATATGGCACAGCCACCGGACACCGCTTGTGTAATATAGCGTGTTCCGGGGCCGGTCCTAAGATAATATACTTGTTACCAAAGGAATGTTTATAATATAGTGTTCAAAAAAACAGATTTTTTTGAAAAAGACGGATCTTTTGAAAAGACAGGTTTTGTTAAAGGAAGCGACCATAATACAAATGCTTTCCTCAGTCTTATGTATTGGGCCCGTTCCAAATTCAAAGACACAGTTTGACAAGTACCTCAGATGAAAAAACCATAGAGACGTGCAGATGCAAACCCCATAATATGGACCTG
Organism: Ambystoma mexicanum; assembly: GCF_040938575.1. Classification (NCBI taxonomy): domain Eukaryota; kingdom Metazoa; phylum Chordata; class Amphibia; order Caudata; family Ambystomatidae; genus Ambystoma; species Ambystoma mexicanum. The sequence continues at coordinate 434,472,495 of NC_090925.1, read as the reverse complement.
AGATTATAAAATATTAAGCTTCACTCCCTGATTTTAGGGGGCTAGGTCCAAAGGCAGAAGTGGCCATGCAGACAGACACTGCACTTGACCTCATACATATCCAAGGGGTACATAACAAAAGAGTACACATAATAGCAGTTCCTAAGAATTCTTTAGCCAAAACAGACTCTAATGCACTCTATAGTCTTGTATGAATATGAGTATTGGAAAAAACGCCATTCTGACGTTAACACCAACCATGGTTTTCCTAGACAACACATAGTGGTAGTTAGGGATTGCATTAACCAAAATTCCCTCAAATGCTCTCTACAAACCTATACAAATGTAAACATTGGGACAGCTTCTACATTACCTCGTTAACAGCAAATATAGGACTCCCAATAGCATACTTGCATATTCATATGTAGGTTCAGTATGAATGAATACTATCTCATTCCACATAGTACCCATACCTCAATTCACTAAGTTGATGCGGACATGACATTATGAATATAACACTGTAGAGTAAAACATTATGAAGTATGCCACAAATATGCCACCGCTCACTGTCTATTGTTATCAGACCAACATATCAAATTAGAGCTCAATTCCTTATCACCAGGTTATTCCACTCTACTGAGACATTCAGTCCCTTACGGACTGTGTTAAGAGTATGAATCCATTTTTGCTCAATACGATGTAGGGTTATCCCAATATCGCCCCCTCTCATGTTGCTTTTGATATGTTGCAATACGAACCACCTCCTGTCTGTATCTTTATGCTGCATCTTATCAAAATGTTCTACTAGCGGCTTATCCTCCACTTTGTTTCGTATGCAGCTCCTATGTTCAGAAATCCGCTGTCTCACGTGACGTGTGGTCTTGCCCACATATAAAAGTTGACAAGGACAGCTGATAATATAAACAACATTTTTAGTCAGACAATTCGTGTGGCAGTTCATCTTCCAAGTTCTCTGACCATATTGGAAGTCTCGTTTCATTTCAGTGAGGGGGCAGGCGACACATTTACCGCATTTGAAGTGTCCAACAATAGGTGGTAATCCCCATTGATCATTTATCGTGGGTTCCCTTCCTGGCTCTCTATATGTATGAACCAGTCTTTGTGTAAGATTTTGGTTGTGTTTAAATGTAAACATGGGTTTCTTCATAAGTGATCCGGGTTGTTTGACCAAATTCCAATGTTTGTTGATAATTCTTTTTACATCCCCACTAACTGGATTAAATGTTGTTACACATACAAGACGTTCATCTATGTGTCTTTCTTGTGTGGTTAGACATATCTCACGATCTGTGTTCTCGGCTCTTTTCATTTGATCTTTGACCAACCTTCTTGGGTTTCCTCTATTTTCCAGTCTCACCTTAAGTTGTTCTGCATGGAGTTTAAACTCATCCTTCTCAGAACAGTTTCTTTTTATACATAGGAACTGCCCATATGGTAAGTTCCGCCGTAAACCAGCTGGATGAAAACTGTTAAAGTGTAATAAGGAGTTCTTGTCAGTAGGTTTTTGAAAAGAGTGGTTGTTAATTGGTTCCCCGTCTTTTTAATCACAAGGTCAAGAAAACTGACCTGTCGGTGGCTACATTCAATCGTGAATTTTATGTTCGTATCACACTGATTTAACCATTCGTGGAACTGCATGAGAGATGCAATAGATCCCTTCCAAATGAGAAAAACATCGTCGATATAACGATGCCACAATTTCAAATGTGCATGAAAAATGGGATGGGTCATGAGCAGGTTATGTTGTCCCAGTAGGAATTTGTCTTCATAATCCGCCATATGAAGATTGGCAACATGAGGGGCAAAATTAGCCCCCATGCTCACCCCTTTCTCCTGTTTATAAAGTTGTTTTTTAAACAGAAAGAAGTTCAGTCATCGCTAGCCTAATACACTCTTGGACAAATTTAGTTGGGGGCAGATGGGGGTCTAGTTCTTTTATTCAAATACTGGCCCAGCACATGTAAACACTCCATCTGTGGAATTGCCATGTACAGCGACTCGACATCCATGGTAACAAGAATGTCTCCTTCATCGATTTCAATATCGTTGATAATGTTAACCATACGGGTCAAGTCGTTCACATATGAAGGCATCTCCTGTACAAGTCTAGGAAAACCATGGTTGGTGTTAACGTCAGAATGGTGTTTTTTCCAATACTCATATTCATACAAGACTATAGAGTGCATTAGAGTCTGTTTTGGCTAAAGAATTCTTAGGAACTGCTATTATGTGTACTCTTTTGTTATGTACCCCTTGGATATGTATGAAGTCAAGTGCAGTGTCTGTCTGCATGGCCACTTCAGCCTTTGGACCCAGCCTCCTAAAATCAGGGAGTGAAGCTTATTATTTTATAATCTCGGGCCCATATTATGGGGTTTGCTTCTCCACGTCTCAATGGTTTTTTCATCTGAGGTACTTGTCAAACTGTGCCTTTGAATTCGGAACGGGCCCAATACATGAGACTGAGGAAAGCATTTGTATTATGGTTGCTTCCTTTAACAAAACCTGTCTTTTCAAAAGATCCGTCTTTTTCAAAAAAATCTGTTTTTTTGTGCAGTATATTATACACATTCCTTTGGTAACAAGTACATTATCGGAGGACCGGCCCCGGAACACACTATATTACACAAGCGGTGTCCGGTGGCTGTGCCATATATTGTTTTTGAATGCCGCGGTACGGACGGTGGAAACAAGTTTTTCCTCTGGTCCGTTTTTAGTGTTTGTGGCATCCATTAAATAAACAGTCCTTCGACTATGTCTAGTCCGTTGGAAGTTGCCGATGCTGAAACAGAGCACACGGCTTTCGCTGTACATTTTTCCTAACAAAGGTGTTTGTAGTTTTCCTGACGAGGTAAGCGTGTGTTTTGGGTGAGGGTGATAAAGAGTTATGCTCGAGGCACGGCCAGACACTCTGCTAGTACAGTCCACAGAGCCGAGGAGACAAACTATGTTGCACTATTAGGAAAATCACACGGGATTTAGAGGGGCTCCCTCCTGCTTCCATGGGGTGTGTATGAGTATTGCTCCACATACGGCACGTGGCATGCCACATTCCAGATAGTGATTACTGTTACTTTTGTTAACAGTTGGATATGTCTAATTCGCCATTTGTTTTAATGTGAATATAAGCTTGCATATAGTTACAGGGGTTGCGCAGGAGTGTGGTTGCTAGTGGCTGCATCCTACACTCTATGTGTATATGTTTTTCACCATTTGTTTTTAATGGTCTGTTTTTAAGGCACTATTATTATGTGCTTTGCTTATAGCCTTGCGGCTGGCCGATTGATTGAGTGCCATTAGAAAGATCTGGTCCGGACTACGCGGGTCCGAGAGCTTTGGTGGATCGCTTTTTTCTGAGGATCTCCGAGCTGTATCATTGGTGCTTGTAAGTGTTTCCATTATATATTATGCACACATAAGGGCATGCACTGTATGCACAATATAGTGGCAATTTAGACTATAAGTTTTTATATAGTTGTTGTAAAGAGCACTGAGGGGTGTTTTGTTGGTTCCACAGGTACAGCATATACACTGTTAAAAGTGGAGGATTAATTTCCGATGTCCCGTTCATCTTCCCCTAAGTTGGAATCAGGGGGTGAGTAGGGATTTTCTGTGTTGATTAAATGCTTGCACAATGTGACACTATTAGTCACCGATATCAAGAAATAGGGATTACACTATGTTTTCATGATTATTTTTAGATGTAATACGGACCCATATATGCTGAGAATAGGGCGGAGGATCCTCTCCAAGCCCTACGTCCTGAAGAAGATCTCTGACCGAAACAAATGTCGACGTTTTGTTGTGAGAAGATATCTGGCCAAATTTGGCAGTAGATATAGAACGACACCTGATACTAGGGATTGGGTCACTGTTTATTGTAATAGTTGAAAGAGGTCTGTGCGGAATAACTTTCCGAATGTTTTTTGATGTACCAAATATTTGGTTGTTTCCTTTATTTGATTGTTGAATGAGTCCGGTATGTGGTCATGAATGATGATATGTATGAAGTTTTTTATTGATTTTTATGATATTAAGATGAATTTTTCTGGTGATAAGGTTACCGAATAACATTTGACATATATTACAATTTAATTCAGTGTCATCCCATTCTACTGATCCACTTTTGGATATCCTTATACTCTACCTGAAGGATCAGGGACTTGAGCGCAGGTCTACCCCTTTATTTTCCTTTTAGGAAAGTAATTTAGACAGAGGTACTGGACATCATCCAGAAAATCAAACCGTCCAATTGTAAAGGCGATGTCTGCCCAACCAGTTTAGTCAAAGATTGTGCAGACTCCTTAGCCCTGTTCCTGACATCCTTCATTAATGCTTATTTCAACACCAACACAGTCCCTGCCTGCCTTAAAGAGGTGTGGGTTTGTCCACTACTAAAAAAAAAAACCTGAATCACCCAACAATTACAGACTTATCACCACGGTCCCATTCCTGCTGCAAATGTTGGACAAAGTTGCCTGCACTCAAATTCAGCAGTTCTTGGAAGCAAATAACATGCTGGGCAAGAGGCAATCTGGGTTCCGCCCGGGCCATGGGACTGAGTCTGCCTATTGGATCTCAAGATCCAACTAAGTGACATAATGGACAAAGGCAAGCCAGCACTTCTCCTCCTGCTAGATTTGTCGGCTGCCTTTGATCTTGTGGAGCATGATAGCCTGTTTAAACATCTCATAAATGCTGATCATTTCTCTCCTGAAGCCACTGCATGGCTCTCCTCATTCCTTAAGGGGAGACTTATGAGGTTCTTTTCAGAACTAGGCATGCCAAGCACCCAACACCATACACACATGGTGTCCCGCAAGAATCCTGCACTGCACCTACTCTATACAATATCTTTACCCTACCTCTCTTCAATGACTTGGACGGTCGCGGCATAGCATACGCTAACTGTGCTAACAACACCAAAGTCCTATTCCCTCTCACCGGCTCTTATGAACAGGATGCAGCAGCCTTAGCCAACATTTATGCAGACATTCAGAGATGGATGGCAGGGAATGGTTTGTCTCAACAGAGATAAAACAGAGATCCTCTTGGTAGGCTCCAAAGACATGCTTAACAAACTCCACCTGCAATTCAAGACTTTCAACATTGATAATATACCTATTACTGTGTCACCAGCAGTCTAAACTCTAGGGGGTTTTATTGACTCCTCTATGTTCATGACGCGCCAAGTTAGTGCCATTTCATCCTCTGTAGCACTCGCCACAGAAATCATCAGCGCAGTCAAACCTTACTTGTCAACCGCAAACCGCCTCGCAATAGCCAGAGCTACTGTTGGGGCGAAACCTGACTATTTGAATGCCCTACGCTTGGGTACTTCCTCTAAAAACCTCATAGGATACAAGTTACTCAAAACAATGCCCTCAGAGCTGCACTGAGCATCCCTAAAAGGGAACATCTATCACAGGCAAGGAGAGATGTACACTGGCTACCAGTTATAGAGCGCATTCTTTTCAAAACCATGGCCATCACGCACAAGTGCTTCTTCCGCACTGCCCTCCCCCCTACTTATCAGAAAAGATTATTCCTGTCAGATCTGCCAGACCCATTTGATCACACCACTCTAACATGATGTACATCCCCACCTTCAAAAGAGCTAACGCTGGAGGCTCCAACATCCAGCGCCCAAATACTGCAATGCCTTGCCCAGAGCGCATTGTACAGTCTTCCGTAAAGGTCTTAAAACTAAACGGTTCAATTAATCTGTAACTGTAATTGGCTTATTTACACCGCAACCTTGTTCCACTGTAACCAAGGAACATACTGCCAACCCAATCCTTTAACTTGAAATTCTACTGTGTTTATCCATTATTGTTTATTATTGTCTTCACTATCATTGTTCTGTACTACTCTTGCAACTAAGTACGTCTACTGCAACAGTGCCACAATGCCTAAGGGCCGTTTGTGCGCTTTATAAATGTGAATAAATAAATAAAGAGTCTTGTACTGTCTTAGTTGAATGGTTTTACTAAACCCTTAGTTGGACTTCAGAAAAACTGTCCCAACAGAGCTGCCCAATAGGAGAATGACCTTCTTCCCTGCTGTTCACATAGGTTTTGAGCCTGCTAATTCTATGGAAAACCTGCAGGCTGAACCGCAGCTGGATGGTCAACCCATAGACCCCGATATTAGCTCTAATTTGGGCGATACTGACAATAACTTATTGCTGGAGCTCTGTTTTTCGCTTCGGGGAAGTATGATTGCGATTGAAAGATCGGAATGCCACACCGTTCCAGCTGACATTTCTACCTTGCATAAGGAGACGTTACAAACTGATACGGGTAACCCAAACAGGTTATCAGCTTCTTCTAACCTGTGTCATCAATCAGAATCTACATCATCTCACACCGTACACTCTGTTTCAGTGGACCAGTTTACAGAAATACACTCTTGCATGGTTACTTTTCAATGAAGATTTTACTGTGTGCGAAGATAAATGAGAATTTAAATGGTGCAAATGCTTACAACGTTAATCTTGCATCAATGACTTACCCTCCGACATCTGCGCCAGATTAAAACGGTTAGAACACAAGCTCCAATGAGGTGGATTTACAGAAATCAACATCATCAATACTAAGACTGGGTGTGGACGGGACATCCATGGGGGAACGAGTTGAAGAACAAACCCAGGAATCCCTGCTGACATGTCGTGTAAAAAAAAAACGCTAAGTCAGTAAAGTTACTACGACGCACCGCTGTAATTCCAACCGGAGACATAATTCTTCTGATGAACTAACTAAAGATGGGAACAAATCTAAAAGAGCTTGCCCGCCTGAAAAAGAGAACAAACAAAAGATCTGGTACTCTAACAAGTTGGTTATTAAACAGCGACTAGTCAACTGATAACAATGACTCAGATGTTAGTGGCAGAGACAGAATATTTGGAAAGACAAGTGTTGATTGGCAGTAGGCACAATGATTGCTGTTCTACACCCATTTGTGTTGTGAAGAAAACGAATGGCCGCCTTCAAGTAGTGTTTGAGAACAACTATGTCCAGCTAGCAGATACCTCTGACACAGGAGCATCTAATTTAACGATTGAGTCTACATCAAAAGCAGAGACAAGTGAATTAACCGCTCTACTTTCCTCAATATTATACATGAAATCACACTACTGCGTGTTCTGATCTGTGAAGATCATGACTTTGTTGAACCTCTCAAGTGTGTAAACGCAAATGTTACGTGTTTCCACTCCAAAGTTCACGAATCTACTATTCTGATTCACAAATACAAGCTCCAACTATATAAATTGGGTCTTGAATTAAATGTGGACCCTACTAAACCTAACCTTGCTACCTCTGTTGTGGACTCTAAATCCTCTCCTGCTAGCCTCTTTCTAAAGCAGACGTCTGAGAGGGGCTCTGAGGGTGAAGCAAGCCTAGATGAAATTCAGTAGGCATTGCGGTGGTTGGCAGCGGCATTGCCCAGTGCTGCTTCAAAAGAAAAATGAATTATTCATATATCCACGTGGAACACCAGGGGATTTAAACATCTTCTGGGTGGTGGTGAATCCTTTAAGTACTTGGCAACTAATCATGTCTTCATGTTTCAAGAAATGTGAATGTTAAACCACTACTACGGTGATGGATTTGATACAAGTGAAGATGTTGGCCAAAAGAGGCATCCATAGGTGACCATATGGTGGTCTCATGATTGGTGTAAGGCATCCCCTGAAAATGCTCTGATCTATTCCCATTGACTTTGAGGTTTATATACTGGTGGTGGAGATTGAGGGTAAACTGGGTGGCAAGGATACCTGACTCTCGAGTGCATGCGTGTATGTGCCCTCTCCCAACCGATGGAGGCCTTACTGATGAAATTATGAATGCTTTGGCTATTGTTTTTGCAGGTTGGGCATGGAATGATTACAGTGACTGCATCCTTGTGGGGGGAGGGGGAGATTTAAATGCCTTCTGTGCATTCACTAAAATGATCACTTCATACTAGGGCATAGCTGGTGAATCCACCATGGTGCACTCTAGTTCAAATGCCCTTGAACTTGTTAAGTGATTGGGAGCTGTATATGCTTAATGGTCGAACTACCAGTGATATTCCTGGTTAGTCTACTGGGAGACTGGGAGGTAATTAAGTGACTCTTGACTATCTATTTGCAAACAATGCTCTAATCCAACATTTTACAAATATGGAAATAAAATCTAATGATTGGAGTGACCACGCCATTAAAACAGTAAATGTTGCTTTAGTAGTAATTGTGGAAACTCATCTAACTCCTGGTTCACTGAGTGTTAACCATGTTGACAACCGCATCAGATGGTCAGTAAAAAAAACGTACGACTGGCCAAGATCTATCTTCTCGATGGGGGATCTGAACTTTTCGACGACATGGTTGACATGACTGTGAATGAGATTGAAGGCTGGTTCTCCTCGCTTAAAGTAGCGTCTTTATTAAACTACTTGTATTATATCTGAATTTGACAAGCGACACTGTTACGATAAAAGAATAAGAGATTGGAAAAGACAAATGAGGCGTGAGATCCACCAAATAAAGGGTGGGGTACGGTCTTTAAATGTACCATCACGGATTAGAGAGATGAAAAATAAATATCAAACATGGGTAAGATGGTGCCGTTGCACTCAATAACAGCAGGTCTGGCAAAATATGCTTAACGTTTTAAGCTCTGGGGATACTAGAAAGATATGGCAACTATTAGAGGAGGCCAAGAGTACCTCAAATAATAAAAAAAACCCTGTGAGTGAGGCGCAGTGGGTCCAGCATATAGATACTGCTCCTGAAATGAGTAATTTTCAAGTTGAGAATTGGCGTGAGGGCGGTTTGTGATTAGACAAGAGAACAAAGTTTGTAAAATGAAGAAGCTTAAAGCTTCTAAAACTCTTGGCTTGGATGAGCTGGCAGCTTTAATGGTAAAAAGTAAGCCGTAAACCTGGACTAAACTGTTTAGAATACTACATGGGAACGTGATGGCGGACGGATTTATTCCTGCTTCATGGCAGACTTAAATACTGATCCCTGTATTTAAAAAAGGTAATCGGGCATTGACAGAAAATGATCGATCTATCTATGCTTGATATACCGGGAAAGCTGTTTGCATCGTTTATTCTAGATCATCTACAAAAATGGTTTGAGACAAATACAATCCTGGATAGATTTCAAAATGGGTTTCGTTCTGGCTCTTCTACGCTCCATAGCTTAAGAGGTACGGATTTGACTTTGTCCCTAGAGAGAGGCTCTGGTCCAAGGTTGAAGATTATGCTTGTTTGTCTATAATGCTGTTCTTTTTGAAACTTTTTCACGCTAACAATAGTGTACAGGTTAGTCTGGACAATGTTGGAATTTTGATGCGTCCCGTAGTTTGGGTAATGTACACCTGGCGGATCTACCTGATTATCTAGACAAGTTGGAACCATGCCTTCCCAAGTTACAGTCCGCACACATTAAGTAGCTAGCTTACGCATATTATCTAGTGCTTATGGATATTTCGCTGGTATGAGGAAACTTGCCTCAGGCCTGTGGAAGTATGCGGCTGAGAACCATCTAGTTATTAATCACCTGAAAACCCAAATAATGTTGTTCAATCGAAGGAAAATTGCAAAACCTAGCTTACCTGGTGGTTGGGACTAGAGTTCATTATACAGACAGCTATGCTACTTGGGAGTTGAATTTGAGCTTAAGCAGAATTATCCTGAACGTAAAACTGCTAGGAAGAAGAAAGCAGCCCAACTAATGGCCTTAAAGGGATGGTCTAGTAAAAAATTTTATTTAAAAAATAGATAGGCAACATAAAAAAAATACTAGCATTCTCCGTTTTAAAACTTCCTATGTAAAATTTTGAGCTATTCAATCTCAAAATTCGCAAAAGCAAGCACATGGGCGCATCCATTTTGTGAAATGGAGGCCCTCCTGTGCTGGCTTTTGCTTTGCGGCACTAATGAAGGAAAAGCCAGCCAGCTGTAGTAAACAAAGGCTACCGCTGGGTGGACCCTGAGAAACTTGGAAAGAAAAACCGCAGCGTTTTCCAACACAACCGCGTTGTTTCTACCTGAATCTGCTTTCCCATTTGGGGCTTTCGAGCTCCCCACGGGGAGCCCGAGAGCCCCAAATGGGAAAGCAGATTTAGGCAGACAACGCAGCATTTAGCATTTCCCATTTGGGTCTCTCGGGCTCCCCACGGGGAGCCCGAGAGCCCCAAATGGGAAATTGGCTGCAGGTAGAAACACTACGCGGCATGTAAACATAACCGCGTGTGTTTCTGCCTGCTGTGGCTTTCACTTTGGGTCTCCGGTGCTCCCAAAGTGATAGCCACAGCAGGCAGAAACACACGCGGTTGTGTTGGAAAACGCTGCAGTTTTTCTTTCCAAGTTTCTCAGGCTCCTCCGAGCCGGAGGAGCCTGAGAAACTTGGAAAGAAAAACCGCAGCGTTTTCCAACACAATAACATTGTATTTATGTTTGCGGTCGCTTCAAAAGCGACCGCAAACATCAATACAACGTTTTTAAAGCTGCGGTTTTATTTCTAAGTTTTCTGGGCTCCTCCAGCCCGGAAAACTTAGAAAAAAAAACGCAGCTAGTGCTTATTTTAAAAAAATAAATAAATAGCACTTACCGAGATTCAGCTGCAGCTTTCCTGCTCTGGTCTCCGGTCCCGTCCTCCGCCTACAGCACTAATGAAGGGAAAGCCACCCAGCGGTAGCCTTTGTTTACTACAGCTGGCTGGCTTTTCCTTCATTAGTGCCACAAAAGCAAAAGCCAGCACAGGGGGGCCTCCATTTCACAAAATGGATGCGCCCATGTGCTTGCTTTTGCGAATTTTGAGCTTGAATAGCTCAAAATCTTACATAGGAAGTTTTAAAACGGAGAATGCTAGTATTTTTTTTTTATGTTGCCTATCTATTTTTTAAATAAAATTTTTTACTAGACCATCCCTTTAATTGTTACCTTTAGTAAGTTTGGCATCTATAGTTTGGGTGGAATCTTGAGACTATATAAACAATGCTTTTGCCCTGCCGCAATATACAGCTTAGAGTCCCTCACGGTTGTAGATCCTTTATGGATTAGAAAACTAGAGGCCTGTTTCTGGAGAAAGATCTTAGGGTTGCCCTCTTGTGTTCCCATTGAAATTTTGTGCCTCAAATTGGGTCTTAACTCAATGGAGGCTCTGGTACTAATGAAGCGTCACCTGTTGTACATTAAAACCGTGGGCATTCCACAATGCCCAGAAATTTGATTGTTGTCTCTAGATATGAAAATCACAGAATCTACTCCATACGTGAAGTCCATATTTGACCTATTTGATTCAATTAACTGGTCACCAAAGTGGGAGCTGGGTTACTTCAGATTGTGCAAAGAGTTTAAACGAAACAAACTGACTGGGATAGGATAAGCAACTGTACGCACTTGCTTGGACTGAAATCATATAGGCACATATCCTATATGTTATATACTCCAGGGGTGCCACAACGATATTTGATATTATGTCTATCGAAAAATCTTGGCATGTTCATACTATTATTCCGAATAAATCAGTTGCTTGTGCTGGCAAACATCGGACCAGCTTTAAAAATGACACAGGTCGAATAGTTTTGTCGTGCCTGCAAAAACATCAATTGTTTGGAAACTGCTAATCATGCCCTCACTAACTGTCCCAGTATGACTATCCCTATACTAGCAAACCTCACCGATTTTTAACTTGATCTGACATCAATCAGTGAGCGCGCCTTTTGGCTCCACTGCTTGGATCCATGTAGTAACAGAGTGCACCTAGCATTATATAGAACATGGGTATCTTTTGAACAATTAGCGAATCCATCGGAGTAAACGAGATAGGACTGAATAGCCTATTGTGACACTTGGTTAGTTTGGTCATCATGGGGATGATAGCAGGCTCGCTGCTTTGGGTTGTTTTTTCTTCTGTCACCATGTTAACTTACCATGTCGATATCCTCTTGTTATTCATCTTAAATGTGTGCGAGATTTATTTATTGATTTGTGTGTTAATTGAGATGCATTCTTAAGTATATTTTTACTAATGATCAAACTCTTATACAAGACATTGGGCCTCATTACGAGTCCAGCGGTAAAACCGCCTGGTTACCGCCGGAATCGTATTACCATTTCGCCTCTGTGATTCCCGGAATTACCGGGGCATTACAACCCCGGTTTCCCGGGAATCACGGAGACGGAATGGTGTTAATCCCCATTCCATTGAGTCCTATTGGACTCCCGCCTGCAGGAGTTGTGATCAGCCGGCATGGAAACAACGGTGGCGGCGGATTTACCGCCACCGTTGTTTCCATACTGGGCGATTTGTAATGAGGGCCATTGTTTTTTGACAGTTTAATATTTGAAGTTTGTATCTGTTCTGTACTTTTAGGATGTATTTTAAACGTGTTAAGAGTTTGACTAAAACACATTAAAGTATAATAATTACAGAAAACGTTCAAGGGTCAGAGGTGGAACTGGCGGTGGTCTCCCTGGATGTGCTTAAGGCCTTCGACTCCGTTAACTGGTAGTGGCTTTTCGGAGTCCTAGAGAGGAATGGGCTGGGCCCGAACATGTTTAGGTGGATCACGTTGCTGTACCGGGAAGCTCTGGCATGGGTAAAGACGGGCAAAGTGATTTCACACAGCTCACTATTGGGGAGAGGGAATGTGTGAGGTCTGACTGCTGCTGCCCATCTAATTTGCTCTATCACTGGAGCCTTTGGCAAAGATCTTCCGGACACCATTTTATGACACAGGGATAAGGGTGGAAGGTCAGCAAAACATCTCCTTATATGCTGATGACGTCCTGTTCTAAGTACAGAGCTGTGGGCTACACATCCCTTACATAATGGAGGCCTTCACTGGATTTCAGGTGAACGCAGAGAAGTCACTGGTGTTCCGGATCAGCTCGCTGAGGGGTAGGGCGCCGCAGGACCTGCTGGAGGTTGGGCTGTGCTGGGAGGACGATTCTTATCCAAATACACCACTCCACAGCAGGCACCTTCCAATATAATTTAGTGAGAGCACTCACAGGGGATAGAAGATAGGATTGCATTCTGGAATAGACTGCCTTTGTTCCTAATGGGCAAGAGAGCGATTTGTAAGATGCTAATACTCCCCAGATTGCTTTATTTATTTGGGACTATGCCTTATATGGATAGGGTTCTGTTCTTTAAATCACTGGACAACAAGTTGCAGACTTACTGTGTGGAGGGAAACGACGCAAGGTGTCACTATCCACACTACACAAGGGCCACCAGGAATGAGGGCGGGCAAGGGCCACCAGGAATGAGGGCGGGGCGGGCCCTCCCGGGGCGGGCCCTCCCTCCCTCCCAGACTTTGAGCTATACTTTCTGGAGGCCCAACTGCAACACGCCACCAGGTGTGAATTAGGAGTGGGGGGGACTGGACCAGCAGCTGATGGGGAACGCCAAGAGGCATCATACAGGGATGGAGCTGCTTTGGCAGGATACAATTGTCTGATGTGTACTGCCTGAGTTAGGTGGTTAGGCAGGCATGGAAAAGGGCATGCACTAGGCTACAACTGGGGGAAGGTTATAGCCCTGAGAGGCTCCTAAGGTCAGATGCCAGGGTGGTGCAGATCGTGCTGGACACAGGAGATGCTAAATGTACACAAGAAGCGTGTCGGGAGACCTCTTTGAGTAAGGGACCCTAATGCCGTTCAATGCATGGGTGGGAAGGGTTCAGATGCCCAAGGGGCAGTTTCTGAACTATGCCAGGTTAACCTTTGTGCTCACAAGTAAATGGGGCACATTACCAAAAGTACCACCGACTACCCAGATTCTACACACTATCCTCGCTTTTGAGAATGAAAGGGATGCCATATATAGGCTGTATTCTGCACTACAGGACAGTAATCGCCAATTTCAGCTCAAAGTTAAAGACAAGTGGGAGCAGGACATGGAGACGACTTTTGAGGAGTCGGATTGGGAAAAAATATGCATGCAAATTAGTCATTTAGAAACGCACGCTTTAAAGTGATCCAGTTTAACTTCCTGCATAGGGTCTATATGACCCCCAGTAATTGTATATGATGTGCCCAGATCACCCACACAATTTCCCTAGATGTAAGCAAGACTTGGACGGTTTCTGGCACATGGTATGGACGTGCTCGATAATGCAAGATTACTGTTGAGAGGTGATAGTGAGAGTCAATGCTCTAGTGGGTGGAGAGGGGGTGTTCAGCTGGACTCCTCCCCTAGGATATGACTTTTGGTGGGCAGAGCCAGAGGAAATGAATGGTAGCCTTCTTGATGCTGTTAGCGAAATGCAGGCTAGCAATTACGTGGAAATGTCCAAAGGGCCCTGTGCTGGCCCAGTGGTTGGCCGACACGCAGCGATGGGTAGCTGCAGATTGGGCAAGACTTTGGGAGGAAAGAGGGGAACGAGGATAAGGGACTTTCATGGAACATACTCCTAAATGATTTGCTTGCCTCCCCAGCCACCCTACCTTCTTGAAATACAGTACGCATTATCACAGTAGGCGGGGAAGGAAGGTGATTAACATGACCACTGGCATAGCATGAGTCTGAAAACAATAGGCAGGTATGGGCAGGGGGAGGGAACCTCCTGGACATTTGTCAAGGACTGGACTAGATCAGAGTGAGGAGCGGGGCGGGAGTTCGGGGGAGGGATAGGTTGTGGTTGCTCATGTTCTGTTTGTAAAAACTCAATAAATAGATGTCCCCTCCACCCCTCAAAAAAAGGTGTACCATTCTATTGTGGCTAAATTCATAAGAGGCGTTAACCAAATCCGTACAATTCTAGTTTGGCTAAATTCAAAAATAGCGGGAATCAAGTTAGTACAGTTCTAGTGTGCCTAAATTCAACAGTTGCGGAACCTAGTTAAGTACAATTCGAGAGTGGCAAATTTCAAAGCAGTGGCCTTCAAATAAGTACAGTTCCAGTGTGGCTAAATTCAGAGGGAGCGGGATTAAAGTCCTGCTGTGTTTCAATTCAAAGCAGCAGACGGCAAAACCATACAGTTCTGGTGTGGCTAAATTCAAAAGCAGTATTAACTAGGTCAGATGAGTGAAACTTCTAATTTTGTTATATGGCCTTGAAAATGTAAAATCATGTGGTGTGCTGATGACATTATAGCATCATTACTTGGTTGTGTTGTAAAGCAATATAAAATAAAAACAGATTAAAAAAAAACCTGCGACCGTGCACTTCTGATGTGGTTAAGTTCAAAAGCATAGAGAACCAAGCTAATACAATTCTAGTGCTGCTAAATTCAAAATCAGCGTAAATTAAAGCATTGCAATTCTAGTTTGGCTAAATGCAAAAGCTGCTGGTTGCAATTTTAGTGTGGGTAAATTCAAAATCAGTGGATGCCAAATCAGTACAGTTATAGTGTTGCTAGTTTCAAAAGCAGCATTGACTTATTCATTACAATTCTAGTGTAGCTAAGTTCAAAGCAGTGTTAGCTAAATCTTTACAATTCACGTAGGGGCGCAGGAGACACACACAATCTGGGGTGGGTAGGGGACATCTTGGGGACTTTGCTTTATTTATTTGTTTATTGTGTTTTAGTCAAAGAACTTGACTTTTCACAAAATTAGAATTAAAATAGCAGTACGTATTAAATTACAAATATCACTATATAAAACAAGAGAAAAGAAGAAATGAAAACAGAAGAAAACTAAAGGATGCAGCAGCAAAGAACATGTCTTTGGATCTTGCATTTCTGGATTCATTGTCTGACTATGAGCTCATGGTAAGAGAGAGGAAATAACAATTACCTCCAGTGGGCCACAGTTAGGACACCAGCTCGTTAAGAGGCAGATCACCTGCAAGTTGCTACATTTTTTGTGTGGGGCAAGGAGACGTGTGTGTCTCTTGGAATGGAAGGATTGGGGTTTCAAAGAAAGAAGAAATCTTGTTTGTACCTCTGAGTGAGCCCTGTTATGGGAGTAGAGGGACCAGGTGTGTGATGTTGCTGCTTTGACTGTCCTACGGGGGTGGGGTGGGTACAGCAAAAAAGGTGGATGAGCGATCGCAAGCCCACCCTCTTATAAGCACTCCTAAGGTCCACGGCCAGATGTGTCAGACCCGGGGGATGCCTAGTAGGTTGGGTGTATGTGGGGTTCTACGTTTTTTCGTCGAATGATTTTACATCATGGGACTTTTCATCGCCACCCTTTCATCGCCAAAAACTCCTTTTTATTTTTTTTAATTTATTTATGGGGGGCTTTGCCCCCCCAATCCGCCCTTACTTAAATAATCATACCCCAAAACGCACCAAACACCCCCCCATAAAAAAGTTTTAAAAAAAAGGTTTTTGGCGATGAAAGGGCGGGCAAAGAAAAGTCCCACGATGTAAAATCATTCGACGAAATGCGTGTATACCGTATGTGGAACCAGGGGGGTGGCGAAAGGGGCAACTCGCTATGTGGGCTGCCCCTCTAGTGCCCCTCCGAGGGCCGTGCCAGCCTGTCACGATGAGTCTGGTCCCTCTTATTCCATCTCATGCGGGCTTCAGAGCCTAGCCTTTCTTTGCCTTTGTTATTTTGAATGCAGAGCTGGACTCTGTTCCTTTCTCGTTTAACATTTGCTGCAAAGCCTGATCTATTTGATTCTCTCATATGTTACTAGGACGGCAGAGCATGGGTCCTCTGCCCTGTTACATTATTCAAGGAGCCCCTCTGGCCTTTCTTTGCCTCTCCCTTTTCTCACTGCTTGCTTGCTTAATACATACCTCCTTGGTGGAACACTCAACATATTCTCCCTAACACAGCAATGGCAGCTGCAGTCTGTCTTAACTTCTATTTGTTCCGTATCTTGAATTGGCCTCTTATTTGCGCTTTTCTGTCTGCAGGGGAAAGGCATTTGCCAGTCACTGCCATAATGGTTCTACCTGGCCATAAGAGGGCAACAGCTAGCCAATATTGGAAGAACATGGGCATATTGTGCCAGAGGCTGGCAACTTCTTTCCTAATGCCTACACAAGAGACAACTCTTGCCTTTGTTTCTAACAGTAATTCAGTGGATGAAGAAACACAAGAACACACATAGTGCTTATAAATGAAGGGGATGATGTCACACTTGGTTAAGGCATTTTGATCACGCCAGGAGCTGATTTCCAGCTGCAATTAAGTGATTACCTTTTAGACTTCTGGCTTTAAATAACGTTAGTATCACCTGGAAAGCACAGAGGTTGCACAACTGGGTTCCTGGAGGACGAAGGGGTACCCTACTCGTGGGCATGGATGATTAGAGGGCATTCTTGCCCTTGTTTGGAGCCTGGCCCCTACAGCCATGATGGGGGAGGGGCCTATTACTTTTGGTTGTACGTAGCTTTTGAGGGTGGGCAGACATTTCCTCCTGCTTTAGCCCACTAACAGCTCTGCTTTGCAACTTTATCACACATACCTGTCAGGTTGCATGTAACTCAATGCTGCTAATGTTATCAGCCTCAGAAGTCTGGAATCCTTTGCCACATCAACTAGTGTACAGGCTTGCTACCTGAGACTTACCCATGTCTGAGTCGGCATCTGTTGCCCTCTGGGGAAGACGCACGCAGAAACAGCAGGGCACAGTGCCCTTGTGGGTTTTTCACACTTCTTCCTCGGGGTGGGCACAATTCACTCTGCAGAGAAAGTGGCACATGCTGGGCAACATTCTCCCACTTTGACAATTTCTCCCAAAGAGCGAAATTGGCCATTTGTAATACCTCTGTCGACTTATTGCGTAATCCACACTGATGGGGTTAAGCACCTGCTTAACGCGAGATGGCAATTAAGGGAATTTGCCAACGCACTCAAGAAGCACAGGACACCTTCTTACCAGCGACATGCCATGCTCACTCATTCTGATCACGAATTGCCATTTATCTGGGGTCTTGTTAAATGTATTTATTTATTTATTACATGTGTAGCATCACGCAAAACCCCCAAGCATCAAGGCGCAAAGTAAACTGCATGGAGTGGACCACTTCCATTGGCGCACGTTTTTACTTTTCCGCCACAAAATGGAAGATTTTAGCGTAAAAGGCAGGTGAAATCACTTTGCTGTTCCACTTTGGAAGAGTGTATTTATTTTCAAATTTCTTTATTGGGATTTATATGATAAACAGTTGCATCATAGTATCAAGCAATCACATTGGTAATAGTCAGAAATAATCAAAATAGGCCATTTAGAAATTAACGATTAAACAGAAACAACAAAACAAAAACAACTTTAACAAGTCTCCATATGGTCAATAATGTAAGCAACGTGGGGGGGTCAGGCAGCAGGTAAGTTTAGGTTAGGTGCTGCGCAAGTATTCAGTGACAGATAGCGTGTATCAACAGGGGCGAGTTGCTCAAGGGGGTTTATCGTCATTGGAGGGGTTAAGTAAGGCCCAGGTGAGAGTCTTCCAGGCAGCAAGTGCCAAGCTCGTGTCTTCGGGGGATGTGGTAACACCGTCCTCCCAAGCAGAGGTTTCTGCCCCTATCCAGCGCTCCAGTTCGTTGCGCCATACCTGGTATCGTGGGCCTCCAGGTCGCTTCCAAGCCATAGCGATGGTCCTTTTGACCAGAATGCATACCAGGTCCATGAGCTTGACTGAGTGTTTGAACTTGGCCAGTCTGGGATAAGTTCCAAGAAGGCACTCTTTCGGGGTCCATTCATATCTGGTCATGCCTGCCTCGCTACAGAGGAGTTCCACTCTCGCCCAGAGTCGCCGGACCTGGACGCATCCCCAGAACATGTGTAGAAGATTCGCTTCATCCCTGCCACACCAAGGGCAGTTATGTTGGGGTAGCTCATATATTTTGGCTATTCTAAGTGGTGTCAGGTACGAGCGGTATTACATATTGAGCTGAATCAATTTGAATCTGGAATTTCTAGATACCACATTAGGGAATGCTAGTGCTCTACCCCATTCAGCTTCAGTCAGTTCATGACCCAGGTCTCTCTCCCATTTGGGTTTGAGATCCCGACTGCGGGCATTGGGCCTGTCGATTAGGTGACTGTATATACGGGACACTGGCCTCCATCCATCCCCCAAACTATATAGGTGTGTTATGAAGGGGTCAGTTTCAGGCTCCTCCGGCCACGTGTCCCATTTAGTCCGAGCCAATTTACGGATCTTTAAGTACCAAAGGAATTGGCCAGCCGGAACGCCATCGTCAGATTGCAAGGAGGGGAAATCCCGGAAGGAGCCCTCATTGTATAGGTCCCCCCAAGTGTACACTCCCAGCCTTTCCCAGTATCTAATGGAGGCAAGGTCTACAGAGTTCTGACATAGGTCGGCAAGGAGCGGTATGTCCGGGTTGTATCTATGTTTCAGGTGAAGAAGAATTTTAACCCTTTGCCATACCTGACGACCCAGGGTAGCTAAGAAAGGAATCCCATCCACAAGACGTTGAGGGGCCCAAATGAGTTCGTTTAACCGGATTGGAGCAATCGGGCGCTGTAAAAGCAATGTTTCTGAGGTATCGTCATCGGCTAGCCATTTAGCCGCAAAGCTTAGTTGGGCAGCCAGGTAGTACCGTTCCAGATCAGGGAGCCGAATTCCTCCTTGCTCGTAAGGGAGGGTCAGCGTGGATAATGCAAATTTGTGCCTACTAGTTCCCCACAAGAAGTCTTTAAGTATCTTCCCCAAAAGACGGAAGAAGGGAGTCCTAATGTAATAAAAAATATTTTGGAAACCATAGAGAAATCTGGGGAGAACAATCATCTTAATGATGGAAGCCCTGCCCATCATGGATAGGGGGAGGCGAGCCCAAAACCCAATCGACTTGCGCAAGGGAGGCAGCGCCGCTGCCGTGTTATTGACGTGCATGAGTTCAGGCGTATGATAGATATTGATGCCCAGATAGCGGAACGCGGTGGGGCACCAACCTATACCCAGCGAGGGGAGGTCAACGTGTGTATTCCGGAGGGCTCCCAACGGAAACAGACAGGACTTATGTTTGCTAAAGTGTATGCCTGATACCTTGGCAAAGTTGCCGAGGACCTCCAACATGGTTGGGACATTCAGCTGCGGGTCCCTCACATAAAGGAGGACATCATCCGCATACAGGGAAATTATATGGTCCACCCCGTCAAGCCTTATGCCAGCATCGAAGAATTGTTTCCTGAAGAAAATGGCAATGGGTTCAAGCCCAAGTATATATAGCATGGGGGAGAGCGGGCAGCCCTGCCTTGTGCCCCTTTGTATATCCCATGCCGTGGAGATGAGCCGGCCGGATTTTACTCGTGCTCGCGGTTTGGTGTAGAGGACTGTGATCCATCTAATGAATCGTTCTCCAAAGCCAAACTCCCGAAGCACCGCAATCAGCCATTCCCAAAAAATTGAATCGAACGCTTTAATGGCGTCCAAAGAAAGCAAAGCGTAGGATTTCCCTGCGTGAGTGGGATGTGACAATACATGTTGCAGCCTACGTAGATTGGCAGTGGTGTTGCGACCCGGCACAAAGCCACTCTGGTCGGGGTGCACCACCTCTCCAATCACCTTGGACAGCCGCTTAGCCAGAATAGTTGTGAGGATTTTAACATCATAATTGAGCATAGCAAGAGGGCGATAGGAGTCACAATCATCTGCAGGTTTACCAGGCTTAAGGAGCGGAACCACCAAAGTCTCGCGCATACTCCCAGGCAGGATGCCCGACTCATAGGCTTCTAGGTACACCACGTGCAGCAGCGGGGACAATTCTGGCTCGTAGGTTTTGTAAAATTCGGCGGGTAGCCCATCACTGCCCAGAGCCTTGCAAGTGGCCAGAGACTTGATAGCATCTTTTATGTCATCTATGCTGATATCAGCATCCAGGGCCTCCTTGTGTGGCAGTGGGAGTAGGGGCAGGCCTATTTCGTCGAAGGTGTTAGAAATTTCCTCAGGGGGCACTCTATCATTGTGGGAGTATAGTCGGGCGTAGAACTGCCCGAAAGTGTCATTAATTCCATGTTGGGTCCGTTGTAGCGTGCCATCCGCATCTCTTAAGGCTGTGGTCGAGTATTTAGGGTGTTCTTTCCTACAGAGCCAGGCGAGTAGCCTACCAGGTTTATCGGCGTGGGCGTGTGCTTTATTGGTTCTGGTGATGTAATCAAATTTGGCCAGTCTGTCCCAAGCTTCCTTGCAGGCCGCCCTAGAGCTGGCAAGCCTGTCTTCCTGTGGTTGGGGGTCCAGGGTGTTGGATTCTAGCTGTTCTATTTCAGTTTCTAGTAATTCAAGTTCGGTTCTTAGGCGTTTCCTCATACCTCCAGCCTTTGCTATGACCTCTCCCCTTACAACCACTTTGAGAGCATCCCAGACCGTGCTTAGGTGGTCAACACTGTCTTTATTCTCACAAATATAGTTCTCTAGGGATTCTCTGAGGTTTTCCCTGAACTCTGAATCTTTAAGTGCCTCGGTGGGCATCCTCCATGTAGGTATAGGAGGTCTGGGTCCGGTGATATTCCATTCAATTACCAGGGGAGAGTGATCGGAGATGGTGCGACCCAAATAATTGGACGAGTCGATCTGGGGAAAGCTTTCTCTACCGGTAAAGAGATAGCCGATTCTGGTGTGAAGGTTATGTGGCGAGGAGTAGAAGGAATAGCCTCGATCCCCGGGGTGTTGCTCCCGCCAGATGTCTACCAGGTCTAGACGGTTTAGCATGACATTCATAGCAGTGGTAGCAGTCGACGGGCCCCCCAAGGGAGGAGCCGACCTGTCAAGCACAGGGTCGCTAACGCAATTAAAGTCGCCTCCCCAGATAAGGAATGCATCTCTGTAAAGCGCAATCTTTGTGTATAACATAGCGAGATGCGCGGGGATGTTGTTGTTGGGGAGGTATGAATTGACAATACATATCTCTGTTTGTTCGATGTGGCCCCAGAGTATAACGTACCTTCCTTCAGGGTCCAGTTCAGCTTTTGTAAGCTGGAAGGGGATGTGAGGGCTAATCCAGGTGAACACCCCTCTGGTGAATTTGGAGTATGAGGACCCGAACCCCTGTCCACCCCAGTATGATTTGAGTGCCGCAGTGGATTCTTTGGTTAAGTGGGTTTCTTGTAATAGGGCCAGCCCTATCCTTTTTCTGTGTAGATAGGATTTTATTCTGTTACGGCGTAAGTAAGTACCCAAGCCCCTCACGTTCCAGGTGGCAATTTTAAGGCATGTGGACATGATGGTAGCAGAGGAGCCGGAGCGCTGAACCCATGGCAGTCTCAACCCTCTTCGGGCCAGCCTCATGTGCTGAGCAGTTGCCCCCTGGGTCTGTCGTCAACAATGCGCATTGTAATCTTCCTGCTGACCTTGATTGTTGCGTTGATGTGTTAATCGGAGACTTATGAACAAATTTAACTTCCACTCGAACAGGTGGATTGAACAAAAGAGTTAACTGTGTGTTGCCCCCAGCAGCTGTTCTGGGAGGACAACGCTCGGGGGCTTCCGCTACCCATCGGCCTATCCGGGTCATGTGGTGCGGTTGTGGTGTTGGCCTTGGGCCAGCCATGCTTGGGGTGGGGTGGGTTGTGACAATGCCTGTGGGTGGTTCGTAGAGCTCCCGTCCTTGAAAGAACCAATCGATCGTGACAGCAAAAAGATCTATTTGGTTTCAGCCATTGGGCGTCAAGGTGTGATCTTCCCCCTCAGCCAAATTATTGTGCTCCATCCACATGGTGGCTGCTGCCGGGGTCTCCATGTAGACGGATTTGCCTTTGTATAGTATCTTGAGGCGCGAGGGGTACAGGAGCATGTATTTAAGATCAAGCTTCCGCAGTTGGGCTTTGACAGGTATGAATGAGTTCCTGGCTCGCTGCACTTGCGGGGTATAATCAGGATAGATAACGATCTTGGAGCCATTGCGTCTGATCTCACCTCCGTCCCTCGAGAATTTGAGGATCGTCTCTCTGTCGCAAAAGTTTAAGATCTTGGCAATCATCGGTCGAGGGTGTGATCCCGGCGGGGGCCGCTTTTGTAGGGCGCGGTGGGCTCTCTCGACGGAGAATCCCTGTGTGAGCTTGCCATCTCCGACTTCCTGCACTAGTAGGGACTCAATAAATTCTGTAGGGTCAGTGCCCTCCATCCCTTCCGGAACGCCAAGGACTCTGATGTTATTGCGGCGGGCCCTTCCCTCTGCTTCCTCTGATCTCGCCTCGAGATAAGCCACTTGTTTCTCAAGTGTGATGACTTTGTGCTTTAAGTCCTTGGCAGTGTCTGTGGTGTCCTGTAGGTTTATTTCCACCGTGCTTATTCTTCCCGCTAGGTTGCGGGCATCTTGACGGATGAGCTGCATGTCCACCTTGAGTTCATCTATCCTGGTCTCCATACATGTTTGGAGTGCAGCAATAGCCTGCAGCACTTGGGCGTTACTGGGGTCATCAGCAGTTGCAGGGGGTTCTGTCTGTGTGGGGATCTCATATTGGCTGGGCTGTTTGGGTTTAGCCCCTGAGAACGAGTCCATAATTGTTGCACCCCTGTTTTTGTTGCGTGAAGTAGACATTAGTCCCTCCTGGTGTTATGACGGCAGGTAGGAGCCCCTATACTGCCCCTAGGCAGTGTGAAACAATGTGAGCCACACAGGTCGGCGTTATTCAATGGTGTTCAGCGGTATTCAATGGTGGCGCCGGAGATCACAAGGGGGTGTAGGTAATTATGTGCTCCAGCGCAGAATATTCCCCCAGCAGGGCAATGGAGTGCTCTGCGATCCCCCGTCACACCGGGCCGCTATCCCCGGGCACAGGCGAGTTCCGGCTCCCAAGCGCTGGGCTAGAGTCTGCAGGCTTACCGGCACATCCGTGCGTGGACTGTTCTCTCCCCAGCCGCTCGGTTACCTATTCAGGGGGGGAGGAGGGCCCTGCGTAGTTCGCCGTGATGACAGGGGTCCGCCTACGTTTCTGCCGCTCCGGCACACGGGGCTCCGCCGTCCTCGCGGCCGGCAGATCGCCGACGGGTCTCCCTCGAAGTGGCAGCGGTCCGCTCGCACTCTGTGACTCCTCCGCGGCGGTCTCGGAGCCCCGGATGTGGCTCAGTTCGCTCCCCTGGGCAATGCGGGGGTTCTCTCGTGCGCTCGGGGGCCCCCAGCAGAGGGAGATCCAAGGGTGGCCGATCTTACGTTTGGTGTCTTTACTGGGGTCCTTCCGCTCCACGCACAGGGACAAGGGAGGCGGCGCCCGATGGATCGTCTCCCCGCTGCCTCGCTGCCGACTCGGTCCGTCCCTCCGTCAGGCCTCGGCGCCGTCCGCCATCTTATTTCACACGGGGGCACCAGTTCAAAGGCTGCGTTTTCGGGGACGCCGGTTCCGTTTCTTCTCGTTCCTGCGCCAAGCGGGGTTGGAATCGCTTCCCCCTCCTGGGTGTGAGTTTGGCTCCTGATCGAGTCAAAAATAAAGATCGAATTAAGGATCTAGGCCAGGATCGAGACGGGAGCTCCACACAGTCACGTCTTTACGCCATCAGCGCTGGCCACGCCCCTTGGAAGAGTGTAAATACCTTGCGCAATTAGCGATTGCTGGCAGAATTGACAATGGCTTCCTCTGGACTCTGCCCGCTTTTACCAGGTTTCCTTTCCAAGCAGAGCCCAAAGGAGAATCCATGCTGGCAGTAAATCCGCATTTGTCTGGTCGAGCGGGAAATACAGGGGGTCCTGGTATGTCCACTCGGCTTCCAAACTCCACTCAGAAAATGCCCGAAAATCTGGCTAATTAGAAAAAGCGACAGTAATGGTGTTTTCCACCACTTTTTATGAACCAATTGACATGGAAAAGGCTGTGTTGCATCGGAAGCTGAATGCATTCACTCTGTCTATTATGCCACCGGAAGATTAAGCCAGGAAGTGAACACAGGTGTTACATATTCCTGTGCACAATCTGCATTTGGAGCATTAACTAATGAGCTATCTTACAAAAGATATCTCCTCAGGGGCTTTACCGTCTTAATACCTTAACTGTCATGGGTATTTCCCCTAGGTGCCAACGCCTTTTTTGGTGATTTCGGTATGTCGCCATTCAATCCCTTGTAACTTCTTTGTTACATGAGATATCTTGGCCAAAGTTGGCCGCTTTTTCCCCACATGTAGGTGGTGTCATGATGTCTGCCCCCGGAAGACCAGACCAGGCCCAGCAGCCCCGGAAGCAGGCATCATGCCACTTGGAGCATGCCCAAAAGCCCCAGTTAGGGGCTGTTTGGGTGCAGTCCTGGCGCCTATGGCGCCAGGCTCATAAAGATAAAGTCAGTCCTGGCGCCATGGGCGCCAGGCTCATTATTGATAACTTACCTGAAGCAGACCATGCTGCATACTCACCTGAGGCAGACCATGCTGCATGAAGACTCAAGCCAAATGAGGCTTAGGAGGGACTATTTTACTGAAGGGACTATTTTGTTACTTGGGTGGGGCTGTGGAAGAATACTTACCTGGAACTTCTTCCAAGGCTATTTAAACCACGCCCGGACAGCCACTCATGCTTCACGTTATTCTGCTTGCTGCAGCGTAATGCTCACCGTGTTTTCAGCAGCTCCAGTCTTCAGCCATGCCCGCTTCAGACCTGGGACTCCTGAAACAAGAAGAAAAGAAGGATAAAGGTTAGAACAGGAGTTTTAACTTTAATCCTTACCTGAATCCTGATCCATTTCGCCACGGAGCTGAAAGACAGAAGTCTTTGAAGCATCGCTTCGCATTCCTATGGCGCTGCGCTGAACTCACCTGCTTGGCGGTACTTCAGCATTCCATCACGCTCTCTCCATCTTGCGGCCGCCCTCCGGCACCTAAGGAGACAAAGACAGCAAGGTGAGCAAGGGGACTCTCTAAGGCTATACAAGCTACCCCCAAGGACTTACCTGATTTACCACGGGGGGTACTCACCTCATCTCGGGTCAGCGCAGTCAACTCTGCTTCATCGCCGTACCCCGGCCCCTAAGGGGAAAACCACAATAGACTTACCTGAATCTTACCACTTGCCATTTGGAAATCTTCGAGTGGATTAATCGGCAACCTGCAAGGAATCGGACAGAGTGAAGATCAGACATTTGAACTCTTATGAACAATTGGACTTTAGAGTCAATACTGGAACTCACCAATTCCTCTACGCCAGTGAAGTAACTGGTCATCAACGCGCCCCTGCGGTCGACGCAGGATGGAGAGCTCATCCTTCCAAACCATCAGGTGAGACTAAAGAGGGGACATCAAGAGTGATCTGTGGGAAGACAACGGGAGTGGGGAAGGTGGGTTGACACTCAATTCCACGGGTGGTTAATTCCCCTTCTCCTTTGCAGAAGAATATTCCTGCGAGCCAGACAAACTAGGCAGAGCGGGCCAGTCCAGTCAGTCATCTCAGCGCTACACGTCACGCTGGTGGAAACAACAGCAGCCCAGTTCCGGTCGACGCCCCCGTGGGAACCAGGTGAGCGTAACAGAACGCGAAACCTACCCACAAATACCCACCTGGGCGTCACGGAGACCTCGGAAACTGATCACTTGGCCCAATTATTAGGGGAATTAAGGGCCGAAGTGCATTCCGCTCGCCAAGAAACCAATGCCCTCAGGAGGGAACTGATAGTGTCAAAAGAACGAACTGATGAGTTGGCCAGACAACTTTTACAGAGCCAGGCTGGACAAACATCTCTACCAGGACTTGGGGCAAGTCCAGCTCCTGTACCATCGAGTAACCCGGTGCAGATAAATTTACCTGGAGCCGTTCCTTTGGATCCACCTGAACACTTTGCCGGAGACCCAAAAGGGTTTGCAACATTCATGAATCAATGCCGCTTGCACTTTTTATGTAGACCTGGAGCTTTCCCAAACGATCAGGCCAAGGTAGGTAGCCTTTGTACTGTCATATCTCAGCGGCAGTGCAGCGGATTGGTCCATTCCACTAGTTAACCAGGATGACCCGATTCTTCGAGATTTACAGGGTTTTCGAACAAGCATGGAAAGACTATTTGCCCGACACTCCCGAGGACAGGCTTTGGACAATGAACTTTTATCCCTACGGCAAGGTAACCAGGATCTTTTATCTTACATTGCAACTTTCAATAGATTAGTAGTGGAAACCGAATGGCCTGAAGCCAAGCGAATCACATTATTCCATTGAGGACTTCGGGGAGAACTCAAAGATGTTTTGGCCCAAATCGTGAACCCGCCTCAAGACTGTGCTGAATATATAGATCTAGTGGTCCAGCTCGATCACAGACTTCAAACCAGGAAGGCTGACCGAACCAAGTTTGAGAACAGGGTGTTGGTTAAAACCCACATAAGCTCCAAGGGAGTAGATGTCTCAGAACCTATGCAAATCGGGGGGGTTAAAGGACCCTTAACCCAGAAGGAAAGAGATAGAAGACGGCAACTGCAATTATGTTTATATTGCGGAACTACTGGTCATTTTCTTCGGAACTGCCCTGTAAAACTACCCAAGAAAGTTATAGGAGCAGCAGACGAAAAACCATGTGAAAGCTGACTCGGGAAACGACCACACCCGGCAAGCGTAGAGGTCCGCTTGCCGAGCTTAAAGAAGGACACTCTGACCTCGCATTTCACCATACCCATGGTCCTTGTAGATCCAGAGCAGCCATCACGCATGCACGCGGTAAAGGCGTACGTAGACAGTGGAGCCATAGGAAATTACTTGGACTGGGAATTGGCTACCAGGATGAATCTATCTCCCACCCACAAGACCACGGCCGATGTTGTCACCACTGTAGATGGAGCGGAAATTTCCTCTGGACCCGTAACTCATTCCACTGCAGAGATGACATTGCTGAATCAAAATGGGCATCGAGAGGCTATGGTGTTTGACTTAATCAAGGCCCCACAGTTTCAGCTGATACTGGGGATACCTTGGTTGGAAAAACATAATCCCTGTATTGATTGGCGAGAGAAGAGACTAACCGTCCCAGAATGTGCTCACACCTGCTACCCAAGGAAAACTCAAAACTCAGTCCTGGCCCCAGTAATTCCAGTAGCCATACAATTGCCTGTTGAATACCAAGACTTTCAGGATGTCTTCCAAAAGGAACAGGCAAACACCTTACCACCTCACAGATCGTATGATTGTTAAATAGATCTTGTACCTGGAGCACAACCACCTTACAGCAGAATATATGCCCTTACGGAACCCGAAAATCTCCATTTGCGCCAGTACCTAGACCAGTACCTTGCTAATGGCTTCATTCGCCCGTCCAAGTCCCCTGCATCTTCAGCTTTGTTCTTCGTACCGAAAAAGGAAGGCGACCTTAGAACATGTATAGACTACCGCGCACTGAATCAGATAACCATCAAGAATCGATATCCACTGCCTTTGATCCCAGAACTACTAGACCAGCTGAAGGACGCTTGTATATACACGAAACTAGACCTCCGGGGGGCATATCATCTGGTACGTGTCAAAGAGGGTGACGAATGGAAGACTGCTTTTCGCACCAAGTACGGACTATTTGAGTACCAGGTGATGCCCTTCGGACTATGCAATGCACCAGCAGCCTTCCAGTTCTTCATGAACGATGTCCTCCGAGAGCTTATCGTCGTTTGTGTGGTCGTTTACATCAACGACATCTTAGTATACTCTTTATCAGAATCTGAGCATGTAAAACACGTCCGAGCAGTCCTAGAGAAGTTACGCCAGCATAAATTATATGCTAAACTGGAAAAGTGCATCTTCCACACTACGGAAGTGGAATTCCTTGGATTTATTCTGACCCCGAGAGGAATCCAGATGGATACTCGAAAAGTGGATGCCATTCTTAATTGGCCTTCGCCAAGTTCAATCAAAGGAGTTCAAAGTATGCTTGGCTTTGCCAATTTCTACCGCAGGTTTATCCCGGACTTCTCGCACATTGTACATCCCATTACAACGCTATTGCGAAAAAACAAACGCTTTGTGTGGACAGAGGAAGCCGAGAACGCCTTCCAAGAGTTAAAAGCTAAATTCACATCTGCTCCCATATTAAGACACCCGCGCCCCAAGCTTCCCTACATAGTGGAAACAGATGCATCCAGTTCAGCCATGGGAGCAGTCCTTTCCCAAAAGGATCCCAAAACTAACCAGCTTCATCCAGTGGCGTTTTGGTCAAGAACATTTTCAGCCCCCGAATTAAACTATGCCATAACCGACAAGTAGCTGCTGGCCATCAAGTCCGCCTTCAAGGCTTGGCGGCACTATCTACTGGGTGCCAGACATACCATCACGGTCATCACCGATCACCGCAATACCTAAACACAATACCTAAAGACAGCCAAAGCCCAATCTTCGCGCCAACTCCGTTGGGCATTGTTCTTCTCCGAGTTTGATTTTGTAATAACCTATCGACCAGGTTGTAAGAATGGTAAAGCAGACGCCTTGTCCCGTATTGGAATGGGAGAAGCAGAAATAACTTTAGAACCCGTACCCATAATTCCGGATCAGAGAATCCTTGGCCTGACATCCATACAGACACTGGAGGACATTCAAAACAAGATCCACCAACTCTTTGATTCCGTTGCCCTACAGGACTGGGCAAAGAAAGGTCCAGAGTACTCTGTCATCGATGATTTACCTTATTACCAAGGCCGGCTATTTTTACCGCAAAAAGAACTACAGGAACTTGTCATTTCCCATTACCATGACACCTTAATAGAAGGGCATCTGGGTTGAAGAGGGAAAATCGAGATCAAACCCATTCCCCCTCACCCCAGGCGCATATACAGAAGAACAGCAGGAAAAACAAGGAGCGCACTTATCATTTGAACCAGGCCCCAGCGCACCCATGGGTGACAAATATGCTGAAACACACCCACTTCACCAACAGTGCAACTTCCATGCTACATTAGAATCAATGTTGCAATATCAGAATCTACAAACACAAAAATCCCTGTTTAAAGGCTTGCAAATGCCTATATGAATTAACATGGTCTAATTGCACAGTGTAAAGCCATGTTTCAGGAAAATTACAGCCAAGTTAATTTCTCTCACTGAACACTGGCTGCAGAAGCCTTCAGCAATGCTCCTCGCAAAACCCACGAGCAGCCAAGGTCGCGCATTCAAGATAAGATTGCTTTCTGCAGACAAACATTTTTAATTCTCCACAAATGCGAGTAAGCCACGGCAACCCAGTGTGTTTTTCTTTTCTTTCTGGGAAAGAAAGACATTTTTGCAAAGACTCGCACAACATTTGAAACATAATTGTAACAAGAATGGCTCAGCCCAGCCAATGAGCGCTCAGAGCTCAGGTGCGAAATGCTTGCTTCAGCTAAAAAGTTATGGGAACAAAGTCATAATGCAACAAGTAATAATAATGGGGCTGGCACAGCTAAACCAACCCACTGACGCAAAAGGCTAACATCCAATTGTCAGGCTCTCTATAAGGGCTACATAGGTAACCTATCACTTAGCAGCCAATAGCAGGAGGAGATAGGTTTCTGGGAGCTGATCCAATTCTGTGAGGTCAGCCTGCAGTGTGATTACAAAGCTGGCTTGCAAGCCAGCCCCGGGGAAGACAGCGCCAGAACTCTCGATGTGCACGATGCTCTGCGTGTTTTTTTTCTTTTTTGCTGCCCAGGAATAAACATAGTTTGGAACATGTGGCTGCCTGCTGGGGTCTCTGTTGCATTTCTGTGGGCCATATGGGAGGTGTTGGGGTCTCCCATAGATGGTGAGGGTATGGCTGCTGGCCCCCCACTGCCCTGGTGGGGGTCCAGCTTCTCCCCAACAAGTTGGTGCCCTGGGGCGTGGCTACGAGAGCCATGTAGGAGGACGCGTTCTGGAGGAGCTCCCGAGATCCTACAGCGATCCGGGCAAATATGTGCGGTACGACGGATCACTGACCACCGACGATACACATGCTGGTGTGTGAAGGTGTTGGCCACGCACTGTGAACCTCTGGAGAGTACAGGATTAACGGCGACGGAGATCGGTGACTACGAGTTAAAAGACGCCGCGAACAAAGGGCGACTCAAAATGGCCGACCAGGGCCCGGGACAGGAATAGAAGCGAGCTGCACGGTGGCCCAGCTGTGAAGGTGCACTGTACACACACTTGCTACTTGAGCAGCCGATTGATTCCCTGAGCCATGTCGAGCAGGCCGGTGCGACCGAAGGTGAAACAGCCTACCTTAGACGACTTCACTAGAACGTCCCCGAGCCAGGACACTACCAAAAGTAAGGATGCGCTGGCTGTGAGTAGCGCGACGTCTTCGTGCACCAACCAAGAAATCCTGGCGGCGATTGCGGATCTGAGGGCGGCCTGGGAATCAAAGCTGGAACTGGCCGTCACTGAACTAAAGACTGCGCTGGACCGCAAGGTTGGAGAGGTCCAAGAGGACGTTAATCTGCTACGACAGGATGTCAGGGCCCTGGCGGAGCGCACGGAGTCCCTCGAAAAAGAAGTTGGCCCGAATACAGCAGATTGCGCCACTCATAAGGCCGATTTGCATGCCCTGACACAAAGGGTGGGCAACCTGGAGAGCAGAGCGGAGGAGGCAGAGGGACGAGCCCGTCGCAACAACATCCGCATCGTGGGCCTACCGGAGGGGATGGAGGGCCGTGACCCTACGGATTTCATCGAATCCATGTTCTTACAAGAGATACCTGGAGGGGCCCTATCTCAAGGATTTGCAGTAGAAAGAGCACACAGAGCCCTAACGAGGAGGCCGCCTCCGGGGAACCCGCCTAGGCCTATAATCGCCAAAATCCTCAACTACCGCGATCGGGAGAGGATACTGGAATACTTCCGTAAAGGAGGGACGATCACGAGAGGAGCGGCAAACATCACGGCTTATCCAGATTATACTTTGACTGTACAGCGTAGTCGCATGAATTTTGGGTCTGTAAAGCGGAGGCTGAGAGAAGCGGGCCACAAATACATGTTACTTTATCCTGCGAAATTGAAGGTCATTCATGCACATAAAACTTTGTTTTTTGAGACCCCGGAGGATGCTATGGGATGGCTCGATGCGCAAGGATGCCCCCAAGAATCAGAAGTTCGGCCCAGAAAGGGCTCGGAAGAGATACGGGAAGCGTAAAATGGCGTCGCAAGATGGCGTGGTTCGTGGGACTTGAATATAGTCGGTGTGACACCTTCGGTAAAGAAGGTCAGATGATTGCACTATTTGTCAACACACTGTGATTAATGTTTATTTGATCGGGAGCCTTACAGGGCGATACTCTTTACCCCACAATAGTTTTAGTTGGGTGGCCATTAGGGTGACCTCACCCTACTGGGCTCCGTGCACCGACCGGTGCTTGCGGAGCTAGATGTGGGGGTGCCTGAGCTCTGAGGCTGGAGCTGGGCAGCAGTTGGGGTGTGTGATGTTGGGGAAGGTACGGGTGGGGGGAGGGGAGGGAAGTTGAGGTTTTGTTGTGTGTATAGTTAAAGGGAGTTTGATCTTATATGAGGAGTTACTGGACCGAGACGCTATCTGTATCACGTGGGCGGTTGGGAATCGCTACATGGGAGGCAGGGAGAAACGCACTTGCCATGGGAGACCTTACGATTGTCACCTGGAATGTCAGGGGACTTAATAGTTATTTAAAAAGGAACAAAGTCATGTTGTACCTCAAAAGACAGAGGATTGACATTGCACTACTGCAAGAAACACACGTGACCCGGCACAAGTTGGAACTGGTTGGGAAAAAGTGGAGTGGCGCGGTGGTGGGCTCCCCGTACTCTGCCTATGCCAGGGGAGTGCTAATCTGGGTAGCACCGCACGTTCCGCTCAGAGTCACGTGGCAGGAGGTGGACACGGAGGGCAGGCTGGTCATGCTCAGAGCCCTGGTAGAGGACAGAGAGGTTTGCATTATTAACACATACGCTCCCAACCAGAATGCTGCTGCATACTTCAGGACCCTATGCACCCGTCTGGGCACATGTGTGGGGGGAGCGATCATTTGGGGAGGGGACTTTAACTGTGTTCTCGACCCAAGGGCGGATAGGTCCGACGATAGGATTGATCGGCCCACCCCGGCGGCCAGAGTATTACAGACATTGCTGGGTGACTTTGGGCTGGCGGATGTTTGGAGACTGAAATACCCTGATACCTCGCAGTATTCTCACTACTCTGCCCCACAGCACCTACACACGAGATTGGATTACTTCTTTGCCACGTCAGAGGTGGTGATGGCGACCACTCAAATTGAATATAGAGCGAGGGTCCTGTCGGACCACTCGCCCTTGTTGTTGACCTGGCAGTATGGCCGCCCTCGTGAGCGGATACCTACATGGCGCCTCCGTGCTGAGGCGCTTAGGGACTCGGTCTTCAGGGAGGACATCAGGGAGGCGATCCAGCGGTACTTTGAGGTTAACACGGGCAGTGTAGATTCGGCTGGTACACTTTGGGAGGCATTCAAGGTTGTGTTGCGAGGGGACGCCATTTCCAAGTCAAGGGGCCTGCAGGGTGGGGTTCTGATAGAGCTAGAGAAGGCGGAGAGACAACTGGAGTGCGAATGCAGCAAGGCAGGAGGGGACGCAGATTTAGTACTTGAGCTGCAGCAGCGGTGTTCGGAGCTTTGGGAGAGGCTCTGTAACCTTAACTATAGAAAATATGTTGAGAGGCAGCATGCGGGTGGAGACAAAACTGGCCGCCTACTGGCATGGCTATATAAGAGAGAAACCCCTAGGCCCCCGATCAGGATGATAGTTAGAGAGGACGGGGAGGAGGTAGACACCCCAGAAGGAGTTAATGCAGCCTTCCTTGATTATTATAGAGCACTGTATGAGGACAAAGGGGGAGAAAATCAGGCAGAGATCAGGAACACATTGGAAGACATAGAGCTGCCCAGGATTAGTGATGAAGAAAGGGAGGAGCTGGACGCACCTATTACACTGGAGGAACTGGAGGAGGTAGTGAAAAGATTGCCCACCTGTAAGACCCCGGGCACAGACGGACTCCCGAGTGAGTTTTATAAAGTGTATAGGGCAGAGATACTCCCCCCGATGCTAGAGATGTTCAATGAATCTTTCGAGAAGGGTCGGTTACCGGAAACGCTCAGAGAAGCGCTGATAGTGCCGCTCCCCAAGCCTAATAAACCGAGACAAAGCTGTGGATCGCATAGGCCGCTGTCGATGTTGAACCAGGACAGCAAGATCCTGACGGCGGTCCTGGCCAATAGGCTACGAAGGGTCATCAGTAAACTGATACACCCGAATCAGACAGGCTATGTCCCCAATAGAAACATAACTCATAATCACAGGCGACTCCACCGGGTGATTGAAGAGGGGAACAGAAGTGATGAAGAGATGGTGGTAGTGTCCCTAGATGCAGTTAAGGCATTTGATTCAGTGAGGTGGCCGTGGTTGCTGGCGGCCTTGGAGGGGTACGGGTTTGGGCCTGGCTACGTGGGGTGGGCGAAACTGCTGTACAGCGAGCCACTGGCCAGGGTGCGCACGGGATCAGTGATATCCAAAAGGTGGCGACTTAGTAGAGGCACCAGACAGGGATGCCCCTGGTCTCCGATGTTGTACATATTGGCCCTAGAGCCCCTAGCGGTGTACCTCAGACAACAGTATGACTTGGTTGGCATCGAGGTGGGAGCAGAGAACCATTTGATATCCCTATATGCTGATGATCTGTTATTGTACCTGAAGTATCCGGAGGAAAACCTCCAGTACATTTTAGAGGTCATGGAAAAGTATGCAGAGCTGTCCGGCATAGCGGTTAATCCCGGTAAATCGAGCATGTTCCCGCTGGGGAGCTTCGCTGGAGTCCCTCTAGAACGGTTGCCGGTGTTGCCCGTGCCCTGGGCAACTGAGTCTTTCCGCTACCTCGGAATTGATGTATATCATACTGTGAAGGAAGAACACTTGCACAATACCGAGGCGGCGGTGAAGAAAATCCGCGAGAGTATGCGGTTTTGGCAGAAGCTGCCGCTGGCAATGGTGGGCCGGGGGGCGATGCTTAAAATGGTGGTCCTGCCCAGGCTTTTGCACTTTTTCAGTAACATACCATACCTGATACCCAGGAAGTTCTTTGTCAAACTTGATAGTGTATGCAGGGACTTCCTGTGGCACGGCATCCGCAACAGGGTGGCGCTGTGGAAACTGCAAAATTTCCACGATAGGGGAGGCATCAAGCTACCGAACTTTGAGGCCTATTATGTGGCCAGCCAGTTGCAATACGTGACTAAATGGCTCTCTGATGAGGAAACTCCTGAGTCTAGGCTGGTTGGGCGGGACTGCGCCCCGTTTTATTTAAAAGAGGTTGTCTGGGTCCCTACATCGGACTTGCATGGACGCCCAAGTATGTTGCTGCTTGGGTGGAGAATTTGGCGCAGAGCGTGCCAGTTGATTGAGAGTCCGTGCCCGTGTTCCCCACAGGTGCCACTGGTCGCCCTAACTATGGGGGACAGCCAGCTCAGGAAAATGATCAGGACATACTGGGAATCGGTTGGGCTGGCCACATTGGGAGACATATGGCAGGATGGGGCCATTAGGGAATTCGTAGACCTGGGAGAAGAAACAGGGCTGCACGGGGGCCAATATGTTACGTACCTAAGGTTGGTACAGATCATCCGTAAGACTTGGCCGGAGACGGTGCTAGCGGAAGATCCGGACGCACTGATCGGAACGATATATGATATATCAGAGGGCGGGCATGAGATCTCTAGATTATATGAGGTGGTGATGACCCGGGTGGGGAAGGATTTGATGGATTTGAGGCTGGATTGGGAAGCGGAAGTGGGGGCACAGATGACTGATGGGATGTGGGAACGGGCCATGGGATACCATAAGAAAGTGTCCAGGAATGCTAGATTGCAGCAAATACAGCTATACATCACGCACAGAGCATATTTGACCCCGAAGAAAATAGCCAAGTTTGCGAACGCAGGTAGACAAGCATGCCCGAAATGCGATGAAGAAGACGCAGACATGACACATATGTTCTGGTCCTGCCCAGTGATTGAAGGCTTTTGGGGGGAAGTGGCACAGAAATTAGCAGATAAGGGGGTCCTGCTACGCATTGGCACGGCCTGGGCCTGCCTCCTGGGAGGGTTCCCCAGACCACGGAACACCAAACATCTCGGGAAACTGAGAGACCTGGCGTATGTACTTGCTAAGAGAAGGATAGCCATGAGTTGGAAGCAACGCCATGGGCCAAGAATAGAGATATGGTGGCGGGACCTGCAGAAGTGGGCGGAGGCTGAAACAGTGGTATGGCAGGAAGCGTGTGGCAATTGTGGGGAAGAAGATGTGGGCAACCTAGCGGCTTGGAGGATGTTAATCACGGGACTGTTTGGCACGGAAATGGACCCTGCTGCTTCTGAGGGGGGCGACGCCCGGCCACACCAAGTGTACACAGAACAGTAAGGTTGATAAGCTCTTGGGGGGGGGGGGTTTGAAGTGCAGTAACATGGGATTAATTGATGTTTACGGTTGTAATGTATAATGCTGCAAGTTTGGTTTGTATTGTTTTATTTTGAAAATAAAAAATATTTTTAAAAAAAAAAAAACAAGTTGGTGCCCTCTGTGAGGCTCATTGCTCATTGTAACATGGGTGAATGAGCACTGCCTGCGCAAGCCCTGCGTTGAACTGCAGTCCCTGCCGCCGGCTCAAGGAAGCTGTGGGACCCTCGCCTGCACCTGAAGACCACCGGAAAACGCGTAACCGGCTAAAGGCATCGGGGCCCACTTGGAAATACCCCGCTTGAGGGCAGGTGAGAGCCCTGCAGGAGAAGGGGTCCGGTGAAGCGCCTTGAGGGGGTGTCCAGCAGCAGAGCAAGTGCCAGTGCAGCATAGGAAATGTAAGTCAACCAGAAACATGGGCTTTGAGGGGGGGAAATGTTTAAAGTATTATGATGCATTGTTGATCAGTATGTTGCAGAAATGTTAAGTTCTTTTGTTTGGGTAGAAACTGGGGGAGGCATTGTAAATTGGGTGGTGGGTGATTGTACATTGTCGCAAAATTCGGCGCATTGGTGGTGATCGGCACGTGAATTGTTGGGACTGGAGCGGTGGCAGTTGTCCCTTCTTGTGTTTATGAGGATATTAGGTGGGGTAGTGACTCGCCACATATAGAAAGGAGTGCCGCGCTGGTTGGTTCGGATGGCGATTTCATGTACGGGGGTGTGGATTTCCTATGAATTGACGTTGTAGATCAATGAGTGGATGAGGTTCCCTGCTAATTGAGCATTTTAGTTCAGTGAGTGGATGATGTTTCCCTGCAGGAGGTAGCTAGATTGTTCCCGAGTGCAGAAGATAATTGACTGGTTAAGCTCCCCTGGTGAGGGGCGTGTCACACGTGAGGCGACGCAGCATGCGCAGTCCAATTATAAGAGTTTTTATTGTGGTTTACCTTGTTCCAGTTGAGACAGGAAGACAGATGTGGGGATTGTGGGGTTTTATTTTGGGATTTTTGTGGGGTTGGGAGAAATGGGTTATTGTTCTGTGTATGCACATTTGTCTGTTCATTTGCACTGTGTTTTTAGTTTGGTGGTGTCACCTTCAGATTGATGCATAGGACACAGAGTTTTGATGGTGAGGAGACAGTGGTGTGGTTTTGGATTTGGAGAATAGGTGACCCAGAGGCGGCGTGTGGAAGACAAATGCGCAAGATTGTGGGGGTGTGCCGGACAATGGTTTGTTGAAGATGGGTTGCACGTGGAGTGCACTGGTTAAGGTGCGGAGCCAAGAAGGCTCACAGAAGTGGAAAAATGTTCAATTATCTTCTAACTTTTGCTCCCTGAACAGCAGACTATCGAAATTTTCAAATTGAATAGAGGTAAAATGTATCACACAATACAGAAATGACTCCCCTTCACCTGTTGTGTAGCACACAGCTTCCATGCCGAAATAAGTCAGTAAAACATAGTGTGCAAAGATTCAAAAGTACTGAAGGTAAATAAATGAGACTATGGCTGCCCATAGGCAGCTTCTCCAGAAGCGTGCAGCAATCGCTAATGACACACATGCATAGCACTTACACAGGAAAGAAGCTGGGGAAAAAGCACCTGGCTACAGCTGAACGGTGTGCACGAAGGGAAGGGAAGTGACGAGGCGTCAGCAGACGCTGAACCAGCACGAGCAGAGGGAAGAGGGGACTCACCCTTCTGCACCTCCGGGAGTTTAATATTTGATGACACAGATGGTAAGAAAGGAATGAATTGCATGAGAGAACTGAAAACAGCAGAAGGACATTTAAACACCACACACGCACACAATCACAATACACTAAAGAGAACAAACAGGAAGGTGCAGAACAACCCACTAGCAGCACAGGAGCGAGCAAGGGAGGGCTGCAGTGCATGGAAGCAGATTTGAAGGCACAGGTACAGAGGAATTAAATTTAAAGGGAAGATAATGGGGGAGGTGCAAGGAGTAACAATAGCAACAGAGAGGGGGAACTGGAAAGGGAAGAAAGGGATTGGAGGAGAAGAGAAGGACTGAACGAGACAGCACAGCCAAACATGATAGAGGTCAGTAAGGGGTGGTGCAGCATGCATGGGGTTATGGAAGGGAGGAAGGAAGGATAGCGCGCTAGACATTGACTGTGTGCATTGTAGATTGTGGCAAGAGAACAGCGGAGGCAGAGAAAGGCAGATGAGGACAAGCAGGCACAAAATAAATTGTTAAAGTATGCAATGGGAGGGGCAGTTAAAAACAGCCTCAACACACACGCACAAGCATCACAATAGCAGTGTCAACAACCACCACAATATGCACCACCCATGTGGGGAGGATACATGGGGCAGGACGGGATCATTTCAGCAGACACCACAAGCACCAGCGCAGGCACTGTCACCACTACATGTACAGACACAACAAATGACAGCACCACTACACCAGGACTGACAAGAATAACAACCCAGGGGCACTGCACAGCAGTAAGCACCCATACAGCACACTGGCACAATAGCACCGGTACCGGTTACATGACTGGGAGGGGTCTTCCTGATGGGGAACAAACCTTTCAAAGGACATAGATTGATACTATACACCTAATAGGACAGCCCAAGACAAACTTGATTTGACTTACTCTGCCACACACACTCATGCTCCACCTCCTCGACAGAGCGGGCGAGACGCACGCCGACACACACACTCACGCACACTCAATAATGCAGAGGACAATTGCATAGGGGTGGTGATAGGTTTCAAAACATTTTCTTTTCTGGGTGACAGTGGAGCGACCAGGCCATGCATTAGGGAAGAGACATTTGTGACATCATGAGCGATGTGGATATGACCACCTTATTAATAGAGAAATCCATAACTTGTTAGACACCAGGCATACACATGTTGAAAGTAAGGAAGATTGTTTAAGCATAATGGGGGTGCACGGTACAGAGGGGGGTGCATAATGATAGCGCATCACAAGAGAGTACATTTAGCTACATTTTGAGCACACATCTTTCAGCGAGGAGACTGGGCTCATGAGTACACGAACAACTCAGAACAATTAAATGAGACACACAAGGTGGAAGAAGGTGCACTTGAGGGGGGAGGCCTACATTTCATTGACGGTTCACCACGGGAGGAGAGAAATAGGGGTAAAAGATGGATGATCCATGTTCCCAACAGAATGAATTTGGCGACGAAATAACAGTGCAAGGGGTAATGCCACTAGCGCTTTTGAAAACAGCACTGGCACAAATGCATTAGCCAACACACATAGGGAAAGAGGTCATTGCTGCACGAACTGGAGAATGATGGTTGTATTAAAATTTGAGAGCAGATAATGGGGGATAAATATATTGTTTAAATGTAACAGTAATTACAGTAGTGGAGTAATAAAATACCAGACTAAATGAGTAATTAACAGAGTAGGTAGGGTTTAAAAAATAGACAAGGGGTGGGATAGATAGAATGGGAGTAAATTGTGAGGGTTGGGTTTGAAAGAAAAGAGGAAATAAATAAATAAATAAATTCAAAGAGGGGGGAGGGACAGGTAGCGAATAATTGGTAGCGAATTTCATTAGTACCAGCTTAAAGTGCCTGCAGTTCACTGTGAGACACGCCCTGAGAAGTTGAGAGAGGAGCCATAGAAAAAAAGATTTAAAAACCCTGCGATTATCTTAACTAAGTATCATGGTCCACTTAATTTAGAAACACAGCCACCCTATGTGACAAATTTACCACCCTGATGTTTCCCTGTTTAGCTTGTCAGTGCCTGATGCCCCACGGGACAAAGGCACGCACTATAAATAGCTTACAACAAAAGCACAGTAAATATAAAGATCCAAAGGCCCAATCGTACAGTAGCACCTAAATTGCGTATATATGATCCAAGTGTGTAATGAGTATCTTCACATAAATTAAGTGCCTACCCATTTTCTGGGTACATTTTGAATAGCGCAACAAGTTACGGTCAGACCGTCATTGAACGCCACCAGGAAATTGAAGAATTTGTAAATGCTCAGGTCTCAAGCGCTTCCATTTAATTTCTCGCCAGATATAAAGGAGCCAGGGCAGGCCTGAAGACAACGGACAACCAACACCCAATGGCTACGGACTACAGTGGGACATATTCCCCTCCTGACAGACTTTGTTAGATGTGTGAGGCGTCAAGCCCTGCAAAGCGGTGGCCACCCTGGCAACGAGGGAGCAACGATCAACAGGGCCAACGCAAGAGATTTTCATGAACTGCAAAATAGCACGAACACTCCCGAGTTAGGGAAACATGGCCATCCTATGGTCCAACGCACACTAGCAACTAGAATAGGGACCGACACACGCATGTCCAAAGTTTAATTGAGTTTCATATTACATTTTGTGCACCTACAGCTATAACACTGTTTTGTTCCTTCTCTTTTCCCCGCACATGCAGGTTGTTGCGTATGTATGCTGTTAGAAATGTGTAGGAAATTTCCTTAATGTTATCTTCCATTAGTAACACTGAGGACTACTAATTAAACCATCGTGAAGCATTCCCCACTCAATTGCCCACCCTATCAGGAACCTCAGACCCCTTAGAGCACGTTACCCTGAAGTATATTTCCTTGCTTCCATTGAATAAACAGCCCAAGATTTTCCCTACCCATATTCAGAAATTTAGAAAACACGAAATGTCCAGGGGGAGGTTTCATTTTTGCCCTTAGTTATTGTTTAGTTCGCAGAGCTTGAGGTTACTAACAAGTACTAACGTATTTTTGCCTTTCTTGCGATTTTCAGGCGGGCAACTTAATCATCTCATCAGCTGCAAGGACCCAGCTGCGTAAGTGGTTATGGGCACGCAAATAAGGACTTTTACCTTCACGATGGGACTATTAATGATGAACGAAATAATGGGGGTGGTAATTTGAAAATTATATGTATTTGTTTGTTTGTTTTTGTTTGTTTATGTAATAGTGAGCATTACCGCTGTATCCCCTGCTAACATTCCCTAACCTAAGTAGGAAGAGTTACGGCGTCAGTGGGGGAGGAAAAGCTTCTGCTAAAGTAAGGAGAGGTAAGGGCAGACACAAAGGGAGTAAAACATACACATAACACACATAGCAGAAGTGACCAACAACATGCACACATGTACAAAGTTGGTAGGGACACCACTGGAGAGAGCTGTCCTGACTGCTCTTTAACATATGCCGTGAGAGAATTGATTACAACAGAAATTACTACAGAAGAGCACGACGCCCGTGTATCCCAAGGTGTGAAGAAGATTGCAAGGGAAGACAGCAACAATGAGATTGATAAAAAAAAAGGGGGGTAATCCCCTATGGAAGATGATTACATAAAGCAGCTAATTGGAGAACAACTGTATGTGGAAAGTGACCAGAGAGAGAAGAAACAACGAGCAAATGCACAAGTGAGCAAACTGCAAGAGAAAAAAAACAAAAGAAAAAATAAATAAATAAATAATAAAAGAAGAAAGAAAAACAAAAAGAGAGAAGAAAAAATAAAATAAAAGAGACAAAAATATGATAAGTGCCTAACGGAATGAGACAAAAGAGCGAAGATAGTCACTTGGGTGGAGAATGAAGAAGGACGTATACTGTTAAGGTACCAGCCTTATGTTACCAGCACAACAGTGACAAGAAGTGGACAATCATGCTGGATGCAAGAAGGTTGAGAGAAGTTGCAAGATGAGAGCAGGAACATCACTGCTTATGGACTACTATTGAGCACATGCATCTAAAGATCAAGAGAAACTACCACTGAATTGGGGAGGAGACTGTTCATTGGTGCGCATCAGCATGCCCTTGTTGGTGATGACCAAGGAAGATATGAAGAATGACACATTCACCAAGATGGAAAACAACGGAAGAAGAGAAACAGACAGAGGAGTAAAAAGAGGGGGGAATTACTTCTCGAGCGAGACAGAAGAATGATTGGGTGAAGTACCAACATACTAAAGAATGATCAGCAAAAAATGCATCTGAAAAGAGAAAGCAAAGAACTAGCTAGTGCTTGCATGGTAATGGATGACATCATGACTGCCTGGTTGATTGAAGGTGATAACGGAAGGACTAGTACCGAGCACAGCATCATTGTGCAAGATAGAGATACATTGCAAGATGTAAGAGAACAACAGAAGAAGACATTGGAATGCAAATAAGAGACATGGTAAAAGGAAGAGCTGGACTAAGGGAGAAGATAGCGGTGTGCGACATGGTTCCAGCAGTAATAAAGGTGGCCACTCCCTGTGATCAGAGGAAGTACGAAGGGAAGTGAATGTGGTGGAACACACAAGGAGAACACTCCTATATGTACTGTTCATTAACAACAATGCAAAAAATTATGGACACTTCAAGGAATTGACAAAGATATGCAGACCGGAAGGAGGTGAATGTTGCTTGGTGGTGTGGTCGACAAAGTCGACCAGAGGGGGGACTGAAGAGGGAAAATCGAGATCAAACCCATGCCCCCTCACCCCAGGCGCATATACAGAAGAACAGCAGGAAGAACAAGGAGCGCACTTATCATTTGAACCAGGCCCCAGCGCGCCCATGGTTGACAAATATGCTGAAACACACCCACTTCACCAACAGTGCAACTTCCATGCTACATTAGAATCAATGCTGCAATATCAGAATCTACAAACACAAAAATCCCTGTTTAAAGGCTTTCAAATGCCTATATGAATTAACATGGTCTAATTGCACACTGCAAAGCCATGTTTCAGGAAAATTACAGCCAAGTTCATTTCTCTCACTGAACACTGGCTGCTGAAGCCTTCAGCATTGCTCCTTGCAAAACCCACGAGCAGCCAAGGTCGCGCATTCAAGATAAGATTGCTTTCTGCAGACAAACATTTTTAATTCTCCACAAATGCGAGTAAGCCACGGCAAACCAGTGTGTTTTTTTTCTTTTCTTTCTGGGAAAGAAAGACATTTTCGCAAAGACTCGCACAACATTTGAAACATAATTGTAACAAGAATGGCTCAGCCCAGCCAATGAGCGCTCAGAGCTCAGGTACGAAATGCTTGCTTCAGCTAAAAAGTTATGGGAACAAAGTCATAATGCAACAAAGTTAGAATTAGGTAATGGGGGGCTGGCACATCTAAACCAACCCACTGACGCAAAAGGCTAACATCCATTGTCAGGCTCTCTATAAGGGCTACATAGGTAACCTATCACTTAGCAGCCAATAGCAGGAGGAGATAGGTTTCTGGGAGCTGATCCAATTCTGTGAGGTCAGCCTGCAGTGTGATTACAAAGCTGGCTTGCAAGCCAGCCCCGGGGAAGATAGCTCTAGAACTCTCGATGTGCATGATGCTCTGCATGTTTTTTTTCTTTTTTGCTGCCCAGGAATAAACGCAGTTTGGAACATGTGGCTGCCTGCTGGGGTCTCTGTTGCATTTCTGTGGGCCATATGGGAGGTGTTGGGGTCTCCCATAGATGGTGAGGGTATGGCTGCTGGCCCTCCACTGCCCTGGTGGGGGTCCAGCTTCTCCCCAACAGGGTATTACAAAAACCGAAGCTAAAATTAGGAAGCAATTTTGGTGGTCCACCTGGCGAAAGGATGTCAAGTCATTTGACATGTCTTGTGGCATTTGCGCACAAAATAAAGGGCAAAAGAAAAAACCTGCTGGATTATTGCAACCATTAGACATACCACCTACCCCTTGGCATACCTTGTCATTAGACTTTATCACGGATTTACCCCCGTACCAAGGTTACAATACCATTCTAGTTATTGTAGATCTTTTTTCTAAAATGGCCCACTTCATTCCTTTAAAATGGATACCTTCAGCTTCAATCCTGGCCAACGAATTCCTTGAAAATGTTGTCCG
Source organism: Ambystoma mexicanum (assembly GCF_040938575.1). Lineage (NCBI taxonomy): Eukaryota > Metazoa > Chordata > Amphibia > Caudata > Ambystomatidae > Ambystoma > Ambystoma mexicanum. The sequence goes on along the minus strand of NC_090925.1, from coordinate 434,428,457 downwards.
CCTGCATGGCTTTCCTTCAGTGTTAATTTCAGATCGGGGCAGTCAATTCATTTCACATTTGTGGAGGAAATGCTGCCATCTGGCACAAATTGATGTTAGGCTTTCGACCAGTCACCACCCTCAGACCGACGGTCAAACGGAGAGGACCAACCAGACTCTTGAACAGTACCTCTGTTGTATGCTACATCAGTCTGAGGGGAATTGGAAAGACATTCTGTGGATCGCAGAGTATGCGTACAATAATTCTGTACACTCAGGAACTGGACAAAGTCCTTTTTTTACCATTTATGGGCACCATCCTCGAACCTCGGATTTGGACTCACCCCAGCATTTAGAGATGCCCTCAGTGGACCATCTCCACGCTGTTATTACACAAGCCTTTAAAGAAGCAACCATCCATTTGCAAAAGGCTAAGGAAAAATACAAAAAGGATGCGGATCAGCACAGACGTGAAGCTCCTCAATAGCAAATAGGGGACCAAGTATGGTTAGCCACTAAGCATTTACCACTCAAGGGGACTCGGACCTTTAACCCCAGGTATTTGGGACCTTTTTCTGTCAAGGCAATTATTAACCCAGTGGCGTCAAGTTGGACCTACCTGCTCATATGCAAATCCATCCCATCTTTCACGTGTCTCTTTTGAAGCCAGTGCAACCAGGAACTAGGCTAACCACTCCACCTGAACCTATCCTCATAGACGGGGAGCCCGAGTTCGAAGTCAAGAATATTTTGGACTCAAAAAGAGTGAGATCAAAACTCTTTTACCCAATTGACTGGAAAGGTTATGGTCTGCAGGAAAGGTCTTGGGAACCTAGTGACCACGTGCATGCACCTCGTTTAGTGAAGAGGTTCCATCGGGAATTTCCAGACAAACCACGGCCAAGGGGGAGAACGACTTTTGGAGGGGCCTTGAGGGGGAGTGCTGTCATGATGGCTGCCCCTGGAAGACCAGACCAGGCCCAGCAGCCCCGGAAGCAGGCATCATGCCACTTGGAGCATGCCCAAAAGCCCCAGTTAGGGGCTGTTTGGGTGCAGTCCTGGCGCCTATGGCGCCAGGCTCATAAAGATAAAGTCAGTCCTGGCGCCATGGGTGCCAGGCTCATTATTGATAACTTACCTGAAGCAGACCATGCTGCATACTCACCTGAGGCAGACCATGCTGCATGAAGACTCAAGCCAAATGAGGCTTAGAATGGACTATTTTACTGAAGGGACTATTTTGTTACTTGGGTGGGGCTGTGGAAGACTACTTACCTGGAACTTCTTCCAAGGCTATTTAAACCATGCCCGGACAGCCACTCGTGCTTCGCGTTATTCTGCTTGCTGCAGCGTAACGCTCACCGTGTTTTCAGCAGCTCCAGTCTTCAGCCATGCCCGCTTCAGTCCTGGGACTCCTGAAACAAGAAGAAAAGAAGGATAAAGGTTAGAACAGGAGTTTTAACTTTAATCCTTACCTGAATCCTGATCCATTTCGCCACGGAGCTGAAAGACAGAAGTCTTTGAAGCATCGCTTCGCATTCATACGGCGCCGCGCTGAACTCACCTGCTTGGCGGTACTTCAGCATTCCATCATGCTCTCTCCATCTCGCGGCCGCCCTCCGACACCTAAGGAGACAAAGACAGCAAGGTGAGCAAGGGGACTCTCTAAGGCTATACAAGCTAACCCCAAGGACTTACCTGATTTACTAGGGGGGTACTCACCTCATCTCAGGTCGGCGCAGTCAACTCTGCTTCATCGCCGTACCCCGGCCCCTAAGGGGAAAACCACAATAGACTTACCTGAATCTTAACAATTGCCATTTGGAAATCTTCGAGTGGATTAATCGGCAACCTGCAAGGAATCGGACAGAGTGAAGATCAGACATTTGAACTCTTATGAACAATTGGACTTTAGAGTCAATACTGGAACTCACCAATTCCTCTACGCCAGTGAAGTAACTGGTCATCAACGCGCCCCTGCGGTCGACGCAGGATGGAGAGCTCATCCTTCCAAACCATCAGGTGAGACTAAGGAGGGGACATCAAGAGTGATCTGTGGGAAGACAACGGGAGTGGGGAAGGTGGGTTGACACTCAATTCCACGGGTGGTTAATTCCCCTTCTCCTTTGCAGAAGAATATTCCTGCGAGCCAGACAAACTAGGCAGAGCGGGCCAGTCCAGTCAGTCATCTTGGCGCTACACGTCACGCTGGTGCAAACAACAGCGGCCCAGTTCCGGTCGACGCCCCCGTGGGAACCAGGTGAGCGTAACAGGTGGTCATAACGCCACCCAGGAATACTAGTTTGCTGTAGGGGGGTGAGAGAAAATAACCAAAAAGGAGAACATTTTTTTTTTTTTTTCCTTTTCAGAAAATGCCAATACAATGTTGTACAAAGAAGCCTCTGGTGTTTTCCTTGTAAGAGCTAGGAACAAAAGGTTTGCTGTGCTGGATTTGCCATTTTCCAGGCTTTCAAAAACAGATTGAGTGGAAACCAAAATAACATAATTTGATATGCTAATCAGCCGTTTTGTGAGAGGTAGGCGATTTTGTTTTTTTTTTTGTCCAATAGGACATGCGTGGACGGAATGGAGGAAAAGGGTAGGAAAGCTGAATGGGAAGGCAGAAAGGCATACATTTCTGAAAAGTATACAATATTCCAAGTTTAGAAAGGGGTGTTTTGTGCAGGTCAGGCAACAACTACGTAGGGAAAGATTCCATAGTTTGGGAGGAAATCGGGAAAATGACAGAAAAAAACCCACAATTTCTGCACATTTCACTCTGGTCACCCACCGAAACACGCAGCCAACAACACATGGCCTACCTTCCCGTGTTCCCACAGGTTTCCTGACAAAAACGGTACCTCACATGTGTGGGTGCAACTACCTGGCTGCAAAGGGAAAAGTCTAAAACACTGGTAACCCCAAGTCTTTTCGCACAGCAGATTTTCGGAATTTTGCTCATGTGGACAACCTACCGATTTGGGCCTAGGGTGTCGAAGCCACGAAGGAAAACGGGGAACCCCATGCATTTCCGAAAAGAAGACACCAGTGGGAATCCACAGAGGTCTGACTTGCACGAATCGCCCCATAATTTATGACCCACAATCCCTGACAAATTCTGAAATTTGGTGGAAAAAAACACAATTTTTACTTTGTCTGGGATTGTGGGTAATACATTCTGGGGCGATTCACGCAAGTCAGACCTCTGTGGATTCCCACGGGTGTCTTCTTTTTGGAAATGCATGGGGTACCCTGTTTTCCTTGGTGGTTTCGACACCCTAGGCCCAAATCTGTAGGTTGTCTCCCCAAACCCTTTGGGGGTTACCAGTGGTTTAGCCTTTTCCCTTTGTGCCCTGGTAGGTGCTCCCACACATGTGAGGTACCGTTTACGTTGGGACACGTATGGGAACGGGGGAAGGTAGGACATGTGGAGTTGGCAGCATGTTTCGGTGGGTGGCAAGAGGGAAATGTCTGAAAATTGTAGTTTTATCACTAAATTTCAGACTTTGCAGGCGCTTGTGGGTAATACATTGTGGGGCGATTCGCGCAAGTCAGACCTCTGTGGATTCCCAGGGGTGTCCTCTTTTTGGGAATGCATGGGTTCCCTGTTTTCCTTGGTGGCTTCGACACCCTAGGCCCAAATCTCTATGTTGTCCACATGAGCAAAATCTGCTCTGCCGAAAGGCTTGGGGTTACCAGTGGGTTAGCCTTTTCCCTTTGCCCCAAGGTAGGTACACCCACACATGTGAGGTACCAGATGGTAGGACATGTGTTGTTGGCGGTGTGGTTCAGTGGGTGGCCAGAGTGAAATGTCTGAAAATTGTGTTTTTTTCCACCAAATTTCAGAGACATTTCCCTCTGCCCACCCACTGAAACACGCCACCAGCAACAGGTATCCTACCTTCCCGCTTTCCCACAGGTGTCCCGACAAAAACGGTACCTCACATGTGTGGATGCACCTACCTCGGCGCAAAGGGAAAAGGCTAACCCACTGATAACCCCAAGCCTTTCGGCAAAACGGATTTTGCTCATGTGGACAAGCTTCAGATTTGGGCATAGGTTGTCGAAGCCACCAAGGACAACAGAAAAAAAGGCACCCGTGGGAACCTCCTTTCCACTAAAAACATCCATGGCGGTTTAGTGACCCCCACACCCACTCAAAACAAGTTACCTTTTTTTATTTTTGTTTTTATTTTTCCTCTTTCCTAGGGGCAGATTGTGCTAGCAATCTGCCCCCAGGGAGGGCTACATGAGATGCCCCCATACATTTGGGGTGGGGGGAGAGGGCCACCCCCTTTTGCACTTAAAACATCTATGGTGGTTCAGTGCTCCCCGGCACCCACCCTAAACAAGTTATAATTTGTTTTATTTTTGTTTTGCCCCTTTCCTAGGGCCAGATGGGCACATGTGTGTGGCCATCTGCCCCCGGGGGGGCAAAACGTACTGCCCCAAGCTTGGGGGCTGGCTCTTCCAATATTTACAGTGGCCTCCCCACACCCCAAATCGATGGGGGCATCTCATGTACCCCTTCCTAGTGGCAGAAATCTGCCACCAGGGAGGGCTACATAAGGTGCCCTCATCCACTTAGGGTGGGGGGGAGAGGGCCACCCACCCTTTCAAACACAAAAAATCCTGGTGGTCTAGTGGGTCCTCCACCCCCACCCAAAACAAGTTAATATATATATATATATGCCAGCAAAGGTTGTTCAACACACTTCCTTACCATCTTAGACAAATATTCCAAATCAGACCGAGCAAAGGCTTTGGAAGAACTTGCGAAAAAGGAAACGGAACTTAACAAAACGTCGCAGTCTGAGGAGGGGAAACAACTTTGTGTTAAAATCAATGAATCTTTGCTCGTATATGAAGATGACATTAAGCAACTTAAGCATCTCAAGTTCATTAGGGATAAAATTGACTATGAAACAGGCAGGATCTTCACCTTTGCCAGAAGATTTGATTCATTACGCAAAAAACCAGCAATCCAGCCTACAGCTGGTGGTAATCCTGGTTCTATCTCGTCTGAATCAGATGTCTCGGTCTTTGAAAATGAGGAGCCTTCTGTCAGATTAAATTTTTTAGACGAGATGCGACTGCTATGCCAGGATGGGAAGAATCAGAAGCAACGCGGAAAGGGCCGAGGCAGAGGAAAAGGAAGAGGAAGGGGACAGAAATCATGAGGAGGAAAACAACTCCGCGAGGCCAGCGTGGGAAACGGCCCAGAAGCATGCCAAGAGAGCAGAGCAACGCGCTCTGGGACCAAAAAATAACCAGTGACAATATGAAGCTGTGTCAAATTATCAATCTGTCCTCTCATGTCCTCACTAAAGTCCAAAACTTGGTTCTTTCGCTTGGACTTAACTTTTGCCCCACCAAAGCATTTGATTACGTCCAGTCACGCATTGACCTAGATAAATGTATCCGAAAGATCAGACTTAAGAAATTTTTCTCTCTAAATCCAACAATGCCGAAACCACCAACACCTCGTATTGGCCGCACCAACCTTCTGATCTCCGATATTCCATCTCTCATGGACCTGGCCTGTCTTGAAGATTCTGACTTTGATCCCTTAAATGCTTGTCTTGCGGATTTCGACATTGATCCTGACTGGGATGTACGCACCAAACTCAAGGGTAAATCTAAATTTAATCCACAGTTCCCTGTTGGTGGATGCATTGAAGCATTCTATGATTTGTGTATCAGTGATCTCGGAAAACTACGGAGAAGTACCATCAAGAGCAAACACAATCTCACCTCTTCTCAACTCACGGCCATCAGTGAATTACAAAGCTTGCCGAATATTATTATCAAACCAGCCGATAAGGGTTCAAACATTGTAATTCAAGATCGAGTACATTACGTGGCGGAGAATCGTCAACTCAAGGATCGACTATGTTATGCCCAACTTTCGAAAAATCCCTTTTGTGACATACAGTCTGAATTCAGAAACCTATGTACTGAATGGGTTGACATTGGCCTAATAGATGATGATTTTGTTAAATTTTTGGTTCCATCCTGTTTCACTATACCTGCAATCTATTTTTTACCCAAAACTCACAAATCTCTTGTTCATCCATCGATTAGACCTATTGTTACTCTGTGTGGTTCTCTCCTTGAGCATCTGGCCCAGCTTGTTGACGAAACTTTATTTCCTCTTGTGTCAGTTTTACCCTCTTATTTGCAGGACACTAAGGATTTTCTGCAACATATTTCTAACATACCCTAGGAGGATGGTCTGCTTTTAGCAACCCTTGATGTTGTCTCCCTTTATACCTCCATTGACCATCAAGTTGGTATGGGTGCTTGCAAATATTTCCTTGATAGCTGCTCATTGAATTTTCACAGTCACAGTTCCATGATCCTTGAAATGCTCTCTTTCTGCCTAAATAACAATGGCCCTCATTACAACCTTGGCGGAGGACCATGGTGCTGTTAGCACCAGGGTCCATGCTGCTAAGGTTACGATTCCGCCATGGTGGATGGCGGAATTACCGCCCCATTACAAGGTGGGTGGGGCGGTAATTCCCCATTCACCAATGGCCCCTCCCCCATTCCCATTTTTGCCCCATAGGGCATAATGGGAATGGGGAAGGCGATAATTACGGCACCGTAAATTACGGTGCCGTAATTAGCACCAAGGTCGCTTAGCGCCTTGGACTTTAATGCCTGCAAAAAGCAGGCGTTAAAGTGTGAATCAGGCGTTAAGGGTTAACGGCGCCGACAGCGCCGTTAAACCCTTAACGCCTGACTTGTAATGAGGGCCAATGTTTTTTTGTTCGAGGGTTCCTTTTTCCATCAGGTAAGGGGCACTGCCATGGGCAGTACTTTTGCACCCTCCTATGCAAACTTGACCATGGGATGGTGGGAGGCCACCTTTCTTAGCAATCTACTTGCATCCAACTTTGCCACACATATTGTCGCCTGGTGGCGATATATTGACGATGTAATTGTCATATGGAAGGGGACCGAAGCTGAATGGCAATCATTTGTGAAACAGATTAATACCAACATGTCTAATCTGCGCTTCACAGAGTGTAACAGCATGACTGAAATTGTCTATCTAGATATAGTTGTGACCCTTGAAAGATCTGGCCTTCATACAGCACTATACAAAAAACCCTCAAATACCGGTTTTCCCTTTCATGCTACAAGCTGTCATCGAACGTCATGTAAGCGTAGTATTCCATATGGTGAATTTATCAGATATCGCAGGAATTTTACAGATTTAGCATCCTTTGACCATCATTGTGCCTTGGCGGCTCCAGACTTTGTCAAGCAAGGCTACGAGCGTAGAATCATAGAATTGGCCTATACCAAAGCACGCGGACTATGCAGGGACCCCTTATTGTACGGCATTAAGCCTGCTAGAACTGCCGTCAATGATGAACCCCGTCTGATTGTCACATTCGACAATGCCTCCAATCATGTTCGCAAAATTATAGAGCGACATTGGCGGGTTCTCATCGTTGACAAAGACTTATGCCCTTTACTTTCTAAACGTCCAACCATCACGTACAAATGTGTACCCTCACTCAGGGATAAACTGGTCTCTAGCTTCCTGTCACCTATTAACACCAATCCCTCTCTCATGAAATCATTAATGGAATCCCCCATGGGCTTTACTAAATGTTTTAAATGTAAGGCTTGTGCTCATGCCACTGCATGTAAATCCTTTTTACATCCGGTCACCCAATGTAACCAGTTAATCAAGTATTCAATGAACTGTGATACCGCTTTTGTGGTTTATGTTCTCTCATGTCCCTGCATGAGATGGTATGTCGGGAGTACCACATGTAAGCTTAAGCTCAGAATATTGCAGCACCTTAGGGCAATTAAAAACTCAGATCCCGCATACCCTATGACCAAGCACTTTAAACAAGAACACAACAATGACCTTTCTCTTTTCAAATTCTTTGCGGTGGCACACATCCCGATCCATCCTAGAGGTGGGGATCGTGTGTTAAAATTAAGACAGCTAGAGACCAGATTCATTTTGGATTTCGACACCAAGTTCCCCAATGGTCACAATCTGGACGAGGAGCTTTATACGTTTCTAGGTACATAAGAGAGTATTTACCCCTAACTGTTTGTTTTGGATTGGCTTTCCTCCCGTTACTAATCCTTTTTTGATTATATTTAGTTGATGGGATTGTGTTCTTTTCATTATATAGTGTTTTTTCATTATATAGTGTTTTTTCATTATATATTATTCTTTCTTTCCTTGGGATAAAAATGCTGTTCTTATTTCACTAATTAGTCCCTGACCTGTGTTCAAGTTTCACCCTTTCTCATTACCACTATGGTGGTTATATTACCATTATGGTTTATAATTGGGATTGGCTTAATTCTTATTTTCAAGCTGCTGTATCCAAGACCTAGCAGGACGTTTGGCACATTTTATTTACTTTTCTGTTGTAGTCTTTGGTGTTCAAAAACATGGTGCTTTATGTCACCCTCTCCATCTTGGTTACTTGGTTTTTTCAGTTGTTTTTTCCTGATTACAATACATTTTTTTGTGCGTCTTATATAAGATCATTTCAAACTTGCTTTCTTTAGTTTAGGTATCCAGTCAGGCTTACAAAAGTTTACATCAATGGAACCTACGATACCATCTGCCAATGTATCTGCCATACTGCTGCTGATTGTGGTTGCTTACGTGATTTTGCCTATTTGCACATTTTCATGCTGCTCTTGATTGGCTTGCACTTGCACTTTATGTCAATATTGACTAGAGTATGAAATGTCCTTTGATTTATTTGTAAAAATCATTATTGCCCTGTATTTTATTACCAGGATTGTATTTCTGATCACTCTGTACATACTTTCGTGTTCCCATTATTATACAAGATTGATGGTTCCTCCATGATTAATTGACAGGCACCTAGCCATAATGATGGGAATGTGATGCAATTTGCTATCCTACACATATGTATGCTGCTATTTTGCCTGTTTGCACAAAGCCATATTGTACATACCTATGCTGCTATTTTGCGTATTTGCACAAAGTCATATTGTACACAGTATTATGCTGCCTTTTAGCCTATTTTGCAATTGACTGACTGATTTTTATAAGCGCACTATGTACTCACTTATTCATCAAATATGTATTGTAATGTCTTGTTTCTAAACCAGTAACACATGTTGGAAATTGGGGTGCAAGGGATTTGGCTCATATGGCTATTCGTCTGGAATTTCTCGGGGGTACTTTTGCTCTTTACATTATAAGTGGGTATAAGTGTCACATTGTTGGCTAAGTTCTGACTCTTCCTTCCAACATGGCCGCCATTGAATCAGTCCCTGGAAGTGCCTCTATTCCAACTGACATAGATGATGGACTACATGCCTATTTTAACTGTGTCTTTGTCCTTTGTTGTGCTTCGTGATCAAGCGCTCAGTTGAGCGTGAAACGCGTTGTAGGCGGGCCATGCCCTAGGCGTCCTGCCCCTGTTTGTTTTGCTGTTTCCCCAGCCTTTTGTTCTGTTTCTCATTATTAAAATAACTTCCTATTTTTACCGTGTGAGCTCTATATTTTGGTTCTCTTCCCTTTTGGGATTGTAGGATCACACTGGGTCCACGGAGAGTGTGGTCGGTCCCCTCTCCTCTGGTTTCTTCATATATATATACATATATATATATATATACTTGTTTTGCCCTTCCCTAGGGGCAGATGGGCACATGTGTGACCATCTGCCCCCAGGGGGGTGGCAAAATGTACTGCCCCAGGCTTGGGGGGTGGGGTGGCTCTGCCAATATTTTCAGTGGCCTCTCCCCTCACCGCAAATGCATGGGGGCATCTCATGTACCCCTTCCGAGGGGCAGACATCGCCACCAGGGAGGGCTACATAAGGTTCCCCTCACCCATTTAGAGTGGGGGGAGAGGGCCATCCCCATTTCAAAAATCCCTGCTGACTAGTGGTCCCACCCACATCAATTTATTTTTTTTTTAAATGGTTTTGCCCCCATGCTTTGGGTGCCAGGGGGGAGAGGGCAGCTTATATAGTAAGCAGCCCCTCCCTCCACTTCAAAAACAGTTCCCTGCATGACACACCAAACACATATTCTGGGGGGGATAAATGGCATTACATCCCCCCACTTAAAATTGTGGGGGGGATTTGTCCCCCCTGTCACCCTCATGTCCTACGCCCATGAATTCACGGCTATCGGGACACCTCTTCATGAACTCTGACTCCCTCCTTGCAGTGTCCTATAAAGTTAGAGTGAAAAAACCATTGTACATTACAATTGCAGAGTATCTATGTGACAGGCTTGGGGTTAGACTGAGTCTCTGGGATTTTGGGCAAGGTCACATACGGATGCAATTTTCTGAGGGTTACTTTCCCTTCCTAAAAGTGCACTTGAAAATAAATTAATGTCTGTCTTTGTTGTACCTTTGTAATCTTGCTGAGGACTAAGGGTGTCTATTCCAATGCACCAAATCTCCTGGGCTGTAGATGACTAACGCCTTTCCTCATTCAACTCAAATTACATTGCAATTGGTTATTTATAATGCGTGTAATATCCAGAGGTTTCTAAGCATGGACCCTGGATCGAATCTGTGTTGCTCCGCGTCGTCGTGCTTCCAAGACGAGCCCGTTGCTCCTGAGCTATCCTCCCGAGACCATTCAGGTCTATAAAATCTTTCACTGGAAAATCTTAGTGAGGCCAATCGAAAATCTCTCAGGCATAGGTATGGCTGAAGGGATATTTTGAAGTTTTACAGCAAGAAAAGCTTTATTGATTTAACGAAAAATGAGTCGTCCTCATTGGACACTTTACTAAATAAGAGAAGCGACATAATAAAATGTTACTATACAATCAAGACTACTGTTTAATAAACCAGAGTGCAAACTGAAAGCGTCTTATTCATTTACACAGCACTGCGCAGCAGTCCAACAGACTGGAAGAGGTCTGGGTGATCAGAATAATAACTTTTGTATGTAGCATTTCATGCCTGATTCATCCCACTTCTAAGCACTGTAATAACCAGTGTTAATATTTACCAATTTTATTTAATGGTAGTATTTTAACCAGCGCTTTGGTGTGCAGATATTTGCAGTTAGCTAGCCTAACATCCTTACACATGCATGCATTCACTGTGGAAAGTTTGGCCCTTCTAGACTGACAGGACGTCTACAGTATCTTTCATGGATGGTGGGTGGGTCGTTTTTTTTGCCCCTTTTTCAGCTTCTCCGACTTGCCTACCGCTGCGCGCAATTGTCTTTCCCTGCGCACAGTTTATGCTGTCTACTTCATGCAATGGTTAAAACGGATGTTGGAGTGCATGCCCTGCAAATAAGGCAGCATGTGAAAAGAAAGGTGCCTTTACAGAGCTCCATCCAGGAACATGCTCCCGTTAGGTTGTGCTGATATTATTTATTTTAATTACTGAGTATTTATAATGCGCCTATACACAATGGGCCTCATTACGACCCTGGCGGTACGGAGTGAACGCCGCCGTAAAAGGTGCTGGCGCCGTTCACCCCGTACCGCCGCATTACGAGTTCCCCTCGCGGGACCCAGGAAGCAATGCCTGGGAAAACCAGGCGTGCTTACCGGGTCCCGCGAGGGGAAGAGGGAGCAAACAACGGGCCATATCGTAATGGCCCGTTGTTTGCTCCCTCTCCCATTCCCATTCAGCCCTATGGGGAAGGACCGTGTCCGGGTCCTTGGAGGGAGGAATTACTGGGCCTTCCGAACTCGGAATGGCCCGGTAAGTCCTCATTCTGAGGACCCGGACCCCGATGCGATTTCGGCGGCAGCCATGCCACCAATAGCGGCATGGTTACCGCCAAACTCGTAATGAGGGCCAATGTGTTTCAAGGCACCACAAGTCAAGGGGGTGTGGGGAACAGGTATGGCACAGAAACGGTCCTACTAGGCCTTGTGAAATTGGGATTGTGAAAGTGCAGTAATAGAAGTGCTGGGGAGAGGGGAGGGGTGGAAGTGCCGGAGGGTTAAGAGAGTGCCCGGGGAGGCGAGGTAGACAGAACCCAGGGAGAAGAGTGCAGGCGCAGAAAGGTCTGTGTATTAAGTGCAAGGAAGAGGCTGGAAGGGCTAAGGGGGTGCAGGCCCATCCAGGATAGTGCAGGAGTTGGGGGGAGGGGCAGCAGGGCAATTGCAGGTGTGGAGGAGGGGTGAAAGGAGACCTAGTGCAGGAATAGACTGGTAAGGGGGGTGGTGGCCTGTAAGAGTCTGAAGGAATCAGGCAGCCAGTCAGGAGGTGGGGGGCGGGGGAGAATTAGCAGGGGAGAGGAAAGGAGGAAGAGAAGAGGAGGGTCTTGAGAAGCTTCTGGAATTTAAGGCGATCTGGTTGAAGTCTGAGAGGGGCAGGGAGGCCATTCTAGAGGGAGGCACCTGCGAAGGAGAGAGATCTACCCCCCACACTCTGCTTGGAGCAGCGTCTGATCTGTACAGTTGGAGCTAGAAGACCGAAGGACTGTAGCAGGGAGGTATTTAGGGATAGAGAGTTGGATGTAGAGGGGTCTCAGGCCCCTGAAAGCCTTGTGGATGATGCAGAGGTTTTTGAACTTGATCCTTGTAGCAACCGGGTGCCAGTGGAGAGATTTTACGGCTGGAGAGATGCAGTTCCTGGACTTAAGGCCAAGGATAAATCTTGCAGTCCTATTCTGGATTAGTTGAAGGGGATTAAGGGAGGTGTTGAATAGGTTGAGGATTAGGCTGTTACAGTAGTCCAGCCTGGAGAGGACCAGGGCTTTGGAGTCATTGAGATTCTGGGGGAAGGTGAGGAAAGGAAGAATGCTTCTGAGGAGGTGAAGCTGAAAGTGAGCCTTTTTGGCAAGGTCCGTGATGTGAGGAGAGAAGAAGAGAGAGGTGTCGAAGATGACACCAAGGTTTGTCGGCCTCACAGGAGGGCCAGTGGAGAGCGGTCAGAGTGTAATGGGAAAGGAGGGAGCTGGAGTCCCAATAAGAAGGATCTCGGTCTTACTGGCATTAAGGCAGAGATCGTTAGCAGTCCACCATGCCTGAATAGCAGACAGTCAGGTATGAGAGAGGAGGAGGGAAGCTTGAAGGAGGTTTGCCTTTCGTCCGCATAAGACTGGAAGTTAGTAGAGAAGGCAGAGATCAGATGGGCTAAGGGGGCAAGGTAGATGTGAAAAAGCCACGGTGAAAGAATAGAGCGCTGAGGGACACCGCAGATGGGGAGTGAGATGGTGGACTGAAAAGGACCCAGTTGAACCTGGGAAGGTTGTTCAGTGAGGAAGGAGGTCAGCCAGTCCAGAGCCAGGTCTGCAATGCCAAGGGTATCATGGAGCTGCTTTATAAGGGTTGCATGATATACTGTATCAGAGGCAGAGAAGAGGTCAAGAAGGATGAGAAGGGAAGGAGAGCTGGAGTCGAGATTAAAGAGCAAGTCCTCACAGGTGCTCAGGAGTGCAGTTGCCATGCCTCTGGCAGCTCTGAAGCCAGTCTGGTGGTTGTGGAGACAACCAACAAGTTCAGTGTGGTGGATAAACTGGGAGATGGCCAGCTTCTCCAAGAGTTTGCCCAGGAAGGGGGTAATAGAGAAGGTGATAGTTAGCCAGACAGGAACAGTCGATATAAGGTTTTTTGAGGAGAGGGTGCACAGGGGAGTGCTTAAAGAGTGACGGAGAAGGATCCAATTGCAAAGGAGTGATTGCAGAAATCAGCCAATGTTTTCCTTGATAGTTCTGGAGGAGCAAGGGAGCACCTGTTTGGATGAGACATTCATATAATAGAATTGTCTAGAAACCTCTTCAGGTAATATGGGAGAGAAAGAGGGGAGTAGGTGGGAAGGGTGCGCCAAGGGAGGCCTGAAAGCATGTGAGTGAGAAGGGGAGGGAGAACGAGAAGGGTGAGAAGTAGAGGGGAGGACAGGATGTCCAGAGTTTTAGTAATGCAGTGAGAGACCAGAGAAGTGCAGTGGGCCAGTGAAGGCAGAGGAGAAATGGATACTGCAGTAGGATTCTCGAGTTCATCCATGTTGTTAGTTGTCCCCAGAGATGCGGACTTGGTTATGGGCCCTCTTCTTCAAGCAGATGAAAAATCTGTTTTGCCTTTGGAGCAGGTGGCAGGCCAGTTTGTCAGAGGATGTGCTTGAAGCTCGCCACTTCCGCTCAGCTGCTCTGCACTTGCGTTTCAGAGAGTCCACATCAGAATCAAACTAGGAGTTGCACTTGCAGGCAGGTTGCATGCAAATCCTCATGACGGGGGCAAGGATGTCCAGAGTGTTGGAGAGTTGAAGGTTAGTAAGGATTGTGTCAGAATGAGAGTCAATGGCAGGACTAGAAGGGGGAGTGAAGGTGGCGGCAAAAGCAGCTACCGAGACTCGTTTGATGGGTCGAATGACAGAAACTGGCAGTGTGGCAGGGGCTTAGCCGGGGGACCCAGGAGGTCCAGGTGAGAGACAGGAGGGAATGATCAGACCAGGAGAGAGTAGTAATGACAGGGTTGGGGTGTCTGCATAAATGAGAGCATTCAAGGTGTGTCCGGTTGAGTGCGTCGGGCCAGAGGTAAGAATGAAGAGGGAGAGAGAGATAGAGGTTGCGGAAAAATTCGAGGTGAATATTGAAGTCTTTGAGGACGAGAAGCTTGGCGGTAGAGGCTAGGAGGGAAGTGGTGAGGTCAGCCCACTCTGTGGGGATGAGGGAGACCTGTCCAGGGGCCCTGTAGATGGTGTTCAGAATCAGAGAGAGGACAGGAGAGGCACCAAGCCTGCAGGTGAGGCATTCAAAAGAGGAATAGGCCTGAGTGGGTATGATAGTAGCAGGGACCGTCTCAGGGAAGATCTGGGCCACTACTCCCCCAGACCGGTTAGTCATGGGCTTAGAGAGGATTGTGTGGCCCACAGGGAGAAGACAGTCAAAACTCATAACAGAGCTGACAGTGATCCTCATCTCAGTGTGAGCAAGGACGTTGAGGTCTTCAAGGAAGTGGCAGATGTCAGAGGAGTGTTTGACGGCAGAGCGATAGTTGATGGTAGTTAAGTGGAGCAAGTTGCCACTTTTGAAGGTCTGGTTATATTTATGCAATAGATTCTGGTGGAGTCTTTCCCAGACTAAACTTTTTTAAAATGTTTTTTAGGGTGAGACTGACTGGTCTATTCATTGTATTGTGGAGATGACATTGTTTGCTGTACTCTCCTCCACATTTAGTGGACGGAAGTTTGAAACGGAGGATGTCACCCACATATTTGTTTTCATGCACTGCAGAAATATTGGCGTTAGTGGTCTTCATAAACAGTTAATGTTCTGTTGCACTCCTCTCTGCTTACATATGTGGGCGATCTCTGCTGAGAGCACCAGTGACCTTGGTGTCATTTTAAGACAAATTGACTCAAACCGCACCCATGGAACACAGTCTACAATTAACTCCTCGTCTCGTTTTTCAACATAAATGTATGTCTCACTTGATGATCTAATCTCCTTGCACTCTTGCCCTTTTCTCTGTTATCTGTTCTGCCACCTCTTCTTCCACTCATCTTGCTTTACTCGCTCCTAGCCTACTTTTCTTTATCAATCTTCTCCCAGTCTGCCTCTTTTTCTTCTTCCACGTCCCATCTTTGGCAAGGACATAGCACTTAATGTCTGATTCAGCTCGCCTTTGGGTTCACCTCTCCTTCAAATGGGCCGACATTACCTGGCTCTCAGTAGTGGCACAGCTCAGTTTTGCCAATATTGAGTAACTGCACTTCTGAAAGGTGAGAAAGCACCAGTACTCAAGTATCTAGAGTGGGGAAATATCTTTCTATTTCACTAAAAAGCAGAGATTATGGACAGAGGTCCAGCAGCCTTTGCTATGAAATGTAATTCTCACCTCTTGATCGCTTTCTTCCGCAGTTGCAAACCTTCTTTTCCTTCCCTCACACTAGAAACCTACAGGAGAGCGAACTATGCAGCACCCGACAACCTTGTGTGCTAGCCAGCAAAAGCACACGAGCAAGCCTCCAACTCTCCTCCTTTCTTTGAATGAGAGGATTGACAAGGATCAATGAAAACACTTTGGTCAGATGTTCTCTGACTGTAAATCTACAATGGTGCTGGTTACGATGAGCACATTTTCAGCCATGCTCAACACACACCTGCTTGCTATCAAAAGGTTCCGGACTATATGGCATTTTTTATTTTCAGTGTGCTATGCTCTGGCTCAGTTAAAATAATAATTGGTACAGCCAATAGGTCTGACTTGTTAATGTAGAGAGTATTAGTAAGATGTTCCCTATGCTCTGTGGTTAGGGCCTTTGAGTAAGTCTTCATGAGTTGGATACCAGTGATTCTCTAAAGTTCCTAGGGCTCTCTAAGTAGTATTTTAGCAGAGCAGCCTAGATCCAACTCTCAGGAGGTGGAGTGCGGTGGTTGGCAGGTACAGTATACACTTTAAACAAATACCAACATGGAGAATGTCCTCATTCATTATTTCTATAACAATCTAGTTTTGTGTAGGAAAAGGCAAGAGAGGAACACTACACTAAGAGGTAAGTGAATTTTACAAAATAAATGTGCGACAATGCTCAAAGATATGCGGAAACACCTTCAAAAAAGACTTTCCTAGATTGAAATACAGTCAAGTAAAATAATTGTCCTAACCTCGCGGGCAATGCAACATCATCAATGCTCCGAACCACCTGCACAAGGCAATCCGGAGCAACGCCTGCCTTCCGCTCTGAAGGTAATCCCAGATGGGCTTTGTTTCATATGTTCTCCAGCATGGGGTCTGGCATGGGTTCACATGCTCATGAATATTCCCTGTCGTCAGGCTGGGAATCCTCGGTAAAGAAAAAATCAGTATCAGTTTCGTTTCTGATCTGTCTTTCTTAGTAGTAACCAATCACTGATCTCTGGGTCATACTGCCCCCAGCCAATGACTGCCCTCTCCCTAAGCCCCGCCTCCGGCAGCCATCCTCAGATTTTTACCGCACGCTCAAGTGTTGGGAGTCCTCGTGTTTAGCTCTCGAGTTTTTTGCTGCGTTTTCATGCTTTTTTCAGGAGATTTCTCATTTTTTCGATTTTAATCGAGCCTCAAGCTCCACCTCTTCTACTTCCGATAACGGGGACGTGTTTCGGAATTCCTCTACGCCCCTCAAGGGTGAGGTTTTCGTCGACTTTACACTTCTTGGAGGATTCCGGAAAATCTGCGGCCTACCTCAACAGGCATGGGCCACGACAAGGGGAGCTCGACGCCCGGATCCAAGCTGTTCAGGAACTGCCCTGGATGCAGATTATATAACGTTTTCAAGGAGGACGAGCATTTGCGATGCCTCTACTGCCTCCATGGGGACAAGACGCACGTGGAGAAGGACTGTGCGTTCTGCAAGAACCTTTCGGAACGGACCAAACAAGATCGTCGTTCCCGCCTCGCCACCTGGCTGGAGAAAGGCACAGAAAGTGAGAAGGCGAAGAAGAAGTCTGAGCGGGCTTCTAAGTCCTTTGAGAGCGCCCCGGTGACGGGGGCCCAACAGAAGGCCAAGCACCGCGAGTCCGCAGACTCCAGGAGCACCGATAGGTCGGGCTCTTCGGTTGCCAAGCACGGCGCTACTTCCCTGGCACGTTCGACCACGAGCCAGCGCTCTGGTTTGGGGAAGAGGAAGACCGAGAACCCGGGTAGGCCGCTGGAGCGGACCCAGTCGATCTCGAAGGGGGAGCGAGGCGCTGATCCTCCCCCCAAGGCGAAGGCCCAGGACGCACCTAAGGTGGTGAGGGCTTTGATCCACCCGGCTAAGGCCTCTACTGAAGTGGTCGCTGCGACCCTGGCGGAGCCAGCTGAGACTACGCCAATGGAAACGGCCTCTGTGCCCAGAGTATCCCTGCCGCCTCGGAGGGAATCCTCTTTCGAGCCCATTGCTAAGACCCCCGTGAAGCCCCCGGCTGAAAAAGAGCGGGGGGCCGGTGGCCATTACAGACTCGGAATCAGCCTCTGAGGAGGAACTGGTGGAGACCGAGGAGGGCCTCAACGAAAGGTCCATAGGCCTCAACGAGAGGTTCAGAAACCTCAACGAGAGGTTCGAGAAGGTTCGATCCCAGGGGACGGTCCCTGCTGTCATGATCGAAGATAGCGACGATGAACAGGGCCCAATGTAGCGGCCATCCCGTCCTTCGCAGCCATTGCCCGAGCCCCAGGATAGCTCGGCGGCCATTTTGTTGGCAATCCAATCCTTATGTACCGAGATAAGGACGAGATTACCACGCACCCCGATGGAAGAGCCAGAACCAGGCCCGTCGGGAAGCCCTCCGAAAAAGCGGAGGAGAGTCCACCCCGCTCCGCCCTTCGTGCCTGCGAGACCAGTGGACCCCTCATCCCCCTCGCCGGGAGAGGATACGGCGACGGATACGGCGACGGGAACGGACGATGATGGCGGCGATGACACAGCAGATATCCCGTCGTCACCCCCCCCACGGGCGTCCCCAGCCGACAAGGTTGGCTCTTTCTACACCATGATAACCGAGCTCTTCCAGCTGTGCCCTGAAGAACAGAAAAAGGAGGGGTTTCTGTACCAACGACGAGAGGCTAAGAAGAAGACGGCCCTCGCGGTGCCTTTACTCGATGACATCTGGGAAGAGGGGCTTGCGGTCCTCAAGAACCCTGCCACGACACCTGCCAAGAGGGACAGTTACGAGAAGAAGTACCGAGTCCCCGATGCCTCCCCCCTGTGCCTCAGGGCCCAGCCCACGCCGGACTCGGTCGTCTCGGCAGCGGCTAAGAAGAAGGCAGCGGGCACGGCGGCTTCAAGTTCCACTTCCCTGCCGGACAGCGAGGGCAAGAAGTTGGACTCTATGGGACGACGAGTCATCTCATCGGCGGGGACAACGATTAAGGCGGCCAATGCCTTAGCAATCGTGGCCCGCTACGACAGGGAGCTCTGGTTCAAAATAGCTCCCCTGCTACATTTCCTGCCTGATGACAAAAGGGCAGAGGCCCTAGAAATTCTGCAGGAGGGCGAGGTGGCATCGGATCACGCCATAACGGTGGCGACGGACATCGCCGATACCGGATTTTGCCAACTAGCAACGGACGGCAACAACCTCTTTGGTAAATTGGTGAATGAGTCTCTACAGGCCATCAAGACCGACTCGGAGACGGCCCCGGGCCCTTGGGGTGCTTCAGCAGGGACGGCCCTTTCGGAGCCCCGGAGGCAGACAGGGTGCCTCCAAAGGATCCAGTGGTGGCTCCTCTGCTTACTGCCAGGCGGCCCGCTCCTCTTCCCAGGAGGCCTACAGAGGTCGCGGCAAGCAAGGGGGATCCTGCCGTCGTCGTCAAGGAGGCCAAGGCAGCAAGGCCTCCTCCAAACAAGACAGACCCGGCCGTGTCGTCAGGCCCCCACCTAAGCACCCCGGTGGGAGGCCGGCTGACAAAGTTCGTCAGCGTGTGGGAGTCCATCTCCACTGACCGTTGGGTGCTGGACACCCTGGCCAACGGGCACTCGCTGGAATTCCAAAAGAAGTGCCCTTGCATTCCTCCCGTGGCCAGGAATGAGAATCGCGTCCCTCAACTGCTGTTGGAAGTAAAGGCAATGCTCAAAAAAGGTGCCATCGAGCTCGTCCCCAGGAGGCTCCGGGGCTCCGAAGTGTACTCAAGGTACTTTCTCGTCAGAAAGAAGACCGGCGGTTGGCGCCCCATCCTGGACCTGCGTCGGTTAAACAAATACATCAAGGCGCAGAAATTCAGGATGGTCACCCTCTAGCACGTGCTGGGACAGCTGGAGGAAGGTGACTTCCTATCGTCGTTGGACCTGGAGGATGCTTACTTCCATATCCCCATTCTAAAAAGGCACAGGAATTTCCTCAGGTTCGTGGTTCAGGGACGCCACTACCAATTCAGAGCCCTACCGTTCGGATTAAAGTCGGCACCCAGGGTTTTCACCAAGTGCCTGGCACCAGGGCGGCACGGCTGCGTCTGCAGGGGATCCACGTCTACCCCCACCTGGACGACTCGCTAATCCGGGCAAGGTCAAGGGAACTCGCCGTAGATCATACGGCGAGGACCGTCCGATTGCTCACAGAGCTGGGGTTTGCCATCAACTACCCCAAATCCCACCTGGTTCCATCGCAAGTAGCTCTGTTTTTGGGGGCGAAGCTCGATACTGTGGAGCAATTGGCCTCCCCTTCAGAGGAGAGGACCAAGACCATCCTGTGCAAGGTGCGACGCCTGTTAGCCTCGGACGTGGCCAGGGTGAGGTCTATCAAGTCCCTTCTCGGGATGATGTCTTCATGCATCTACCTTGTGCCCCTGTGCAGACTTCGGATGCGTCAGCTACAGGAGTTCCTCGACGCCTGCTGGTTTCAGGCGAGGGGTTGCTTCGAGGACAGGATCCCCCTCGACGAGGAATTCCGTCGGGCGATCCTATGGTGGGGCACCCGGGCTCACCTCACGACGGGCACAGACTTTCAAACCCCGGCGTTTCAAGAGACGGTGACTACGGACGCCTCTCTGGAGGGTTGGGGGGCCCACACCGGAGATCTCCATGCAAGAGGCCTTTGGCTCCTGGAGGAGAGGTCTCTTCACATAAACATCTTGGAGCTCCGAGCAGTGTTTTGGGTGCTCAAGTCGTTCCTCCCGTCCCTCAAGGACAAAGTGGTGAGGATCTTCACAGACAACACCACCACAATGTTCTACATAAGGAAGCAGGGGGGCACCAGATCCCAGCCCTATCCAAGGAGGCCCAGGATCTGTGGCACTGGGCCGTCGCCCAGGGGAATGTTTCTGGTTCCCTTCCACCTGGCAGGAATAAAAAACACCATCGCCGACTCACTCAGCAGGAAACTGCGCCAGGATCAAGTGGATCAACTCTTCCAACGATGGGGCAAACCCCAGATCGACATGTTCGCGATGGCAACGAACTCCAAGTGCCAGAGGTTCGCCAGCAGGTTTCCACAGCCGAGGAGCATGGGCGATGCTTTCTCGTTCCCTTGGGATGGCCTGTTAATGTACGCGTTCCCTCCGTTGCCGCTCCGCCTCATCAACCAGCTCAAGAAGTCCAGGTGCAGGATGATCCTCGTTGCACCGGCGAGGCCGAGGTAGATCTGGTTCCCGGACCTTCTGGACTTGTCAACGTCCCCGCCAGTCAGGCTGCCGGCGGACGCGGATCTCCTCTCCAGAGAAGGAGGCGCCATTCTCCATCACGACCCACAGTCGCTGAACTTGCAGGCCTGGCTCCTTCAGCACTAGAGTTTGGAGGGTACGATATCCCGGCTGATTGCAGAGAAGTTCTTGCAAAGGCCAGGGCGTCCTCAACTCTCAAGTGTTACGGTCATAAATGGAAGAGGTTCTCTGTCTGGTGCCCTGCACAGAAGATTAACCCTCTGCGGATTACGGCCCCTCAAGTGCTGCCGTACCTACTGTCGCTGGCCAAAGCTGGTCTGGCTCACGCCTCCATAAAAATACATCTGGCTGCCATCTCCCGATATACCAGGACTACGGGACGGGCGTCCTTGTGGTCTCATCGCCTGGTGAAGGAATTTATGAAGGGACTATTCCGATCATTCCCGCCGGTGAAGGCTCCTGCCCCGGCGTGGGAGCTTAATGTGGTGCTGACCAGCCTCATGGGACCCCCATTCGAGCCTATGCATTCGGCACCTTTGAAGTTCCTGTCATGGAAGACAGCGTTCCTCGTGGCCATCACCTCTGCACGACGAGTGGGAGAGATTCAGGACCTATCTTGCAAGCCTCCATACTTGACTTTTCATGACACGAGGGTGGTGCTGAGGACGCACCCCTCCTTCATGCCCAAGGTGCCGTCGGACTTCCACCACAACGAGCCCTTGGTGTTACCAGTTTTCTTCCCGTCGCTTTTGACGCCGGTCGAGAGGACTTTGCACTGGCTGGATGTAGCTGGAGCGCTGAAGTTCTATGTGGACCGCACGAAGAGTTTTCGGAGGACGTCACAATTGTTTGTGAACTTTGGGACTGTGAATCAAGGGAAGGCTCTATCGAAGACTTCCATTTCCAGATGGCTCTCCGGCTGCATCATGCATTGTCACCGGTTGGCAAACCGACCGCTGCCCGGCCGTCCGAGAGCCCATTCGACCAGAGCGATCGCTGCTACCACGGCGTTCCTGTCTGGTGTGCCCCTGCTGGACATCTGCAGGGCTGCTACGTGGAGGGCGACGCACACCTTCACAAGATTCTACTGCGTTGATCGGGACTCCAGGGAGGAGTCCAGGGTCGGCCAAGCAGTGCTGCGCAACCTGTTCGCCTAAGGTGAGCCTGGTGAGGATGTAAGAGATGCTTAATGTTGAGTTGTTGTATTGCTTAATATTGAGCCTGTTGCCACCTCCCGTGGTTGTGCATGTGTATACTGCTATGTATTATTTTATTCATGAGCATGTGAATCCATGCCAGACCCCATGCTGGAGAAGGAACAAGTTACTTACCTGTAACTGTTGTTCTCCGGCATGGGTCTGGCATGGATTCACATGCGAACCCTCCCGCCTAACCCTCTACGGCTCTTCACTTGGTCATACTGCCACTTGGCGTGCTACCAAATCTGAGGATGGCTGCCAGAGGCGGGGCTTAGGGAGAGGGCAGTCATTGGCTGGGGGCAGTATGACCCAGAGATCAGTGATGGGTTACTACTTAGAAAGACAGATCAGAAACGAACTGATACTGATTTTTTTCTTTACCGAGGATTCCCAGCCTGACGACGGGGAATATTCATGAGCACGTGAATCTATGCCAGACCCATGCTGGAGAACAACAGTTACAGGTAAGTAACTTGTTCCTTTTACAAACCTTTTGCTCTGCAAAGCGACGAGCACTTTCTGTGCTTACAAATTGCTACAACACAGTGATTGCAATTCCCACCGACTTTTGGCACTGAGCGCACACCTCTCCTTATCGAAGCCAAGGCGGGCTACGTGATTCTTGTTGGCATTTGCATTCCATCATGGCTCCTGCCGTGGTAAACACTGGAGTGCTTTGATTTCAATCCGAGCCTCCAAACGAGGCTCCACGCTGATTGGCTGCCTGATCTACCATTAGGGCCAATCCAGTGAGCCGGCAGACGAAAGCCACCCCCGACCAAGGCCCACTCTAAGGCCCCTGTCTGGCTTGTCCGGCCGTGGCCGCAGGGGTTGGTGGCCCCCCACTGCTCCATGCCTGTGATGTTTCCACTCTTCATCTCCTCCCTGCTGATGGGGTAAGCTGCCTGGGCCACTCCTGATACCCCTCTAACCTGCACTCTATTATTTTGCCTCCGGCATCCTCTGCAGCACCCCTTATGCCGACAAAGCGTGCCTGCACTATAACCTGGCTTGACTTGAGCCCCTTTCTTCTCTGCCCCTCATCTGCTGCTCCAATATCGCTACCTCCACCTGCCTGCTTCATAAACGCATTGACTGTCTGCAGGCTGGCAGCATTCTTTCCTGACCAGCTCAATCTTTACCATTCCAGGGACCCCAGCCCCTAGCACTGTTAACTTTCTTCATCATTTCCTGACTCTTGTAACCTCTCCTGTACCTCTGTAGTTTCTGCACCACTTATAACTTCAACCCCCGTGTTCTAAACCTGTGCATTGTTTGTTTTTGCTGCATTCTAGTGCTCTACTCGAAGTTTGAATTTAGATGTGCCTCTAAATCTGCACATTGTTTGTTTTTCACTGCATTTTAGCCCAGACCCAGCCTGGGTTATTAACTCTTCTACCTAGTACACATCTTGTTTAAAACCCTACCTCATCTGTACCTGCCTGGCTGCTAGGCCGCCTGGTGAGCCTACTTGTGCACTGTGCAGTTCCCATGTCTGTCTCCTCGCCCCCTCCCACCATTTCTATGGCACTCTCTATCTCCCCTATCTATTCTAACTGCTACTCTATCACTTATCCTATCTCTCTCACGAAGTCTAGAAGGAAACAGTTCAAAAAGCTCTCCTGGTCTCTAATCCAGGCCTACCTATTGCCAACACCTACGCCAATGCTTCTTCCAGACCGGCTATCACAGACATCCTTTACTGTCTCCTCCTCAGACCTGTGGACTCCCCACCTGCTCTCCACTCTTTCCCCTTTCTTCTCCTCACCCATTAATGGTGGCACTAGATGGGACGTAATCGTGGCATACTTCTCATCCTGTAGGTGCATCATTAATGTCTATCACAATGGCACTATCATGGCCCAATACTCTCCTCCTCCATGACCACCTCCTTCCCTCTCTCATTAACTTCCTCTCTTCTCCTTCTCCTGCTACTCATATGTCCTCCTCTCCACCATCTATTAGGGGAGTATCATGCCCCTGTACACCCCCTCGGAAAATGTTCAAAGGCAGTACCCAGCTTCACCTAGATACCCTGCATGCCTGCTCTGCTGTCCAACACTCCCCTGACATCTTTCTCCTTCTTTAAGACTTTGACCTCGACGTCCACGTCCTCACCGAGACGTGGTTCCCAGCTCTGCCACTGCTTTTGACACACTTCTTCCTGAGGGCTACAACATGCTCTCCAAACACAGACCCAACCGGCCTGTAGGTGGAGTGGCCCTGATTTTTCCTGAGTGGGTCCCCACTTCTGTCATTGCTACTCAATCCTACTCCTCTTTTGAAGGCCTCGTCTGTAGGCTTGGGGTCTCTCCTACTTCCTCACTCACCTTTGCTACCATCAACAGGTCCCCCAGACCTAGCCCTCTCTTCCTCTCTGAATGGGCTGATCTCATCTCCTCCCTCTTGACCTCTTATTCCAAACTTCTCCTCCTCTGTGACTTCAACATCCACCTCGATTCCACTGATGCAGCCACCTCACAGTTCTGTGATCTCTGTGACTCCCCCCTCTCACTATTCTTCCTTCCGTTTTGACCTACTCAGCCGGACACACCTTGGATGTCTTCATCTATGGAGACATCCCTCTCTATAATTCTGTCACCACCCCCCTCTCCTGCTCTCACCACTCTCTCCTCCCGCCTGGGGCTCCTTGGCCCTCTGTCTGTGCTGCCCACATGCCCGCACTGCTAGTCTCCTTTGCTGCATTTGACCGATAAAGCGATTGTCAGTCACTGCTTTTGCTTCCACTTTAATCACCACTGGTACCCCTCATCTGACTCTCCTATTCACTCTGTCCTCTGTAACCTCCACCTTTCAAACACCCTTGACATCCTTGCCCCTGTCATGAGGATCCGCCTGAAACCTGCCTCCAAGTGCAACAGCTGGTATGAGTCTGATCTAGCTTGCCTGAAACATAAGTGCAGAGTAGCTGATGGAAGTGGCAGACCTCAGGTTCATCCTCTGATAAACGGGCCTGTCCCCTGCTCCAAAGGCAATATCCGTTCCAAGAAGAGGACCCGCATCCACGTCTTCATCTCCGGAGCCACTAACATGGCTGAACTTTTGAAAATCTGTGGGAAACGCACCAATCTAACTGCAGTCTTCACCACCATCCTTCCTTCCCAGGCGCTCTGCATCGCTTTGGTCTCCCACTTCACATCTAAAACTCAGGACATCCTGTCCTCACTCTCCATCAGCCCCACTCTCGCTCCCCTGCCTCCCTTGGCCCCCCTCCCTCTCTTCCCTCTTGCCCATAGCACCTGATGAGGTCTCTAAAGTCGTCTGCTCTATGAAGGTCTCTTTCAAACAGGTGCTCCCATGCTCTTCTAAAACCATTAGGTACAACATCTCCTCTCTCACCCCAGCTCTTGACGATTTGTGTAACAACTCCTTTACCACTGGCTCTTTCCTTCTATCCCTCAAGCACTCTCTTGTGTGCTCTCTCCTAAAAAAAAAACATTTTCTGACCTTTCCTTCCTGCCTGGCTAATTATTTCCCCATTTCCACCAGCCCCTTCTTGGGTAAATTCCTGGATTAGTTGGTAGTCCCCCCACTGACCCTTCATACTGAACTCGTTGGTTGCCTCAATGACCATCAATCTGGATTCCGGGCATCCAGAGGCACGGACACTGCTCTCCTGAACACAGTGAAGACATGCTTGCAAATCTTGACTCTATCTCTCCTGCTGTCCTCATCCTGCTCGATCTTGCCTCTGCCTTCGACAAAGCCAACCATTCTATCCTCATAAAAAGGCTCTGTGATATCCTTGGCATCATGGACCGGGCACTGGATTGGCTGACCTCCTTCCGCACCAACCGCCCTTCCCAGTTGCTACTGGGCCCTTTCTCCTCCACCACTCTCCAACTGTGGCGTCCACCAAAGCTCTATCCTTTCACCATGGCTCTTCAATATCCATCTTGCCCCTCTTGCTCACTTTATCTCCACTTTCTCTCTCATTTCCAGTTTTATGCTGACAACACTCAGCTTGCCTTCAGGTTTCGCTCCACAATTGCCTCTCTTATCCCCAAATGACTGCTATCCAGACATGGTGTGTGGCTACTAACCTCTGTCTTAATGCCCGTAAGACAGAGATCCTTCTTATTGGGATACCTGTATCCTGTTTCCATCCTACCTTCTGGACGCCCTCCTGGGGCCTTCTACATTCACCATCCTGTGGGTCCAAAAACCTTCTTAAATACCTCCCTGGTTGTTAAGATGGATTTCTGAACCCTGACCTGGTGGGCAGAGGTTCAGAAGGCCACCCTTGTTTCTTAGAATAGGGTAACCTTCTGGACAAGCCAGACCAATGAAGGTAGCATTGGCAGCGGTCAAGACTAGGTTTCAGGAGGGGTGAGAGTCATCGAAAGCCCACAGTAAGCACACACAGTTAACAACACTACAAATTACCCTGTCAGGTGTATATATCAAAATACATCTACATTTATTAAAGGCCTTTTAAGTCAAACACAAAGCAAATATCAGCAGTAATAACTAAGCCAACATAACACTACTATTAAACATTTATACAGGTACTAATGGCCTAAAGGAATAGTGCACAGTAAGGGTCCACAACCTGTGAAAAAAGGGAGCATACAGTGCAAATAACGTTTAAACTGTCCTTCGCTTATCAAACCCTAACTGAGAGGCAGTCCAATCCCTACGATGAGAGGAGCCTTGTGCTCAAAAGAACTTTCGCTGCTGGTGCTCTGTAATGCGTGTGCGAAAATGAGCTAAAAACATGGTGCCGGTGTGCAGCCATTTTGGACATTCACTTCCAAAACTGCACTAGTAGTCTATGTTTCTGTGAACTCAATTAGCAGACACAAGTTCAGCCACGGTTGCAATTTGTATATTTCGAAGCAGATGAGCTCATTATGGAGGATAGTTGGTGTATTGTTCAGGACGCACCAAGAAGGGAGTCAGTTGTGCAGGTGCAGTGATAAGGGGTGCTGGGAACGAGCATGCGGGTGACAAACTGGGGTTTTCCACTGTGTGCTCCCCATGCTTGCTGTCTGTCCTTTGGCCGGGGACGGTTGGCAACTTTAGGTGGGTGGGGATTTGTTCCCCATAAGAGAAGAGGTATCCGGGTAGTAGATTGAATTGGAACCTCTGCCCAACTGCATTGGGACTAGGTAGTGTCGTAGTGGCTGAGATTATGTTTTCTCCTTCGACTGCACTAACGATGATATAACTTGTCTATCCTTTTTTTTATTTTTTTATTAATTTTTAAAACAAATATCTTTATTGGTTTTTCAACAAATAGTGACCGACAAGGATCATTGATAAATCAATGCAATATGCACAATCCAAAAAAAACCCAACATAACATTCCCAACTTTCCCGCCCCACCCCCCTCCCTCCGAGACCTCAGGTACATCAGTTTTACCTTCTGGACCTCGCGCTGGGCCGGGACACTCCGTACTGACCGATGTGCTATCTGGGGCCACAGGGTGGAGCAGTGGCACTGTCAACGCCACCCAACGGAGTAGTTCATCACTGGAGTCCAGCCTCTGTACCTGAATCACTGTCTCCCAAGCCGCGGTCTCAGCGGCAATCCATCTTTTGAGATCACCCCACCAAAGGGCCTCGCTTAGGCCTCCGGCGCTTTTCCATCCCATGGCTATGCGTCTTTTCGCTGTGATGTATATCAAGTCTTTGAGTTTATTTAGGGGCTTATTCTTACTGTCTCATTTATACCTTCCCAGAATACAGGCTGCTGGTTCGTGAATTTCCACTTCAATCTCCGCGTTTGCAACCCTCCCCTTCACCTGGGCCCAGAACCTCTGGACCGTCGGGCAGCCCCAGAACATGTGGGTCATTCCCGCCCTTCGCTCATTGCATTTGGGGCATATCTGGGTTGTGGCTCCTTTGAACCTTGATATGGCATCAGGTGTGAGGTAGGCCCTGTTGGTAATGTACAGTTGGATGAGTTGGAGACGGGCATTTCTAGAAATTTTCTTATGGTAGTGGGTTACTCTCTCCCATGCTTTGTCCTCAGATTCAAGGCCCAATTCCCTCTCCCACCTCTCTCTGCATTTAAGTTCTTTTTTGGTGGTGCCCTGCAGTAGGGCTTTGTATAGTCTGAAGGCTGCGTGGCCCCCCTCAGCAGTGTCCAACATCGACTCAATGATATCGTTCTCCATGATTTGGTCGGTGGCCTCAGGCCATCTGTCCTTCATGGCCTGTTTCACTGCTCTGTGGAGCAGAAACTGGCCTGTGGGCAGGCCTGCGGACTCGCTGAGGTTACTAAATGTCATGAGCTCCTGTTCGTAAATGAGGTCTCCTAGTACTGCCACCCCATAGGGTTCCCACTGAGTGCGTATTTCTGTGTGTCCCCATGAGAGATTAGCCATGACTGCCGCAATGGGGATCTGCGGGGAATATGGGTCTGTCGCCCCCACTGATTTACAGGTCCGCCTCCAGAGCTGGGATCCAAGTCTAACCAGGTATGGGTAATGTCTCAGGGCCCCCTTGTCAACCCATAATAAGTCTCGGAGCAACCGACGAGGCAGAGCTGGTTGGAGGAGTTGGGTACCAGAAGTGGTTTCATCTGCCATCCAATGCGTCACATGCCTTAGTTGGCTAGTCAAGTAGTAAAGTTCGAAATTAGGGACCTTTAAACCCCCCCTCTCATATGGTCTATGGAGAATGTCCAGCGCCACCCTGTGCCTACCTCCCTGCCAAAGGAACCCCCTGCAGAGTTTGTTTATGTCTCTGAAAAAGGAGCAAGGGATGTTCAAGGGGACGTTGGAAAAGCAATGCATTAATCGGGGGAGTGCCACCATTTTGAGGAGACCCGCCCGCCCAGCCACCGAGAGAGGGATCTTACCCCAGAATTGCATAGATTTTTCAAGGGCATCTTTGGTCCTAACCGTGTTGAGAATGTGTTCGGTGCTAGGGTTACGGTGTATGGTAACACCCAAGTATCTGAACAATGTCACCTGCCATTGAAGGTCTAAAGGGGGCAGGGATCTATGCTCCTCTTTGTACAGTGCGGCGAGGGGATATAGACAGGACTTATCTTTATTGATCTGAATGCCCGTGTGTTTGTGGAAACCATCTAAAGTCTCTAAAATGTAGGGCAGGAGATGCTCCGGGTTGTGCAGTTACAGCAGCATGTCGTCCGCATACATAGAGACAAGGTGATTCTCCCCGTCGAGTTTGATGCCTCCGTCTTCGTACTCCTGCCGGAGATACGCAGCTACAGGCTCCGCAGCAATAATGTATAGAATAGGGGACAGTGGACAACCCTGCCGTGTGCCTCTGTAGAGGGGCCATTTTTCCGAGTATGATTTATTGGTGTGCACTCTGGCCATGGGATTGGTATAGACCAATTGGGTCTATTTCAGGAAGGCGGGTCCAATCCCCATCCTGACCATGGTGGCATATAACCATTCCCATCTCACCGAATCAAAGGCCTTGGTGGCGTCTAGTGACGCCACAGCATATTTCTGAGGCCCTCGCTCGGTGCTGTATATTATGTGGTGTAACCTGCGCAAGTTTTCGGTGATAGAGCGCCCAGGCACATAGCCAGTTTGGTCCTGGTGAATCAATAGGGGGATCGCTCTACGTAATCTATTAGCAAGGAGTGCAGTCAGTATTTTGTTATCCACATTTAACATAGACCGTGGTCTATATGACCCACAGTCCGTCCCATCTTTTCCCGGTTTCAGCAGGGGGATTATTATGGCTTCTCTCATGGAGTCGGGGAGGGTACCGCGCTCGTAAGCCTTGTTGTATACCTGTGCTAGCAGTGGGGCAAGGGTCTCCTCATATGTTTTATAGAATTCCCCGGGTAAGCCATCCATGCCCGGCGCTTTCCCAGATGGTAAGGATCTAATTATTGCTTTTACTTCGTCGGGGGTGATTGGGTCGTCTAGGGCTTCAGCCATCTCTGAATCTATTTTTGGTAGCTCTATGTTATCCAGGACGTCCTCTATCTCGGTGTCAGTGGGGGGCAGGGTCTTGGAGCATAGGTCACGATAGAACTTAGAAAAGACCGAGTTGATCTCTGCCTGAGTGTACGCTGTGGCAAATGGGAGTCCTAGGGATTTCCTTTTTGTAGAGCCAGGCTAAGAGTTTACCGGGTTTATCTCCCAGCATGTGCGTTCTTTCAGTGTGCTTAGCGTAACTTAGTTTCCCCAAGATTTCCCAGTGTGACAGGCAGGTCTGTCGCAGTTTGGTCATTTCCTGTAGATGTTCTGGAGTCGGATCTGTCCTGCTCTTCAGCTCCCCCAACTCCCTTTCCGCCCCCTCCAGGGAGTTAGTGATGGACCTCTGGGCTCCCCCACCGCGGCTATCATCTCCCCCTCATGACTACCTTATATGCCTCCCACGCGGTACAGACGCATTCAACACTGTCCAGGTTGTTTTGCCAGTATTCGTCGGTACTGTATTTTATATGTTTGCGAAAGGCTGCATCGAGCAGGGCTTCGGCCCTAAGTCTCCACGTGGGATTCGGGGGTCTGGGTGGGTATACTTCCCAGGTGGCCAACATGGGGGAATGATCTGACAACACCCTTGGCAAATATTGTGCTTCACTAAACGTGGCTTGCTGCCCCAGACTGACTAGAATATAGTCCAGTCTAGTGTGGACGTTGTGTGGCGGGGAGAAGAAGGAAAATTCTCTTCGCTCAGGGTCCTGTTCCCTCCACAGATCACATAGTGATAGCTGGCTTATTAACTTAGATAATATCTTGGCTGGGGGGGGATGGGCGGGAGTGTTTAGTATCAGACCTGTCTTTGAGTGGATCAAGTGTGCAATTATGGTCCCCCCCCACAAATCATGGTGCAATTTACATAGGGGCTCAGTCGCGAAAACTGGGAGTGGAAGAAAGTGGTGGCATCATGATTAGGAGCATAAGTACTAACCAGGCATAGTTCCTTCCCTTCCATGGTACCTTGCACAAGCGCCATCCTGCCCTCGTCGTCCGTTCTGGTGCTCACCACTCTGAATGGGATGTTCGGGTCGATCCAAATCAGGACCCCTCTTGCATAAGAGGTGTAGGAGGAACCGATCAGGGTTCCTCACCATGTTTTGGCTAGCGCCTTCAGTTTTTCCGTCGTCAGGTGTGTTTCTTGAAGCATAGCAATTCCGACCTTGCATCGTCGCAAATATGCGTGTATCCAGCGTTGTTTCACAAAGCTGTTCATGCCCCTGACGTTCCACGTCATTACTTTTATTTTTTCAGCCATAGGCGCCGTGGTGTCCGTTGCTCCGCCTCGGTCGAGGTCCTGTCGATGCTGTATCTGTTGTGCAGGTATCCTGAGGTCTCGGTGTTTTTTGTCCAAACTTCCCAACGTGGGTGCTAACTCTACGTTTCTCCCTCCCATTAAATAAACTTCCCAAACATAGAACTGGTCCAGCGAGGTGACCCTCGTTCTGACTGTCCCGTTTCCGCTCATTAGGACCAGGCATGGTTTTCGGGTGCCCTACGGGCGGGTAAACGTACCCTGAAAAAGAAACTCCTGGGGGGTTGGGGGAGCACTTGCTTCGGTTTCCGCAAGTAGGATCATATCAGCCGATTAATAGGCTAGGTCTTTCTGCTGATACGCAGTTGTATTAAGAAGAGTTCTCCTGCGGCTTTTGGGAGGCAGTTCGGTGCGGCTTCCGTCTATTGTCTTCAACGTCGAGTAGTTGCTGTCTGTCCATCCAGTCCCGTGCTTGTTCCGGGGTGTCGAACAGGAGGGCCCTGTTGTTGTGTATTACCTTTAGTCTTGCAGGGTATAGAAGCATGTACCGCAATCCTGCTGCTTGCAATCTGGCTTTTGTATATATGAACTGAGCTCTGCTCATCTGTACTTGGAAGGTGTAATCGGGATAAATCGCAATCTTGGCGGTGTCCCTCTTGATCTGGCCACCTGATCGTGAATTCGCCAAAATGACCTCTCGGTCCCTGTAATTCAGTACTTTCGCTATCATGGGCCTTGGTGGACCACCTGATGGTGGTTTCTTGGCAAGTGACCTATGAGCCCTCTCTATGGAGAAGCCCAGCAACAGCTTTTCTGTGCCACTCTCCTGCAGCAGGAGGTTCTCCACGTAGTTGGTGGGATCTGGGCCTTCAATGCCCTCCGGCAGGCCGAGAAGCCAGATGTTGTTGCGGCGAACCCTACCTTCTGCCTCCTCCGCTTTGTCCTCCAAGTTCTTGACTCTCTGCTGAAGACCATCTACGTCGTGTAGGAGTTGGGTTTTTGCTTCCGTATTTTGGCGTACCTTGGTCTCCAGCGCTTCGGTCCTGCCAGCCAAGGAGCGGACATCCTGACGTAGGAGGCCCAGATCCATAGCCACGGCATCAATTTTGTTCACCATTGTTGCTTGGAATGTCTTAATGGCCTCCAGTAGTTGGGTGTTGCTAGGTTCAGCCGCCGTTACAGTGTGGCCGGTTTCCGTCTCAACAGATGCCGTGTCTGAGGCCTCGGGGTTGGGGAGTCCGTTGGCCGTGAAAGTGTCTATGGTGGTCTGGTGCTGCTTGGACCTAGCCCCCTTTGGCGTCGATTTGTTCGAGAGCGACATTCTCCTGGATCCGGCTACGTCTGTGGGCTTCAGGCGCTGAGGGCTGTTGCGGTAATGTGCGCTTTCTTTTGTGGCCTCGAGTGAGGCTCGCGGCTTCGAGGTGTGGAGGCCTGTGTCGGGCCTATCGTCCACAGTCCCCCGGGTGTCTCGGTAGCCCATACAATGCCGCCGATGCTCCGTTTGGCAGCTGTGCCTCCCAGTCGCTCTTCCTACTCCTCTCAGGAGCAGTTGTGCGGGTTTGTAGTCTCGCGGTCCTTTGGGATGGTGCTGGGTTCCCCGGGCTTAGTGTGTGAGAGCCGCCATCTTGGTTCCTCGCCGAGCGGTTATCCGCTGGCGGCCAAAGCAAGTCTTTCGGGCTTACACCCTCGAGTGTGGAGGGTCCTGGTGCTTCCCGCAGGCGTCCGCAACAATCGTGGTGCTTCGTAGGGTCTGTTGAATGTTTCAGAGCCGTAGAAAACAGCTTATAAATGGCACATCTAGCAGAGCTCGCCGAAGTCGTGTTCTCTCTACATGGCAGTTAGCCACACCCCCCCACTTGTCTATTCTTATTCATGTATATGTCTATGTATAACCAACCCAATTAATTTACCTGTGCATGTTTATATCCTATATGAATAAAGGGCCTGTACAGAGCCGAGTGTATTGTAACTATTGGTCTAAGTGTTTGTTAGTGCCTCCCTGAGTCCAATAATGTTATGGTCAGTGTAATAAGATGAGTGGTCTTGAGTCCCTTACAGGTGACAGAAAAGCAAACAATGTTGGTGCTGTGAGCAGGGTATTTTTGCTGTTATTGAGGCCAAAGAACCTGATGAATTGGGAGCTTAGACTCAGAAAGGCGATTTTCTTTGTGCTTTTGGGACGAAAGTGGGTGTGTTTTGAGGTATTGTTAGGGGACTTGAAACATTAATTGACACTGAGTTCCCCATTTAGGAAAAAAGGAAGCTGTGCAGGCAGAGACTGTCCAGAGGTGACGATCTCAGGGTGGACAAAGAATCCATATGATAAATTGGCACAGACGTGGGCGTGTGGCACAGGTTTGATGAAGACCTGGGATACGAGTTTAGGAGAGGTGAGTCTGGCCAAGGTAACTGGGTGCCTGCAACAGGTGCCCGTGGAAAAGGGAAAGGAGTGCTCCGCCTTCGGTAAACAAGGGTGGATTTTATTACAGACATTTAGAAGAATACACCAACAGAATGTAAAATTACAGGCGCATGTTTTAAGATTGGAAAAGGAGCTGGCTACTGAGAAACAGATTGCGTTAATGCAGCAGCTTCAAATGAAGTTATATCATGACAAGGCTGACAAATATCAAGCAGTAGCCAAGCGAGCAGCTGTGAGAGTCGCCCAATATAAATATCAAAAGAGAAGAGGCAGGGTGAACACCTGAAAGGTAACAACAGTAATTGAATCCGAGGGGGTTGATTGGGACCCTGATCAATGGGATGGAGACATATTTGACAGTACGAGTTCAGAAAGTTGGTCGGAAAGGGATGTGCCGTCCAAACTTGACCGTGGGCGGAAAGAAGTGATGGTTAAACCAGTCATGCGAAGGCGAGCTGGGACAATTCTGAATAATCCAGCAGGTGGGTTAGTAGATTTGACAATGTTAGAGGATTACACTCAGCAGGAGGTTGGGGGAAATAATCAACCGATTGAAATAGAGGGTTAGTGAACCTCTGTTGACATGGATGGTCTGATTATTTGATGGTGGTGCAGCGGGTTTTGTTTGTGGAAACAACAGATGCAGCAAAGTTTCTGCTATTGCCACAGGAAACACATTTTCAGGAGGTTTTGCGTGCGGTACCATGTCATGATGAGGATGGGCTAGAAACGCAGTTGTTGCTATTACAGTTAACTGCACAATGGGGTAATCGCAAGTATCCAATTACATCAGACTGGCCTAGTGAGGAGAAGAAATGGTACACATTGAGAGAAGTGATTCAGAAGCTTAGAGAATATG
The DNA here is from genome assembly GCF_040938575.1 of Ambystoma mexicanum. NCBI lineage: Eukaryota > Metazoa > Chordata > Amphibia > Caudata > Ambystomatidae > Ambystoma > Ambystoma mexicanum. The sequence continues at coordinate 434,393,791 of NC_090925.1, read as the reverse complement.
ATTTGAAAGAAGCAATCCATGTTGAGACTCCCGAACATATGAGGGTAGTAGCATTATCATCTCAGCCCAAAATACCATTATTCTAACTGCTCGTCTGGCATACAAACAATTCATCATGACCCTGCTGGTGGGGATGACTGGTACAATAGCGGATGAAGTGGTGGATGCTTTCAGGCAATTTGCCGACCTAGGGGAATGGGATAAAGACAGAAGAAATACCCAGAGAGAGAGAAAAGAGAGGGGCATAGTGACAGATGAACCCCTGGAAGAAGGTTCGAAACTGAGATTCTCATGTATCCAGAAAGGATATTTTTTTTGCGCTACTAAAAGATGGAGTACCGCGGGAAGACATTGATGAAATCGAAACCCGAGAAATGTATCCTCTCTATAAAAAGAGAGGGCTAGAAAGAAAAGAGTGGTACAAGCAAGTGAAAAGGAAAGATGTGAATAAATCCAATGGTGGAGAGGTTCCTTCTGCACTGCCTGAGGAGGAGGTGGATGAGGAGTCCATGGGGACGCCTTTACCATATCAGCCAACTTATGCTGAGTTACAGAAAGTTGTGAGTTTAATGTTGGAGACGGAATCCAAATACGCACATTCAAAAGACGAAGAGGATTGTGGACAAACACTGGTGGCGGCTGCGCGACTTAAGGTAGACAGACGGCCTCATGTGAATGTGAAGGTATTCTGGCAATCAGTGAAATACGTAAGAGGTTTGCACCTTAATTGATACCGGGGCAGAGGCCTCATTGATTAACAGGAATCCTTCAAGGTTTAATGGCAAGCATTGCACCATTACTGGATTAGGAGGTAAAGAGACCCCTGCAATCCAAACCAGAGTTGGCATGAAATTTGGGAATTTGAAGAGGAACAAATACCAAGTGCTGATTGTCCCCATACCAGAATACATTATTGGCTTTGATATTCTGGAGGGGTTGACACCAGGGTTGGAAGTTAAAACATATCAATTTGGGGTGAGTGCCTTGACGTGTCCTTGTAGGAACATTGAAAATGCCCCCCTGTGCAGGTTCCCTTAGCCACAAAACAGGTGTCTGTGAAACAATATCGGATTCTTGGGCGGCAGACAGAGATTTCAGACACCATTAAAGGATATGTTGAAGCAGGTGTGCTATGACCTTTGACCATGGCTTGGAACAATCCGCCCTGGCCGGTTAAGAAGCCGGACGGAAGCTATAGGATGACTGGATTATCATGAGTTGAATAAGTACACTCCTCCCTTAGTCCCTGCAGTTCCAGATGTGGTTACTTTGATTGAAAATGTACAAATGTTCAAAGGAACCTGGTATGCGGTAATAGATCTGGCGTATGCATTTTTCACAGTACCGATTGCGGAAGAATGCCAAGAGCAGTTTGCATTCTTTTGGAATAGGAGGCAGTATACGTTTCAATGTTTGCACATGGGGTATATGCATAGTCCGACCATCTGTCAGCGGCTGGTGGCAGAACGTTTAGATAAAATTACGTGCAAACCTGATGTGCTGATTTCACACTATGTTGATATTTTGATACAGGGAAAGGATGAGCAGAGTGTGTGGATGCACCTAGACCTCATTATCGAGGATCTGAGAAAGGAGGGATGAGAAATTAATAAGACAAAAACCCAAGGTCCCGCAGAGACCCTGATTTTTCTGGGGATTCAGCGGCATAATGGGCATTGTGAAATGGTGCCAAAGGCTAAACAAAAGATCCTTGAGATTTACACACCTATGAATAAGAAACAAGCTCAACAGTTCATAGGTTTGTTTGGATTCTGGAGACAGCATATACCACATTTGGGGCAGATTCTGGTGCCCCTTTTCAAAGTGACACCAAAGAAGTCCAAACTTGTATGGTATTTTTTGCTAGTTGAAATGCTCTCTCTTGTTCCTCTCCCCACTCAGAGAGTGCTGGATGTATGGCCCTTGAGGGCAGGGGCAGTGGAGTTAAATGTGTCGGTACAGGAAAACGATGCAAATCGGAGTATGTGGCAGAAACAGGACCAAAAGCGTGTTCCCTTGGGGTTGTGGAGTTGTAAATTAGCCGACGCTAGTGACTGATATACTCCTTTTGAAAAGCAGTTGTTGGCATGTTATTGGGCTCTTGTGGATACCCAACAAATGACAGTGGGTCACGATGTATTGATCCGACCGAAAATTACGATCATGCAGTGGGTACTGAGCTCTCCTAAAACCCATCGAATACAACATGCCCAAGAAGCGAGCATCATTAAATGGAAGTGGTACATTCAAGATCGTGCCAAAATGGGAAAGGGGGGAATTGCAAAGTTGCATGAACAAGTGGCTGGTGTTCCGTTGGTTGATTTTGAACCTTCGGAGGAGGCTGAGGTGAGGGAGTCTCCTATAAAATGGGGAGTCCCGTACGGAGATATGACGAGTGAACAAATTGAGCATCCATGCTTTACTGATGGTTCCGCCAAATATGTGGGGACTGAGCGACACTGGAAAGCCATGGCGTATAATCCCAAAATGAAGAAAATATTGACCACATCAGGGAAAGGGAAGAGTAGTCAATTTGCAGAATTGTATGCAGTGTATCAGGCATTGAAGCAGGAGATGCCTGGTTGTTGTTATGTATCCACCGACTCCTGGTCAGTGGAGAATGGGCTAGCTGTTTGGCTGCCAACATGGCAGAAGAACGGATGGAAGATTTATGCGAAAGAGGTGTAGGGAAAGAGTTGTGGCAAGATATTGCTGAAATGGTGATGCATAGTACAGTAACTGTATCATGCAGACGCCCATTGCGCAACAGACTCATTGGAACGTTGGTTCAATTCTGTTGTGATGAAGATGCCAAAATTTCAGTCATGGACACAAGGTCTGAGGAAGATGATCTGGAAGGGCTTGCTAAGTGGGCAGACCAGAAAAGTTGGCATCTCGGAGAAAAGGCTAACAGATGGGCACAAGATCGAGGAATTAGTCTTCTGTCAGGGATTGTGAAAACCGTGATTTTACAATGGCCAGTGTGCCAACATCACAAACAGAGGTCTATCCCACATATCATTCAGGGTACATTGAAACAAGGTATATTACCTGGGAAAAATCTGGCAGATCGATTATATCGGTCGAATTACGATTAGCAGAGGATTCCAATATGCTTGTACAATTGTGGACACATATTCCGGATATTTGATGGTTATGCCATGCAAGAAAGCTGCCCAATTGAATACATTAAATTGTTAGATCGAGTAGCAGTGATTGAAGACTATTTTTGAGAAAAGGGGGTTGAATGGATTTTTCACGTCCCCTATCATTCTGAGGCTTTGGGATTGAGTGAGAGAATTAATGGCTTGTTGAAGGTACAGTTGCGGACAACCGGTGAAGGTAGTCTGAAAGGGTGGCTTGAACGGGTTTTGGATGCAGTGCAAGTGTTGAATAATAGACCAATTGCCAATGGGGAGGCCCTCTTGATGTGTATGTTAAAGCCAGATTTACAAATGAAACCGAATAGAGTTGTTGAAACCTTGTTGTATTGGGAAATGTCACCTGGAGCGCTAGCTGCTTATCGAGCAACATCAGAGTCAGCAGGGGTGGATTTACATGCAAGGGTAGATATTAGACTGGAACCAAGGGGAATCTGTGTGATTGACACAGGAATTGGAGTGCAAATTCCATCAGAACACATGGGATTAATTGCCCCTAGGTCCAGGTTAGCATTAAGAGGAATCCATGTTTTGGGAGGGATTGTTGATGCCGACTACCAAGGGGAGATGAACGTGATTTTGATCAATAGTGGAGAGAACATGCTACCTATCCATAAGGGTGATAGGGTGGCACAATTTATCATTGTACCTGTAAAATTGTCTATTCTGAACGGAGAGCCGCCCACTGTGATAACTACACGTGGGGACAAAGGTTTTGGCTCATCAGACAAAATGGTTCTGGGAGCAAAAGTCTGGGTTGAGAAACCTAGTGGTCCGCCGGTTTCCGGCAGATGTAATCGCAGCAGGAGAGGAAATGGAGTCATGTTCCCGCAGACAAATGTTATTTACGTGAGTGATGTACTCCACTGTTATATTGTTTTCTTTTGAAATTTTGTTTTCAAACCCAGTTCATGGTGTTTGCACTTGAGGATGTGTGTGGACTCCATTCCGGAATATTCGGGGACATGCGACAAATGATGGCAAGTGTCTCTATGTTGCAGCTGAATTCAACGATCTGGATGATGAATGATGACCTTGATGTTACCATGACGCCTGCTGCTAATTCCACTACAGAGTATCGTGGCTCTTGGAGGAAGCGTTGTGGGAATGATGTTTTGCCCACTTCTGCAGTTTCCTTGTCTTGTGTATGGCATGGCTATGCTGCAATTGTGGGTCAACCTGAGAATATATGGGTCTGTTTTTGCTAAACAATACACATTTCTGTTTGGCTGATGATTCTGCAAATTTAACTTCGAAGTGCCTTGTGGCTGTGCCTACGCTGGCCCCTGTGTTGAGGCATGTTTTCGGAGTACTGCATAATGACTCCCTCGTGGAGGATTCGGATGTCAGAAATTATTTTGCCGTCCATGAATACTGCCAATTTTGAGCTGACACTGATCGCAAATGGAGAAATGACTTGCATTTTCACCTACAATATTGCTCCTGCCGATGAGTGCTAATGACTTGTGATCCGCAGAGCATTGGTAAATGTCAGCAACTAGACCCGACTGATGCTCAAAGTGGTACTGAGTTTGAAAAACGCTGATGTGTCTAGTAACATGTTGTGTAATTTTACTGTTTTGGCAGTCAGTCACATTTGCATTGTTAAGATCCCTGCTGGTTGGCTATTTTCCTGCGGTAATAGTACCTATTCCTATATTACGCCTAACATTTCTGGTGGCCCTTGTGCCTTGTCATGCCTTAGTTTAATGGTATTTCCTTTGCAACCTACTATTTCCCACTCTACGCATGCTGTTCACCATATTGGTTTATCTCCTGATTGTGATTCTAATGTGCGGTTGTGGTATGAAATTGAAGTGTTAGCGCTGGCCATTTCGTTAGTGGGGTTATTCGGGTTAGCTCCTGAGGGCTATAAATCCTTAATTAAGCTGGCTTGTGTGGTGGTGAAAGGGCTTAATGAGACCTCTCAAGCTTTAACTGAGCTGCTGTTAGACCACAAGAATTTTAGAAAAGCTATTCTGCAAAACAGAACTGCTATTGATTATTTGTTTTTGAAGCATAATTTAGGTTGCAATGCCATGGAAAGGATGTGTTGTTTTGATTTGGAAGATCGTTCCTGTTCGATTGAGAAGCATATTGTGGGGTTGAGGGATCTCATTTCTCAAGTCACTCGAGATCAGTACGGGAACTGGTGGGATCAGATGTTCTCATGGATTCCAGGGGCACTGCGTTATGTTTTTGTTTGGGTTTTTTCAGTGCTGATGGTTCTCATTATTTGTTGTTGTATTTCATGCATCCCAAATGAGTTAGGTAGGTTTCATTGGTGTCAGAGACCAGCTTTTCATCCATTTGGATATGGAAATTGATTGTCCAAAGGGAGGAGTGTATTGCGTGTGCGAAAATGAGATACAAAACATGGCGCTGGTGTGTCGTCATTTTGGACATTCACTTCCAAAACCGCAATGGAAGTCTAAGTTTCAGTGAGCTCAATTAGCAGACATGTGTTCTGCCACGGTTGCAATATGTATATTTGGAAGCAGACAAGCCCATTATGGAGGATAGTTGGCGTATTGTTCAAACATGGACGAGCCAAGAAGGGAGACGGAGTTGTGCAGGTGCAGTGATAAGCGGTGCTGGGAATGAGTGCGCGGGAGACAAGCTGAATTTTTCCACTATTAACTGTATTTTTCCACTGTGTGCTCCCTATGCTGGCTGTCTGTCCATCCTTCGGCCGGGGACGGTTGGCAACCTGAGGTGGGCAGGGATTTGTTCCCCATAAGAAAAGAGGTATCCAGGTAGTAGATTGAATTGGAACCCTGGGTGATGAAGTCTCGCTGAGAGGGAGGACGCTCCGCTCCAGACCCCATTAGCACGTGTGATGTCTCTGCCCACTGGCCTTGGAACTGGGTAGTGTTGTAGTGGCCGAGATGAAGTTTTCCCCTTCGACTGCACTAACAGTGATGTAAATTGTCTATCCTTATTTATGTATATGTCTATGTATAACCAACCCTATTCATTTACAGAGTCGTGTGCATGTGTATATCCTTATGAATAAAGGGCCTGTATAGAGCTGATTATATTGTAACTACTGGTCTAAGTGTGTGTTATACCCTCCCTGAGTCCAAGAACCTTTGGTCAGTGTAATAAGTTGAGTGGTCTTGAGTCCCTTACACGTGACAGAAAGTCAAAACAGCACCCCACCTGGGTATTCCTCCACCCTTGCAATTATGCACCAGCTCCCCTGCACCCCCTGGCATTTCCCTTCTGGGCTCTCACTAGCACTTGCCCTACCTCGCTCCCTTCCCTATCTCCTGCACTTCTTTTCACTGCACTTGCACGTCCGAATGCCAGACCTCTATTGAATATTACTGTCTTTTGCTATTATTATTTACTTCCCTTGTTCCCTCCCCACTTTGTCTTGTGGCGCCTGGCAACGCTATTTTCTTTTATAGGTGCCTAACAAATGCTAAATAAATAAATAGGCCAGAAAAGACCAGTGATGCTGATTTGGGCATTCTTTTGCAGAAGTTAATTTTTGCAAACATTTCCAAAGTAGCTGTTTCTGGAGTTTAAGCGAGAGTGTTAGCCACGGAGATCCTTGGTGTTGATGAGGGTGAAGAAAGGGCTTGCCAGCAGCGCTGCAGGCAAAGTCAGGCAAGCAATACTCTTGGTCCAGCAAGCAATTCTGCATCATGCAAATTTCTGAGACAGTCACTGTGCATGTTATTTGGTGACCACCATACTTCCAGCGACAAGACATTAGTGCTTGGAATACCCAAACACCCTTGATGGAGGACTATTGAAGATTTAGCATCTTTGGGATTGTGTGTCAGAGCCAGAGGAGCTGAAGGGCAGAAAGGCTGTGGTCGGCTGAAGTCTGTCATGAACGATTGCTCCATTGTCCCCTGCAACAGCATTCTGCTTCTAAGGTTGGGGCCATCTTGGGAAGGTCCAGAGGAGGATGAGTATTGAACATTTGTTTGCAAATTGACACTAGAGAGGAGCCAACCACAGGAGGATATATGATATATTTTATTTGTATCGTGCCCATACATAAGTGTTTCAGAGCACGACAAGGCAAAGGAGGGGAAACAAGGGAGGACAAAACAACGATCTTACTAGGCCCAGTGACATTGAGAACTTGCAAGTGTAGGGGGGGAGGGAAGGGGGGAGTGGAAAGTGCTGAACACGTGATAGAACAACAACAGGTAGTGCAGCCAGCAGGTGGTAAGTGCGAGAGTATGGTGTAGACAACGGGTGTCTGATAAGTGCTGGAAGGGGACTGTAGGGTTGCAGGTACAGACCCTATGCAGGGGTGTTGCTAGTAGGCAGTGCAGGTGTGTTGCTGGGAGGGCAGGGATCTGGGCCTGAAATCAGATGGTAATCAGGTGCCCGGTGCCAAAGCAGAGGGATTAGCAGGGGAGAGGAAGAGTGAAGGCAGAAGCAAAGAGGAAGTTTTTGAGGTGCTTCCGGAACTGAAGATGGTTCTCGGGGGCCTGTTTCAGAGGGAGGCCCCAGTCGCGGAAAGGGATCTACCCCCAACTCGTTGCTTGGAGAAGTGACTGACCCTGAGGGAGTTGGAGGTGAAGGAGCGAAGAGCTCAAGTAGGAGTATATTTATGGAGGGAGAGGTGAAGGTATGTGGACCCAGGCCCCATAAAGCCTTGTGGACAATGCAAATGGTCTTAAATTCAATTTTAGCAGCCACTGGGAGCCAGTGAAGAGATTTCATGGCTGAAGAGATACGATCCCAGGGCTTGTGGCCAAGGACAAGTCTCGCGGGAGGATTGTCTGGCATGTTTTAGGGTGGCAGGGCAAAGGGCAGCACATGTACCTGCAGCTTCCCAGTCGGTGGAGTTCGAACCAGGGCATTTGCACAATGTCCTGGGTTGAACAATCTTCTGGCCAAATGACAGAGTCTTCGAAGGCCCAGCAGCGATGGGGCTCCCTTTTGAGATCTGGCAATTCAGCCATAGTTAGGAGCTTTAGGGAGATGGTACCTTCAAGCAGAAACTGTGATCTAGTTGTCCACCAGAACAGGGGGAAAAAGTGCCACGGTCTCTTCCTTCTGGAGAGAAAGAGCTTTGCCATCTCAGTGTCATAGGATACTGGCACAGAGCTTTGATCCTTCCACAAGCAGCAACGCCTTCAAGGAGTGCATGTGCTGAGTTCCAGTAGTAGTCCACATGAGTGGGTAAGGTGTCTGCTTTGGTACCCCACAGGTTGCAGTAAATTGAACATAGCACCCAATCGCACACCAAGCATCATTCATTATTCAACATACAATCTGGGCACTCTGTAGACACTTGGTCCGAAGAGCTCATCATTCCTATCTATGAAGGTGGTGTTGCCCTGGACCTCAGCAATAACGGGGGAATCTGTGTGAACAGTAACATCAGTACACTTTTTTGCGACCTCATGAACTATAAAATACTGAACTTTCTAGTTGTCAGTAACATCTTATATAAGGTTGTCGAGCGAAATTGCCTAATCGTTTTTTCGAATGAAAAAGATTGATTTAGAACGACTGCTCGTAGACTGCTTTGAGCAGTCTTTCTAAATCAGACTGTCCTGATATCGTGCTCCACTGTAGGTGCTTGGGATGATTGGAAACTCATGTGCCATCTGGCTCTTTGTTGAGCTTTCCATGCATGCACGGATTACATTGCGAGTAGTCAATATCACTACGCATTGGAAATGTGCAACAGTGTCATACGGTGTACAATGGCATATTCTAAGTAGCTGATACATTTAACCTGGTTTGAGATACCTTTATTTAAGGTGTACCTATTTTGATGACCCTGATGAAGGCAGCCATAAAAGTGACGAACGCCGAAACTAGTTGGTCTTGTTTTTTCAGCTGAGTTGTCTAGCATTCCTAGCTGCATAGGTAGACTTTGATCATAAGACCTAAATCAAGTCATTGTATGGTGGTGGGCCTCTTGGATCACACAATGGTGAATGATCTGTAATGAAGTTCATATGCGTTTTAGTGTGTACATACTGGAGTATGTATGATTCCAAGTTATCATTTTGAGACTGTATTTTGATTAAAGAATGATGTTTCACATGAATATAGTCCTTTTGCCCCCAAGATTCATTGCTTGCATTATGGCTTATTGCACAAAAATTATAGCATCGTTTTGTTTTAAATATACCTACACTGGAGTATTTCCTCTTGATTTGTCTATGTACCTGTCGTAGCCAGGCGCGAGAAGTCACAGGAGTGAAGTAAGTATTTTTTTGTGTGTGTAAAGGGGAGGGTGATTGTGGTGGGGAAGGGAGGAGGAGTGGGTAAAAGTGTGTTTGCATGTATGTTAGTGATGGTGGATGAGGGGGAATATGTTGCTCAGGGAAGGGCAGTGGTGGGGGACGAAAAGGGGCTCATATCCCCTGTGCGGGAAAGGTTGGGGGAGTTGTGGGATTGTCTTCCCTGGGGAGTTTAGAATGTGATATTTCAGCCTTTTGAAGACCACACAAAATTGGGGAAAGTAAATCTGTGGCTTTTGTGTTTGGCCTTCTAAATGCGGAAATGTCACATAGAACCCAAGTCAGATCAGAACCACTGGCCATATCTTGACCTTGAAGTCCCGGATCAGGAAATGCAAAAACAGGGACAATTTTTTGTGTGCTCTATACATTTCTTTATAGTATTTGTTTCCATCTAGAATTAAAACATTTTACAACTCAATCGGCTTCAAGGTGAAGGTTAAAAATAATCAAATTGGCTCCTTTAAACTGGTACGAGAAGTGAGACAAGTGTGCAACCTCAGCCATACCCGCTTCAATTTCTATATGAATGACCTCCCTACATCACCAGAGGCATCCCAGTTCTTAGACTGAATGGCTCAAAAATAAAATGCACCCACCAAGGATGGAACCCAATACAATTATAACCACCTCGGAGAATACTGCAAGACCTGGACCCTAAAGGTAAACCTTAAAAAGACAAAAATCATGGTATTACAGAATGGTAAAGCAAGAAATGTAATCTATTGCCTATATGCAAAGAGCAGTTGGCATTCGACTTATGAGACGAGAGGCTGTATATTGCTTGTGTGCTTTTTTTCCTCGGACATTGGTGATTGGATTGACTTGAAGGCGGGCGGCCCCAACAAAACCTCCACTACAGCAAGTGCTTGCAAAGGGCAGTTGGTCATCAGGAGGCAGACCGAGTGTGGCGGCACAGAATTCTTGAGCATGTGAGTGCCCTAGTGCTGCCCTGGTGCATTTGCGAATGCACTTATCTTCCTTTGGCGCACTTCCTTTGGCCAAATGACTGTCGGGATTTCCCACGCGGCCGAGGTCAAATCATAGAAGCGTCCACTTCCTTGCTCTTACGCTCTACGAAGCCGCACATCATCTTGACCGGTACATGGCGTGCCACACCCGTCTAATGCGGGCGTCTCCAAGTCAAAGCATATTAAAAAAGAACGCATAATCAAGTCCCACCACAGTTGTTGGAACAGAAAAAATTAGTGGGTTTTTGTCCTGGTTCTACTTCTATCACTATGGCAGGGGGTGGGGTAGCGATCTTCACTCTTATCTGCAAGTTTGCCTTCTATCTCTGTAGGTTTTGATAACAACAACTCACTTCTAAACCTTTGCCAAAACCTGCAGCAAGAGTCGCAGGAGGACATTGAGCCTTTTCCCCACTCGGAGCACGCGGGGAGTGAGGACAATATCATGTGCACTAACCTGTCTGCCTCTCCGGATTTATTTATTTTATTTATTTATTATATTTGTTAAACACCCAAACCCTCAGGTATCACAGTGTTGTTGCAGACATCTTACAATAAAGTTCAAACAGTATTCCAAATACAATACATAAAACATTGATACAAAGAAATACATAGGTTAATACATTGCATGGTCACTTACACTATATACAATTTCTGGTAATAGTCTACCCTGAGGAGGCATCTATCTGGGCCAGCGGAGAATGAATATTGTGTTTGTGGTTAGATTAGTACTGGTTGAATAACCTGATTTGTAATCGTTTTTTAAAACATTGGAAGGAGTCTTCATTTTTAATGTTTAACGGGAGCTTGTTCCAGAGTTTTGGGGCCATGACTAGGAAGCTGCTGCCTCCTGCTTGAAAACTTTTGAAACGGGGGATAGCAAGGAGCGGTTTGTTGTTGGATCTGAGTGTTCTGTTAGAATCTTTTTTGCTTATTGAGTTATTTAGATAGATGGGGTCTTTGCTGGTAAGGCATTTGTGGGTAACGCACAGTGATTTAAAGTTGATTCTAGCCTTAATGGGTAGCCAATGAGTCTCCCTCCTAATGTTGGAGATATGGACAAACTTCTTGATTCCTACGGCAGTTCGTAGTGCTTTGTTTTGCATTAGTTGTAGTTTCCCTAGGTTGGAGTTTGAGGACCCTAATAGGAGTATGTTACAGTAGTCCAACTTAAATAGTATTAACGCTCTGGCTAGGGTAATGCAGTTTGCAGGCGTGAGGTACTGGCGACTCAGGGCAATCAATTAGGAAGTGTAGGAAGTAGACTCCGATAAAGCGCTTACATGTCTGGTCTTTGTAGGTTGGGATCTAAATAAACTCCAAGGGTTTTGACCTGTTTTGATACTGTGAACAGAGAACCATCAATATTGATAAATGAATAGTCTAAATGGAGGCCGCTGATTTTGGTTTGGAAGCCCACAATGAGAATCTCCATTTTCTCATCATTAAGGCAGAGGCTATTCCGAGCTATCCAGTTTTGGATTATTGCATATATCTTGTTGATGATCATCGTGTCTTGGACATAATCTCCTGAGATCAGTATGAGGATCTGGGTGTCATCTGCAAAGTTAGTGTAAATGACACTCATGGCGTCCAGGGCCGAGAAGAGAAGATTGGTGTATGCATTATATAAGGTGGGCGAGAGACAGGTCCCTTGGGGTACCCCTATGGGGACTGGTATGGGGTTGGTCCCCTCTTTACCAATGCTTACTCTAGACGTGCGTTCAGCTAGAACGGATTAAAACCAGACGGTGGCATCTTTAGAGAAGCAGAAATCATTGGCTAGAGTAGCACAAAGTGTATTGTGGTCCACTAAGTCGAATGCTGCAGATAAATCTAACAGCAGTAGTATACAGAGTTAACCTGAGTCCCTGATGGTGTCTATCTGGATGCTCAGATCCAGGAGAGCCGTTTCTGTGCTGTGGTTCAGCCTGAATCCAGATTGTCTAGCTCCAATGAGCTGGTTTTCTTCAAGATGGGCTTGAATTTGATTGTAAGCAATTTTGTCAATGATCTTGAGCAAGAATGGTACCGTGGTTATTTGTCGGTAGTTGGTGGGTACTGTTGCATTAAGTGATTTATTTTCAGCAGTTGGCTCACCCACGCTTCTTTTATACTTGCCGGGACTGTGTCGGTGTTGAATGAGGCATTCACAAAGTTAGTAATAATAGGGGTGAGGAGATGGACACAGAGTTTAACTAGGTGGGCTGGGAAACTGTCCCCTTTGCAATTTGAGGCTTTTAACTTGTAGATAGTGTCTGCTACTGTATCTTGGGTCACTGGGGTAAATTGGAATAGCAAATTCGCATTTACCTTAGTTTTATTGAGATTGGTATTTGAATTGGCTAAGGGGTCCTGGGATGACCCAGCCTTGACTACTGAAGGCTGTTGGTGAGACCTTTGGTATACTCCCTTGGAACACTGGTGACTTTCAATCTTTCTTGGATCACTCTGAGGGACTGAAGACTCTTTTAGATGCCAATCTGTTTGTCTTGCAGGTTGTTGTCTGAATTCATCTTAGATGGATATAATATAATTCTCTTGTCTGGCATTGCCCTCTCGGGGGAGGTGAAGGGATCGCCCGAGTGGTAGCTTGTGTGTGGGCGACACGCCTTCCCTCCTTGAGAGAATACTCTGGGAGAACCATGCATACCAATCTACTTTGTGCTGTACTTGTAAACATCCCTGCACCTGGCAATAATACAGTGGTAGTTACCTTGTACGACGCTCGTTATGGAGCATACTTGGCACAACTAATGTCGTGTATCTTTGATACTATTCTTGAATGGCGCTTACAATCACCACATGGTGGCATAATAGAGGCAAGAAACTTTAATGCCCATTGTGGTCAATGGGGGTGCGGGCGTATAAGAAACACCTAATGGTATAACTGAGAGTGATAGACCATGCCCATATAGGTATCTTAAGAGGGGTTGCCAGTGGCTGAATGTATTATTCAAATTCAATCCAACACCCCTTAGTATTGGGGGTGCATCTTCTTCCTCCCAAGCTACCTGGAACAATGGCAAGTCGCCATCTTGTATTGATTATACATTTGTTCACACATCTATCTGTATTTGTGTTTCTGAATTTGTTGTTAACTCTGCATCACTGAGCCATCATGCTGTGCTTGCGGTGTCCATGCAGCTTAATATGATATCTATAAAATAATTCTTCCCGAGTGAAAGTTTCCATTAACCGACATGGAAACAGAACTGTCTGGACAGAGGCCAATATAACATGCATACATCGCTCACTGACCACTTGTGGATATTCTTCTGTAGAATTACTGCATCTCAGCCAATGAGACCTAAAGATATTAATGAAGAATCGTTGGCCCTGTCAGTATCGGAACATTGTTTGTAAATCTACCAAATCACACGTATCTCTTTTTGATTTGGCCATAAACAAGAAGAAAACATGTGTGTGCTCTATTCTCACGATCAACAGGGATAAATCCTTGGTAGAGACGGTTCCATGTAACAATGTCCCTGCAAAAATGTGGCCAAAAAATTGTAGTTTTTTGCAGGGACATTATTACATTGGACCCCGCAACTCTCAAAACCTATTTTTTTCCAAGAGGGGTGGGGGACAGTCTCGCAATCCCCGCTCCCCTTGAACCCATGTATATGGTCACCATATATAATGCTGCCACAACCTTTTCCCTGTGACATTCTGTATGGTGACCATATATATGGGGATACTATTACCGGATATCGTAGAGACTGCCAAAAGAGGTTATATTTCTGTCTTGCACAGGGGGTGTTAAAAACGCATCACTGAAAAAAAAATTGGTATCTATTTCAAACATTCATGTCTGGGGACACGGCCAATGAGATCTGTGGAGTATTGGAACTATGTATTGGGATGACACTTTGCTGCCTATGAAGCGGGACAGGCTCATCCTGGCAGTGAGTGGCAAGTCTGTTAGTTTTGATCTAGAAGATATCCTTATAGTTATCAAAAGGATTACGGACTCTAGGGCGCCTGGCCCTGACGGGGTTGCCATCATTAATGAAATCCTTACCCCTGGGCTTTCCTCATCAATGAGCTATTTGACTTTGTTGCTAAACCTGCCCAGATCATCAGGAGTTGTCAAGAATCCATACTGATTCCTTATGGACCCTTTCAACTGCTGGCTATGTTGGACTCCAGTGGGAAGATCTTTGCAGCTTACTAAGTGGATGGAGTCAACACAGCTGCTTAAACGCCTGGCTTCAGAAAAGGCTGCAGCACTTCCCATAGCATCTGGGTGCTGCATCTGCTTAAGTCGGATGCTCTTTGTTGTATGAATACCTGTGTATATCTTTGTTACATAGACTACAAAGTGGTGTTTGACATTGTATCCTGAGTTAGACTTTGGGACAAGATGGAGCATATTGGGATTGACCCCCTTCTTGTTCTAGTTTTTCAAATTGCTCCATTCTGACACATCAGTGACAGATTGACGTAGTAGGGTAATGATATGATATGATATGGCATTTGTAACGTGCCTATACACAAGTGTTTCAAGGCGCGACAAGGCAGGGGGGGGGAACAGTGGAGACAGACAGCGATCCTACTAGGGCAGGTGTCATTCATATCGCGCAAGTGCAAGGGTAAATACATTGGAATAATTTGCTACCAACACAAGGCTGCGTGCTAGCACCCCTCTTATTAAGTCTTTTTGTTGCTGATATGGACGAGGCATTGCAGACCACCCACAATTTTCCTCCTAATTTCAGTGACAAGAGCATCATATGGCTTTTGTACGCTGACAACAGTTTTGCTAGCTTAGACACCTAGTTTCTCGCAGCACTCATTGGATTCCTTATGTCTGTATGCGATATCTAAAAAGTAAAACATTAATCTGAGTAAAACTAAAGTCATGGTAATTGGATGGAGGGTGACTGGCAAACCGCTATACTCATGGCATATGGGCAGCGTGCACCTTGAGGTTGTGAATACCTATACTATTTGAGCTTGCCAGTGAGGAATTCCCCCCACTTTAACTTTTTATACTTTCTACTCAGAAATGGCAGGCAATTAAGTGTGCTCTTTACAAGTGTGGGGGCGGGGGCTGTGTTTCTATCAAAGGGATGCTACAGATCTATCACAAATGCATTATACTCAGGATCTTATATGGCCTAGAGCAAGGGTGCACACCATACGGCGCAAACACAGCAGAAATAACAGATGTTGACAACTTCATTATTGTTTATTTGTAGATATCTAAGAGAACAAAAGTACCAAACCAAGTGAAACAAAAACATTGCAGGCAGTGCTTCATTTGTACCATGAAAAAGTGATTAGGCCCTGAATTTTGGACAAAAGGTGGATGGCAAGTGGGTGCCAACTTGAATTATATTATTTGCCAATTTCTTAAATTGCAGAAGATAATTAACAAATGTACCTTTTTTCTTCATTTTTGGTATTGTGGTTATGATACAGCATGACACATAATTTGCATTGTATTACTACATGGTATTGTAGAAGTGAAATTACAATGCAATTTCTTTTTAAAGCCTCCCAAAATACAAAACAATCACAGTTAGGCGAAGAGTACACCTGGGGGTCATTTTGTAAGCATCCCTGTTCTGTTAACCACAGGCCATAAGTACTTTACTCGAGCATAATATATAATATCATTAGGACTGATAGAACTAATGCACAAGGAGGTGGTGTAGCCATAAGAGCCAAATTCAAGCACCAAATCAGGTCATGCCCTATCGAAGAACTAGTAGGCTACAAACTACTTCTAGCCAAACTCGTCGGTGACTAGAAAACCACATTTAATTTTGTGGTCATTTACAGATCACCCAACAGCAATACCCATCCTGACCTTGACATACCTTTGTTGTTAGTTCCTTTCATTAAACCTAATACCAAATGCATTATCCTTGACAACATCAATCTAGGATTTAATGATAAGCAGGATACTAAAGCAGAAGCATTAGACACTGAACTCAGACATGAATTTCACCCAACTGGTGAAGCCCCCACACACAACAAAGATTGAACATTGGATTGGATACTAACGCTTAATTCCAAAATATCCATCGAGTCGATCAAACCCCTTGATTGGACTGACCACTATAGCATACATTTCTCCCTTACTAGAAAGGGTACAAGTCCCTCAATAACTAAAGTAACAGATACTTATGAAACAAGAAATATTCGGAAATTAACAGCCGAGAATCTAGCCCCTATTATAACTAATGCGCTCGCCTCCAAAATGGCCACTAGTAATAAGTGTCCTGGCTGAGGCTTTACCACAAGTGCCTTACTACCACTATTGACACGGTAGCACCGTTAACAAACAAAACTCGACATGCTAACAAACGCACAAGTTTCTGGTTCAATGAGGAACTAGTCAGGCTAAAATGAACTAAAAGAGTGCTTGAACACATTAACAAAAATCACCTATCATAGACTCTGCCATTGTTTTTAAAATTGGCAACAAAAATTACAAAACCGCTATTATCACCCATAAAGCTAAGGCATATACCACTTGCATCAACAACGCTACCTCCAGTTCCAAAGAGCTCTTTTCCATTCTTCGGGAACTGGAAAATTCTATTCCAGTTACTACACCCGCCAACCCCAGCAAGGAATGGTGCACTACCATCCAAAATGCGTTAGCTTCCAAAATTGAATTACTTTAAAAGAAAATCCTCACAAAAAGAAAAATCCTAGCTGAAAAAAATGTGACAAGTATCAGTCTCAATAAAAACAAAGAAAATGTGAACCTACAATTCCAATTCACCCAGGTGACCCAAGACACAGTGGCAGACACTATCGCTAAACTAAAAGCCTCAAATGCAAAGGGGACAACTTCCCAGCTCACTTAGTGAAACTCTGGGCCCCCTTCCTCACTCCCGTCATTACCAACTTTGTTAATGCCTCTTTTAACACCAACACAGTCCCGGCAAGTATCAAAGAAGCATGGATGACTCCATTGCTAAAATAAAATCCCTGGATGCAAGGGTAACCACCAACTACCAACCTATAACCACAGAACCGTTTCTGCTCAAACCTATCATAAAAAATAGCCTACAATCAAATCCAAGACTATCTTGAACAAAATGAACTCCTTGGAGACAGACAATCCGGATTCAGGCCCAACCACAGCACAGAAACGGCTCTCCTGGACTTAAAAATCCAGATAGACACCATCAGGGACTCAGGCAAACTCGGTATACTCTTGCTGTTAGATCTTTCTGCAGCATTTGATTTAGTGTACCATGATAACTTATGTGCTACTCTGGCAAATTACTTCTGCTTCTCTAAAGACGCCACCCTCTGGGTGAAATCCTTTCTTGCCGAACGCACCTCTAGAGTAAGCATTGTTAAAGTGGCCGCCAATCCCATACCAGTCCCCACTGGGATTCCCCAAGGGTCCTGTCTCTCGCCCACCTTATACAATGGGCCCTGTTACCACCTTGTATGGGGTCAAAGGGTGGTCGGACCCTGGTTTGTTGCGCAATGAGAATAAAGCTAAGGGCAAACAGTGTAGCCAGCTTTTATTCCAAGTTATCTTTATTTTGGTGATACTCTCCTTGAGCAGCCCATTGAGATACTCACATATTCCGTTTGCTTATGGGTGGTACGCACAGGAAAATTGTGCTGTGTTCATAGTAAATGGTGATGTGATGAAACAGCTTATTGGCGAAGTGAGGACTGTTGTCAGACCTCAGGACCTCACACCACACATACCCCATTGTAGGAAGATTTCTCTAGCCAGGAATGTTGCTGCTCATAAGGCATCAGGAAAGAAACAGGGGCCAGCTTTGATCCATCGGGAGAATGGGCACACAACTATGATCATGTGGCAGTAGCTTTGACATACTTGAAGCATGTCTACATAATCAACATAGAGGCATTGGAATGGACACAGTGGATGAGGTCTGGCTCCTCTCACTGCCATTAGTGTATGGCCTGCTGTAAATTGCTGAAGACAAGCAAGTTAGTCATAAATTCTGCCACATGCTCCGCCAGGTTGGGACAGAGTCAATCTTCTCCAATGTGAGCAGCAAGTACATCCTTCCCCATATGGGTAGGATGATGTAGTTATGTTAGTTCTGTGTGTAATAATGATAATGGCATCACTACCTTCCCTGTGCTTTGCTGCCTCCATAGGGCGTCTGTCAGCGTATGGAGACTTAGAACGTTCCCTTCCCAACCATAATCCCTTTTCCCCTTTTGGTGCACTCCCTGCAATTCCATAATTTGTATCATTGATAATGTATCATACATTTCCTTCAACACCATTGTTCGTACATAGTTCGGCACCTGGGATGGGTGTTCATTTCTAAGAGGTCATCAAAATATGTGGCGTGTTTTGCTTCCACATCTGCTGCTAGTTGCCCCTGGAGACGGGATCCTCCTCCCTCGTGTGGGCCTGGCATTTCGCAACTGCTTTCTGCATTGGGAATTGTAACGCTTCTATCAGTGTGCCCAATAGGAGCGCACGCTGCACTGGTGACCCATCAGCACGTCAGAAGCCCCCCTAGCCAGCGTGACAGTCCAGAATGCACTGTAGACATCACGTAGGCTGAATCTGAATATACTGTCAATTCCTGGTTCGCTCCAGTGCCAGTATTAGAGCTACTAGCTCTGCAGCTTATGCTGAAAAATGTGATGGTAAGAATGCGCTTACTACAATCTTGCTTGTCCCATCCCCCTTTAGCCTCACTACTGCCGTCCCAGTATGTCTTTCTCCTGTTTTCTGGTCAATTGTTGATGAGCCATCAATATAAAGCACTTTTCCCCACTCAAGTGCATTCTCCCTTACCCTCGGGAGGTCATTATGGTTTTCTATGTTTATGGTGCAGCCATGTACATAATCATCCTCCTCTATGGGCCTGGCGATGAATGTCACTGGGTACATTAGTCGGCACCTCACTACCTTGATAGCTAGATTTGATAGGATCCCCTCATATCCCGAAGCCCTTTGTGTTGTCAGTGTACTTTTGGGTCGCAAAAAATGAAGGAGGGTGGGGCGCGCACTCCAGGTCCTGGTCAATTAAACCTGTTGCAAAAAATATATATCTTGGTTAAATCCCAAAATGGACAAGTATTCACCACGGTTAAATCCCATCTGCTGCAAATCCCAAAGATGAACAGGTATTAACAGGAATAGATCCCTTCTGCTGCAATTCAGTTGCTCAGCATTGACAGGGTTAGATCCCATCAGCTGCAGTTCTGTTTTCTGTAGTTGTTCTCCTCCAAGCGCTTTCTTATCTCAAATAACCATCAGGGAGGCTGTGTTTCTTTAACAGGTGTTACTAATTACTGGTCGTTTTAGTACTGTAAAGAGAGCATGCTCCATAAAAAGAGTGGTGCTGCATCCCATGTTAATACTCGCTGATTTCTCCACTGCAAATGCGGCAGCAGCTAGTGCCTGCTCGCAAGAGTAGCGTCCTCATCATTGGGTCTAGTTTCCTGCTGTGATATGCTAATAGTTTGTGACCCATGGTTGTTTTCTGCATCAGTACTGCAGTCATTACTACTCTGTTGGAATGTGAGAATAAGTAAAACTCATCCTGATAATCTGGGATCCCTAACACTGGAGCTGTGCATATTGCTGTCTTCAGCTCTTCAAATGCCTCAGTCATTTCCTTTGTCCACTGCAATGTACCTTCCCCTCTTTGCTTTCAGTGCACTTTACAAGGGTCTTGTGTATGTGCTGTGGTCGAACACCCATGCGCTGCAGTAATTGCAGATGCCTAAAACCTGTTACTTTTGTCTTATGGTCATGGGTTTTGGTGTCTTGGGAATTGCCTCTACTCTTTCTGGTGTCACTTTCCGCCCCTCTTGCGATATCATTTTCCCAATATAATAATAGCTCCTTCTGCCAATATTGCAGTTTGGCTTTGTATACCTTGTGCCCCTTTTCTGCGAGTACAGTCAGCATGTGCAGGGAGTCATTTCTACATTGTGTTTCTGTCTTGCTGCAGATCAAGATGTGGTCCACGTACTGTATGACAACACTTTCTAACTGTACATTGCCTAAGTCCATCTGGAGGACCCTTTTGATTATGGAAGGAGACTCGGAGTACCCTTGTGGGAGCCTAGTGTGTTCCATTTTTTATTTCTATGTAGGAATGAAGTTAAATCTTGTGAGTCTGGATGTTCGGAACGAGAGGAAATTCTGCCTCAACAATATGGTTCAAAGGGCTCAAATCCTGTATAAAACACCATGACCCCCCTGTTGCCTTTTTCACAGGGTACACCACTGTTTTGCACAGTGACTCTGAGGATATTAGAATGCCTTACCTAACTAGGGCCGCAATGGTCTTGTAAATGCCCTCATTTGCTTTGCTCTTGGTAAAATGGCTCCTGGCATGAGCTTTATCTTTACTGCCCCTATTCCTTTCAGAAGCCCCATGTCATAGGGAATTGTGGTCCATAAAACACTGGGGACCTTGGCCAAGTCTTCCTCAAAAAATGACAGCGACGCTTGCAGAATCCTCACCATTCTCTGTGGTACCTCCCTGTAGTGTATTTTCACTCAGTATGTAATGCTCATGTCGAACACCATCTCGTGATCTGAGTGGTTGTCTTTCAACAATTCTTCATCAGGCACGGTAGTCAACCTGTACGCTTCTCCCACTAGAATCACTGACCTCTATGCTGGTCCGGTATCATCTGTCCCATGTACTGTTATTCTGTCTCCCCCCCACTATTACTGCTTCTAGTTCTAGTGGGATCACCATACCCTCTGGCTCGTCTAATGGTAGTTCTGAATATGTACTTATTTGGGAGGCGCCATAGTTTTCCCTGAATCCCCGGGAGCCGTGCTATTGTTACCTCAACTCCATATTGCAATAGTTCTTCATCTGCTGGCACTTCCCTCTTCCCTCTATGCCCAGAGTAAGCATGAATAATTTCCCTCACGTTTAGGAGGTGAATCCAAGGTGTGGAACAATACTATCCCTTGGTCAGTGAATGAGATGGTCATGTTAAGCTTGCTCATACTGTCTTTCCCCCTTATGTTTACTGGCGTCTGTCTGGAATACAATAAGGGTAGATCTAAGTCATGCTCCCCTATATAAAGTGTAAGATTGTCTGTAAATGGAACCAAATACGTCACCCCAGAAAATCCCTGTGCATTCATGGTATTGCCTGACTTTGGATACCTTCCCTCCCTGATGCAGGATCTAGTCACCCCGTGTCTACAAGAAAGGAGAATGTCTTGTCACCCCTACACATTGTTCCTCTGCCGGGTGGGTGTAATCGTTAGGATGGAAGGCATCAGGTGTGTCTGTGGGCTGTCATATTGTGGGTACAATGACATTCCATTCCCTCTGAATGGGTTGCCCTCCACCACAGTCGCCCCTCACAGTTTCTGAATGGTAGTCATTCCCATGGAATTTGTGCGTGTCAGTGTCCCGTCATTTTGCTGTACTGTGTATGGCGACTGCGTATTATTCTACATCTGTGGTAAAGGTGGTGCCTGTGAGTATGGCTGTGCAGGCACCTGCATCTGGGGTGTCTGTCAGGGTTGGTATGCCTGCGTGTGTGCGTCCGATGTTTGCACTTGTGTTTGGTCCTAAGCATAGTCCTCGAGCTGTTCTGATATGTGGGCTGATATTGCATCCCCCCCTCTGCTGCAATCCCCCCTGCTCCTACATACTCGAGAAATGGGCCTGATCTGTCCACACACCCAACACTGGTGTGGTCCTCCCATCTGCCTCGATATCCGCCTGAAAACCCTTATTCCCCGTGGTGCATCTGAGACCCATACCCTCTTCCTCCCCTGCCTCTAAATCTGTGGTACACGGCACCTCACCCCATGAATCCCCCTGTGAGTGGTTGTCTGTACTGCGCATGCCGGGCACTTTGTCCTTCCATGCTCGTCAACAATGCCCCTTCCATTGTGTGTTTGGACAACTTCGGCACTCACTTTGCCTCTTCCTGCTTTCTTTCGTCATGCTTCTTTCTCACCTTTGCATTAGGCTTCATTAGTGTACTGTAAGGAGTTGAACTTTGGACTACAGTTTGGCCTCCATCCACACGAACTTCTTGAGCTGCCTTTGCACCTGCTCTGGCAACCGTGGACATAATAATGATAGAATAATCCCACTGTCCTGTCCCACGGTTCTTGCATTTCAAGTTTCCATTTCTCTTGAATGTACTGCAAGGGGTCTTCGTCTTTCCCCATTTTACATGCCATAATTGTACTAATATCGTAGGTATCTGAGTACTGTACCCGTAGAGTGCACCACATGGCCGCTCGGCAGTTGTTAAATGGTGAACCATTGTGCGCTGCGTTCTGGGCATTTACTCCTGGGTAGCTGTCCCTTTCTATACGTCATAGCCACCTCGCCAAGAATGGCTGAAAGTCAACTTTTCATATACCCCACCGGCAGTGTCGTGCCTGCTGTTAGCCTTTCTACCTCGTATATCCATTTCCACGCACCCACAGTCAATGAGGGTAACTTACACCTCAAGTTGTTTTTGCCAATCTGTTGCCATGATATGTATTGCGGTCACCCTCTCCCTTCTCCAATAGTGGGCATTGCGTCAGTCCAGTTTTCCCTCCGTCTCCTGGTGTCTTTTGTGGCAGTGAATGCCGTCACTAAATCTCCCCTCCTTCATGCTGGAAGGTCTGTGTGTATGGAGTGATGCTATCTGCGCTGCGCAGCGCAATATATATCCCTTGATTGATGTGCCCTTTCCCCTTTGTCACCACCTAGTCCGGCCGTGTCCTTATCTACTCCCCATATTGTGTCTTGGTTCAGGGTCCTCTCCAGAGGATGATAGACAGATCACCCTCCCTTCCTCTTCCTCACTCCCTACTAAGTCATCGTCAGACCCGGTATCTCCACGATCGCTGTTGATATCTTGAAAGTTTAGTCTCCTTAATACTGCGCCTTCCTGCTGCCCTTCTTCTGTGTCAACCATGCTCCCGCAATCCCCCTTCACATAGGACCCGATATTGTCTCTGTCGGGCAGCGTGGCTGCCCTACTATGTCTCTCCCCTTGGTCGTGCTCTCCTTGCTCCTCTCTCTTTTTCTTCCTCTATCTCCTCGTAACAAAAACGTGCTACCCCAACTTCACTTGCACTTCCCTCAAAGTGCACTCATCTTCTTTCCTGCGCTGTCGCTCTCTGTGGAGCTGCTCCCCTTCCAACTTCCTCTTCTTCTTCTTTATCTGTACTTGCTTTTCCCGTTTCTTCTTCTGTCTTTTTTCTTGCCATATCTTCGAGCTCTGTCATATCTTCGACTTCCACTTTTCTTGCTGTTCGTGCTCACACCTCTGCCTCCTGTCTCTCCCTCTGTGTTCTCTTGCACTCCTCCTTTTCCTCTTTTTCTCGTCTTTCTACTTCTTCCATTATCACAGTCCATTCCCTTGCTTCATTTGTGTCCTTACAACCCATTACTTCCTTATTAGGACCTCCCATTTCTACTGCTGTCTTTCCGCCTAGTTTGAGAAATATTTGTCTGACCTACCCACTCACTGGATACTATATTCTCTGGTCCTTCTTGACTCCCTTCCATCCCCACGTCGCTTATGCATCCCTGGATCTCGCTGCACCCTCTTTTCACGTCCTCCATCTTCTGCTCCCACAACTACATGTCTGGTCTCGTCCTGCCCTTCTCTCTTGCTGTATGCTGGAGGTGCAAATATCGGATTTGTGTACCCTGCCGCTACTCTCAATTCCCTTGCTGGATATAATCCCTGTACCCCTGCTGTTGCGCCTTTGCTATCATGTTCAGGAGGAGGAGGTGAGTAGGAACCGAGGGATATTTGCCTGCCTCCTCTTGTTGGTTCAGCATACAGTGATGCCGCGCCACATCCCCTCCACCATCCTGGAACATTTTCCACAGCTCAAATGTAGCCATTCACTTATTCAATTTATTCCCATTGTAGACCTCATGAATATTCATGTGTAATGGTTGCTGCACGCATTTGGAGAAGCTCCCACCTTTTGGCCATGGTCTAGGCAGCTTATCCTCTCTGCTTCGTATCCATTCTGTGCTATATTTACAAATGTCCTAATATTGCAGAAGGGACATGCACATGTGTTGGTGGGGTGCATCCCCCATGTTGCTGCCACAATACATCACCTCAATACTCATTTCACCCCAAGTCAGGGCTTTTGACTCTTCTGCTGTTATCAAACAAATGCATTTTACTTGATGCTAACCTCAAATATTCAACTAACAGTTCAATCCACGAAATCACAATCCTCTCCGGCTCTCAACCAATTTCATGGGAGTTCTCCGCTCACCGCCCTTCTGCAACTCTCCACCTTCTCTTGCACACTCACTAATATTGCGCTTGCCCCTTACGCGAACCGTCTCAAAACACCACAACTCCTTCAACCCTTGATAGTCAATGTTCTGCACCTCCTCTTGCTCTCCAAGTCCTATACACAACCTTCAGTGGTGATGTCACCTCTATAATGCACAAGAAAAAGAGACAGGATCGCAAATACCCGCCCACTCACATAATTGACCAAAACATTTTCACATGACACCAAACCCAGACAAATACAAACAACATATATCCATGACTGTCTTCATGACTCCTAACTGGGGATACCAATACATGATGTGCACAATCTGTACCTACAGCGTCGCCTTGTAGATCAAACGCCTCTGTGAGACTTAACCAGAAGAATACCTTCTGCGATTCTAGCTAGCTTCACCTGCTAAGCCAGTTACACAGGGCTACCGTCATCAATGACCTGAGCTACAATGCTCAACACACAGGAAATCCAATATTTACATAGCTTCTGTCATCCATACTGTTATGTCAATCATCTAGGCCAACCGCCGAAACAGGTCTCCTCCATATCGAATACTCCCTAACCACAGATAATTAACATCCACTTCTACGTCTTACCACCCAATACTCAACAACACCCCACACCCAACATCTGTTCACCACTTCCGCTATTTGCCGTATGGCTGAGTCTATACTTACACTCTGTGATCCGCTGATGCTGCCTGGCCGCCGGCTCTCCACCAATCTGCCACTCCGCCCTTCTAGTCTGCTGGGTGTCCCACGGACAGTGGGCAGGATGTTCTCCAAGGTGGCTCCTGACAGCCTCTCCACGGGGTGCACCTTCCGTGTGGTTCTCGTTCTCCGTGGGTCACCTCACAGCCCTCCAGGCATTGGTACGGAAGAGATGGCTCTGTGCCGATCGAACGTAGCGAACCATCCCCTGCTACCATTTTGCATAGTATGTCAGAGGACTGGGGCTTGCACAACAAAATCACAGTTTAGCAGAGTACCCAAGGCTCATCGAACCCTCTTCTGGCAATGACGGAGGACTCGGCCCTGGGGCAAATTAGAACTGTCTTTTATTTGCCAAACAGATGGGGATGAGACAGGAAACATCAGAATCTCAGGCAATCACCGCTCCCGTGCAAGCGTCACTTGGTTTTATTCCATGGCAATGTCACAATCCCCAACCCTCCCCACAATACCTACGGACCAAACCCTTCTGGTAGCTCGAGTGATGGCACCTATAGAGATCCCCTATATGAGCTATTTAATTGGTCTTAACATGTCGGGTGGGTTTGCCTGATACTTCCTCAAAAACTATCTATCACATTGTTGCAGGAAGAGCATTGGTACTTGAACACTACCTCAGGATTTGAGCGTTTTGATTGGTTGAAGTGGGTCACCCCAGGCCTGGGACCCTGGTCTGTTCACAGTGCTCAGTGTACCTTTTCAAGGTAATGTGAAAGACTGTGTGTCCCCATTGTTGCCACTGATATGGCCACCTAGCCTGAGAAAGTGCCTGCAAGTTGCAATGTTTGGTGGACAACACATGTATCAATTCTATCTGCTTCATTGGGAATGGCTCTTCATCCCACCATGGGTAAATGGCCATTGTTCGGCTTGGCTGGGCTACGCGGGTGAGGACCACAAAACTGAGCTTTTCGGTATATAATTAGTGAGGGTTTTATTCTGATATTTCCCAGGTGGCTTCCTGCCCTGGTAGTCAGTAATTTTCCCTTGTCCTTGGCTGGCAACACTGGCCCTGTCCTTTGCTCTGCAGAGTATGCATGTTTTTCCATATTTTGAGGCATGTGCCTTCCTGTGAATTCACTACCGTCATTCTATGGTTTTCCTGTGTATTGTAATATTTGCTTTAGAGGTTAGTACTACTTTAGCAGTTCCAGGTCACTTATACGTCCCTGCAGCTTCATATGGTTGGTTGCAATAAAGCAGTTGCAAACTTGCTCCATTTGAACTTTGCCGCCTTGCGTTTTTGCGTTTGGCTAGTGAAAAGGAAATAATTCTGACAGTATATATATGTATCTGTCCTCTATCTACAGAACGGTGTATGTATGTTCTTTGTGTGTGTCTGTGCAGCTTGGTGCAGGGATGCAAGTTTACTTTGTGACTAACGTTGCTATGTCATGTTGTCGCTAATGACGTCAGCACAGTTGGACATTATCATTAATCAACCTGATCCAGTGATGAGGCACTTGTATCCAGCAAGACATCAGCGGGACAGAGATTGAATGGTTGTCTAAGATTATCTGTTCCCATACGTGGAATACACTGGTCCCTCTGGAGGTTGGCCAAATAGCGACTGGCATTTCTCGTTTCTCATCCTCTGGCTGACACGCACATAGGGGACAGAACGGCCATTCCATGGACCTTCTCTTCAATTCCTTAATGGCACAGACATTCAGTACAGAGTACACTTACGTAGGTTTCAGAAGAAGTGTATCTGAGATTAATAAACTGCAATTAAAACATATAAAAAAACCTTTGTGTATTGTATTGCATCAAGAAGCAAATAACAAGCTTCAATTCACCTGTAAAATGAATGCCAAAACTTTTTCATAGCACTATTAACTCTATGCTATTTCAGAGGAGTAAGGTTTAAGGGGGGTCCAACAGTAAAAAAAAAAAAAGGGACAAAGCTCCCACAGAACGTCTGCACCTCGAGCGTCGCAAACAGATACTTTGTGTGCATAACAATGTGACCAAACTATGGGTGCAGAACAGAACTAGAGCGATTGATTCCCTCTGCTGCTCAACATCCAAAAGCACATTTTTGAATGTTGGTGCCATATCCAGAGTATTCACCCAAACGCCCTACACTATTAGGTACTGCAAGACTAAACAGCAATAAACCATCCCTTGATCAATATATTAAACAACTGTAGTAGTTCAGCAGCAGTGCCCCACAGTTTGACAGCTTAGGAACCAAAGACAGTAGGAGGAACTTGGCAAAGACTTGATATAGGCCCTAAAGAAGCAATACACAATAAACTGAAGAACAGAGTTAGGACATCACAAGAAGCTCGACTGCTACAGGTTATTGGGGCGAAACGCAACTTGCAGATTAACAGATGTTTGTAAAACCACAAACACACAGGCAAACACTCTCACTAAATACAGACTGAGTGACCACAATGTGGAAATAGAGCCTGCCTGTCACCGATCAAACGATAAGCGTGGGTAGAAAAGAATCTGTAAGCAATGTAAATTAGGAGTAGAATATGAGAGATGCTTTCTTCTGCACTGCCCTGCATATAGATACATTCAAGCAACTTATTTCCCCACATTGTGTGAGAATAGGTATGCCTTTGCATGTAAAACTGGGCGCAAACAGCTCCTCTTCATCCTTGGGAAATGGCAGAATTAGCAGAGAGAACAGCAAAATATGTTCATGCAAGCCAACATGGTAGACAAAGTACATAAAGCAATATGTATTCTCGAAAAAAGCTGAAAACCAAAATGAGAACTACTGAACATATAATGTAACGTGTATGTAGCTCATGTATTTACTTTGTCAATGTTTGTCTAACGGGTCATGCCAATAAAGTACCTCATATTGTTTTCAAACAGATGGGTGTTCAGCCAATGGCTAATCATCCCTCCAAGCACACCTATGCAAGCAGGTAGGACTCAAGAAGTGAATCCACTCTGTCCCACGCAGGCATTAGACATATGCCATTAGGAACTGTTTTCAGGCTGACTCAGCAACCAGTCCATCAATACGGGCATCTGGGGGCCAAAGCTGGCCACACACACAGGCAGACACACGTTAGTCATGTGACCACCTCACACCTTGGAGACAATGAAAGCTAACCGCCAATTTGTGAAATGAAGGAGGGGGGGGTCAAAACTGACCAATGGAGCAGATAAAATGGTTTACACCAAGCAGAGCCATTTTCTATGAGCGAAAAGCTACCACCAGCCTAGTGACATGAGTAAAAGAGGAGGATGTTTCTCTAGGACACTGGGATACCATTTGAGGTACCTGTGCCCTAGGAGTCATAAGAACTCTTAAGGCAAAGAACACGAAAAGAGACCCACGCTAAGGATTTCGATTAAGTTTGCACATCATGGATAGCTTTGTGAGCATGAACATGGTCACTCTTAGCTTAAATCCTTCCGAAATAGTGCTTCTCCAGCATTGTATATTTCATAGATTTACATGCATTTTAAATATTCTCCATTGTCAGGCTGGCAATCCACAGTAACATTAAAGCAGGTTACATTTACAAACTTCTGTCACTTTAGTGCTCTATTAGTAATTTTGGGTCATATTGCTTCCCAGCCAAGTGAAAGGTCTCCCTCAGCTCCTCCAGAGGCCATCTTCAAGTTTATTACTGCAGCTTCCATGTTGGGAGTCCTCAAAATCTCTCAATTCTTTGACTATTTGTTGATTGTGTCTTCGTTTTTTCTACTGTTTCACTACGCCAGGAACTTCCTCTGCCTGTCGGGGGTTGTGTTCCAGCTTCTCGATGCCTCTGGAGGTACCTTTTTGTTGGGGGCTTGCAATGGAACCTATGGCTGACACTAGGAAGAAGAGCTTTTTCAAGGATTGTGCTACCTGTCACGAGAAGAATGTTTATGTAGAGGATTTTCACAACGATTGCCTCTGTCTTTATCCCGACCACGAGATTGGTGACTGTTCCATCTGCCAGTCGTTCTCCAACAAGACAGTCACTGAGGGTTGGTGACATGGTGGTATGATGGTGCTGTAGCCTCTGACACAGCCTCTTTCCGTAGCCATTCTTCGCTTGGGCAGAGCAGACCCCTGGAGCATGCCTCCTCATCCCAAGAGGTCAAAGTCCCACATTGACTCTTCCTTTGGGAAAACAGCTAAAAAGGGACATATAACCCAAGCTCGGGGTGCCACCACGCCTACGACAGCATCAGCATCCACGATCCAGTCGATGGCTCCTCCTCCAAAGCATCCGCCTACCACTCATCACTCGTCTTTGGCAAAAAAGCACTCGTCAACACCTACTACTGGCCCGTTGACTACTTTGTCTGCGACCCCATCGATGCCCATTTTGATGACAACTTTGTCAACGACTTAGTTGAGGGTGCACAGAATTCCTTTGACATCTGTGACCACTACGACCACCTCGTCCACGACAAAGGTGCATTATTTGTCTGTCTCTGAAAGGGGTTTCCCAGTCTGGGGATTCAGACTCTGCATTTTTGGCCTTGCCAACGCCTATGCATACTCATCTGCTTTTTACACTGACTTCTTATGCCCCTCCTGCTGTGCTTTGGCATTCCATGGTCCCTCCTGAGGACATACTGTAACCTTTCAGTGAAGTGGATTTTGAAGGTCAGGAAGGTGTTTTCGGATGACACAGATGTACCAACAACTACTCCAGCAACTATGCCGCCCCTGCAATCTAGTCCTGCTCCACCTGGGACATTGCCAAGGTAGACTTCCACTAAACTAGAGCTTCGTGACCTTTCTATGGACATCCTATGCACTCAGCAGATCCTGGCCTTGGAGTTACAGCATAGGATACCTGTTCCAGCTTTGCTTCCACAAGAAGATCTTCCTGCCAGCCTGTTGCCTGCTCCTCCGCCTACTACTGGACATCCCTCAAGCATTCACACACCTGCTCATCTTCCTAACAACTTTACAGATACTGATGTCTCTTGAAGTGGAGTGTCCACATGCACTCATATTTCTGACGAGTTGGATAATTTTGACCCTGGGAATGAGTCCGAGGATCCTCTGCCCAGAGATTCTCCACATGATGAGAGAGGTCCCTTCCATTCCCTCATTTCCAGGGGTGCTAAATTGTTTAATATCATCCCCAAAGAGCAAAAGAAAGGTTTCTTGGACAAGCGGAGGGAGCAAACAAGGAAGTCTGTGGTTGCCATATCCATCCATTTGGACATCTGTAAAGGTGGTTTCTGTGCTATGAGGAATCCTTTTTCTGCCCCTCCCAAGAAGGAAATATTCCGCCTCCTGAATTGGCTCCTAAGTGTCTACGGATGCAACCCAGTCTGGACTTGGTGATGTGTCCCCTAAACATTCAGCTAATTCGTCCTATCCATGCTCGGTTCCACCTGCCAGGGAAGGCAAACAACTGGATTCCTTCCGAAAATGTATCCTCTCAATTGCTGCGACCACCAGTAAGGTAGCTATTGCTATCCTGTCCCGCTATGATAAAGAGTCGTGGTATACATTTCACGCTCCTTCGTGAAGGGGAGCCTGCTTTGGACCACGCCATTTCTGTATCTGTTGATTTTGCGGACACAGGCTTCAGACAGATGGCAAATGGTGCAGTTCTCAGCCGACATGGCTGGCTCAAGGCCACTAATTACAGTCCTGTCGAAGGTGATGGATATGTCCTTCAACAGGGAGGACCTGTTCAGCAGCAAGGTTGATGGCATGCTTTAGGCTATCAAAACGGGCACTGATACCTCCCGTTTCCTGGGCATGCTCGAGTAATGGTGTTAGTCCTTTTGGTCTGACAAGACACGGTTCTCAAGGATGTCCCTCAACTACAGACCCTCATATCGGTTCCAATCTTACCAGTTGGGAGGACAAGATCCTGTTGACACGCACCTTCTGTGATGCTCTGCACTGGTTGATGATGGCTACCAGTCATTTGGTCGACAACCAAATGGTCGACACCAAATGGTCGAAATCCAAATGGTCGAATTATTTTTTTTTTATTTTTTTTTTACATTTTTTATTTTTTGGGGGGGTTCACCCCAAAACCCCCCTTTTTATATATTTTTTTTTTAACCAAACAAAACATAAAATAAAATATATAAATAAATAAAAAAAATTCGACCATTTGGTTTCGACCAAATGGTGATTCGATCTTTTTTTTTCGACCAAATGAGCGGACACCGTTGATGCTCCATCCTTGCCCAAGGGGCACCCTTTTTTCTGCCATCAGGTCACAGTCACAACAGATGTGCTTCTGGAAGGCTGGGGTGCCCACACAGGACATCTCCATGCCAGGGGCCTCTGGTCCCAGTAGGAATAGGAGTTAGACATCATGGCCTGGAATAGCGTGCTGTGTCCTGGGACCTTAAGTCCTACCACAGCTTCTGGGCCAGGTGGTCCAGGTCATTTTGTAAAACATTGTGGTCGTGTTGTCTGTAATGTACATCCACAAACAAGGCGGCATTGGGTCATCTGTTCAGGCGATAGAGGCTCAGACCCTATACCATGATCTCTTCCTCATTCCTTTCCACTTGCCAGGCATACCCACAATGGTTGTGGATTCCCTCAGCAAAGAGTTGCAATCCTACTACTAGTGGGAACTTCTGGAAGACCAAGTTCGACACATCTTCTGCAGGTGGGGAGCGCCAGATGTCGACCTTTTTGCTATCAAGGCGAAGAACAAATGTTTGGCTTTTGCCAGTAGATTCCATTAGGCGAGGATGCATTCATGTTCTCTTGCGAGAGGATGTTCTTGTATACATTCCATTCCCTCTCGTCCCTAAAGTGATTGACATTTCAGACACATCAGTGCAAACTGATATTGGTGGCCCCCGCTTGGCACAGGCAATTCTGGTTCTTGGATCTCCTCAGCCTCTCTATCACACTTGTCAACCTGCTGTCTCGAGACTAGGGAGTAGTACTAAGACATGACCCAGCCTCCCTCAATCTGACTACCTGACTCCTGCTTTCTTGGAAGTATACCTTTGCCTCCTGACAGTTGAGATGTTCTGGCCAAGGCACAGCCTTACTTTAGGGTTTCCTGCTACAAGAGCAAGTGGAAGCATTTCTCCATTCGGTTTTCTGGTCGTGTCCTTGACCACGAGTACTACAATAATCACAGATGAATCTTGTTGAAACCCTGAAAGGGACTAGCAGTTGGGAGACTTCTCCTGAGACAGATTTTGGAAATCCAGAGATGGTTGGATATTCAGACACATCTTATAGGTCAGCGATCAGAAGGTATCAGAATATCTTGGATGTTCTAAACCAGCTGCAATAATTGAAAAAGATGACCTTACGGATATAGTGGACAATGGACCAGTAAAAGAAGCAGTGTTACCTTTTCACACCGCATTGAGAGTCATAGTGATGGAGAATTGTCTGAAGCCAGATTCTATCCCATCAGTGAACAAGTTATTGACAAATAAATATAGAACAGCTTCTATAGATCCACCCAACACCAGAAAGTCTGGTACCACGCTCGTCAACCTGCTGTCCCGAGACCAGGGAGTAGTGCTAAGACATGACCAAGCCTCCCTCAATCTGACTGCCTGACTGTGACATCATCATCAAGGGCATCCGCTTTTATCTTTCTACCCCAGATGACAAGGCTGATAGAAAGATTGATGCCATAGGGGGGAGAATGTTCAGTGCGGGTAGTATGGCACTGAAATCTGCTAATGCCACTAGTGCTCTGGCAAAATAAAAGTATACCCTTTGTGGAGTGGTTGCCCTGGCAGCGGAGCATATACTGGAGGGTGAAGAGAGGGATGGATTTTCAAATGTAATTCAAGATGGTAAGGATGCTATGAGGCAATCAGTAGTCAAGCCTGGACACAGTTGATTCTGTAAGCAGGACAATTGAATTGAATTGATGTTTTATTTATATTGCGCTTGTATACAAGTGTTTCAAAGTGTGACAAGGCAAGGGAGGGGAACAAGGGAGAACAAAAACAACGATCTTATTAGACACAGTGACATTGAGAATGAGCAAGTGCATGTGAAAGGGAAAAGTGCATGGAAGGGGGGAGAAGTGGAAAGTGCGGAGGAGAAAACCAGATAAATAATAATAATAATAATAAATAAATAAAGGCAAAAACAGTAGTAGTGCTGCAGCCAGCAAGTGGCAGGTGCTGGGTTCAGCAGACAGGGTATGTCTGACAAGTGCAGAAGAAAAGGGCTTTCAGTATTGTACTAAGATGCCTGGCATGGCTGAGGAAATCCGGTTTCACGTCAGATGTCCAGGCATGTTTGCTGGACATGCCCTTTGATGGGACTCAGTTGTTCAGGTAAAAGGCTGATGACAGCATAGAGAAACTGCAGACTTCAAGAGCAGCAGCTAAATCTCTCAGACAAGCTTTACAACCTTCAGAACAACGGTGGAGCGGACGTCCTTTTTGCATCTACTCTTCTATTTAGAGAGAAAGAGGACACTACTCTCAAACAGAAGAGCGCCACTTGGAGCCAGAGACAGAGGGGGTAGAACTCCTCACACAACACCCTCTGAATTGTCCTCAACTGCAGCTGGGTCAGTAAAATCCCTTGAACTCCCTCCTCCACATATCTGTGGTAGAAGGCAGGCTGTCGCAACATCTCAGGAGATGGCGAGGCATCACTTTGGATGCATGGGTGTTACAAAAAGTGGCCTATGGTTACTACCAACCATGCTGGATTGCCCCCCAAGAGTCCGATCTTCATTGGGTCCAGATCTGCTCCTCCAACAGGGAATTCTCATCCTGTTGGAGAAATGTGAAATAGAGCTGTAGCAGAGAGCAGAGGGAAACCAGGGTTGGTATTCTTCCTATTTATTTCCTATTCCCCAAGAAAGATCAATCTTGGACTTCAGATCAGTGGTTGAAATGGGCGGGAGCGGTCCAGAGCGGTGCTCCTATACGTCTTTTAATTAAGTTTTACTGTTCCTATAGTTTTATTTTAAAAAGAAACCATTCCGAAATGGTTTCGTTTTAAAATAAAAGTCTAGGAAGAAGTTGAAGCCTACACTTTCAGTGCACTGTACAGAACGTTCCCCTAAACAGCAGGCGCATGTGTTTTGGGGTTTGGATTGTGCCTGGTAGGGGGCGTGGCGATGGGGTTTGTGGGGAGCAGTGCAGGCCAGTAGGGAACATAGTTCCACTACTTCTTTTCGTACACTTTGACCACTGCTTGAGATGCTTGAACAAGTTCCTCCAGAAAGACAAGTTCAAGATGGGAACTCTTTCACAGATTCTTCAGACCCTTTGACTCCAGGTTTGGTTGGTGTCACTGGACCTTCAGGATGCTTACTTTCATGTGCCCATACGTCGGAAGCACAGAAGGTACCTGAGGTTCGTGGTTTGCGGTTCTCATTATCAGTTTCGGGTTCTGCGATTCAGGCTCACCACTGTCCCCTGGGTCTTCACCAAGCTTATGGCAGTGGTGGCGGCATGTCTGAGGGAAGGGATTCACATCTACCCCTACCTGGATGACTGCTTGATCAGGGGTTGTTTTCCGGAATAGTCTGTCTCATCTCTGTTGCACTTGCCACTTCCTCCACAAGCTGGGCTTCTCCGTGAACTTTCAGATGTCCCACTTGACATCTTCACAGAAACTTCAATTTATTGGAGCAGTCTGGATTTACCCTCGGGACAAGCCTCACCATTGGCCAACATCTGCCGACCCTCGATTTCCTAAAGTTTCTCAGCCTCATGGCATCCTGCATTTTTCTGGTGCCAGAAGTCCGTCTTCAGTGGGCTCTCAGATCCCAGTGGTCTCAATTCTCCAGCAGAATAATGGACCTTCTCCAGGTCCCAACAAAGGTCGGCCAGGATCTTCGGTGATCGGCCTGCTGAGAGAATGTAATGAGGAGAACCATTTTGGCAACCATGGCCAGAGATGACAACAGTGACAGACTCCTCCCTCACAGGATGGGCAGTGCACATGAAAGATCTTTCATCAGCGGACACTGGTCCCAGGTGGAGTCCAGACTCCAACCTTTTGGAGCTGAGGGCAATTAGATTTGTGCTGATGGCCTTCCTGCCCTCAATATGGGGCAAAAGTGTCCTGATAATGACGGAAAACACAGTGGCCATGCACTACCTCAACAAAAGAGGGGGAGTCGGGCTCTCTGCCCCTGTCCAGGAAGGCAATGCAGCTCTGATTCTGGGCACCAAGAGAAGGAATCTCTCTTCTGGCCGTTCATATAGCCGGAGAAGAAAACACAGCAACGGATGCTCTATGCAGGCAGAGCACGCTCTCCCACAGTTGGGAGTTGACTCAGTAAGTCCTTGTGGGGATCTTCGCCCTTTTGGGGAACCCGTCAAGTGGATCTGTTTTCTGGCATTGAGGTTGGATGCTAAATGTAGGGTCTCTGTAATCTCTCTTAGAGTGGTTTGAACCGCCAAGGCTCAATTGAGGTTTATTATCAAGATTTTGGATCCGAGTACACCTGCAGAGATGACTGCATTCAATATCGAAGCCTCTCCAAAAGGTGTAACACGCTGAGAGTCAATGCAGTAGGGAGAGTGGGGGAGGGCCAAACCACACATTTTTCATTTTTGTTTAGATAATTTGTTTAAGCCCATTCATTTAAACTACATTTATAGTAATAACCTCGCCAACTTTCTGGCTACCCTATGGAGAAAACTCCTTTTAAATTTGGCCTATTGTGCAACCTCAGATTCCCATGGTAAGACACACACCAAGTGTGCAATAGTTGTCTTCCAAGGGATCATGACAATGCTTGGTGTAAGGTTTGCAAGCTTTTTAAAACAAAATCATTAATAGAGCATCAGACAAAACATTGGAGAGGTTACACAATGAAGGTGGAAAAAGTTTGGACAAATCTACTCCTACAGCAGAGTATTTGGAGGCCGAACAAGCAGGCATCCGCTTCAATTGCGATGCCCAAGAGCAGTTTTTAGAGGAACTGTTGAACGTTTCCTTGCAGCTGCTCCCCAGATCCAGTCGGACGATGTCTGTTTGTGCAGTGGAGACAACCCCTGTCATCCACAAAGCTGCACAAGACAAACCAAAGGCCAAACAAAATCAGACTAACAAGGGGTAAAAAGTTGTCTGAACATTCAGCTTCCACTTCGAAACTGATTACATCAGAGCACACCATTTTGCCATCAGGGTGTAGGCTGGTGATTGATCAGGGGTTGGGCCATAACATCACTGCACCTCACACTACTTCACATTTAAGTCAAAGTTAAAACATAAGACAACTGAGCAGCATTTGTGGCCGGGTGGGAGGGAGAACACATTTTGAAAGATGTTTTGCCATCTAAAACACCACAAAGTAGTGCAATGCCTCTAGAGACAAAAGGTGCAACCATTTTGATGTCCATAGAAGAAAAAGGCACTTATCATCTGCTATGCAGAAGAAGGATGCAATCTCCTCTTCGAAGTCAGAACCGGAAGAAGAGGTAATTCATAAACCAACACATCAATCAATACCATGGAACACTTTAGACAGAGGAAAGGTTTGTTTCAATTCTGAGTAATATGCAGTTGTTCAGAAACTACTCTGTGAAACTTCCTAAAAAAGAGAACAGTGGAACCTCTTTTTGAGTCTGCTCCTACAAAGCAAGGGTAAGAAGAAGATGGATATAATTGAGGAAGTCGTACACTGAGGAGGAAGAGAATAATATTGAAATTGATCCTGATGATTAGACCCTTCATTCACTAGATATGGCAGGACCCCAACCTCATCTACTGAGGATCAGGTATAACACACATCTTCTAAAAAGAGCAGGTGAAGCAAACTAGAACGTGCCTTGTAAGTGTTGGGGTTTTATTACTTTCCCCGTGGGTGTTAGGGCTGAACATTAAAGAAAATAATTTAAATTCAGATGAATCAGTGGTCTTGCTCAGCTCAGTCAAATCTATTAACACCATCTTGCAGGTCTTCCTGAATCAAAGAATTTAACACTTGATAGGACTGCATGTCTGGAAACTTCTCAAGAGGAGGCAACACAGAAGTCGTAAAACACCCAAGAACTGCAAACTACATGGCATGTTACCATGTCCAGACCCCGTCATAAATTCCTTGCTGATCTGCATTAACAGCATGGACAACCGATACCAGGCAGAAAAACCAAAGATGCAAAGTGATATTTTATATATTAAAAAGTGAGATCCACTATTTTACTCGTAGCTTTTGAACAGAACAGAACCTTTTAGAAACGTGATTCTTTTTTGGAAATTTTCAGTTTGATGTGATCGATTCAGGGCAATCAAAACGATTTTGCTAATGTGAGTTTTAATTATACAAATTGGGCACATTTGTATTTTGAGGCAAAGAAAGGGTGCACGCTAGTGTGTCATACACCCCGAGAAGCCCATTTTGTCAACACAGAAAAATAATTTGAATATAAATGTAAACATGAGATTAAGGGAAACATTTGTGAGCCTCATTACAACCTTGCCGGTCTGGAAACAACCGTGCCGGTAACCTTAGCAACACCGATGTTTCCAGACTGGCAAAGTAAAAGTCTGCCTGCTGGAGCCGCTGTGCCTGACAGGTCGGACCCTGCTGGGCAGAGCGCCACGGTAGTCAGACCATCACAGAAGCACCAGCACCATTATTAATGGTGCCAGTGCTTCCGTGGGCCCCACTCCCATAGAGTCCTAGTGAACTCTATGGGAATGGGGAACAACATTTTACTGGTGCCTGACTTTCTGGCCCGCAAGGTTGTAGCCCCCGGTGTTACCAGGAAGTCAGGCACCGGTAAATCATATGGTCCAGCAGCTACCTGCCGGTAGCACTGGCACGGTTACCGCCGGACTCGTAATGAGGCCCTATATCTCTGAAATTATTCATGCTATAATGGTGTTGATTGCATCAATGGATTCATGCCAGAGAGAGGAATATGTTGAGTAAATTATTAAAGTGGTCACATAGGTGGAATTACATTTTTCAGAATATGATACATTTTATTGACACCTCTACGATGACATATTAAATGGGAGTGCAACTGGGTGTAGAAGTTACTCCCATTGACTGCCACCTTCATTAATATGCTCAATGACTACCGAGGGGAAGGTCTACTGTGATGTCCTTTTGGGAACATTGTCCAATCATATACATTGACCAATTAGATGATGAAATCATACACATATCACATGGTGGTGTTTTCAGTTCTATAAAAGGTCAAACACACAAAGGGGACACTCACTCGGAGAGACACTGAGAGACTCACTTGCTCATTCACTGATTGATGGAGAGAAAGAGGAATTGATAAAAGGTAGGAGAAGGAATAGATTGCTCTCTTTGTAGACCCATTGATGGATTAATAGCAGAGCCCTGAAAGTGAGGCCTAGAAGTAGTTAATGTCCTAGGCCTCCTTCAGCGGAAGAGAAAGCAGACAAGCTGTGGAGAAAAGCTGATCCTATCTTACTGGCTGATGCCCACCTGTTCCTAGAGGGGTAGAATTGAAGCAGTCCTTAAGAGGGTGCACACCAATCTGTGATTTTGCCAAAATAAATCCTGATGTGAGTATTATTTAGAAGATAATTAATCTTCTGTGGACAGAGCCTAAAAGGGAATTAGATTAAATTCTGGCCCTCTTCTTTGTTAGTACTGAGGGGTGGGAATATATATATTTATTGTGCATCCTGAGAAGGTGGGGAGCATTTCAGAAAAGTATGTGCTTCTGAAAAAAGATATATTTGATAGATTAGGTCCCATGGTGTGCACATAGTGAGATCCACCTGACCCTCTTCTCTTGCGATGACATCTAGTACCGAAGAACCATTAACTGTGGTTGAAAAGGTCATCTTACTGTGTGCATATCTAGAAACAGAAAACAATTGAAGTAACTCCTAGGTATACCATCAAGTAGGATATTGTTATTAATGCGTGATGCTCAAGATACAAGGGAGAGGGTGATTGGTCACTTTCCATTTTTTTCTGCTGTTCAAGGTGCCCATCGAAAGGTAGAAAGGTACATTTTACACTGTAAGTGGACAGAAACATCACAGAAGGGAATTTTGCCAACATACTGTTGAACATTCATTTTATTTTCTACTAGCCCTTTGTGTACCCGAATGTCCAATAGATTTTTACAATTTAATTGAAACTCTGATCCATCAGTCGATAGGCACGGATATTGTAACTAATTTGTTGTTTACACAAATGAAAGATTCATCCTGGTCTCTCATCTACTCTATCAATGGTACTGTCATGCTCATGGTGAATTAAATGCCTGGATACTTATGGTGAAGTGTGCTTTACTAAAGTCTCTATTCCCATGTCTGTGGCAATAAAAACTGAAGTGACTAGTGTGTTGATTGTTTCTTATCATTGACCCGTTGTGAAGAAACAATTTGTTTATCTGTAATTTGATGCAATTATTTCTATTTGGTTAATAAATAGACCTTCTGTACAACCATGTGCGTTTCTTGCCACAGAAGGGAAGGGAAGCTGTGGGGAATCAATTCTCTGATATTGGGGGTCCCAGATTCATAAAAAGAACTTTATTAAATAATGGATAATTATGTGTACCTAGTATGTGGTGGGTGGAAAAATGCCCTGAATTAGATATCGCCCGGTTAAAACACCTTCCACAGCAAGGGAACATCCAACAGTTGACCTGTTTGCAACAAAATAAAAAAATAAAACCCAAACTTTGCATTCAGGTCCCTGCGTCCAGGGTCCATAGGCAATGCACTATGGATTAATTGATCATGGATATTTGCATGTGCTTCTCTCCCCTTGTGCCCAACACAAACTACACCACGAGAATCTAACCACGATACTTATTGTATCAATAAGGGACTCCCACCTTATGTTCTTTACAGGTCCGGCGACAAGATGGATCCAGAATCAGGTGTGGAATAGAAATAAGTTTGTTTTCTAACCTTGTCCCTTTCTTTCCTCTTTGTTTTAGGAGCTCCGGATTCGAGGCGGGCGTGGCAGAAGACTGGATGCAGGCTGCAGGCACGGTGAGTGTTACGCTGCTGGATGCAGAATAACGCGAAGCGTGTGTTGCTGGTCGGGTGTGGTTTAAATAGCCTCAAAAGTAGTCCCAGGTAAGAAGTCCCTAGAACCACACCCAAGTAAAAAATAGTCCCTGTAGAAAAATAGTGCCTTTCAGGCTTCATGTTAGATTGGAGTCATTTGCAGCATGGTCTGCCTGAGGTAAGTAATGACTATGAGCCTGGCGCCTTAGGCGCCAGGACTGATTCCTACTATGAGCCTGGCGCCTAAGGCGCCAGGACTGAACCCAGATAGCCTCTAGCCGGGGCTGCTGAGGTTTTACTAAATGTCTAGATGCCTGCTCCCGGGGCTGATGGGCTTGGTCCGGATGCCTGGGGGTAGGCATCATGACAGCATCTTTGTAGGCAAAGGATTCAAGTGTACCTGTTCTTAGATGACTGGCTCATAACAGGAGTAGCACCAAACAGTGTTGCCTCAATACCTTAGTGATCATCATCTTACTACATCATTTGTTTCTCAATAATCGTACAAAAATTAGGTTCACTTCCCAACCAAAAGAAAAACTTCCTGAGAGCAAAGTTGAACATGGGAACAGCTATGGCCTTTCCATCAAAGGAATGGGTGCAAGGTCTACTGGCAAACGTTGCTTTTTATCAGCCTCCAAAGTCCATCACAGTAGGTTTGGTCATGAAGCTCTCGGGGGTGGTGTGCCCTCTGTAAGAAGGGATCATGATGAAATGGTCACAAGCTACAGTT
Source organism: Ambystoma mexicanum (assembly GCF_040938575.1). NCBI lineage: Eukaryota > Metazoa > Chordata > Amphibia > Caudata > Ambystomatidae > Ambystoma > Ambystoma mexicanum. Next base: position 434,352,851 of record NC_090925.1, on the reverse strand, counting down.
GATTGGGAAACTCTAGTGGTATATCAAGAAAGGTTCTGCAATGGTGGATGCCTGTAAATATGTTAAAAGGTCGCCCATGTGTGAATCCGCCTTTGCAGTTGACCGTTATGACAGATGTGTCTGTAAGAATGGGGCCTCACTTCCGTTTGTTAACCAGTCAAGGCATGTGGTTTCCATAGCAAGCCACATTTAACATGAGTATGTTGGCGCTGTTGGTAGCAAATCACAACCTTCACAGCTTCCAAGCTCTACTAAAACACAGGAGTGTTCTTTTAAAAACCACAACAGTCCAGTTATACATCCACAACCAGGGTGAGACACTTTCTTGAACTTTGTCATAGATTGCCCATCGGCTCTGGCCCTGGTTCATTGAACAAGAGGTTTTTATACAAACATCATATTTACCAGGCAAACACAACTAACTAGCATACATTTAAGCAGGCTAGTAGTGCAGGAACACGAGTAGAAACTAAACACACATCCACACAAACAGATCTTAACGAATTTGTGAGTACAGATGTAACGGGCCTCATTACGAGTTCAGTGGTGTTGGAAAAATCGGCAGTAATGGTAACTGCATTACCGCCACATTACTGCACCACTGAATAACTGGTTTGGCAGTGAGGTGGAGAAAAAACCTCCAGCCGAGTGCTGGAGGCAATTCAACCGCCTTAATGCCAAAATGTGCCCATTTCGGCGGTATTGCCATCAGTGGTAATACCGCTGAAATCGCCAGGGAGCCCTATGGACTCCATCAATGGGGACTAACACTACCAAACCGCCACTTGTAATCCGTTGGTAATGCAGCTGGACCGACTGGCGGTAATGGTAATTCCATTTGGTGGTATAAACAACAGATTGGGCGCAGAGATACCACCAAACTTGTAATGAGGCCCATACACTTATTTGCAACAAGTTCAAATGCGAAATGCCCAGCCTTTGTGTCCATATGCCGACAGCCATGGTCTTTTGACAACCTCTGAGGATGAGTCAGTCAAGGATATTTGCATGCACATTTCCACTAACTCCCCTCCTGCACAAGGTAGTGCAAAAGCTACTACAGGAGAGCCTAACTATAATTCGAATTGCACGCATGTGGGCACAGAAGGTGTGGTACCCTCATCTCGTTCACGTGGTGTTGGAACCTGCACCCAATGTACAACCAATTGGCTACAGACCCACAGATAACACATTTAATATTGAATTTGAGTCGCTAAACATTCATCAGTCTTAATGGACATACTTTGAAACAAGAACGCCCAATACCAGAGCGTGTTACTTCAAGTTGAAGAGGTTTGTTATATACTGTGAAAAATGTCCGATCAGTCCTATGTTTTGCTCTCCATCATGCCACTTACCTGCTTTCAATCCCTCAAGTTTCAACTAGCAGAAACTTGCAGCATTCAGCACATCCGGTATCGTGGGGGGAGATTCCCGGTGTTAAAGCTTTTTTTTAGAGGGTGTTAAACATATATACCGACCAGTGGCACATTTTGCTCCAGGTTGGGTTCCCATCCAAGTACTTTTATAGTCCCTCTTTTGAGCCCATGCACAAATGATCTCAAATTACTTGAATACAAATGTTCCTTCTTGGTAGCCGTTAGAGCATGTTAACTCCAGGCTTTCATTTTGGTGTTGTTTTTTGAACTCATTCACTCTTTTCCCCGAGGTTTTTTTCAAAGTTTCATGTCCGTTAATCCATTGAACTCTTTTTACCTAGCCGTCAGGCTTGGGGAGGTCTGGGGGAAACTGGGGTAGAGGGGGCATTACATACGCTTAACGTATGCAGAAAAGTCATGTTTTACATGGCGAAAATAAAATCACTGCATACAATCAGTCAGTTCTTTATGTCTCTCACAGAATGCTTCGAGGGGAATCCAGTCACAAAAGCCTCAATTGTGCATTCCGTTCAAGAATATTATGGACTGGTGCACAAGTCCTTACCTTGCACTCTGGAAGCTCACTCCACAAGAGGTACAGTAGCAACGTTGGCATTCATTGCAAACATCCCGCAAGATGCTGATTGCTGAGCTACTGCATGGACTTCTGGGCATACATTTACAAAACATTAGTGTGTAGACACGCACTTATTTAGCACCATTTCAGCAAACCCACCACTGCCTTCAGATACTCCTTGCTAGCCTTTGCAAAAAGTCTAAACAGATTCACAAGCCTCAAAAGGCAGAGGTTACTTACCAGGAAATGGTCTTTCTGTGACTTGGATCTGTTTAGAGTCGCATGCACCCACCCGATCACTCCACATAGGAGCCGCAGTGCATAAGGTACTCACTACTTCCTTTGCTACCACCTGTGGGCGTCATCTCAGAAAATGATTAATCTGAGACCGTTGCGGCATGTAGCATCATGGGTGCACAACTAGGGTACGGATATTTTGACTGCACCACCCACTTCATCACCCTTTTACTTTGGAAGTTAACAGCTACTACTAGACGACCTCCTATGTGAGTGCCGTCTCCTATATACATTTTTGAGGCTTGTGAATCTTTTTAGACGCCTGTGTGTTGCACCAGCCACTTTCTAGTGTTTGCAGAGTATTACACGTTTTTTTCTGAAAGTGAAAGGGCGTCAACATGGGCAGTGTTGCACTACTGTCCCTACCCTATGTGGGCACCCGTGATGCTCAAAGTCCTCAGACTGTTTCTTTTCTGTCGTTGGTGTGAGCATGGGACTGGCTGTTGTATTCAATTACCGAACGAACTGACTCAGTCTTTGAAATTTGGAGGCCTTCTCAGACCCCAAATAACTACAATCAGCAGCATCATCAGCAACTGTGAACCAGAGCCAAGGACTGACAACCGCCTCAGTGGCGACCAGTGCACAGTAGAGACAGAGGTGTATATATTGTTGACATTGGTAATTCATGGATTATTTGCGCAGAAAAAAACGGGATTTGTGCGCCATTCTGCCCGAAAATCCCATTTGTTAAACAGGGATTTACGGGCAGAATGGCGCACAAATCACGTTTTTTTTTCTGCGCAAATAATCCACGAATTACTATTTGAGAATGACTTCGTTTCTTTTCTCTCTCTCTATTCCTTGCCTTCCCAGGATACAATATAATCATCAAGAATACTTGCTTTAAGTACTTCCTTAACTGTAATGCCGAATTCGCATAGCAGCACAGAAAGCGGTGTGGCCTGTCATGCCTGCATTGTGTCAATGCCGAGGACAAGTGCCCAACATGTAAAAGGTTTAAGGCTCGATGAGAAAAGAGGTGAGGAGCTTATGCTTTGGAAGCACAGACTTCCATCCAACCTTGGCGTTTGGGTGCCGACCAGGTGGCCATTGCTTACCTGTGAGAAGCGGTCTGTTCCAACCATTTGTAGACAGTATTTGAGAGCGCAAGTAGAAAATCCTCACAGCCATCCCCCAGATCCACAGGGCAACACAAACGAGCCCAGGAGACTTCCCAGGGCGACCAAGAGGCTTCTCCCCAAAACATTCTGAAGCCCTAGTCAAAGCAGAGCGAGCATGGTAGACCACTTCCGGGACATTACCCGCAGCTCAGGGCTCAGAGAAGCTGGCCCAGAAACATGGGGCTTCGACTTCAAAATTGCCAACCAAAGATGGCGTGGATGTACACAATGACGACTTTGAAGCATGGCGCAAATGCACACATTTTAATGAACAGCCATTGAATTCGACTTTCTCAGGATGTGTCAATGTGTGAAATATTATGCAGAGAGGAAATGTTCATAAACACCTGGTGTCAAGTCAAGCTACATGCTTTCGATTACGATGCCAACATGCAACGGTTTGGGGTTGTTTATTCATCTGATATTTGTTAGCTGAGATCTGTCCGCAAGAAATATGCTCGCATTCGTACAATTATCAGATGAACAAACTGAAATCAAAATGCGCCTGCCCCCACTGCCCTCCCCTACTTACCTGTTTGCTTGCTGCAATGTCCCCTGCAACCCTGTGGTGTCAGATCCGTCCCTCAAACGCGGGTCGGATCGAACGTCGCAGATTCCCCTTTTCTTTGTTTCTTTTTGGTCCCCCACCTCCTATGTTGAGGAAGCAGGGGACACCCCCACCTCCCATGGCCACAAATACTGATCATGCGGAGCAGGGGACACCCCCACATCCCCCGCTCCACATGTTCGGTATGTTTTATAATGGTACTGGCCGAATTCGGTCAAATGTACCATTTGATTAATTATAAACAAGCAATTAGGCTAATACCCAGACAAAAGGCTCCATGAAAGTAGCTTCCATACCGACATGCGCATACTAGATGGTTCTTAATGGCATCATCTATAGCGATTGCATTTCAGTTAGTGTCAGAAACATATTGCGTGTCCTCTGAGAAAGAAAACATTGTTGAAGAGGAATCCAAACATGAAGAAGAGGAGGAAGAACTGGTGGAGAGGGACGTGCTGTCATGATGCCTACCCCCGGGGACCCAGAACAAGTCCAGCAACCCGGAAGCAGGCATCAAGTTATTCCAAGCAAGCCCAACAACCCCTGCTAGTGGCTATTTGGGTGCAGTCCTGGCTTCTATAGCACCAGGCTCATATGGAGAGTCAGTCCTGGCGCCATAGGCGCCAGGCTCATAGATTAAAACTTACCTGATGCAGATCATGCTGCAAGAGCTCCAAGCCAAAAGAGGCTTGGAAGGGACTACTTTACCTAGGGACTATTTTTTACTCGGGTGGGGCTGGGGAGGAATAATTACCTGGGACTACTTTGGAGGCTACTTAAACCACACCCGAAGCGCAGCACACACTTTGCGTTATTCTGCATCCAGCAGCGTAACGCTCACCGTGCCTGCAAGTCTGCATTCAGTCTTCTGCCACGCCCGCCTCGAGTCTGGAGCTCCTAGAAAAAGGGAGAAAGAAGGAGAAAAGGTTAGAACAAGAGCAATACCTTTGATCCTTACCTGAATTCCCGATCCACTGCGCCTTCGAGCTGGAAGAAAGAAGTTATTTTATGCGCTTTGCCTCGCATGCTGCAGCGCCGCACTGAACTCACCGGCCTTCGCAGCATCTTCACATTTCACCGCATCCTTCTGCATGTTCCCGCCGCACTCCGGCACCTAAGGGGAACACAAGAACAGCAAGGTGAGCCAAGGGAATAAACAGAGGCAATATTAGTTACCCCCCCATAGACTTACCTGATTTTCCACCGGGGGTACTATTCCTCTTCACGGGTCGGCGCAGCTTCCACTGCATCCTCGCCGAACCCCGGCCCCTAAGGGGAAACAAAAGGACAGCAAGGTGAAACAAAGGGACAAACAAGGGGAAACCTCCTCACCACAATAGACTTACCTGATTTTACCGCCAGAGGCATTATTCCCCGAGAGTTCATACTTTCTCTCAGCGCCTGAATAACGGAGAAAGCAACAGGTTACATACTGACATTATTTTATCGAACTGTGTTGGATAATACAAATCCTTACCTGAAAATTACCAGTTGCCATGAGGAACTCTTCGCTAGGGTCAAGCTGCAATCTGCAAGGAATCGGACAAGAGTGAAAGTCAGACATTTGAACTCTTACGAACTACATACTTACGGCGTCTTGCCAGAAATCTCAGAGTCAATATTGTTCTGGAACTCACCAATTCCTTCGAGCCAGTGAAGCAACTGGTTATCTACGCGCCCCAGCGCTCAATGCAGGATGGAGAGCTCATCTTTCCAAACCATCAGGTGAGACTATAGGAGGGGACATCAAAGGTGATCAGCGGGAGTGGGGGGGGGTTAACGCTCAACTCCACGGGTGGTTAATTCCCATTCTCCATTTGCAGAAGAATATTCCTACGGGCCAAGCAAACAAAGCTAGATGGGCCAGTCCAGTCCGTCATCTCGGCACTACGCGTCACATTGGTGGAGGCCACAGCTGTCCAGTTCAGATCGACGCCCCTGTGGGAGCCAGGTGAGCGTAACACGTTCAGCCTATGTCCAGCACTCCTATGACAAGACATTATTTCCACAATTTTCTGGAGAGAATACATGTTTTCTTGAAAGAAAGGAAATGTTGCCACTCTGTTAAAAGAAAAAATGGCTCTAACATTGGAGGAGGCCCCAACCAAAGGCACCAAAAAGGGATTTCATTTTTTCTGATATTTTTCAAGAAGGCTATAGTTGGGAGGAGGAAGAGGAATGGCAGGATGCTCAATAAGAGGAAGGGGTAGACACCATAGATTGTCCAGCATTTGATCGTTCATAGATTCACATGCTTGAATATTCCGTCATCTGACTGGGAATCCCTTGTAATTTAAAAAAAATGTCCATAGGAAAAAGCAATGTACGCTGCTAATGAAGCCTGAAAAGCACTCACTTGAGCAGTCCCTCCACCTAATTTTGGTCCCTTTTGTCACTAACCAATGAGGTGGCAGGGCTTAAGCACCATTGCAGGATGCTATCTTTCTTCAGGTTTTTCACTACAGTCTAGTGACTAGGAAATCCTCCAGAGCTCTACTGAGCTTTGTCTTTATAATTCAGTCTTTTCATGTCCTTTTCTATATTTCTTTCACTAACTGAGAGCTTTTCCTCTGCTTTACAGAGGCTGTGCTTTGCAGTAAAGGAAACATTTGTTTTCATCGTCAAGGGAAGATCCTGCACCTGGCTCCTCATGGGCATGGTGGACTCAGGCAATGAAGGCCCTTCGAAGGGGAAGACTTTACTCTTCAAGGACTGCCTCAGGTGCTCCAAAAAGATTGTCTTCATAAGAGACCCTCACCGGTAGTGCATATATTGGGCCTCATTATAAGTCATCCGTTCCGGTATTAAATTGCTTGTATTGACGTATACTGGCACTTTAACGGACCGACTGACTACAGGTTTGCCTTTGGGGTATCTGAGTTACCTTCAGCTAAAAGCTGGAGGTAAGGCAGATGCTTTATTGGCACAAAACGTTGTTATTACTGGCACTGGTATTGCCATAGCTGTCAAATAAACAAAGGAAATCATTATGAATCTATGGGTCTTCCATCAACAACGACAAGACAAAACACCCTCTTTCTAGAAGCAGAACTGGATCCTTGCATTCCGCCGGTGAGAATGTCCACCGAATGAATAGCTGCAATCTCGCAACTAGCCAACTGGTTCTTGAGGGCACACTACTACAGTGCATTACTGCAAATCCCTACTGGGTATGATGTCATCATGTATATTACTGGTTCCAAATTGCAGGTTGAGAATGAGGCCAATGCACGAAGAATTGGATCAACAATGGGTACAGGCATCAGGTTCATGGGTGGACATTGTGCATGCCTTTCCAACTCCCCAACTCCACACTTATTCTCAGGATGGATGCATGCCTTTCATGATGGGGAACACATCTCAGAGATTTGTATGCAAATCGTACATGGTCCAAACAAGAATCAGACCTGTATATCAATGTACTCCAACTCAAGCCATTCGATGGGCACTGAACTACTTTCAAATGGTCCTTGTGGGCCAGGTGGTCACCATACAGATGGACAACACATTACAAGAACAAGCAAGCGGGCACAAGTTCAGCCATACTATCTACAGAGGTTCAGAAACTCTGGAAGTGGTCCATTGCCCACAGGATTCAGGTTAGAGCTGAACACCTTCCAGGGAAGGACAACATTCTGGCAGGTCAACTGGGCAGGGAATTCTCCATGTCCCACGAATGTAAGCTCGATTGGGCCGAGATCTAATTGATTTTCAGAAGATGGGGTCGCCCTCACATGAATCTCTTTGCAACCAACCACTATGTCAAATGCCCTCTCTTTGCATCGAGGTACCCTGAAGGGGATTCACTGGGGATGCCTTCTCTCTGACATGGACCGGCGAGTTCCTATATGCCTTACCACTGATACCCTTGCTAGCCAGGGTGCTGAGACGTGTGAGAGAGCAACCTTTCAGAATGATCTTCTTAAAAGCACCAGCCTGGCCCGGCAGGTCTGGTATCCAACTCTCCTACAGATGACACGCACCACGCCCATCCATCTCAGAGCACACCAGGTGTTGTTGACACAACGGAATGGGCAAATCCTTCAGCACAACCCAGTGTCTCGCTCCCTCACAGGGCTTGGTTGCTGAGCAACAAAAGCAAACCGAACTAAAACTGCCAGGCAGCTGTTAGAATATCATCCGATCAGCCAAGGCGCCTTTCCACACGCAAAACATATGCATGGAAGTGGACACACTGGACACACCTTACGACATGGTGTACGACACTACAACTCCACCCGCTGTCGGCCACAGCATTCACATTTCTACCATATCTGCTTCACTTGGATAAGACAGACCTATCATAGGCTTCTATCAAGGTTCACCTCTCAGCCATCACATCTTACTCCAGAGGTCGCACACAAACTTCCTCCCTAAGGTGGTGTCGGATATTACTCCATATAGTAACAGAGGAAAGCTACCACCATGCACAGAACCCGGCGAATGAACCACCACAAAACGTCCAACACACAGCAAGACAGAGATGCTGAGCACTGTACTCGGAAGCAACGAGGTAAACAAAAGCCCCACTAAACCAACCCTAAAACCTCAAGCTCCACATCTACACCTCTTAAACACTAAAACGCAACCTCCTTTCTGTGCAGCAATCCGCATGCACTTCACATTGCAACAACAAAACAAACCACACACAGTCCCGCACATCATCACATGGGAGTTTACCCAGCTGTAAATCACACCCAAGCTCATTGAACGGTGCAAACCGAACTGAAGCTGTCAACAGACCATCACTACTATCTCTCTAGCTATTCCCACTATGCCCTACTAACGGTAGGGAAGGCATGGTATCATAAGTATTAACAATGGATACAATTTGTAAAATGTTTATTGAAAATGTTGGGGTTGGAGACACTCCTATTTTGCCCTGTAACTAAGATTGAAGTTGTCTCGACCATCAAACTATAAACAAAACAGTCCTAATGGAGTCTGTCAAAACATGATGGCCTATGCTAACAAAACCTAATGCCTGCCCTATCTCTTATACAAAAAGGAGGAATGTATGCAAAAGGAAAAATCAGTGTTCAAATGATAATGTGGCTGAACCAGCTCTCTTCCCCATGTTAGGTCTCACCGAGTAAGGCGATCCTTGTAGGCAGGATGACAAACATTGGCTTTGTTTCCAACACAATATACAGTTCAAAACCATTGATCGAGTCCTGCCTGGCCTTCCACGTTAAAGTCTCTTTCTTTGATTTCAAAAGTAATGTTTCAACCAAAATGTTCACAAATATCCCCCTCTGCTGTGCTCAGAACTTTCACCGCACAGTTCTTGTAGGTCCCCCTCTGTCGGGCTCAGACCTCTCACGATAAAGTTCAACACAAAATTTGAAAGGGGGTTCTCTTGCCCAAGCTTATTATACTTCAGGTCCCCCTCAGTCAGGTTTGGACCACTTTCGAATGTCAAAGTGTTTCGAATGTGCGTGGCTTTCTCTACAGACCACCGCAGGACCACTTTGACTCAGCGTTAACTATTTCACTTTTGCTGTTTGTTCACCTTTTCGTTTTAAACAATGTACCTTTCACAGAGACTTTTGAATGGGCTACTTGCTTTCACCGGACCACTCCATTACTTGGTATCGCTGAACTTGCAGCTGTATTTTACTTTAAAGTTAATTCACAGGTCTGCTTTTGCTTGCTTCTCATCCACACGCATGTAGCCTTCACTTGTGATACCATATTGCTACTTCATTCGCTTTAACCTACACCAGTCTCTTAGGTTGCTTGCCAACTCACCGGCTGTGTGTGCTTCTTTCTTGGTTTGCGATTTCCAATTTACGAGTCAACGTTACTACCACAGGTTTTGCTTCGCCTCCCCAACTCTGCCGTTCACCCGGGAGGGTCACTGGTGTCCTTGAAACACAATGCAATCTTCACTTGTGGGATCTGGCCTTCTCCACGTGTCCCCCGCGGTCTGTCAGAGGCAAAAACCTCCAATAGGGAAGCCGTGAGGTTCTCGGCCCACTGCTCTCGTCCCTTGGTCCATCGCTCTGCTCCAGTAGGTGTGCCTTCATTCCGGAAGTTCTGCTCGTAGCCCTGTTCCGCCTGGCTCAGAGTGTGTGTCGTTAGGTGTTGCCTTTTATTCGTATGAGGAGAGTTAATTGGTATCAGGTGTATGCATTTAGTGTAAAGTGCCTGACCCGATTAACAGTACATGTACGGTACAATGGAGAGAGTTAGTCTGGTTACTCTGTCACCTTCTTCCACGGCCCAGTGTATGTATAAAAAGGGGGGGAGTTGGGACTTAAGAAAATCCTAAAAAATAGAATGATGTAGATGAACAAAAAAAGGGGAAATAATGCATCTCACCATCGGCTATCTCACCCTCAATCCCCAAAGACTTCTCACCCAGGTGATCCTCCCACACTGGTCCACCCCCAGGGTCTGAATCCAAAGGCGATGGCGGTGCCCTGGCCACCTGAGAGATCCCCGGGGGCTAGGGGGTGAGACACCCTTCGGTTTCTTACGTATCCCACCCAACACTCTTTGCTTTCAGATCCGCCAGAGTGCCAGGGGACAACTCCGGTGGTGATAGTGCATGGTTTAAATGATCTTTAACATTAACACTGTACTGCCAACCTTTTTCAGCGATGATACTTCCAGTGCTGAACGTGTCTTGCACTCGCTAGACCTGTCGCAGGTTCTTAAAACCTTGCAGCGCACTAGTGTTTTTTGATCGTCTTCCAGACTATTTGTTTCATTTGCAGGTCCTCTTTTGGGCAAAAGCATCTCGAAACAAGGCCTTGCCCAAAGGATGGTGGACTGCATTACCCAATGCCACAAGATCAAGAACATCCCACTTACCCGTCCAGCTACTGCCCATTCCACCAGAGGGAGGGCAGCTACTGCATCTTTCCAGGCGGCAGTGGCCATGAAGGACATATGCAGGGTGGCTACCTGGAGCACGCTCCGTACGTTTGCCAATCACTATTGTCTGGAAGAGGACACAGGAAGGGAGTCAGCTGTCAGATACGCAGTCCTGTGACAATTGTTTGTGAGGTATGAGCAGCCATTGTGCTTTCCCTACTTCCCTTCATGTTTAACCTTGAATAATGTGTTCAGGGTACTCTCTGTGGGTACTATTATTGAACTAATGGGTGCCTCAGTGAAGTAGGTAGCCTGCGTCCACTACTTGGTATTCTATTTAAGCATGTGTATCTATGAAAGATCAATGCTGGAGAAGTCTTAGTTACTTAACTGTTCCTCCAGGGTCAGTATCTTTCATAGATTCACATGCGCCCACCCACCTCCCTGTTGATACTGCTCCAGAAGCAGGCAGCCATCAATTTAGCAGTCACTATTAGGGCTCAAAATCTGAAGATGGCTGCCTGGGTTGGAGCTCAAGCCCTGCCACCTCATTTGTTAGTGACAAAAGGGACTGACATAAGATGGACGGACTACACAAATGAGTGCCTTTCAGGCTTCATCAGCAATGTGCATTGCTTTTTCCTATGGAAATATTTTTAAATTACTGGGGATTTCCAGTCTGACGACGGGCAATATTCAAGCATGTGAATCTATGAAAGATACCAATGTTGGAGAAATACAGTTACAGACAAGTAACCAAGACTTATCTGATACACTGGAGGACTTTCAACCACCTGCTCAAACTCACTGACTGATGCTCAGGGGAAGTCTATTGCACTCCTTAAAAGAGCAGCAGCAGCAAAATGTAGCACCACTATAGAAGTGGGGGAGGAGGAGGAATCCGATTTTAGAACATCCACAACCTGTGGCTCATTGCATCCCCATTCTAAAATCAGGGAATAGTAGATCCGTAAATGTCAGGATGAAGAGAACATACCGATGCTCACTGTAAGGTCCAATGCACTGCGACAGTCTGTCCCTGATTCCCTGGTGGTAACCTTGGAATAAAAAGAAGTGCAGTGCCCTGGCATCTATATTAGGCAATGCAGGCACAAGTGGATGTCATTGTACAAGAAGGGCAAATAGTGTTGAACACAGTGAGAAAATGCTACTACGATAAGGCAAAGCATATTGGCAGACAGATGTAGCAGTGGTAAAATACCATGCTTGATCATGTTGTACAGGGTACAATCCAGAAAGGCAAGCTACCCTATTCAATAATGCAAGAGGGTTTGTTTGGCAAGAAGGTGGATGAGATGCTAGATGCAGCACAAATGTTTGACACCTTAAAGTGCTTAGTCCATTGGCCACAGACCATCTGCCAGATGCGGTTTCTCCAGTCCACACAGACCATACCGAGGGCAAAGCCACCAAACCTTTAGTGTTCCAAACCAGGAAGCTTAATTTGCTCACTGTACATGATGCAATCCTTGAAAACCTACCCGCATGCCTAGTACCAGCAACTCAATTGAGAGGATGGCGAGGCAGACCATGCCGTAGAGGGACAACCTCATGAGGGAACCCTCAAAAAGCCACCCACCCAGCCTAGGAGCAGGAGCTCCAGGACCAGGATCCGCCCCTGCAGGAGCAGCGGGCACCCTGATTGAAGACTACTTCACCCATGCAGGAATATAGGTAAGCGCTGAGATCGTAGCGCTTCCCTCAAAAAATCTCCATTTAATTATTGCAACTGTATTATACGACGAATCGCTGATACTGAATGAAGATTAGCCTGCCCTGCTGTGATACAGCTTGAATTGCTGTTGCCGCACCATCAATGCCATTAAGGTACACAAGGTACCCCAGACGCTCTAAGATGGCCGACCGCTTTCTGATGTCTGCCTCCAGAGCCTAACCAGGCCCCAGCAACCTTCACCGCTTCCTGATAGGCGCCTTGCCTATTCCCTTTCCGATTGGCCGCTGGCAGGCGTAGACGGCCCACCTCATCCAAGGCCCACAGAAACAAGGCTAGTTCCTGTGTCATGCCTGGATCCATTCCCACCCACCCAGCCTAGGACCAGGCTCCGCCCCTGCAGGAGCAGCGGGCACCCTGCATGAAGACTACTTCACCCATGCAGGAATATAGGTAAGCGCTGAGATCGTAGCGCTTCCCTCAAAAAATCTCCATTTAATTATTGCAACTGTATTATACGATGAATCGCCGATACTGAATGAAGATAAGCCTGCCCATGCCGTGATACAGTTTGAAACGCTGTTGCCGCAAAATCAATGCCATTAAAGTACACGAGGTACCCCAGACACTCTAAGATGGCTGACCGCTTTCTGATGTCTGCCTCCATAGCTTAACCAGGCCCCAGCAACCTTCACCGCTTCCTGATAGGCCGCCTTGCCTATTTCATCTCTGATTGGCTGCCGGCAGGTGTAGCCTGCCCACCTCACCCAAGGCCCACAGAAACAAGGCTAGTTCCTGTTTCATGCCTGTTTTGTGCCTGGTGTCTGCTGTCTGCCAGACCCCCTGTCTGTTATACTCTGGCTCCACACAAGGTAACCTCTACAGACTTATACAGCACCATCATTGTCATCAAACCCGTATTCGTACTTTATCACTGTGATACTGCCTAGTCCATACGCTCACGCCACAGCAATGGCTAAGCTTTGTTTATGCATGGAATTCCGACTGTCACTAGTGCTATAGTTTAGTATTATATCCGCTATTGTCTGCATGCTCCTATTCAACCTGCAGCCCGCTAAACGCGCGCGCACACTCCCCTACCTTATTACCTTGTAGACACTCACCTCAGCGACCCTGTAACCTGTAACCTGAACCTGCCGCAACTTTTATACGCGCTACTACATTAGACCACTTCACTGGGAAGGAAGCACTCTCCTCCCCCCGCGCTGTATCCCCTAGTCATTCACCCCCCTTACTGCTCTAAGCAGTAAGCCAACACACAGTCCCTCTTCTCTGATCCACTGTTCTTACACCGCTATACCGGCTACTCACTTCCTATCTATATTTGCCTATAGTAGCACAGTTGTATCTATATTGTTTGAGAACCTGCTGATTATGACCCATAGCAGCAAAGTTGTATCTAGACTGCCCAAGAATTTACAATATCAAGGTCTATATTAGCATAACTGCATTTAGATTGTCTGAAAACTTGCTTGATTATTGTCTATAGTAGCAAAATCGCATTTAGATCGCCTAAGAACCTGCTATATTTTTGACTATTTTAGCAAAACTACATTTAGATTGTCTGAAAACCTACTTGATTATTGTCTATAGTAGCAAAATCACATTTCAATTGCCCAAGAATCTGCTATATTTTTGACTATATTAGCAAAACCTTATTCAGTTTGTCTGAAAACCTGCTTTATTACTGCCTTTACTAGCTTAGTTGTATTCAGACTGCCCAAGAATTTGATATATTCTGGCCCATACTTGACCATAGTAGCATAACAGCATTTAGTTTGTCTGAAAACCTGCTTGATTATTGCTAGAACAGCAAATTGCATCCAGATTGCTTGAGCACCTGCCCTATTCTGGCCATTAGCAGTAAAAGTCACAGTTTGACTGTATGAGACCTGCATGTTAGTTGACCCAATAGAACACCTGATACTTACCTCATAGTCGGCCCCGCTTGTCCTGTTCAACTTTGACTAGTGCTACCCTCCCAGTTTGCTAGACATCTCTACGACCACCATGTATCTGCCACCTCTCTACACTGTCCTACTTAGAACTATCCTCAACCTGATCACCTTACAAGACTTCAACATGCCTCAGCAACAGAACCAATCACCACTGGCAAGAGTACCCTGTGAGCTCTCCTACATGGCCACCGAACCTTGCAGCCTCCAACTAAGAAACCTTAAACTTCGCGCCAGACTCCCAAGAATCTATGATCCTCTTACTAATGCCCATATGACCACTAACTGCCCAAGGGTCACTCTGTCCTCTTACAAGGACAATAATGTCCAAATCCAACACCCACTTCAGCTCAATTGCAGACTCTTCAGAGATCCCACCTCCTCCTCCAACTGCAATAACAAAGCTCAATCGCCATCCGATCCACCTACCCAACTGGGAATAAAAAGTGCTTTAATAAATGCCCGCTCTATGGTAGCCCATGCCACAGATATATCTGACTTAATCCAAAATGAAAATATAGACCTCCTAGCCATCACCGAATCCTGGCTCCACCCGGCAGCTGGCCCAGCTATTATGCTTGCCACCCCAGACAACTACACTCTTATAAGACTGGATCGTACCACATCTAGAGGCAGAGGCCTTGCCATAATTATTAAAAACAGTCTAACACTAAGACTCTCAACACATCACAGTACCAATTCTTGTGAATCTCTCACGGCCAAACTCACCAGCACCAACAATCAAACTATCACCATTCATCTAATATACCGACCTCCAGGACCCTTAGGCTCCTTTGAGGAAGATCTCATGAATCTACTATCTGACAACTTAAAAAATTCCTCACAATGCATGATACTAGGAGACTTCAACCTCGGATATAGTGACCCTCTAGACTTGAATGCCGTACTAAGTAACAACTCCCTCGAGGAACTAGGATTCACCCAAAAGACCACAGAACCCACGCATACTAAAGGAAGGACCCTAGACTGGATTGCTGAACACAATTGCCATGCATCTATTACTTCCATAAAACCCCAGCCCTGGTCGGACCACTACCTGATTTCCTTCACCTTAGAAGCCTTTCCTCCAACGAATACTAGTAAGACAGCGCATGCCGCGCCTACTAGAAACAAAAGAAATATTACTCCAGAAAATCTCATCCCCCTCATCCTCCCTACTCTAAACTCTATCTCACACCTAACTGACACAGCTACCATGGTACAAGTGTACAATGAAGTGATGCTTGCATCACTAGACACCATTGCACCGCTGAAGGTCAGAAAGAGAAAACCTCGCCAACACCTAAACACTTGGTTCACACCTCATCTAAAAGCCATTAGACAATGAAAACGTCTAAGTGAAAAAATCTGGAGATCAAACCCCTCAGACCTTAACAAAAATAATTTGATCAAACTTTCCACCCTCTACAAAAAGGAAATTATCCTAGCCAAACAAACCTCCTACAACACCCGAATCTCCCAAGCCAAATCCAACACTAAAGAATTGTTTGCCATCCTAAAAGAAGTAGAATCCCCCATTCAAGCTCCCGACTCCTGTCTGAGGGATATAAACTAGTGCACGAGTATACAGAACACTTTGGCCAACAAGATAACATCGCTCCAGGTGAAAATTAATAATAAAAAAGATACCATTACTACCTCTAAGACTGACAGCTATGAGATTACTACCAAGACTGACACTAATTTCCCATCCTCACTGCAATCCACCTCTACTCCATCGATACCTCCTACCCCTAGCTTCCATTTCACAAAGTATCCACTAAAGAAGTTGAGAAAGTTATCCTCTCCATCAAACCATCTAACTGCCACAGCGACTCATGCCCAGCCCAAATTATAAAAGACGCTGCCTGCAAACTCTCCCCTTTCATTACTAAACTTATAAACGCCTCATTCACCTCACTATACCCAGCAACTTGAAACACTCCTGGGTCCTCCCCCTCCTTAAAAAACAAACCCTTGAACCTGCTATCCCAACCAACTACCACCCTATAACCACAGTGTGATTCCTCCTCAAAATCTTGGATAAAGTAGCATACCTACAAATTCAGCACCACTTGGAACAAAATCACCTCCTAGGAGTTTGTCAGTCTGGATTCAGACCTCAGCATGGCACTGAGACCGCACTCCTAGACCTCAAGGCACAAATTGATACACTAAGAGATAAAGGTAGCACAGCAATTCTACTATTCCTTGACCGATCGGCTGCGTTCGACTTGGTTGACCACTCAATACTTTGCAACCACCTGGTCTCCGCAGCCTGCTTCTCCCAGGAAGCAGTCACATGGATCCAGTCCTTCCTTGATAATAGGACAATGCAAGTCTTCTTGCCCCTAGCAGCTGCAGATCCTACACCTATTTCATGTGGCGTACCCCAAGAATCCTGCGTTTCTCCTACTCTGTACAACATCTTCACAAAGCCCCTTTTCGATGATCTAGATGGTCTAGGTATCATCTACACTAATTACGCTGATGATACACAGATCCTCATCCCGCTGACGGGAGATTATGACAAGGATTTGGCCTTTGTAAACAGAGTCTACCTCATCATCCAGACATGGAGACATGGATGGCCTCTCACGGTCTATGCCTGAATGATGACAAAACAGAACTCCTCATTCTAGGTACACCATCCAACATCAAAAAATTAGGCCCTAACTATGCCTCGTTAACAATTGACAATAACAATAACACTGTGGCCAAGGTAGTCAAAACACTTGGCTTCCACATAGATTCCACGCTCTCTTTTGGCAAACAAGTTAATACTCTGGCCTCAGCCACTTCCTATACTTGCAAGCTAATCAGAGCAGCTAAGCCCTTCCTCTCGCCCAATAACTGTATCATTTTTAGCGCAAGTCTTAATTTTATCCAAACTGTATTATTGCAATGACCTCTACATTGGCAGCAATAAATATATCAACTCTAAAATTCAGACTCTTCAAAACAATGCCCTGAGAGCTGCCCTAAGTCTCCCTAAAAAGGCCCACATATCTGACCTTAGGAGATCTGTCAATTGGCTATCCACAAAAGACAAAATCTCTCTCAAAATTGCATCCCTGACACACAAATGCTTCAACCACGCAGCCCCACAATACCTCATAGACAGATTTAATAGACAATCAGCCTCTCGCCCACTAAGAAAGGCTAACTCCAACCTCCTACTAGTACCTAGATTTAAGTTTACCAAGTCCGGTGGGAGTAGCTTCCGCGTTAAAGCAGCTCAATATTGGGACTCCCTCCCCCCTGCTCTAAGGGAAGATCTACCCTACCTAAAATTCAGAACTAGTCTCATCCATTGGCTAAAGGAACAGGACGTCTGACCATGCCTCACATGTATCCATCCTGTCCCCAGTGTATATATGAGAACTTACTGCCTTTGTCATATTTATGTATGTCACACTGATTTATGCCACACATTGTATATTCTCTTTTGATTTACCTGTTTAATCTATACAGTATTGTAACCTTAGCTGTACTTAACCTTGTATACCGTGTAACCTAAGCTTAACAACCCTCTTATGCTTTCGCGCCCGAATACCCCTGGGTCTGGTGCACAATATAAATAATAAAACAAAGAAACAAACAAACAAATGAACCCCTGTACCAGATTTCCTTCTGTGTCACCCTGATAGGGTGGAAGGATACATTAATTCAACCAACCTATACATGGAAGGGTGCTGGATAGTGCTGGGTGAAAATCCCGCCCGCAAAGCCAAACCTCTATGAATATTCCCCGTTGTCAAGCTGCGATAATTATACAGTAATTATACAAAACAGTCTAGTTTTAAGCTAAAACTGCCTGTTGTTTACATAGCATATTACTGTCCTTTTGAGTCGTACTGCCTCAGTCAATGACATTGGTTCTCCTTAACTCCACCTCCTTTTCTAGTAGGGAGTCCTTGAGTATTGCTACTCGACTTGTTTGAGTATTTTGCCTATTTTTGAGACAAAACACCTTTTTTCTTCATGCCGGTAGAGATCCCGCTTTCCGTCGGATCTCCAGGTTGTGTGAGGCTGCAAGCTGCATTTTTGGGCTACTGCACGCACCATGCCAGAAGCCGAGAAGAACTGCGTTTTCAAGGCCTGTTCAAGATGTGACCAGAAGAATGTCTACATGGAGGACCGACATCAGAAGTGCATCTACTCTCTGCACCCAAACCATTACGTGGAAAGATGTCCCATTTGCCAATCTTTGTCATCGAAGATCAGGAAGGATAGCCTTCAGAGTTTGGTGGCATGGTTTGAGGAAGGTAAGGCCTCTGACTCAGCGTTGCTATGCAGTCATGCCTCTTCCAGTGCTAGCAGGCCCAAAGAGTGCACTCCCTCTGCAACTGGCAGCTGAACTAGCAAGGGCCACAAAGGGGACCCCATCTTCAGAAAGCTGAGGGTCACCACTCCTTCACCATCAACGAAACCCTTGTCATCATCAAAATCCTTTTTTTTTTATTATTATTTTTTTTTAAAATTTTTATACGGTTATACAAACCTTTAAAAAAAACAAACAAATCAAAAACACGAAAAGAGACTTCAAAAAACAGTACACACACTGAAACACTGTCCAAATTGAGTAAGAAGTTCATCAAGACATCCCAGCCTCTCCGAAAATATTGCAGTTTATAGTACCGATCCTAAAGGACATCCAACAGAACTTATTGAGCTTGATCCAACGAGAGTGACTTAGGGTCTTTGGAGGTTGGCAAACAGTTTACAGTTATTTGAGTAGAAGTTCCAGATTCTTTTAGCCTTAATTCTAGGTCCTTAAGAAACACCACTAAGGCAAACATAAGTTTTTGGTCTGTTCCCTCAAACATCCGATGCCACCAATCGTCCGCACTTAGTGTATCGAATTTCTCAAATATCGACCCAAAGGCCCGGGATCTCAAAGTACGTAGATATGGGCAAAACAGCATTAGATGTTTCAGTGTTTCGTTAGCCAATTTGCAAAAACGACAGGATGAGATCGTTCTCCCATTAAGTAGATCTTGGCGTTCTTTAGTGTTTATTAGATTCAGTCTGAATCTCAAGTATAAAGATCTTGAAAGTGCATCCGGAAATTTGGCTAGATAGTCCTGTAAGTTGCCATATTCCCTCGCTTCTCCTGGAACATCAGCCATTAATCGGGAGATTGATCTAAGTTCACAAGTTCGATGCCAATCCCATGACCACACTCTTTTTTTTGCTACAGTCGGATTCTCTAAAAGTGTGGTTAGTTTGATGTCATAGGATTCCATTATCTCGTGGCAGTATTCCATCCACATTTCTAAGGTCGAACCAACTGCCTCTTTGTATGGATTTAGTATTTCAAACTGAAGAGCTGAGTTCACAACTTTACATTTCCTAAAGAGGCATAGGATGTTCCAGCAAACTCTAGCATGCATAGATATTAACCCTAATTCATATCGGATGCAGTCAGTCGAAGTTCCCTGAGGTAGTTAACCCAAAAGATGTTTTCAAGGGTTTTCCAAAGCTCATGCGAGCATCCTAAGGCATTTTCCCCTCCATAGATTAATGCTGGCACCACTTTTTGTTGATAAAATGACACAACAAGTTTTAAAGAGAATTTACCTTATTGTCGGTTTAAAGTCGCAGCTTGGCACGCTAGTTGACGACATTTAGCTTTAGCAGTTTCAGCCCATGGTGAATCATCTAGGTTAGCACTTATTTGCATGCCTAAGTATCTTGTATCGCATACAGTGTGGATCTTTGTTTTTTTGAGAAACCAGGCTTGTTTCTTCTGATTTTTTTTCGCAGAGCGTAAATTTTGAAGCGTTAGGATCTCACATTTTTGTTTGTTGATTTGAAGGCCATTGTTCAGGACATAAACTTCTAGTGCATCGAGTCTGCGTTGCAGACCAATAGCTGTCATATCTAGTAGTATCAAATCGTCCGCATATACAAGCCAGCTTAGAATGAGTACCATTCATTTTTGGGGGGAACGAAGAAACTTCACTAAAAACTTTCCCAACATCTGATACAAAAAGGTTGAAGATGGTTGCTGCAAGCGGGCAGCCCTGTTTTACACCTTTAAAGGTTTCTATGGGCTGAGAAAGAGTCCCCTGTCGATCGAGCCTGAATCTGATGTTTGTATTTGAGTGCAACTCTCTGATAGCTTCGACTAGGCTCGTTGGAAACTTCCATTCTCCAGAGGATTCCTCGGTCGACGCTATCAAAAGCGCGAGAGAAGTCTATGAGGGCTAGGTGTATTTTGGTGTTCCGTTTTATCTCTTCCATCTTGAATAGATTTAGAATGAACAAATTAAGACTACACCCCACACCCTTTACAAACCCCGCTTATCTGGGGTCAATATGCTCACTGTCGACAGCCCACTTTAGTAGCTTCTGTTGCAATAGTGTCGCATACATTTTCCCTATCACATCCAGCAGAGCAATTGGTCTATAATCTCCAGGGTTTGCCCTGTTGGCCTTTTTAAAAATCGGCACTATGATGGCATTCTTCCAAGACAGGGGTGTCCTACGTTTGTCAGTAATTCTTTGGAAAAGAGTCGTGCAGAAGTCGGCCCACGCCTCTGGATTTCGCTTAATAGTATAGTTTGTGAGCCCGTTGGGCCCTGGGGCTCTAGAAGCTTTTGCTTTTTGAATTACGGCTAGGATGTCTTGCCGCTCAAAGTGTAAGTCCCATTTTGCCAGATCTGAGTTGTAGATGTCTTTCGTACAGCCTTCTGCATTAAACATTTCATTAAAGTAAGCAGACCAAGTTGCTTCGGAAATTTGGTTTACCTGCAGAGAGTCTTGAGGGGCGAATTTGTTGTTTATAATCTTCCAGAAGGCCGCTGTATTTTTATTTGCCAGGTTAGCCAACATTTTTTCCGAGTCTGTCTGTATCATTGTCGCTTTATGAAGTTTGCACCAGTTTCGGAAAGCTTATCTAATCGTTTTTTTCTTCGAGATGAGCACAGAGAGTACATGTTGTTCTTTCGATACCCTGCGGAGCTCTTGTCGCATCAGTCTTTTCCGCTGTTGGAGTTGTAAATCGAAGCTATGTTTGTGTGCAAATCGATTGTGTTTTAAACTTGGTTATGTTCTATAAAATTTGTTAGAAATTGATGATATTCAATTTCGTTAGAAGCTTCATTTAAGGTTGTCACAAGCTTGTTTACATCAGCATCAGCAAGTTCCAAGCGGATTCTGTTAGAGCGAACTAACACGTCGTGTGCCCAAACAGAATTTTGTGTTGTGTTTTGGCTATTTATGGTTAATTTCGCCATGTCGTGATCACTGTGAGCCATTGGTTTGATCTCAAAACGAGATACACGTGTAGAAACGGCCTCTGACACAAATATAAAATCCAGCACGGAGTGTTGGTTCTTCCTTCTCCATGTTGGATTAGCTGGAATATCACCTATCAAGTTACCATTCATCATTAACAGGTTTCTAACTCCCATTTCTTGGGACCATTTTGTTATTGCATCTTCAGAGGCTGTGAATCCCACAGCCCTGCTCTTCTTATTTATATACTTCATGCAATCGATGTTTAGATCACCACAGATAATCAAATTTGGATACGCCTCAATTTCGAGTATACCGTCTATTACTGTGGTTATTTGGTCGATAAAAAAGTAGTTTCTATCGCCTTATGGTTCCAATAAACGTTGATGATGTTGAGGACTATGTGGATGTTGTTTGTTGCATTTATAGAACACACCTTTGCTGTTTGTATGTAAGGCGAAGTGTTAGTGAAGGACCCGATTCTAAATCCAGTTGATTTCCTAACAGCCATCAGTAACCCAGCCATCGGCCTTCCTTTCGATTGTCTTATGGCAAAGTTATGGGCAATTTCAAAATCTTGCAGTATGGGAGTACTGCTCAACCATGTTTCCTGCAGGCAAACTACGTCTAAATCGTGCATCCAAGGTGTGTGGAGAAGGTGATTGAAGCCTCTGGCGTTCCAAGAGCCGATCCTGACCAGGGACCCTAAATTTGATTCCTCACATTATAAGTTCGATTTCCCATTTATGGTGGCTGCAATCCAGTTCCAATCAGTTGGCATACCTGTGTTGTCGGCATCCACACTCCGTGAGCTTGATGAACGTGCAAGTCCACTGATGGTTATTTGTATAGAGTCGTCATATTTAGGAGTGCCATCAGCACTCTCGACTTCGGTGAGATCTTCCCGTTGCATGTCATGGTCACGAGCCATTCGGTTATTTTTATCCTCTGCAAATCGTGTGCCAATCAGCTTTGGACCAGAATGAGATGACTGAGACCTCACATCCACCATTTTTCCACTTAGCTTATAGGTGTCAAACCCGAGAGATAGCAGAGTCGGGTTGGCGTCTAGCAAAGTTTCAAAAATTATTTTCGATTTTATGTGTAAGATTACTTTATCGTTTACCTGAAGTTGTCGAAAAATTCCACAATTCTCAAGTCATCTGACTTAATCGTTCGCAGACTTGGAATTAGTTGGAACAAATGCATTACATTGTGGCGATTCAGTATCAGATTGTCTGCATTGTCAATTCGCTCTAAAATCACCTTATAGGTGATTACCGACTTCTTTGTGTCAGATTGAGCTTTATCAAGGTTCCTCAAGGTTTGTTGATACGATTCCATGTCACAGCTGGGGATCCTGGAGTCACTTATGGAAGGTTGAATTGTGCCCACATTCACATGATCAGACACGTTTGCGGTGTGTTTAGTAAGCACATTCTCCCTGCCGCTCTGCTTATTGCAGGAAAAGTGGGACGGCATACCCTTCAAAAGACATAGGGCGTTTGACGTTACACCGTCCTTAGTTATAAGCTTTCTTCTCTCCTCCATTGTTAGAAAAGGGGGAGAGCATGGCCCTTCTTTTGTTGATTGAGATTCTGTCTTCTTTGTCATTGTGCATATTCGAAGAGCTTTCTGGCATTTATCAGTGGCCCTGGGAATTGTTTCATTTGAGTTCACTGGGACGAAGACCCTCGTTTCGTCAGGCGTTAGGTCCGCCACGTTGGTTTGCATGACATCCGTTCGGTCTTCGTCCTCGTAAGTGGATAAGTTAATGAGGTCAATCAGTTCTTCACCAGCCGTTTCGCTTTCATTTTCATTACTCACCAATTTATTAGCCTCGTTTACAGCTTGTTTTAGACCTTTAGAGCTGTTGGTGTTCAATGTTACATGCACTGTTTTTAAGTTACGCAAAAACTTTCTCGAGTTTGTGCGTTGTTTCGATTTTTTCAGTGTTTGGTTTTTGGTCTTTTTCATCCTAGCACAGTTAGGCTGCAAAATAACAGGTTTATCACGCACAGTAGTGGAGGCGTTTTTGAAGATGTCAAAGACTGGGCGTGCGTTTCGGATACCCAGGGCGGCAATTTGCATCTGTTGTGGTGAAACCGTGATTGCATTAGTTCGTTCAGTCAGTGAAGTCGAGATATCCTGAGTCGCAACAGCCCCTCTGCTTGGCATGGTAGAGCAGCCATCAGGTAATTGAGCTTCATCATTGATGTTAGTAGAGCAAGAAGGAGACTGTAAGGAGTGCCAAATTACTTGGCTCCTGACTGAGTAAAAGCACTTCTGAGAAGGACCTCGTAACGGTGTTCAACCGGGTTGGGGGAACGTCGTTTTGTACATGCTGAACATCACAAGTTGCACAAGGTCCATCTCGTTCACCCCCTGTTTTAACTTGTCGCATACAGGTTTTTCCACATGCTTGAGAACCGTTTTTAATGAGCGGAATCGTAGCGTCCACTTGACCTCCTAGGCTGTTTGGCGAGGACACAGGCTGCGATTCCTGAACAGAGATCTTGTGTTTAAAAATGCTCAGGGCCTCCTTGGCTACTTCAGCTAAAAGTTTTTTGTTCATATTGTTGTTTTTTAACTGCGTGGAAACAATGTCGGCCATACGATCTTGTTTGAGCAGTAACGTCTGTACGTCATCTTTAAGCATACTGCAGTTTTTTTCCCGGTCAATAGCTTTAGAGTTTAGCATGGCAACCAAAGTTGTAAGATCTTTAATATTTTTGTTTAGCTGCTCATACAGTTTCATAAATGGGGCCATGCTGATAGCCATTGAAGCTATCAGTGTTGGTTGAATCTCGCTTGTCCATTTCGCATTGTTCATCCAGCATGCCCTTTTATGAACCCCTTTGAGTCTTGCCTGCGAACGTTCATTTGCAACGTCACCCAAAGGTGTGGGCTGTTCGGACAGCCGAGACTCATCTGATGAATAGTCAATAGAAGAAGACAGGGACCCCAATTTGTGTCTGATTTTGTTAACGTTAGAAACTGGTGTTCTCCCTTGTCTCTCCTCTGAATCGGCATACGCTGTGTGACTCTCTACACCTTTCAGTTTTTTCCTTTGTGAGCATTTTGGACTTCCTGAACTGCTTCTAGTGATTGTTCTTCGTTTTGATGCTTTAAAACCTTGCGGCGGTTTTGCATGTGTGACGTCATTATAGGGACAAGTTTCAGGACTAATACTCGTAGATTGAGATTGGGATACGACCATCATAGAAGGTCCAGTCTTCATTGCACGTTCTTTGTTGATGTGAGTCAGGTCTGTTAAGATCTTGTTTATTACTTCCAAAGAGTTGCGACGATTTTCGGATGTGGTCATTTTGATTGGAGTCGTGGCAAGCGGAACAAATACATCCTCATCAGTAGCGACTTGTAAGCTTGCATTAGGTTCTAACACAATTGCACTGATATCGCGCTCAGCTTTGTTCAAGCTGGGCTGTGTAGGGCTCTTCGCATCCAGGTTAGGGGCAGAAAGGTCTGAGCAGTGCAAGGACCCAGGCCGATGAGTCAACACGTCATTGCAATCTGTATAGATTTGCGTATTGTAGCTTTGGTGCACAACATTGTTGCCAATTGTTGCAGTTTGCAGTCGTGTGCTAGCAGAAAGCAGTGGAGGAAGAGCCAGAAGTGGCCCTTTACATAGATCAGTAACATTGGCAACACTGCGGTTACTCTCCACTGGAAACACAGAGGACCTTCTCACAGTTTTTTTGGGTCGCTCAATCGACTCAATAGGTACATCATTTGAGACCCTTGCAACCGTCGCACCATCGGATGGTGTGTGAGAAAACGTTAAATCAGTCAGCCACGTTGCCACATCCTTTTTGATGACCCCAAGACTGTCATCCGACAAGACATCATTGTCGCTGAAGACTGTCAACTAGAACACCATTGACAACATCGTCCACCAGGCCAGCGATATCAGCATCCGTCCCATCGATGGCCTCATCCATGACTACATTTACTGTGTCTTCCATTACCATGGCTGTGTCCAGGGTATCATTGCCTCCAAGACCTCCATCAGCCCAGAGTAAGTCAGCAGGTAGAGCTCTACCTGCTTTAGGTGTGCCTGTGATAGCCACTTTCCCTAGAGGTACCCGCATGGACAAGGAGTTGCAACCAGCACTCCCTTTTCTGCCAAAGCCCACTGGGGCTCATCTGCTGAAGACCACAACCACTGTGGGACTCCCAGGGAACCATACCCTGTTAGGGGGTTTCAACTCTGCACCCTCTCTTCCACCTATCGCATGGCCACCTGCCATCGTAGAGCAGGACCGAACTGGGACTGACACAACCACTGATACAGACCTGGATACAGACGGTACTCAGGGAAAGGATGAATATCAGGACTATGTCCCAGCTGACGGTGAGCTTCCTGATGTAGATCTGCCATCTAGAGACTCCCCTCCAGATAAGGTTGTTTCTTTTAAAGCGATGATGTCTTTGCAAAGCCTTCTACGCCTGCTGAAAGGTCCTTGCATTTACTGGACGTGTTGCATGCCTTTTAATTCCATGTAGCATGCACTACAGATTTTCGAAAAGACTTCTCAGTTTTTCATCAACTTTGGACCTGTGGGGCATGGAAAAGCCCTATTGAAGGCCTCTATCTCCAGGTGGCTCTCTGGCTGTATCATGCCTTGCCATCATTTGCCCAACAGACCTTTGCCAGGTTGGCAGAGAGCCCATTCCACCAGAGCCATCGGTTTGACTACTGCGTCCCTCAGCGGTGTTCCCCTGCTGGATATCTGCAGGACTAATATGTGGAAGTCTACCCACACCTTCAGGAGATTCTACTGTCGCCAGGGATTGCAGGGAGGAGTTTTGTGTCAGCCAAGCGGTTCATTTGCAACCGGTTTTCTTGAGGTGAGTGTCTTCCAGGGGTAAGTCTTGTTGCTTCTGTTGAGCCTTCCCACCTCCCATGGTTGTGTATATGAACTGCTGTGTAATCGTATTCATAGCATGTGAATCCATGAAAGACCCCATGCTGGAGAAGGAACAAGTTACTTACCTGTCACTCTTGTTCTCCAACACAGGTCTTGCATGGATTCACATGCAGACCCCCACTCCATCCCCTCTTTGGCTCTTCTTGGTTCCTACTGCCAATTTACATGCACTGGCAAATCTGAAGGTGGCCACCAGAGGGGGTTAAGGAGGACCAATGTCATTGGCTGGGGCATTATGGCCCAAATTTAAAGTAATAGGCCATGCAAGTGACAGGCAGTTTTATCTTAAAGCTGGACTGCTTTTCATATGACAGAGGATTCCCAGCCTGATGACATGGAATATTCATATCTTGTGAATCCATGCAAGACCCATGCTGGAGAACAAGAGTTCCAGGTAAATAACCTGTTCCTTATTACAACACAGTCCAAATCAAAAAGGAAAATGACATCAAGAACCAAGATTAGAATTAAAGTAGATGGTCTTTAAGGCCAGAATGGAAAAGAGGGTAGGAAGAGATAGAGCAAAAAGAGAGCAGGAGTGTGGTGCAATGAAAAGGATCTTAGAAAGAAAACGAGCGGTAGCGGGACGCAGCACAAGGTAGGCAGGGAACAGTTAAAAGGAATGGAGACTGGAAACGAAGGGTATGAGAGGGCGAATAGAATGAAACCAGGGAAGAGATATAAGCGGGGTGAGATTATGGAGGGATTTGAAGATCAGACAGAGAAAGTTGAATTTCAAACAGGAGTGAAAAGGTAACCATTGTAGAGAAGAGCAGGAGCGATAGAGTCCTGAGGGGAGAGAGAGAACAAAGGAGACGGATAGAAGAGTTAAAAATAGACTTGCGGGGACTAAGAAGTGATGCAGAGAGCCTTAAAATGAGGCAGGAGCAGTAGAAGAGGTGAGAAAAGATAAGAGAGGAAATTAGCAATTTAGAAGCCTGGAAAGTAAGAAAGTGCAGAGTCTTCCGGATGTTAACAAAATGGACCGTACAGGAGCGAGAAAGAAAAGAGATTTGCAGAGTACAGGAAAGCGAAGAATCCAGGTTCACACCGAGTTGCGAGTAGATAGGGAACTAGGGAGAGAAGAGGGGCGAAAGGAAATAGGAGGAGGAAGCAGAGGGGTGGTGGTGGTAGAAAACAGAAAGAAAATGGGCCTTATTACGAGGTTGGTGCTAGTCATGGTGCTATTAACGCCATGACTAGCACCAATAACGGGACCGTGTCCGCCCTCATTCAATGGGGACTTACCGGTCCAGTCCGACCTTGGAGGGACCGGTAAATCCCAATTATAAAAGCCATTCCCCATTCCCATTTGAGCCCCCATAGGGCTCAATGGGAAGGGGGAAGGCATCAATAACGGTACCGCAAATTGCGGTACCGTTATTGACCCCGGTATCCCTTAAAAGGTCCCGTCCGTAACGCCTGGTAAAACCAGGCGTTAAGCGAGGGACCCGCTAAGGGACCTCGGAATAGGGCGCAAAGGGATTATCGGCACCAGTGTCATTACCGGTGCCCGGTATCCCTTTGCGCCCACCTCAGAATGAGGCCCAATGACTTTTGTCTTAGAGGAATTAAGGAAAATACGGTGGTTGAAAGACACAAAGTCAAAGTAGCATTGATAGAGGAGGAGAAATCAGAAAAGGATGGGAATAGCTGGTGTGGTCAGCATAGAGGTGGTGGGACAACCCAAAACAGGAGTAAATGGAGGCAAGAGGAAAGATATAGAGGGAGAAAGGAAGAGGACCGGGACTGAGCCTGCCACACAATATAACTTCAACAAGCCAACAACAACCCAAGGAGTATGCAGACTTGCACAAGGAAGAAGATCTAAATCTACTACAGGGGGTCATAAAGGCAGTTTTGCTTCATAACAGGAATTCAGGTATCTACTCAGTTTACTTCCTGATCCCCCAAACAATGTAACAATGGGGCTAGTTCTAGACTTAAGGCCAGCAAACAAATTTGCAAAGTAACAAACATTTTGCATAACCATACCTCAGGAGGTGATCCCGTTGTTACAACAGGGAGATTACATAAACACATTGGACACGAAGGATGCATATTTTCATATTCCCTTCATCACTGATACACAGCGTTAAGGTGGGCAGCTGCCTCTATCAATTCAAAGTGCTTCCTTTTGGGATAACATTGGCACCTCGTGTAGACCCAAGGTCTTAGTCTCAGTGGCAGAGCATCTCATAGATGGGGAATTTAAGTATATACCTGACTCATAACAGAATATTGAAAATATTATCAATTTCTTGCATCAACTAGGCTACTCTTTAAATACAGCAAGGCCAACCATTCTTATAACAAACAAACGAAACTGTGATCGCGCCTAAACATGGAATTGGCGATGGCCTGTCGGAAGAAAAGATGCAAACACTGCTGGCACAGATTCCTTCACAAATTCAGTGATCAACGTGTGAACAATCATGAAGCTCCTGGGCATGCCATCATGCATATTGCTTTTTCCTCATGTGTCCTTTACAATAGTACACGTCAAGGCAGTGGTCACAAGTGACAGGTGATGGGGACGATCCGGTGTTTATTTGTCAGAAAGCCCTCCAGAGTGTGCAATGGTGAATGTAAAAAAGAAGTAAGAGGCCGGCCATTTGTGAGCCCACAAGTGGAGGTGACCATTACAACTGATGCATCACTGTACTGGAACTCCAAGTGCTTATACGTCACACACATGTGTTGCTCAGGACAGACAATACTACAGCCATGTTTTACATTTAAAAAGGCGGAACTCCTCCAAACTTGTTGCAGATTTACTTGCAAAACTTGCAATGCTGCATCCACCAAGGGTTGTTCCTCCAGACCTGTGTGGATGTTGGTTGCAGTGGAGCACTTATTGCTTACATTGTTTGTGACATTAGTTGTGTGGGTGTTGGGTGTTGGGGCAGAGGGTCTTAATGTGAGTTGTAGGTGGAAGGGAGGTTTCTGGTTGTTCTGGTTCTGTGGGGGTCAGGGCGTTCATTGTGATATTGGTAGTGGGAGCAGTTGTAATAGACTTGCATGCAGTGTCTGTGGCTGGACTCGCAAGGCAAAGGTCATACATTGTATCAACGAAGGGGTTTGCTGGGTCACACATTGTAACAGTAGGGTTTGCTAGGCCAGGGTTGCAAATTGTGTTGGCAATGGGGATCTCTGGGTCACACATTGTTACAGTAGCAGGGTTCACTAGGGCAGGGTCACACATGTTATCAATGGGAAGCACTGGGTTACCAGTGATACAGAACTTTCAAGTGAATACCCGGAGCAGGACAGTCAACCAAGAACCCAAACGACAGCTCAAACAGATTTTCAGCAGATGGGTATGCCCAAACTAGTCCTACCTGAAAGAAAGAAAGAACATAGAATGCCCAGCCTTTGCATACAGACACCTGCTATCTCTAGGCAGTGCTCTATGAATAAACTGGTCAGGGATAATTGCTTACATTTTCCCTTACCTTGTACACAGAGCGATGCACACATTTCTTTAAGAAAAGGTAACATTAATCCTTGTAGCCCCTATGTGGACACAACAGGTGTGGTACTCACACTTATTTCACATGCTAGTAGAGCCACCAATCAAACTGCTTCCAGCATACAATCACAAAATAAAACACCCAAATCCACAAGGCATGAACTTGGCAGTTTAGCTCCTGAGGCCATAAAATGTGGCCACCTCACTCTTCCTCTGGGTTTTATGGAGATACTTTGTGAGGCAAGCCCAGTACAAAAGCCTGCCTGTTACTGTAACAAGTGGAAACGGTATGCCACCTGGTGCAAGATCCAACGGATCAATCCTCTAGACGGTTTCTGTTTTCTAGATGACATTGGCACACATTTACTTAACTCTGCATTAATATTCATTTCCCTCAACGTTCACCTGGTAACTCTCCCTGCATAGACTAGGTCACAACACAAGGTATCGTGGTGGAATGTACCTGTGTTTAAGGCATTCATGAAAGGGGTTAAACTCATTTATTTACCTATAGCCCATCCGGCACCAGGCTGTTATCTGAATATAATGTTATATAAACAAATGCACCCTCCTTATTTGAGCCAATCCATAAAATTACTTTTAAAATACTTACACAGGAGACGGTTTTTCTGGTAGCCATCATATCTATTTGAAATGTTGGGAAAATTCAGGCACTCTCAGTTGATGAACTCTTTGTGGCAATTCACAAACACAAGGTGGTTTTCAGGTCTCCCCTTCATTTCTCACCAAAATTCCAATCCATTCAACTGCCCACCTTCTTCCCTAATCATTGCATGCCAAAGTATAGGGATTTACACCCACTAGACATCCTGAGAGCGATGATGCTTTACATGAACAGAACTAAGGCCCTGCATAAAAACTCAGTTTGTTGTGCCTTTTGCCATAGGCAAAGGGTTAACCCTCTAACAAGTGCATGTTGAATTGTGTGTCATATACAAGTATGTTACAAGTTAGCGCACACACCCTTACCCTTAGGCACAATGGGGCACTCCACAGAAGTACAGGAGCCACATTAACTTTTACTGCACATTTTCCTATGCATTATGCAAGGCTGCTAATTGGAATTCAGTTCCATCCACTCTTATAAAGATACACAAACAAGAGCAGATTCACAAGTGGGTCAAGCAATCTTAAAATGTATATTTACCACTGTTCCTTCAGCTGACCCAACACCGTTGTGAGGTATAATCTATGTAAAACAGCAGTGAAAACAGAATCACAAGTCTCTGATGATGGAGGTTACTAGTAAGAGTCTTTATTTGGCTTTTATCTGTTTAGAGTCCCATATCCCCACATGGGAACTGCAGAGCACTGTCTGTAGTTCTACTACCACATATATGCGGCATCTTTAAAAAAAGAATCAATATCAGTACTTGGTTGTGTGCTGCATCATGGGTGCACAAGTACACAGATGGTAGGAGAAATGCAGGGCATGGAGAGGATGAGAAAAGTGGGACAATCTGGAGGAGGGCGCACCGAGAATGGCAAATGGAAGGGATGCGGATGGTAGGTACATGGCATGGAGTGAAGTAAGGCAAATGGGGGGCAAAGGGAGTAGCCGAAAAGAATGGAACTCTGAGCAGGTCGTAGAGAAAAGGCAGGTGGTGGTAAGGGAGGATGGCAACGTACACATCCCCACCCATCCCAGTGCCATGATCTAAGGAACCCCATCAAGAACCTGTTACAGGCCAGGGGGGTGGTATAGGACTCAAATCAAAGCAGACCCCACAGCAGACAAACAGGGAGGCATTGTTAGAAGAGATGAGTAACACAGAGAGGGGAAGTGACATGCGAGAATAAAACACACATGCAGAGACGTTTTTATGGGAGAGTAAAAGAGGCACTTGCCCAGGGGCCCCACCTTGGAGGGGGCCCCACAAGGCTGCCTTATCTAAAGAAGTAAGATTCCATTGTTCACCAGTCTTAAATAGCACGCATCAGGATATTTCATGGCATGGTTCTGAGGCTCTAAACCTATTGCCTGTCTGTTTTGGCAAGTACATTCTGCCTCAATCAATTCATCATGAAGTGCTTTCTGTGTTCACTGTGGTATATTTAGTTTGTGTGTTCCTTGCTGCACAACTCCTGTAGCATTCTTTCCTTCCTGTGGGGATTATGCTGATCATGTGCAATAGCCACATTTGAAATGCATATTGGTACATTGAGTGCCACAATGGTTCAGAAGTTAGCCCAGTCTGTTAAGCACTCAATGCAGAGATATGTGTCCCTATGCAAGATTAGAATAGCACATTCTTGTAAGGCTGGCTGAGCCTTTCCTATGCCTGAAGCTTATGAACCTGCCTGCACATGTACTTGTTCTTGCAGCACATGAGGTGCTATTATCAGCAATGTACCTGCACCATATAGATATAGATGTTGCAATAAAAACGAACATGTCATCCTTATGGTGAAAGTCTAGAAATTGGTTTGTTCAGATGGGGTGTTGTAAAACCTAGGCAATCACCTCCAACGATGAGCATAAACTGTTAGTCCAAGAGATGAAGAAGTATCCACATTTTGCAACCAAAGCATTCATGCTTGTATCATGGCTTTGCCAGCAGACAATACAGTTATCCTGGTCAATTCATCTAATATCTTGTGCATTACTGTACTGTCTTCTGTGAAGTTTACCTTCTCGCATGCTGGTGGCATCGTTGAGCCCATTACTTGATCTTTCTTCTTATGTAGACCATTTGAGTGGAAGGGGTGGTAGACAGAAGGGTGCGGACCACATGGTGCAGGACTCGGGCAAAGTCAAAGGTTTGGTAAGATGGTACTTATATACTTCTCTTGATGATGGAGAGAATGAAGCTAGAATCATTCTGTGTTACACCCTTCTATAATATTTTGTTTTTTAAAATGGTCATGTTTGGTAATGTGATTGGCGTACTTTCAAGTCAGTTTTATAAAATGAGATTATTTTAGTTAGTGGTAAGAACTGGTAATGGAAATGTTCAAATGCAGAAATTGCACAGTAAGCACAAATCCCAGCTTCACCACTTAACCAATGTGTGATCCTGGGCATCTCATTTAATCTTGCATTGCCTAACCTCTCAAAATTGCCAGTCCCTAAACCTTTCAAAATTGTCAGCCCTTCAAAGTGATTTCCTTCTCAGGGAATGACCTTCAAAACAGCCTCATTCATGGTTTCAATGGCTATAGTGTTGCTTCCACTATAACAGTGAACATTGATTTATTGCACACCACAGGCGCTTGTTCCGTTGATCTCTAATGGCAACACCACTTAAAAGCCATGTCCTACTTACAATATCAGTCTGTCTGGCTACTGCTGACACCTTCCTGGTAGCTTCTAATCTGCATCCACTATCCATGCTAGGGTATGTGTAGTTTTCTCCTTCCTTCCAATTGGTCTTCTCTGTCCATGCTTGAGCATGTTTGTGTTCTGTGGGGCAGAAAATGTGAGTTCTCTGCCTATTCTGGGTTACATATACCTGTTACATACGGTCCTGCATTAATACTACAGGTTGCATACCTTCCCTGCTGCTTTTGATAAAAAGTCTTCTATATCTACACTAGAACAGAAGTAACCTCTTCATAGACTGATAATGTTGGCCTTCAAATGGCATTTGTTTATCATTGTGATTGGAGCAAGAATGAAGAGGGTAAGGGGACTTAAAGGGAGTACACATGCTTATTTTGAATGCTGTGAGGCAGCATATCAACCTATGGATTGTGATTGCGCGGGGGATGGGCAGATATTCTTGAGGGGATCCCACAGATGTCCATGCCCAGGGCCCCAAAAGTGCTTAAGATGGCCCTGCACACATGGTGAGTAGAAAAATGGGGGTAGGACGGAGGTCGAAGTGGGCAGGAAATAATGGGTATGAGGATCTTCTCATCTTTCCCTTACTTTTTGTTTTCCACCGAACCAGTCCTGGACAGCAGGAAAAGGACACTTCTGCCTTAATGGGAATTCGAACCTGGGCCTCGCTGGGACTTCTCCTATGTCACATCTCTTGATGAGCTATGTCGCAGATGGAGGTTTGCTTTCCTTTATTTCAGTCAGTAACCGTCTTGGATCATAAAGCCCATTGCCATGCCAACACATAATCCTGCACCGGCATTGATCAGCGTTTCTCTTATGCATTTAACCACAATAAACGTGGAATTGCTCCTGGCACAGCTGTTTGGGTGCGGGTGGTGGGTGATTAGAAAGGGGATGGTGTATAAAGTTGCAGGGCACGATGTGTGAAAATAATGGTCTTTGTTTAAGATACGTTTTCCTTCAATCTTGATAGTACAGTTATAACACAGTGTGGGGGTGGCGTAGTGGAAAGGCAAACCACAGGTATGAAACATAGTTCCACTACTTTATTGTGTACACTATGACCCCTCTGATGGAAAAACAGAGTGGTGTGGGAGCCTACCCAAGAGACTCCTGGTGTCATAGGGTAATCCACAGTGCTAGTAAGAAAATACATTTTAAAAAAAAGCATAACCTTGAATGTGTGAAGGTGTGTGCATAGAAGCTACATAAAGAAAGTTGAGGAACAGCCAAAAGAGAAGCATGAAAGAGAGTCAAAGGGGGAAATAACTTCATCCAGGAACACTGAACCAGATACTCACTTGTGAGGAAAGAGTGTCTGACGGTGAATCTCCGAAATAGCACGTGAACCTATCCAAAGAAAGACTGAAGTGGGAAAGAGTAAACCAGTGAAAGGATAAAAACCTCAAAGAACCGGTAATGATAAACCAGAGACCCAAAAAGAGAGAAGGAAATGGGAAATGCAGAAGAAAACGGTGGAAACTGATTTTTTATTTGAACACTTTTTTTTCACCAGGCGGTATTACAGAAGCTTTGCACTGTGGCACAGGATTATGGGCGGTTTTAGAGCAAATGTGCCCCGGTGCACCAGGGAAAAAATGTCCACAGTGCAAAAAACGTGGTCTTTCAATGCATTTTTGCACCAGGGCGCAAAGGGCTAGTGCAAACATTGACCTTGTGCGAACAAATGCATTGCAACAATAGGAATCTTGCACTATGCAATCTATTTTTCTCAGTTTCAATCATTGATTATAGGCAACATTCTCGTATCACTGAACACAGCTGAAGGTCCTACTATATGAAGAGCACAATACCACCTTTTTCTGCATTTGTTTGTAACATGGATGTAACAAATCAACTTCCGGGGCACCAGTGGTTCAGGAATGAATATCGGTTTCTAAACCATCAATCAGCCCTACACCTCTAGTAACCAGAAGGGATCCGAACAGATTAGAAACACAAGCAAATTATAAACCCGCTTGTCCAATTTTGGTAACGTGGACGTGAAAAGTTGTGGATCGTTGGTTAGTTGCAACACAGTGAAAATACAATTATTGCCCAATGATGAAAGGGACTGTCCATTCAAGGGTCTATATAAATATTTACCTTATTATCACAACAGACAGTTCTAGCACACTACGAAATACAACCCACCCTGTAAAGGAATGCAGAGGACTGACAGTTTCAAAGAAGGAAAAAGGATGCACTCTGGATACTAACAGGAGGGTAGTCGGTATAGTAATTAATTGGAATAGTTTAAGGATACTTGGTTTCAACACAAAGGGAGCAACGAGTTATAAAATGTCACTAGCGGCCTTCGGAGAAGGACCAGGGGAACCGAACCATAATATACCTTGTGCTGTTGCTGTTCTTGGTTCCCCGACAGGGTTGAGTCGGTTTCAGGGTGCTTTGCAGCTTCTGTGACAGAGTTCCAGATGGGCGATAGCTGCAGGTAATAGGCGGCAGGCAGTTCGGCAAGCGATGTTGGTCGGAAGGCTGCAGGCTGGCCTACACGGCGGATCAGAATCAGGAATCGTTTTCTCAGTGCTGGTCAGTGGGTCTGAAGCGCTGGTCGAGTCGTCTCGGACGTTGTTAGCAACTGCGGCATAACAGTCAGCGGTGCAGTCAGTTGCAGCTCGAAGGGCTCGACTGGCTCAAAAATGTCCTTTAAGGCAGATGTCAGAGGATGCTTGTCGATACATTCCTCCTAGCTTCTTCACTGAGCTCATGTTGTCCTTTAATGTGGACGGGCCAAAGCTGGGGAGAGTGTTACAGGCAACTGCCTTGGCCTTGGTTTGGTTCAGAAACTCTCGGCACTTCCCACCTAGGAAGCTTGCTGCAGAGCCTAGAAGGGCACGCTGTGTGCTGGCTGGGTACTGGTTCTGGAGCTGCTGGAGGGTCCTCTGTACCCAGCAACTCCCTCTATTCCCTGGTAGATGTTTAGGGGAGGGATCTTTCTTCCCTCTTTGGAAATCTTGGCCTTCCTTCCCTGGCGGAAGCTGTAAGGCAGACTGTACCTTCGGCCAGGGTCCAATGATGAATGCTTCTTGTTACTCCTTGTGAAGTCTTCCGATGATCTGCCCAAAAGAGGGGCTCAGCCCTCTTTTAAAGCCAAATGGGCCACAGTGATTGGTTTTGATTTGATTTTGATTTACATTTGTAACGCGCATACCCCCTAGGGTCCAAGCAGAAACTGCATCTAGGCGCTGATATTATGATGGTATTTCGTATAAACTACACAGGATGTCACATGAGACTCTCAAAACTGGAAGCACAGATCACATGAAGAGGAAGGTTTTTAATTGCTTCCTAAAGATAGTCAGTGACTCAATCTGTCGAAGATCCAGTGGAAGGGAGTTCCAGGACTGAGGTCCAAAAGAAGAGAACCTCCTGCCTCCCCAGGTTGTCGTTTTGACAAGCGGAGCTGTCAGAAGACACTGGTCCGTGGATCAAAGTAGTCAATGTGGGCAATACGTTTGAATTTTTGAAGTTGGGTATGCCGGGGCAAGGCCATGAATGCACTTAAAGACCAAACATAAGATCCTAAACAAAAATTATTTGATGCACTGGAAGCCAGCGAAGGCTCATCCGATATTGCAAAACAGTTGCCGTTCTTGGCAACAAGAAAATCAGCCTAATAGCAGAATTCTGAACAACCTGCATTCTCTTAATTTGAAATATTTGAACAACCAAAAGAATGGCGTTACAGTAATCTAATTTTGAATTAGTGAGTATACCCACCACAGTAGGGTGATTCTTTTCAGCAATAAGAGATGAAACATTGGAGTTGGTAGTATACGTATTTCACCGTCTAGCTAACATGGAGACTACAGTCCATATTAGACTGTCAGATAGACCCAACATTTTATACTGCATCCAACAATTTAGTGGGGACCCCTAACAGGGAAGGACACAGAATGCATTGTAAGGCACTCATTACCCTTTTCTTAGAACCAAGTATTTTCTAGCATCCATCTTTTAATTTTATTCGCACAGGATAAAACTTGGTCTGTTGCCTCTACGGTTGTTTAAGACGTACTTAGATTTGGGTGTCGTCAGCATATGAGTGATAGAACAGACCAAATCAGAGAAAATGTTGAACAATGGATGGATATAAATGTTAAACAACAGCAGGGATAACGAGGTTCCCTGAGGCACTCCGTACTCCACAGGTAAAGTCGTAGAGATGGGCCCCATCTTTAACCTGCTGAGTACGATTAGTTAAAAAGGACACAAACCATTTCAGAGTTTCGTCTGAAACCTGAGCCACCGATGACAGCCTGGAAATAAGAATCTCAACATTGACTGTGTCAAAGGCCTCCAACAGGTTCAGCATGACCAGCATGCTTATGCCCCCTTCGCTGGTGGCCTCCAGTAGATCGTCCCAGACAGCCATAAGGGCTGTTTCAGTGCCATGGCCCGGTCTGAATCCTATCTGGGTGCTAGTTACAGTGCATAGAAGAAAATAGTCACTGGTTACATTACGTAGATGAAATAGTCACAGTACATGTTATGGATGAGCAGGCATAGTCTGTTAAAACAGTGACAGAGGTGACACAATTGCCACAGTTAATAGGGTGAGGCTAGGAGTCTTGTATGAAGAGCCAGGTTTTTCCGTTTTTTGCTGAAGGAGTAAAGCGAGGGATCCGATCTTAGTGATAGTGGTAAGGTGGTACATTGCATTGTTTGGCAGCCACTACTGGGAAGCTGCGGCCACCTGCTTTAGCCCGTTTGAATTTAGGCATACTCAGGAGGTGGGAGGTGATGGCTCGGGTAGGTCTCTCAGACTGGGTTTGGTGGTCTTGTTAGTGAGGAATTTGGGGGCTGTGTTGGAGATGCATTTATGTGTAATGTAGAGGGTCTTTAATTTGATGTGGCTTGTGACAGGTAGCCAGTGGCAGAGCGTCTGGCGGCAGAGATATGTTCTTTTTTAGGGATGTTCAACACTGCTCTTAGGGTGTTGTTGCAAATGATTTGGAGTTTCTTTGTGCTGTGTGTGGAGAATCCTGTGAATAGGACATTGCAGTAATCTAGTTTGGACAGGATTAGGGCTCTAGCTAGTGTGATGCAGGTGTCGGGAGTTAAGAATGGTCGGCATGCGTTGATGAGTTTAGCTGTGTAGGCAACTGCTGAGGCCGTTGCCCTAACTTGTCTTGTTAGGGAGAGTGAGGAGTGGAGATAGACCCCTAGGGTTTTTACTTCCTTCGTGACAGTGATAGGGCTTCAGTCTATGGTGAAGGAATTGTAATCACAGTGTAGTTTGTTGAGTCGGGATTGGGTCTTATTGTCATTAAGACATAGTTCATGTTGCACCATCCAGGCTTGGATTATTTGATAGATTTCATTCAGGGCGTTGGTATCCTCTGTATGATTTCCGATGAAAGGCACGAAGATTTGCGTTCCGTCTGCGTAATTAGTGTAGGAGATACCTTGCTCGTCCAGGAAGTCGAATAAGGGCTTAGTAAAGATGTTATACAGTGTTGGCAACACACATGAGCCTTGGGGCACACCGCAAAGGACTATGGCTGATGTGGCTGCCGCTATGTTAGAAAATACCCTCATAATACCCTCATGGTTCGATTGGAAAGAGAGGAGTCGATCCAAGCTATGGCCTGGACAAAGAACTGGGTTGCTGAGGAGGGATGATGGCAGAGGATTTGGTGATTTACAAGGTCATATGCCGCAAAGAGGTCAAGTTATAGCAGGATGGCTAGTTTCCCATTGTCGATTATCTCTTCCATTTGGATTTTGAGATCTAGGAGTGCTGTCCCGGTACCATGTCCTGAGCGGAGGCCAGATAGGCATAGACCAAGGATGTTGTAGGATTCCAGGTGCGCCTGTATTTGTAAGTAGGCTGCTCTGCCTAGGATTCTGTAACGCTCACCTGATTCTCGCAGAGGCGCCGGTCTTGACTGGGCGACTACCGTATCTTCAAAAGTGATGTGTAGCACCCGGTTGGCTCTTTGGGCTGGACCTCTGTGCACTGTATGCCTGACTCGAAGAGTAAGATGTCTGCAGATAGAAAATATGGGATTAATGAACTGGGGTTATTGGGATGTCCCTATCTCTTTCCTTTTCTCCTCTCCTGTAGAACCCCAAAGGTTAACGCTCTCACCTTAGGTAAGTGAACGCCGAGCTCTCCATCTGCCTCGGGGCAGGGTGCTGTAACCAGTTTCTTCACTGGATAGGTAGCGCAGGCCTCTTGACTTCAGAGGACTGCTGTCCGTCGTTTACTTCACGATCGGTGAGTTCCGAGTATTTCAAATGTCTTTAAAAGTCTTTTGTAATGCTGTCTCTTATTTTCAGGGTTCCGGCGATGGCGGTTGACTGGCTGAAGTGAGTTGAGGATGGACCCGTATGCGGAATAGAAGCGCCTGGAAGCACGTAAGTAAGCGCTTGTTGCTTGCTTCACGATGCGCACTAACTGTCCTTTTATTTTGCAGGTACCAGTTCGGAGCTGCTGAAGGATGCCGGAATGCCCACTGAGTTCGGCGTGGATGGAGTAATGGCACGTGAGTATTTAACGTTACCCAATGTCTTTAAACGCACCTTCTTTTGTCTTACAGATGCGGGATGCAGCGCCGAAGGCCTCCGGAGCGTGCGAACAGTTGGTAAGCTTTTGTCTTTCAGATGCCGTAATGCAGTGCGATGACCTCCGGAGCGCGTGAAGAGTAGGTAAGCCTTTGTCTTTCAGATGCAGGAATGCTGCGCGAGGCGTTGATGACAGCCGATGGACCAGGTAAGATATGAGCTGTCACTGAAGACCGTAGTGCTAACCTGTTCTTTCTTGTCTTTATAGATGTTGCTGAAGACTGGATTCAGGATGGTAAGCCTTTTTCCTTTAGGCCCAGGATCAGATGCAGAAGACACGATGAGCGTTCTGCTGCAGAGGATGCAGAATAACGCAAAGCAAGATTCATCCATCAGGTGTGGTTTAAATAGCCTCCTGTAGTGCTTAGGTGTCTTCTTCCACAGCCTCGCCTAGGTAAGAAAAGAGTTCCTGCCTTCCAGAAGAGTTCCAGTGTTCTGAGCCTAGGGAGTGGCTCCTGCCCCACCCAACAGGAAAAGTAGTCCCAAACAGAAGAGGATCAGAGGCTCATACTGGCAGGTCAGTAAGCAGCATGGTCTGCTGCAGGTAAGTCCACCCAAGCATTATGAGACCGGCGCTTGCAGCGCTGGGACTGGGCATATTTATGAGCCTGGCGCCACTGGCGCCAGGACAGGGTCCAAAAGGTCCCAATTGGGACTGATTGGCACTCGGAACCTGGGTTATGGGTCTGCTTCCAAGGGAGTTGGGTAAGTCCTGGCCTTTTGGAAGCAGAGATCATGACAGTACCCCCCCTCAAGGCCCCTCCCAAACCGGGCTTCCCCGGGGGTTTTGGCTTGTCAGGAAATGTTTGATGAAATCTTTTGATTAGACGAGGAGCGTGGACATATTCTGCAGGTTCCCAGGATCTTTCTTGAGGGCCATAGCCTTTCCAGTCAATTAGGTAAAATAGCTTAGAGTTGGAGATCTTGGAGTCCAGGATGCTTTTGACTCTGGAGATTTAGTTAGTCGGGTTTGAGGTTGCACGGGTTTTAAAAGAGAGACGTGGAAGACCGGATGTATCTTCATGTGAGGTGGAAAGTCCAACTTGACCGCTACTGGGTTTACTATGGTAGTGATGGAATAGGGACCAAGGTATCTTGGGTTGAATGTGCGTGGTCCTTTTAGAGGTAGATACTTGGTGGA
Organism: Ambystoma mexicanum; assembly: GCF_040938575.1. Taxonomy (NCBI): domain Eukaryota; kingdom Metazoa; phylum Chordata; class Amphibia; order Caudata; family Ambystomatidae; genus Ambystoma; species Ambystoma mexicanum. The sequence continues at coordinate 434,311,707 of NC_090925.1, read as the reverse complement.
TAACCAGACTTGATCTCCTACTTGATATTGGGGGGCTTCCTTCCGATGTTGATCTGCTCCTTTCTTGTATTGTTCCTTAGCCCTTTGAAGGTGAGAAACGGCTTCCTTAAAAGCTTGGGTGATTGTAGAGTGCAGGTAGTCTACTGCTGGTGTTCCAAGATCTTGGGGTGGATCCAACTCTGAGGTTCGAGGGTGACAGCCGTATAAAAGAAAAAACGGGGTTTTCCCAGTTCCTGAGTGGACAGAGTTGTTGTAGGCATATTCGGCTATCCAAAGGATATCTTTCCAAGTTTTTTCAGTTTGTTGCAGCATGCAGCGTAAATACTGTTCCAGAGTTTGATTGGTCCTCTCGGTTTGTCCGTCGGTTTGAGGGTGGTGACCGGTCGATAATCTCACATCAATTTGAGCCGACCGACAACAACTTCGCCAAAAATGAGAAATAAATTGACTACCTCGATCCGAAATTAGCACTGAAGGAAAACCGTGCAGTCGGACGATGTTTTTGAGAAATTCTCGGGCCAGAGTTGTTGCTGTTGGCAAGCCTTTGAGTGGAATGAAATGCGCCATCTTGGAGAATAAGTCCACGATTACCAGGATCGTATTGTATCCGGAGCATGGAGGTAGGTCGGTGATGAAGTCCATAGAAAGCGTATGCCAAGGGCGAGGTGGGATGTCAATAGGGCGTAAGAGGCCGGCTGGTCTTTCCTTTTGACTCTTGTTTTGGGCGCATACTCCACAGGACATTATAAAGTCTCTGATATCTTTTTTCCAAGACGGCCACCAGAAGTAGCGCTTGATCTTTTCTGAGGTTTTGGCCATACCGGGATGTCCTTCCATTAGAGACTCGTGATAACAAGAGATCACCTTTTTCTGTAAATCTGTGCTGGGCAGGTATAATCGTTCTTGGAAATACAATAAGTTGTCCTTTACTGCAAAGTCCTTTCCCTGCAGATGCCAATTCTGTATTTCTGCTGGAGTTATAAGTTGCCTGGTTTTATCCTTAATTTCCTCTATGGATTGTGTGGTTATTACACCCAGAATTCTTTGTTCGGGAATGATAGGTACAGGTTTAGGGTTGGTCAAGTGTTCCTCCACTCCCATCCGAGAAAGGGCATCAGCTTTACCGTTTTTTGTACCAGGTCGATAAGTAATTATGAAGTCAAACTCGGCAAAGAATAGTGCCCAACGGAGTTGTCTAGAGGATTGGGCTTTTGCGGTTTTCAAATATTGCAGGTTTCGGTGATCCGTAATCACAGTAACGGTGTGTCGGGCCCCCAGAAGATAATGCCGCCAAGCCTTAAAGGCAGACTTGATAGCCAGAAGTTCCTTATCAGTAATAGTTTAATTGATCTCAGGAGGCGAGAATTTGCGAGACAAGAATGCCACGGGATGTAACTGATTGGTTACTGGGTCCTTCTGTGATAGAACTGCCCCCATGGCAAGGCTCGAAGCATCAGTTTCAACGATGTAGGTGAGTTCGGGGCGAGGATGTTTTAGAATTGGTGCAGAGATAAATTTTGTCTTCAAATTCTGGAAAGCTTGTTCCGCCTCGGTAGACCATTCAAAACGTTTGTTTTTCTTTAACAAGGCGGTGATGGGCTGGACTATTCGAGAGAATTCGGGGATAAACCTGCAGTAAAAGTTGGCGAAGCCTAACATGCTTTGAACCCCTTTTACGGAGGATGGTGATGGCCATTTGAGAATTGCATCGACCTTTCTTGAATCCATACGCACTCCGCTAGGTGATAATATGAATCCCAAGAATTCAACTTCAGTCACGTTGAAAACACATTTTTCCAACTTAGTGAAAAGTCTGTGTTGACGCAACCTCTCGAGGACCATTTTCACGTGTTTCCGATGTTCAGATTCCGATGAAGAATAAACGAGGATGTCGTCAATGTAAACGACAACACATACATCTATGAGTTCTCTGAGGACATCGTTCATAAAATATTGAAAGGCGGCCGGGGCATTGCAAAGTCCGAAGGGCATGACCTGATATTCAAATAGCCCATACTTGGTGCGGAAGGCCGTCTTCCATTCATCGCCCTCTTTTACTCGTACCAAGTGGTAGGCTCCTCTAAGATCCAGCTTTGTATATATGCATGCTCTTCTGACTTGGTCCAGGAGTTCAGGGATTAAAGGTAACGGATATCTATTCTTAACGGTGATCTGGTTCAGGGCGCGGTAATCTATACAAGTTCTAAGGTCCCCTTCTTTTTTTGGAACGAAGAACAAAGCTGAAGAAGCAGGGGACTTAGAAGGACGAATAAACCCATTCGCTAGGTATTGATCCAGGTATTGTCGGAGGTGAAGGTTCTCAGGCTCGGTGAGGGCATAAATTCTGCTACACGGAGGAGTAGATCCAGGTATCAGGTCTATCTGGCAGTCATAGGACCTATGAGGAGGTAGAGAGTTAGCCTGATCCTTCCGGAAAACATCTTGGAATTCTAGGTATTCGGGAGGTAACTGGGGAGTTTCTGAAGAAATTGCTGCTAGAGCAACACCAGGTGGAGGGTGACAAGTAGAGACACATTCTGGGAACTGAACCGTTCTTGCTCGCCAATCGATCCGAGGATTGTGTTTCTCTAACCAAGGTATCCCTAGAATAATCTGGAACTGAGGGGCCTTGATCACATCGAACACGATCTTCTCATGGTGTCCATCTTGACTTACTAGCGTCACTTCTTGACTGGTATGCGTTACTGGTCCGGAGGCTATCTCCGTACCATCCACCGTAGTAATGACGTCCTTTACAGCCTTGGGACAAAGAGTTAGATTCATCCTCAAAACCATTTCATGATCCACATAATTGCCGATGGCACCGCTGTCGACGTAAGCTTCAATCGCATGTAATCGATCCGGATGATCAGGGCTAATGAGGACCATAGGTATCACGAAATGCGAGGTCACTGAACTGGTTTTAACGCTCGGCAAGAGGACCTCTATTCTTGTCGGGCGAGGTCGTTTCCCTGCTCAGAGTCTGTGACCTTGGTAACTGCAGCTCCTACCGCCTTCTTGGCTGGTTTCACCGGACAGTCTCGAAGAAAGTGCCCTGAGTTTCCGCAATAGAGGCATAATTGCAACTGTTTTCTCCTTTCCCGCTCCTTTTGTGTTAGTGGTCCTTTCAGGCCCCCTATTTGCATGGGTTCCCCGGAGTCTACTCCTTTGGAAGGAGTTGGTGGTTTGGAAAATACTCGAGCATCCAACTTGGAACGATCGGCCTTCCTGTTCTGCAGTCTGTGATCTATTTGAACGACTAAGTCTATATAGTCCGAACAGTCTTGTGGGGGATTCACTACTTGGGCTAAAACGTCTTTGAGCTCTCCACGTAGACCTCTATAAAACAGCGTAATTCTTATGTCCTCAGGCCATTGAGTTTCCACTATTAGTCTGTTGAAAGATGCAATATAAGCCAAAAGGTCTTGATTACCCTGTCGCAACGAAAGAAGCTCATTGTCCAAGGCCTGCCCCTGTGAATGTCTTGCGAACAGTTTTTCCATACTAAGCTGAAAGGCTTGAAAATCATGGAGAACCGGATCATCTTAACTAGAGGGTTCGACCAGTCTGCCGCATTGCCACTAAGGTACGAAAGCACAAAAGCTACTTTAGCTTGATCAGTTGGAAAGGCTGCTGGCCGGCATAAAAATGCAACCGGCACTGATTGATAAATACTGCAAACCTTTTTGGGTCACCAGAAAATCGTTCGGGCGGAGCCAGAGGTACATTCCCAGGTAGGTTGATCTGCACTGGATTCATAGGGGATGTTGAAGGAAGATTTGTCCCTGATGCGGGTAACGGGGTCTGTCCGGCTTGTGACTGTAGCAATTGTCTATCAAGATCGTCTGTTCGCTCCTTGGAAATAATTAGTTCCCTTCTTAGAGCATTCGTTTCCTGACGAGCTGCATGCACTTCTGCCCTTAGTTCCCCAAGTAACCGGGCTAGGTGGGCGGTATCCGAGGTTTCCATAGCGCCTGGGCGAGAGTTTTGCGGTTAGGCTTTGCGTTCTGTAACGCTCACCTGATTCTCGCAGAGGCGCCGGTCTTGACTGGGCGACTACCGTATCTTCAAAAGTGATGTGTAGCACCCGGTTGGCTCTTTGGGCTGGACCTCTGTGCACTGTATGCCTGACTCGAAGAGTAAGATGTCTGCAGATAGAAAATATGGGATTAATGAACTGGGGTTATTGGGATGTCCCTATCTCTTTCCTTTTCTCCTCTCCTGTAGAACCCCAAAGGTTAACACTCTCACCTTAGGTAAGTGAACGCCGAGCTCTCCATCTGCCTCGGGGCAGGGTGCTGTAACCAGTTTCTTCACTGGATAGGTAGCGCAGGCCTCTTGACTTCAGAGGACTGCTGTCCGTTGTTTACTTCACGAACGGTGAGTTCCGAGTATTTCAAATGTCTTTAAAAGTCTTTTGTAATGCTGTCTCTTATTTTGCAGGGTTCCGGCGATGGCGGTTGACTGGCTGAAGTGAGTTGAGGATGGACCCGTATGCGGAATAGAAGCGCCTGGAAGCGCGTAAGTAAGCGCTTGTTGCTTGCTTCACGATGCGCACTAACTGTCCTTTTATTTTGCAGGTACCAGTTCGGAGCTGCTGAAGGATGCCGGAATGCCCACTGAGTTCGGCGTGGATGGAGTAATGGCACGTGAGTATTTAACGTTACCCAATGTCTTTAAACGCACCTTCTTTTGTCTTACAGATGCGGGATGCAGCGCCGAAGGCCTCCGGAGCGTGCGAAGAGTTGGTAAGCTTTTGTCTTTCAGATGCCGGAATGCAGTGCGATGACCTCCGCAGCGCGTGAAGAGTAGGTAAGCCTTTGTTCTTTCAGATGCAGGAATGCTGCGCGAGGCGTTGATGACAGCCGATGGACCAGGTAAGAGATGAGCTGTCACTGAAGACCGTAGTGCTAACCTGTTCTTTCTTGTCTTTATAGATGTTGCTGAAGACTGGATTCAGGATGGTAAGCCTTTTTCCTTTAGGCCCAGGATCAGATGCAGAAGACACGATGAGCGTTCTGCTGCAGAGGATGCAGAATAACGCAAAGCAAGATTCATCCATCGGGTGTGGTTTAAATAGCCTCCTGTAGTGCTTAGGTGTCTTCTTCCACAGCCTCGCCTAGGTAAGAAAAGAGTTCCTGCCTTCCAGAAGAGTTCCAGTGTTCTGAGCCTAGGGAGTGGCTCCTGCCCCACCCAACAGGAAAAGTAGTCCCAAACAGAAGAGGATCAGAGGCTCATACTGGCAGGTCAGTAAGCAGCATGGTCTGCTGCAGGTAAGTCCACCCAAGCATTATGAGCCCGGCGCTTGCAGCGCTGGGACTGGGCATATTTATGAGCCTGGCGCCACTGGCGCCAGGACAGGGTCCAAAAGGTCCCAATTGGGACTGATTGGCACTCGGAACCTGGGTTATGGGTCTGCTTTCAAGGGAGTTGGGTAAGTCCTGGCCTTTTGGAAGCAGAGATCATGACAGATTCTTAGGAGGAAGGGGACAGTGGTGATGGGGCGGTAGTTGGTGGGGATGTTAGGGTCAAGGGATTTTTTTCTTGGAGGGGGAGAACCCAGGCATCTTTCAGGTTGTTCAGGATGATCCCTTGTGCAAATGAGTTGTTGATGAGAGGTGATGAACAGTGCTAGTTCTACAGCACATTCTTTGATGAAAGGGGCAGGACAGATGTTGCCTTGGCATCTAAAAGGTTTGAGGCCATTGATAATTTGTATGACTTCTTGTGAGGTAACAGGTCTGAATTTGAATAGTTTGTTGGGGGCAGGTGGGTGGTGGGTGTGGGTGGGTGTATTTTGTGAGGATAGTTTGGCTTTTTCGATGGCAATTTTGCTTTGTAGTGAGGCAATCATATGGAGTAGTGCCTTCTGGATGTTGGTGCACCTGGAGGAGTCCTTATGCCAGCTTTCTGGTGGGGGCACTGGGGATTCAAGTTTGCGTAGAAAGGAGAAGAGTTCTTATGAGCCTATGTTGGCTTTGACTATGCGTTTGTTGTAAGGGATATTTTTTACCTGGATGATGGCCTGTTTATAGGTTTTGGCTGCATTGAGGACATGGGGCCTCATTACACGGTAGGTGGTAAGGGCACCGGTACTGGTAAACCCTTACCACCTTACTACAAGGTCCCTTTGCGGGACCCGACCTTAACGGGTGGTGTAGATCAGCCATTAAAGTTGGGACCCGCAAAGGGACCTTTGTGCTAATTACGGAACCGCAATTTGCGGTACCGTAAATAGCTCCTTCCCCATTCCCATTGAGCCATATGGGGCAAAAATGGGAATGGGAAGGGCCATGGAGGAAGGGGGAATTACCGCCCCGCCAACCTTGGAATGGGGTGGTAATTACCCTTTCCTCCATGGTGGTACCGGTATGGTACTGGTGGCAACCATGGTGCTAATAGCACCATGGTTTACTGCCTACCGTGTAATGAGGCCCATGGTCTTCCAAGTGGCCGCTGCATTTCATTTGGTTGCTCGTAGGATATTCAGATCTGGCGTGTACCAGGAGTTTAGATGGACTTTAGGTTTGGGTTTGCCGGTGCTGAGTGGGGCAACATTGTCTATCGCTATGAGGAGAGTTTGGTTGAATAACTCCACCATTTGATTGGGGTCTTGGTTTGAGTGTTGGTAGTTAGTGATGGGGTAGAGCAAGGGGAACAAATTCTCTGGAATGATGTTTTGCGTGTTTCTCGATTGCACGGCAGGGGCGTGTTGCGCTGTAATGTTGGGATGGTGAAGGTGATGACGTTGTGGTCGGACCAGGGCAAGTGTTGTTAGAGACTCGTGTTCCAGTTCATATCAGCCAGCCAGTCTAGCGTTTGACCTTTGTTGTGTGTGGGTAAGGTGATGCGTTGTGTGAATCCTAATGATTCAGTTGTGTTGGTGATGGTTTTAGCATAAGCATCTGAGGGGTCATTGAGGACTAGTTTGTAGTCTCCCATGATAATGATTCTGGAGTAAGGTTTAGTGTTGTTGGCCAGGAAGAAGGTGATGTCCTCATCTAGAGAGAGTACTGGGCCGGGGGGCCTATATAAGATGTGGATGGTGAGTGAGGTGGCATTAGCAAGGGAGAGTTTTAGAGATAGTGATTCTCCTGAGTGGAACGAATAGTTGGCCAGCTCTCTTAGTGATAAGTCTTCTTTGGCTATGAGCGCTACACCGCCTCCTTTGGCCAGAGGCCAGTCTTTTCTGAAGATGGTGTAACCCTCTGGGATAGCTAGGGAGAGGCCTGGCCTGACAGCTGCGTGCAGCCATGTTTCCGTGATGGCTAGTATGTCCAGTTGGTTTGAGGTGATGAGATCTGAGATGTCGAGAGCATGGGCTGGTAGCTATCTGGCATTGATTAGACCTGTGTGGATGTTGGTTGCAGTGGAGCACTTATTGCTTACATTGTTTGTGACATTAGTTGTGTGGGTGTTGGAGCGGAGGGTCTTAATGTGAGTTGTAGGTGGAAGGTAGGTTTCTGGTTGTTCTGGTTCTGTGGGGGTCAGGGCGTTCATTGTGATATTGGCAGTGGGAGCAGTTGTAATAGATTGCATGCAGTGTCTGTGGCTGGACTCGCAAGGCAAAGGTCATACATTGTATCAACGAAAGGGTTCGCTGGGTCACACATCGTAACAGTAGGGTTTGCTAGAAGAGGGTTGCAAATTGTGTTGGCAATGGGGATCTCTGGGTCACACATTGATACAGTAGCAGGGTTCACTAGGCCAGGGTCACACATGTTATCAATGGGAATCACTGGGTTCCACATCATTGCAGTGATTTATTTTTACATGTTTTTATTGGCATTTGTATGGGTACAGTCGTGCAATTCAACATCTCACTTTTTCATGCCTGTGTTTAGTTTAATAACAACACATAATAACTAACGAACAACTTCCTACACGTGCCATGTGCTGATTTATAACATTGGTTGGGGGCAAACACCACAGTGTCTGGGGCTCCACTCCTCTTTATACTCTCCTTGTCCTCCGGTTGGCCATTGTCAATTGAGTGCTGTAGGGTGATTAGCTGCGCGCATAGTGGGTGGCTCCTGCCTTAGTTGGTTAGCTCATGGGGGTTTGTCGTCAGACGGGTAAAACATGTCCCAGATCAACGCTTTCCATGCTACACACTTATCGTTACCATCAGGTTCCGTTCTGTTCACATCATTGCTGTGATAGGGTTTACTAGTCCAGGGTTGCACATGTTGTCAATGGGAAACATTGGGTCACACATCGTTACAGTAGCAGGGTTCACTAGACCAGGGTCGCACATGTTGTCAATGGGAAGCATTGGGTCACACATTATTACAGTAGCAGGGTTCACTAGGCCAGGGTCACACGTTATCAATGGGAAGCACTGGGTCACACGTTGTTACAGTAGCAGGGTTCCCGAGGCCAGGGTTGCACATGTTGTCAATGGGAAGCATTGGGTCGGACATTATTACAGTAGCAGGGTTCACTAGGCCACGGTCACACATGTTATCAATGGGGAGCACTGGGTCACACATTGTTACAGTGGCAGTGTTCGCCAGGCCGGGGTCTCACACATGTTGTCAATGGGAAGCATTGGGTCACACATCATTACAGTGATAGGGTTCACAAGGCCAGGGTCACACATGTTATCAATAGGAAGATCTGGGTCACACATCATTGCAGTCATAGAGTTCACGAGGCCAGGGTCTCACACATGTTATCAATAGGAAGATCTGGGTCACACATCATTGCAGTCATAGAGTTCACAAGGCCAGGGTCGCACATGTTGTCAATGGGAAGCATTGGGTCACACATTATTACAGTAGCAGGGTTCACTAGCCCAGGGTCACACATGTTGTCAATGGGAAGCATTGGGTCACACATCCTTGCAGTAGCAGGGTTCACTTGGCCAGGGCCACACATGTTGTCAATGGGAAGCATTGGGTCACACAGCCTTGCAGTGATAGGATTCACAAGGCCAGGGTCGCACATAAGGTCAATGGGAAGCATTGGGTCACACATTACAGTAGCAGGGTTCAATAGTCCAGGGTCACACATGTTGTCAATGGGAAGCATTGGGTCACACATCCTTGCAGTAGCAGGGTTCACTTGGCCAGGGTCACACATGTTATCAATGGGAAGCACTGGGTCACACATTGTTACAGTAGCAGGGTTCACTAGGCCTGGGTCACACATGTTGTCAATGGGGAGGATTGTGTCACATATTATTGCAATGATAGGGTTCACTAGGCCAGGGTTGCACATGTTGTCAACAGTAGGAATCATTAGGCATATATCATACATGGTACGTGCATTTTCTTTCTTGAGGTATGGATGGCACGTTGTTGCATTATCAGGCAAAATTGTGGCATTTTTGGAGCAGAGTTTAAGCAGGGACGTGTCAGACGACTCTTGTAGATTGGTTGGTAGGCTGTAGTAGATGTCAGCAATGGAGATGTGTTCCTGCGTGGAGCATTGCATTAGGGCAATCTGAGCGGGTAAGTCGTTTCTCGCTACGTTCGTGGGATAGTTTCTGTTGGGGGGTGGGCTGTATGACAGCGGTGAAACAGTTGAGGAGGCTATGCATGGTTTCCTTAGCCCAGAAAGGCATGCACGTAGAGGAGTGTGGTGGCCCGATTACCTTGCTGTAGACTCTCCTTGGAGGAGTGGGTAGGTCAAAGAGGCTTTTGTAGTAGCAGTCTGAGTGGTTAGGCGGCCATTACGTTCCTTTTGAGAATGTTAAATCAATATTGCATCTGCCATCGTGGCTGTATTTACTTGGTTTTTGCTCGTAGTTTTGCTGAATTTGTAGTGCAGCTGGGAGAAACAAAGTCATGTGTTGGTCTGGCGTGCAGTGCCTCAGACTTACTTAGTTTCCAGATGATGAATGGCTTACCCGACAGATTATAGTTACGGTTGTGCGTTGGGTTGGCTCTTTGGCCCTCCGTGGCCTGACAGGGCTAGAAAGGAAGGAGCGTTGGTTGTGGGGCTATGGAGGGGCCGGTGTTGCCTGCCGGCGCTCCCTCATAGACTGAGAAATACTGCTTTGCGCAATGATGAAGGTGGGCCTGGAGGGTCCAGGCAGATGCATAGATATGGTGGTGGCTATCTTGGCTTGTGGTGCGCTCTCCCGGGCCAGACTGCATTAATATGCAGTGCTGGCCCACGGGCGTGGATCTGCAGACATCGTGTGAGAATTATTCAGCATATGGGACAGTTGGAGTGGCAGCGCGCTACTGCTTACCTCCTGTTTCGTTCCAATGGTGTTGATGCGGCATGTCGGGTGGGCATCTGCAGGTGGGGGCAGTGCTTGATTGTGTTCTTCCACATAACTCAGCAATTGACCGGTCACAATCTTTTCTAAGATTTTTGCAGGCCACAAAAGGCCGGCTATTGGATGGTATTTGGAAAGAGTTTTGTGATCGGATGTAATTTTTTTAGCAGCGGTGTGAGATATGATTTCTTTAGATCCAATGGGACACAACTTTGTGCAAGTGAAGCATTTATCACAGTTTGAATAGTCCCACCGAGTGCATTGGCATGCTGCTTGGCCAAATAAGATGGAATCGGGTCATATCCAAAATTAGTGGGCTTAAGTTTACCCATTAAATTAACAATCTCCTCAATTCCAACAGGCGAGAACATGAATTTAGGACATGGCGTTAACATATTCAGTTGGTGTAGGCTAAGCCTACCTTATGAACCAATCCTGGGTCCCCACCAACAATCTCATGTATGCCTGAGGTCATAACCAGAGTGCTTTGCAACAGAAAAGTGTGGATCAAAGGGTATCTCTGGTTAATTGAGCTCTCTGTGTTTCCTGATCAAAGCAGCAGGTCTCCCTTGAAGCTGCGGCAAGACCAGACTTCCTAACTTCTGCAGACCGCATTCTGGTACCTTCTGAATGTGTTCTCCTGCAGGGATGACTACTGTAAACAGCTGTCCCAGATACGACAGTTCACTGCCCCTGGTACCAAGAGGCGGGATCTGGCTTCAGATTGACACAGATGCATATCAAAGGTTGTTGGGGTTTTCCTGTCTCCTTTGTTAGTCCTGCAGCCAGGCCTCCCTGTGGGCATTTTTGAATTAACTCTGATTAGTATACAAAGCTGCCACCAGCAGAGCTAACAAAAGGACGAGCGGATCCATGGAGCCTTTGTTAGTTAATTAGGCTGGCCATGGCAGGAGGAAGGTTTTGCCCTCTGCCTTCTGAGATGCCCTGATGTACTCTTGGCTGTCATATCCCAACTAATTATGACAGGGGGGTGGCACCTGTAGGTTGTGTCCACCAAGTGTACACAGGTCTATCTGTATGTCATGCGGTGAGCATAGGAAAATGTGTGCGGAATAGCCCCACACATTTTCCGGGGCTTCATCTACAACCATTCAATTTCTTTTAAAATTTCAAAAAACCCAGGCGAGCATGTCCGGGTGGTCGAATTCCTCACAATCTGCTCCAGCCTTGCTTGTAGAAGTGTGGTAAGAAGTTGGTCATGCAAATATTCGACCATTTCATCTCGTGCCACACCTGGAAAAGGTTTCCTAGCTAAAGTTGTGAAATGCTGCAGTGCTGTGCTTTCATGGAACTGAACAGTAGGAGTCGCACCAATGCTGATTGTTCAAAAAAGTAGTTGCGAAAGGAACATCTGTTTACTTCGTTTTGCGTCTTTTCTTCTATTGTATGTTCTTAAAACGATGCCAGAAGTCGCTTAAGAGCATGTCTGGGAGAAATTGGTTTTTTTTTTTCATTTAGAGTTTACATGGAACTTCCGATGAAGGAACTTGGCTCTTCGCGCTCATCCTGTCCTATGACATGGCGGTTTGTTTCGGTGCCCCCTGGAGTCTTCTATCAATTGCTTCATTTGATGTGGTGGTTGTCCTGTCCGCTCTCTCTGGCCGTCAAGAGGCCTGTCTGGCACCCTTTGCAGCCGGCCCTTCAAACATAGGATCCTTTCTTTTGACAGATGTGCTACCACAGTGAGAAAGCAACTAGGACTGCTAATAGGCAAGTGTCCTTTGTTTGCTTGTTATTGGAAATTAAAGCGAATTAAAAAATCTGTTTTGTATCATTTGCTTCCACTCTTAGGCTCCTGAAGGAGCAGTGCTCTTGCCTTTTCTATGGCATGCTCTTTGTCTTATTGTGAAAACTGCTGTTGTGAAAAAGGTAAAACGTTTGAAAGCCATTTTATTTCTGACTGCATGAGATGAAACCATTTAAAATCGGATTTTGATTTTTTTAATTAAAAAAACTCTGGGCTTCATCAAGAGTTGGGCGGTAACGCCGTTGCTATTACCGCATGCGCTATTAGCCCTACTGCCAAACCTCGGGTGTTGTTCGCGCCAGATCACGGGTTTGGCAGAACGGTTAGTGCCCATTCCCCATTGGGCCCATTCAGGAATTACTCATTTTCCATTGGCCTAAAGGGGAAAATTTGCGCTATTACCGCCGGTAGATTTCCCGCCGGCAGTAATAGCGCCGAAAATCGGCAAATTTGCCACGGATTTCCTCCCAGCTCAGAACTGGGGAGAAATCCGCCAAGGCCATGATCTGGCGGACCCTTAAAGGCAGCGGTAATAGCGCTACCGCCGCATTTAAGGGTTACCGCCAGACTCGTGATGAGGCCCTCTGTTTGCAAGTTTGCTGTTTTTGTTGCATTTTGCACCAGAAAGAAAAGGAGTTTAATAAGAAAGAAACATACATATATATGCATGATAGCCATTAAGTTACAGTGCTTTGTAGTTATAGATAACTGGTTGAAGGAGCCCGGAAACACTATATTGCAAATAGTGAAGGCTGAGGGCGTCTCTGAAGTGAGGTTAACTATATAATGTATTGTGGACATGAGTAATGATAGGGCGAGGAACATTTGAGAGCATCGTTGGTTTAGGGCATCTTCATTACTCCTCACTACAAGTCAGCTTCACAAGTCGCTGTTACGCTGGGACGTGCTTTTCACTGCGACTGATGATCGTTAAAATACAAACATAACGGAGCTTGGTATGATCAAGAGATTCTGGTGACATGTTGCATTTTAGCATTTGACTTAAAAATAAGTCTAATATATATATATATATACATACATATATATATATATTCTTGCTGTTTTAGGTGTTCTCAGTGCCTAACCCCCCTTTACCCAGAAGCCTATTTGAACAGCAACCGTGTGCTTCATGTGCGCACGCTTCTAAAAATTGGCTTCACAAGTTGCTGTTGCGCTGTTAAGTTAGTACAGCTGTACAGCTTTAACGTGACGTTGTTACTTTAGTGGAAGTAATTGGTCTTGCCTTCTGTCCGGTCCTGTCTTCTCCGGTCCGCTGAAGTTTCTGAGCCCCACAGATCCCTCAAGAACATCTGATCAACAACTGTTTGAACAACCAGCTGATTAACAAACACTCCCAGAGGAAAAGGGGAAGTGGAGAAGATAAAACCCGACAGACTCCTGCTCATGGATAACCGCAAATCTGCAGAGGAAGAAATAAAGGTTAGCAGAGAACATAACACTTCTCACCACCCTTGATCTCAATGAAACATCAGGACTAAACACAATACCTGTCAAACCTCCTTTTAAGACTTGGAGGTTTAAATGACACTTTTTTAAATCTTCGGGTAATGTCTTTTGAGAGATTCAGAACTTGGAAAAGGATTTCTGATGGGTAAGTTAGTTCCCAACCACTTGTCTCTTCACTGTAATCTACTAAATATCTTTTCTCTCAAAAAACCTTGATGTGGGAAACTTTTCTTTTCCAGCCTGCGACCTCCTGAAACAAATAGCCAGAAAATACTCCTTAACTCTCTATGCGGCTGCACTCAGATCTTTGAGAAAAAACAAAGACTAACCTCAAGAGAAAGATCAAAAGCTTGCCAGGGATGTCATTTCACCAAAATGGCAGGGACAGCGGAAGTGACATCACACGACCCTTGACCCCTGATGACATCACAGGAAGTGATATCATTTGACCCCACCCCGAAGTGATATCGTGGGAAGTGATGGAACACGACCCTTCACCCGTTGACAAAACAGGAAGTGGCATCACATAGCGTTGTACACTACGATAAATATGGTTATGATATCACTATAATGTGATGTACATTTCATACAAGAATGGATCGCCATATGTATCGTTAAGATCGATGTGTATAGGCCCATATTACCAAATTACTGTGAATGCAAGCAGGCGTCCATGACCAAATGATAATGATGTGTTATTATATAGCACTTAACGCTTTAAGCACTTTACATAGAAGAAATATACACCCAATATCACCTAACCTGTGTTGGTACCCATTTATCAACCTCAGAAGGATGAAAGGCTGAGTTGAGGCGTTTAAGAACAGACTAAAAAGTGTGCCTGAAATAAACCTTTAATGAGTCTAGCAATTATTGTATAGAATTCCAGAAAGACACATTTTTTGGCATTCCTATTCTTTCTTATTTAGGGTCAGTGCTGAAAGTGCTAGACTTGTGGCACTCCTGTTGTTATTTTTCTTCTTTTTTTAAGGGGCCTGAACAAGAAAGCTAGCCACTCCAGAATTAAAGATCTACATGGTGCTGTCCACAGCCCAGGAGCTTGCATTGCATTGCAAAAAAAAAAAAAAAAACATTTTTTTTTTTAGAGGTCGCAAAGGAGACAACAGAGGTCACAAGGGAGACCTCAGAGGCGACCCCCAAATGACGTCCCTGAAGCACGCTGTGTAATGAGAGAATCAGTCACTGTTCACTCGCGCATGCGCAATCAACTTTCATGTAAATGGCAGCACTCGCTAATTCAACACAGCTGCGCAGTAATAAATCCCGAAGAGACACCGATCCCTACAGTTCTCAGGACCCAAGGTGTCTCAGAAAACAGTCATTAACTTTGGATGGCAGCGCAAGCAGCGTTCATTAATGCTCCAAAACTAAAGTCACTGAGATTTCCCCAAACCAAAGTCTTGACACGAACAGCAACAGTGGAGGGCAAAATCAGTGAGGTAACTGTTATTCCCAGTCAGTTGAACAGTTTTGTAACAGTTTCCTTTGATCCTCACAAATCTTACCTAAATACCTAACTAAATATCTATCAAAGTCAAACTTGGCAGTAGCATTAATTCTTCTTTTGTGCTTAACGCTGCGTTCCCACCAATCAACCAGCTGAGCTTGTCCCTCACAGTCTAGAATGAGCCGGAAATGAAGTACTCTTGGAAATCCTCCTGAGCCCGTTAAAGAAGGCCTAAACCTGGAACATAGCTAAACAGGACCATCTTCCTTGAAGGTGACCAATGAAAGGCAGTTTAGAACACTGGAGAAGATCAGAAGCCTCTTCTTCCTCCAATCAGAGCCCAACACCATCGCCTCCATTTTAGCTTGGGGAATTCCCCTGCTGATATATAGTAGTTAAGACCAACACTAAAAACAAGTATTTTTAAAAACACCAGTAAGTAAAAGCTACACCTAATTCATATATAACGCAGTTACTGTCTCTCTATGTGTTTGTGTATGTGTGTGTGTGTGGTTTAATAATATACAACCTGGCCAATCTAACCTACCAATTCTCTAACCTACCATTGTTCCTGGCCAATCTATCCTACCATTGCTGCAGACCTGGCAGTACCCCCTCTTCAAGTTCTGTCCTCAGGGCCTGGTTTATTGGGATTCCTTTTATGAAACTTAGACAACAGTCTTTTAGCATTCACATCTGCATTCCACTCCCAAGTTTGTTCTTCTGGACCAAACCCTTTCCAATCTATAAGATATTGTATCCTCCCTCGGGACATCCTAGAATCTAGAATTCTCCTAACTTCAAATTCCTCTGAATTAGTTTCTAAAACAATTGGTTGAGGAATGGGATTCAATCTAGTTCCCTTGGTCACAGGTTTCAACAGACTAACATGAAACACAGGGTGAATCTTCAGATTAGTAGATAACTTTAACTTAACTGAAACCGGACCAACCACTTCTTTAATTTCAAATGGACCTAGAAATTTGGAACAAAACTTATTCTTCCCCTTCAATTTGATATTTTTTGCAGATAGTCACACCAAGTCTCTCTTCACGTAACTAGGACTCTTCTTTCTCCTTCTATCAGCAAACTTCTTGTAATCAGCTTTGCTTCTTTGTAACATTTTCATGGCCTTAGACCACCAATTCCGAACCATCTCCACTCTTTCATTCACAGCCTGGCAAGTCTCTATGCCGCCCTCGTCACTACCAAGAAAATGTGGATTATACCCCCTACCACAAAGAAAAGGGGACATAGAGGTAGAATCTTTCTTAGAGTTATTGTAAGCAAATTCTGCCGTCCACAACAAATCCACCCACTCAGATTCTGCGGTCACAAAACATCGCAAATATTTTTCCAATTCTTGATTGATTCCCTCTACCTGCCCATTAGCTTCGGGATGATAGCCAGAAGTCAACTTAATTTTCATACCCAATCTCTTACAAAAATCCTTCCAAAATTTGGAAACAAATTGCGATCCCCTATCAGAAATGACCTGACTAGGTAATCCATGCAGTCATACAATTTCCTGGATACATTTTTGGGCCAAATTGGACGCTGTTACCTCCCCCTTCATGGGGATAAAGTGACTTTTTTTAGAAAAGCAATCAACTACCACTAGGATTGTTGAACACCCATGATCCTTTGGCAAATCAACAATAAAGTCTACAGAGACCGTATGCCATGGCTGAGGAGGAATTGGTAATGGTTCGAAAAGACCAGCAGACCTTCCTGTCTCACTCTTAGCCTTGGTACAAGTGTCACAAGTCTTAACATACTCTAATGAATCTTCTCTCACATTCTCCCACCAAAAATGCCGTAGGATTAAATCTAGAGTTTTTCAAAAACCTGGAGGCCCAGCCAGGACTGAATCATGACATTCCCTAAGAACCTTATTTTGAAGATCTTTTATTGGAAGAAACAATTTATTCTCAAAATATGGCAGTCCATTCAAAATTGATCGCCTCGCATCAAGACAAGCCCATTCTTCCATTTGCAGCGGAGTAAGGCTTAACCTGATTTGCTCATGCAGATATTTTTTCTCTACTGAATTCACCAAGACAAAATGTTCCTCAGGAATCACTAGTTCTGGTTGTATTTCTAACTCCTTTTCACATCCTAGGAATTGCCTGGAAAGTGCATCCGGCTTACCATTTTGTCTTCCTGGCCTAAACGTAACAACAAAATCAAAGTCTGCGAAAAATAAAGACCATCATAATTGTCTAGGAGACAGCGTCTTAGCGGACTTGAGAAAAAGTAAATTTCGATGGTCGATGAACACTGTCACCGTATGTCTAGCACCCATTAAGTAGTGTCGCCACTCCTCAAATGCAGCTTTAATCGCCAACAACTCCTTGTCCATGATTGTGCAGTTACTTTCAGCAGGAGAAAATCTCTTATAAAAATAAGCTATCGGGTGTAACTGTCCCGTAACTCTATGGGGCTGATTCATGGAATTTGTGCGCCGAAAAACGGGTATTTGTGTGCCATTCTGCCCGCAAATACCCATTTGTTAAACGGGGATTTGCGGGCATAATGGCGCACAAATCACCGTTTTTCGGCGCACAAATTCCATGAATTAGCCCTATGTCTCTGAGACAAAATAGCTCCCACAGCAAAGTTTGAAGCATCGGCTTCCACAAAAAAAGGTTGTGCAGGAACTGGATGGAGAAGAATTGGGCCTGAAATGAATCTGTTCTTTAAAGTATTGAAAGCTTCTTCAGCCTCCTGATTCCAGGAAAAAACTACCCACTTTTTGAGGAGTCTAGTGACTGGAGGAATGATAGACGAAAAATCCTTGATGAACCTTCTATAGAAGTTAGCAAAACCCAAGAAGCTTTGCACCTCTTTAACTTTGGTGGGGCTGGCCAATCCTTCACCACTCGAACTTTCTTCTGATACATCAACAAACCTTGTGGAGAAATCACAAAGCCCAAGAACTCTACCGCCTCAGTATGAAACTGACTTTTCTCTAAACTTGCAAAAAGATGATCCCGTAACTTCCTCAAGACTTGCTTAACATGTTGGTGGTGCTGTTCCAAATCATGTGAACAAATCAAAATGTCCTCTATATAGACAATAACCAAAAAGATTTAAGAATTCTCTGAGAACATTGTTGATAAAAAATTGAAAAGCAGCAGGAGCATTTTATAATCCAAATGGCATGACTTGATATTCAAATAATCCTAATCGGGTCTTGAAAACGGTTTTCCATTCGTCCCCCTCCCTAACACTGACCAAATGGTATGCCCCCCGCAAATCTAACTCGGTAAAAATAGTTGCTCCTTGAACTTCATCTAACATTTCTGGAATCAGAGGTAACGGGTAACGATTTATTATTGTGACTTTGTTTAAGGAATGGTAGTCGATACATGCCCTTAGTTTCCCTTCCTTCTTTGGCACAAAAAACAGTGGCGAGGCTGCAGGGGACTGAGAATGCCTGATAATACCTCTTTTCAAATTTTCATCGATGTATTCCTTCAAATACTAATTTTCCTTCTCAGTCAAGGCATACACTCTACTACTAGGCAAAATCGCTCCATCCTCCAAATCAATCCTACAATCGTAAGATCTATGTGGGGGCAATTCCCCTGCCTCCACTTCATCAAAGACCTTAGCAAATTCTCTATAACACTCTGGCAGAACTCCCATAACCGCTCCAATTGAATGTCCTTTACTCCAACCATCTGCCAGGGCTAACACCCTTTCACCATCCACACTCCCCCCACGATCCTCTCTCTTAAAATTGAAACAATGTTCTTTACAAATTTTCGGACTGAATATCTAAAACCCTCTTACCCCAGTCAATAATGGGATTGTGATAGGTTAATCACGGCATCCCTAGAATGATATGCAACTGGGGCGCATCAATAAGCTCAAAAAACAATAGTTTCCCCATGATTCTTAACTAGAGCCATAACCAGAGGGACTGGTTCATGAGTTATTGGACCTGACGTCAACAAAGAGCCATCCACCGCCCTTACCTGTTCTGTAGCCTTTTTCTCAACCAAAGGAATTCCTAAGGACTTTGCTAACCCCCAATCCATAAAATTTCCCGTGGCTCCTGAATCAATCATGGCAGGCCCTGAACCCTTCAACTCAACCTTCCAAAAGTAAGGATATATTGATCGTAATGTGAGGGACCGCAGCCTGAAGAATATTAGCCACCTGCTGAAATTGAGTGTTAGCCGATTGACCTCTTTTGGGAGTTTAAGGACAGTTCCCTAGAAAATGACCACTCCTTCCGCAGTACAGACAGAGATTATTCACTCTTCTCCTATCCTTCTCTTCTTGTTATAGCGGACCTCTTCCCCTACCTGACTGCTCAGTAGGTTTATTTCTCTCATCCCTACTCACCACCTCCATTTTTGGCTTCTCAAAATGTTGAACATTTCTTACTTCTCCTCCGCCTCTCCTGCGCTCATTTCTCTTTTCCCCTAGCCTAAAATCTGTTTACGTGACTAAATCATTCAATGCATCTCCAGAAGTAGGTCGATCCACAACCTATCTCCTGAGGCCACCCGGTCTCTAAAGCTAAAGCTCTGAATGAAGTAACATAATTTACTAGATACTTATTCCCTTGTTTGAGATCCACCAACTCCCCCTCAATCTCCTGGGAGAGCAACCTCCTAACAAACATTTTCTGAAACTCTTCTTTGAACTGTACAAACATTTTTAACACTGGATTCTCTTCAGCTACCAACAAAACTGCCCAAGCTGCAGCATCACCAGTCAAATAGGACAATGAAAATGCTACCTTGGTCATCTCAGTTTGAAAACTCTCAGGTTGGCAAAGAAAATGCAGCTCGCACTGAGTCAAAGAGGTCTGGAATTTCTTAACCTCACCTCCAAAGCGTCCTGGAGGCACCAAAGGAACTGGAGCCTGATTCCAAACCTGCCTTCCCAAAACTCCTCCTTCTCTAGAATCCACTCTCTCTAAGACAGGTGGCTGCTCCCTCTCCATTGACGACTGCAACCCCTGAAGGCCCAGCGACAACTGAAGATAAAAGTCCAGCTCCCAAGTCCCCTGCCCCCAAAATCTGAGATCCCCCCTCTTGAATCTGCGTCATCTTCTCCCTCAACTCTTCCACCTTCTTATGCAATTTAGAATTCTCCAAATGAGCTATCCTGAGTTCTTCCCTCAATTCCTGAATCACCTCCCCTAGCCGCTCCATGATGGAATGTGCAGAACCCAGCGACCCAGGCGGACTAAAAATGGCCTTTCATCTGTCTGGTCCTGTCTTCTCCGGTCCGCGGAAGTTGCTGAGCCCCACAGATCCCTCAAGAAAATCTGATCAACAACTGTTTAAACAACCAGCTGATTAACAAACACTCCCAAGCGAAAAGGGGAAGTGGAGAAAATAAAAAACGACAGACTCCTGCTCCTGCTCCTGGATGACCGCAAATTTGCAGAGGGAGAAATAATTTTGCAGAGAACATAACACTTCTCACCACCCTTGATCTCAATGAAACACCAAGGCTAAACACAATACCAGTCAAACCTCCTTTTAAGACTTGGAGGTTTAAATGACACTTTTTTAAATCGTCAAGGTAATGTCTTTTGAGAGATACAGAACTTGGAAAAGAATTTCGGATGGGTAAGTTAGTTCCCAACCACTTGTCTCTTTACTGTAATCTACTAAATATCTTTTCTCCCAAAAAACCTTGATGTTAGAAACTTTTTTTTTCCAGCCTGATGCCTTTTATCAGCTAGCCTGATGCCTTTTATCAGTTCTTATGAGGAATCCATAAAAGAAAAAACAGTTCAGACTCATGAGGCGCAACCTCTTTTTATCAAAATTGTTTTCTCATCCCCAGCTTTTGACACTCCGAGTGGTCACTGCCAGTTATCCTTGCAATTTAGAAGTGTCTCACTAGAAGTGTAGGCATTGCATAGCGCATGCGCTGAGTTCCGTTTTGCATAGCGTATGATTACCCATGCGTGCAATTTCGTCACTCTCTCTGCAACCTCCAGAATCGATTAGCTAGAAAATACTCCTTAACTCTCTATGCGGCAGTCTGACCAGATAGATCATACAGTCAAACAATTGAACGATCTTGATTCGCAAAAGGCAAATAAATCTCAATGTTCTGAGCTTTTTGCGAACCAAGAGAACTCCTTATCTTCATCTGTTCAGGTAATCTCTTCAGTGGCTTCCATGGAACATGTCCATGTGACGAAAGAGCCATGTATAATATGACCTTGAGACTACAATACTGGTACGGACATTCCAGATCCCATAAAACTTGTCACTGAAGACTTGCTTTTAGAAGCACCTGCAAATCCGAAATCTAATAACACAGCAGTTTATAACATGTTTGATTTCAAAACAAACACAGGCAATAAGCGAGCCATTGATGCTGTGAAAAAAACAAAAAATCAGACAAATTTTGTTCAACGGCCCAGAGCTAGTGCCAAACAATTTGTGAAACGGATTCAATTAATTCAGACACTTTCTTCAAAAACGAGTTCTTTGGTACGCACAAAGTATAAACAATCGGTGCGCCAGAAGCGCCCAGAAATGGGTACTGTTGTTGTACATGACCTGCCTGCTGATTATCCGCTCTTGAGTGCCTTGGTTTCACTCATTAATGATTCACAAAAGAATAAAACAAAAAACTCTACTTGGCTAGCTCCACCTCAGCCATGTCATATGGTCGATTCCCTACGTGGCACCACACATGAAATGAGTCCAACAACGTTTCCTTTGTTGTGTCGCTGGTAACAAATAAGACGACTATGTCAGTTAATGAGAATGAGACTCGACACGTTGACGTGAGTTCATCCACTTTTTCTAAGGATGTCCTCACTGATAGTAGAGCCGAGATCCAAAGATCCATTGAGGAATTCCTTAAATTCAAACAAGCAATTCTGAGTAGTGACCAAAATCTCACTAAAACGTGTTTGCCCAATGATAACTCTTCTCAAGCGACTATGCCAACATATCCTGTTGGTCAACGAGGACCAACTGTCAATGGTGAAGCAGCTGGCAAGTTACATTTAGTACCTTCTCATCGCACACAAAATTATGCAACCCATAAATTTTTTAAACACACATTACCACTAAACAATTACCATTGTTTCAAATTAAAGTGCCGGCCTGTCCTTACTCAATGTATGATTTGAGCAGGACGTGATTTGAGCAGGACGCGTGCTCTAGCCATTTTTGATGAGATTGAAAGACTACAAGATATCTCAGCGAGTGGAGTTTGTAAATGATTAAAACTTGTCAGTAGTTAGATTATGGTTAACATTGAATCTGGTACGAAGCACCATTTGGCAAGCCAGAATGGAGCTTTCTTCTATGGGCTTCCTCTTGGCGGTAGATCCCACCATCTTTGACACTGTTGAAGGGTTGGAGTATTCGAATAAGATAGGTAATAGTTCCCCTCTTAGACAGAACCCTGCGCAAACTTCACAGTTCTCCAACAATAACAATCAGTTTTTTTCCGGTGGTCTATCTAAAGATAATACATGTTCATAACTTTTGAAGGCAATTCAGCCGAATGTGATTACATTTGCTAGCTGCAGCAGGCGTGGCTATTTCCATCTGGCTGGTTTAAGTGCAGACACTCTAGCAACCTTGGACATAATTGCCCTGCAAGAAACATGGCTGGTGCATCAAACAGTATGGAACAACCATGAAATTATTTTACAACCAGCCAAAGCAGGGTCTAAAGGACGACCATCATCACGGTTGCTTGTAGTGATTAAATTAGGTAGAGCTCTACATATTCATCCTTGGGCGTTGCCAAATATATACTTGCATATGGTAAAGATGAAGTACCCTGCTGCTGTTATACTTGAATGCGATATCAATCACAACCCCCTGGCACTTGCAGATAGTATCTTTTTTTTTTTAACTAGAATTGCTATTCAACATAATTTCACAAACACCAGAATTAACTAACATCGGTGTGCTGGGAGACTTAAACTTGCAATGTTTGAACCTGTATAAAGCACCAGAAAATCGCATCTGCATGAAATGGCTTTCCTTAATGAGCCATCACAATATGGTGATGCCCAATGGATACATTGAGGGTGATATTCCCGCTCAATACACCTGGCATAGAGGAGTGAGTTGATCAGTCATTGATTACATACATACTGAAAGGCTTACTTTCCACAATATCACAAAATTTGAAGTCGTCCCACAAATATACAGTGATCATGAGTTGCTGGCTGCCCAATGGAGTTATGATCAATTATTACCTAATTCCATTCAGAAAAGATACACAACATGTCTTACCATTACTAACTCAAGAATTCGATTTCGGTGGAACGAGAGTTCCCTAATACATCTGAATGACAACATCTTAAATAACCAGTCATGCTCTAACTGGATGGGGGAACCCTATAATATCACCTTATTGTTGTACAAACTTCAAGCAGAACAACTCATGCTTACTTTACATCAAAGTACAGTTTCAACTTTGAAATTCAGCAGCGCAAGGCTTTGTTACGTAGACAAAAAAAATCAGCCTCACTGCTACCGATTGCTATAAGATCTCATACGATCCATTCCTTACAATGTGCCTATAGAAATTGTATTAGATCCAGAAAGGCCCATTTGTATAGATGTGAACGGGAAGCTATAATGAAGGCTATTGTCTCTAAGAACACAGCAGAAATGTGGCCCCTTCTCAATGCAGCCAATCACTGCAAGCAGATACTGGTGCAGATCAATGGAGTCTTGGAGAGTACGTGGGTTACATACTATACTGAACTGTATGCTTGCCCTTCCTCAGTTGTGTTTAAAACTTCTTTGGGGTCTGTGAGTAGTCAATAAATGCAAGTACAAGAGGAAGATATACTAGATTACATTTCTAAATCAAATAACTCTAGAGCTCTTTGGCCCGATGGGCTCACTAATGTGATGCTCAAGCAACACCCTGAGTTGTGGGCAAGAATTCTGTATAACATCTTTTTTCAAATTATAAAAACCAATGTAAACCCATCATCATGGCGCTCTTCTGCTATCGTTTCTATTTTCAAGAGAGGCGATTGATCCTGTCCTGCTAACTATAGGCCGATCGCCCTCTTGTATTTACCAGGTAAAATGTTCTCACGATTAACCTGAGGGACTTTAACAGATGGGCTATTGAGCATTTCAAACGTGATCCCTACCAAACAGGGTTTATCCTAGGTATGGGTACTGCAGTTAATTTACTGACCATAACCTCTATTTTCCAACACTACCAACTGCTCAAACAACCCTTGTACTTCGTATTGTTGATCCATGAGCAGCATTTGATTTGGTATGTCGTACATTGCTTTTTTGAAAAATTGCCACGAGAAGGGTGGCCAGTCTTACTGCACTAATCAATGCCTTGCATACCAACACTAGTCTGCAAGTTAGATTGAATCTGGAAGGCACACTTTCGGCCACCATAAAGACCTTTCGAGGTCTGAGGCAGCGATGCATTCTTGCCTCAGCGTTATTCAATCTCTTCATAGCTGATCTTGGCTGTGCTTTTGAAGATGTGTTGACAAATGCACCGAATTTAACGAGGAGGGCGATTTCTGCCCTTCTTTATGCAGACGACTTCGTGTTTATGTCCAAGATGCTGCGTGACCTTCAAAATCTACTTGATGATCTGACAACATATGTGATAAAGAATTTGTTGAGTATTAACCTTAAAAAAACTAAAAGCATGGTTTGTAATGTAAATGAAAGAGGGAAATGGAATGAAAAAAGAAATATCTCAAATGGGTAGTGCAGACTCAGGTGCTGCAAATAGTTCATCAATACACTTACAGGGTAATTCATAGAATTTCGCAGAAAAGTGTCGCAAGCGGCTGGCGCAGAGTGTCCGCGTGCGATTGTCTGCGCCAGGCACGTGCGCTAAAACCGATTTCCGCGCACAGCGTATTCATGGATTTTAGGCTCCCAAACCAGCCGTGGCGCAGAGTATCGCAGCGACCCTGCAGCAGCGCCAGTAACGCCCCCAAGAACGCCCTCGCGCAAGGAAAAGCCATCAAAATCGCTAAATCATCGTAAAGGGCTGCGCTAACCCTGGACCAGTTTACAGGGCTGCCAAACAAGGAACGCAAAGCGGGTAACGTGCATATCAGGGGTAGGCGTGAAGTAATACACACGATTAGGCAGGGTACGTGTATTACAGGGGTACGCGGGAAGTTTAACACGCGATTGGCCAGGGTACATGTATTACAGGGGTAGGCGTGAAGTTTTACACGCGATTAGCCAGGGCACGTGTATCACAGGGGTACGCGGGAATGATCACACAGGATTTGGCTGGGTACGTGTATTACAGGGGTACACGGGAAGTTTAACACGCGATTTGGCTGTGTACGTGTATTACAGGGGTGCGTGGGAATCATCACACGCGATTTGGCTGGGTACGTGTATTACAGGGGTGCGTGGGAATCATCACACGCGATTTGGCTGGGTACGTGTATTACAGGGGTGCGTGGGAATTATCACACGCGATTTGGCTGGGTACGTGTATTACAGGGGTGCGCAGGAATTATCACACGCGATTTGGCTGGGTACGTGTATTACAGGGGTGCGTGGGAATAATCACACGCGATTTGGCTGGGTACGTGTATTACGGGGTGCGTGGGAAGTCACACACGCGATTAGGCTGGGTGGGTCCTCACAGGTGTTCCCTGTACACCCTCCACGGCCCCTGCAGGCAGCCTACAAAACAGGGGACTACCCTGCACACCAGCTCATGTCCCCCTGCACCCCCACCCCCCAGCAGTGCAGGGGCAGCCTCCACCAGGCCCCCACTCATGTCCCCAATCACCCCCACCCCCCAGCAGTGCAGGGGCAGCCTCCACCAGGCCCCCACTCATGTCCCCAATCACCCCCACCCCCCAGCAGTGCAGGGGCACCCACTACCAGGCCCACACCCATGTCTCCCACCCCCCCCACCCCCCAGCAGTGCAGGGGCACCCTCCACCAGGCCCCCACCCATGTCTCCCACCACCCCCACCCCCCCGCCACCAGGGGCAGCCTCCACCCGGCCCCCACCCATGTCTCCCACCACCCCCACCCCCCAGCAGTGCAGGGGCACCCTCCACCAGGCCCCCACCCATGTCTCCCACCACCCCCACCCCCCCGCCACCAGGGGCAGCCTCCACCAGGCCCCCACCCATGTCTCCCACCACTCCCACCCCCCAGCAGTGCAGGGGCACCCACTACCAGGCCCCCACCCATGTCTCCCACCACCCCCACCCTCCCGCCACCAGGGGCAGCCTCCACCAGGCCCCCACTCATGTCCCCTATCACCCCCACCCCCCAGCAGTGCAGGGGCACCCACTACCAGGCCCCCACCCATGTCTCCCACCACCCCCACCCTCCCGCCACCAGGGGCAGCCTCCACCAGGCCCCCACTCATGTCCCCTATCACCCCCACCCCCCAGCAGTGCAGGGGCACCCTCCACCAGGCCCCCACCCATGTCTCCCACCACCCCCACCCCCCTGCCACCAGGGGCAGCCTCCACCAGGCCCCCACCCATGTCTCCCACCACCCCCACCCTCCCGCCACCAGGGGCAGCCTCCACCAGGCCCCCACTCATGTCCCCAATCACCCCCACCCCCCAGCAGTGCAGGGGCAGCCTCCACCAGGCCCCCACTCATGTCCCCAATCACCCCCACCCCCCAGCAGTGCAGGGGCACCCTCCACCAGGCCCCCACCCATGTCTCCCACCACCCCCACCCTCCCGCCACCAGGGGCAGCCTCCACCAGGCCCCCACTCATGTCCCCAATCACCCCCACCCCCCAGCAGTGCAGGGGCAGCCTCCACCAGGCCCCCACTCATGTCCCCAATCACCCCCACCCCCCAGCAGTGCAGGGGCACCCTCCACCAGGCCCCCACCCATGTCTCCCACCACCCCCACCCTCCCGCCACCAGGTGTACCCTCCACCAGGCCCCCACCCATGTCTCCCACCACCCCCACCCCCCAGCAGTGCAGGGGCACCCACTACCAGGCCCCCACCCATGTCTCCCACCACCCCCACCCTCCCGCCACCAGGGGCAGCCTCCACCAGGCCCCCACTCATGTCCCCAATCACCCCCACCCCCCAGCAGTGCAGGGGCAGCCTCCACCAGGCCCCCACCCATGTCTCCCACCACCCCCACCCCCCCGCCACCAGGGGCAGCCTCCACCAGGCCCCCACCCATGTCTCCCACCACTCCCACCCTCCCGCCACCAGGGGCAGCCTCCACCAGGCCCCCACTCATGTCTCCCACCACCCCCACCCACCAGCACTGTGGGGCACGTGGCCAGCAGGCAGTCAGGCAGCCGCAGATGGCAGGTGGGAGCGTGCTCAGGGCTCTGGGGGGCAGTAATTTGGCCTCCTGTCCAGGAGCGTGGTCTTTCGTGTGTGAACGCGTGGACAGCCTGATAGGGAGTGATTCTGCACGTGAAAATCCCACACGTCAGCGTGTGAATCGAGGAGAAAGGCCCTTAGCGCGTAAACCCGTCACCAGCATATGCGCGCCTATAGTCACCTGCACGTGCAGGAAAATGTTGCGTGACACGTCCCAGTGTCAAAGCGTGTGATTGGTGAAAATGGATCTACACGCAGAAGTGACAAAGCGTGTGATTGGAGAAAATGGATCTACACGCAGAAGTGACAAAGCGTGTGATTGGAGAAAATGGATCTACACGCAGAAGTGACAAAGCGTGTGATTGGTGAAAATGGATCTACACGCAGGAGTGACAAAGCGTGTGATTGGTGAACGTACACGCCGCGTAAGTGACGCTGTACGTGTGGGCCTGTATATAAGGTACGTGTAGAACACCATTTCCTTGTACGTGCTTTTCGTGGAGAGCGAGTGGGTGAATTCTGTACTTCTTGTTGTTTCACACGCGATTTACTTCACAGCGTTTCCAGTTCGTACTCCCTGTTACCTCTGACAGCTTTTTCTCTTTTTTCTCTTGTACTGGTTTACCTGGGCCTGTTCCCTCAAACAGTGTCCCCTTCTACTGTTGTCCTGTCTTCTCAGACAGCGTACACATCTTCTTTTGGCGGGGGTATTGCCAACCAAACGCGCTCATTTTTCACGCTCTTTTACCTGGCAGACGGTGAGTCACGCACGTATCTAACTTCTGTGCTTGCCCCGTGTGTAGCCTACCCCTTCAGAGGTCATTCTAGGCTGCGTGTGACACGCATACGTTCATTCTTGTGTTACTGGGTGCCACAGCGTAGTGCAGGTTTTTATTTCTGCACACGTGGTCTAGGAGGGGTTGCGTGCACGTCATCTCCCTTTTTTGGGCCTCCTGTGCGTTGCGTGACCCGTCATCTTTCCCCAGGGGTTACAATCAGCCGTGCTAGAGCACTAGGGTACAATTACCATCTGGTACCCAACCCCTTTGACCCCCAATTGCCCAGGACAATTGTCTACAGCCACTCCCATACGCACATTAATATCAGTGCCATGGCTGGGAGGCGAGGATTCCGTAAGGGTGGCAAAGGTGGAAGAGCCACAAGTGGTGGCCGTGGTGGATCCGGTAGGGGACGTGGTCGTAACTTGCAGGGTGAGCCTGTCCCCCCATGTGTGGAGGACCAGTCAAGGGCACCCATCATCCCCCCCTCCCCCCCTCCCGTTGAGGCTGAAGTGGCTGACACCATCCATGCTCAGCCCTTGTTGGACCAGCCCATTGTGGCACCAGACCTGGCTGACTCCATGGCTGACTTCCAGGTCAGCAGGGCTACGACACGTGCGCTGGTGCACGTTGATGCTATCATGCCACGTGGATCTGGGGCAGCAAGGTCATCTGCTGCCCCAAGTAGGCAGGGCGGAGAGGCTGCAGGGGCAGCTGCGGCTCCATCCACCCCAGCTCTCACACACCCAGCCAGGACAGTGTCCGTCCTAGTCCATTCTGCTGACATTCCCCATGACACCATTACACTTGAGCCAATGCCTGCACCAACTCCCATGCTGAGTGTGCAATCCCACACACCTGATACAGAGCCCACCAGGGCTCCTGCCCCTAGTGTCCAGAGCGGCGCAGGACACTCAGGATCACCATCACCTTCCAAGCGGAAGAGGAAGAGTGCTCGTCCGGCACAGGCTGATGCCCCAGACACGGCTACACAGTCCGGTCCGTCGAGGAAGCCCAGCTTCACGGATGACGAACTGAATGCACTTGTCCAGTATGTGTCAGGACATGATAACGAGATGGTCATTGTTGCAGGATCCAAGACCACACCTGCACAACGCCAGGCACACTGGCAGACCGTTGCGGACATCGTAAGTGCCCTTGGAATCGTGAGGCGCACAGCCAATGATTGCTACAAGCGCTGGAATGACCTAAAGCGCAGGGCAAAGAAGAAGCTGGCCTCAAGTCATGCCGCAACTCTAGTGACTGGAGGTGGGTCTCCAGTAGAAGACATGGAACTCACTCCACATGAGTCAGTCGCTGGGACCTACGTCACGGAGGAACAGATCCAAGGTGTGGGAGATCTGCCTGATTACGAGGCATTGTCCGGTGAGTGCACATGCATGTGTGTGTCATCCATGTGCATGGTGTGTGTGTGAGGGCATCTGTTTGTGTGCCAGGTGAGAGTGTGTGCGCCTGAGTCGAATGGGTCAGCCATGTGCTTCATGCAATACATCCTGCGCAGCTGCATTTTGCCATTGCAGTATCCCTTCTGCCAACAGTAGACATCTAGGCCAACAGCACCCAAGTTGGCCTTGAAGTGTCACCTTGCCACAACATTGTTGCTTATTTTCCTATGTTCAATCAGACAGATTGTATGCATTCCACCACTTATACTAGGCATTCCTCAGTCCTCTAGTCACATGTATGGCATGGCCATGGTAAAGTGGAGTTACTTTGTTACCTGGATATCATATGTTCACACATGTCCCTGTGCAATTGGACCATATTGGACTGCCAGCTCCAGGTGATAAAGCAGACCTGTTTGAATTAGAAAAGCTATTGCATGTGGGAACTGGACAGAATGAATAAGTGCTGCCCTCCTCTCCATCTACACTCAATAGCAATGGCACATGCCATCTGTGTGATGGCATGTGTGTGTCACCTGGCAATCACAGGGCAATGTGTGATGCCACTGCCAGGCAGCATGCATGAAATGTGTTCATCTTCCATCTTTGTGTAATGAGTGTGTGCCATTTGCCTGCCCTTCATACGCAGTGAGGGTGCATGCATGGGAGGGTCTTAGTCATGTGGGACATGTGTCAATCAAGTACTGGTTCTCTTGCTTCTCAGCCCTCATTGTGTGCCATGGTGCTAATGCGGGTTTCCATTTCTTTGTCATTATGTCATTGCAGGGGAAGACGCACCTGATACTGCTGGGGTTGTGGAGATGGTGCAGAGCCAGGAGGGTTCCGAGGGCCGACCAACCACCAGTGAGGGACGTGGTGTGCTGGTGGGTGAAAACCCACAAGTGCTGCAGGTCGTGCTCTCAAGGGGTGTCTCTGGCTGCACCTCCCCCGAGCTGTACTCAGCTGTTGACTCGGATGATGAGACCTACGTGCCGTCGCAGGTGAGTGTTCCAGGGAGGGAATCTGTTCTGTCCCACCCACCTGCACCAGGGTCAGAACCCTCAATGGGGATGTCAGTGTTGGCAGCTAGGCCTTTGGTGGTTACGGATGCAGGGTCACACTCCGCGACATCTGATCCTGTTCCTGGGCCAGCAGATCAGAGGGGGAATGCAGTCCTGCAGCCTCAGGCAGTGCCGGCACAGCAAGGCGCAGTCCGCCTTGCCCCAGACAGGTGTGGTGCCCGCCGACGTGGTGGCCGTACGCCACCTGGCAATACCGCATGGGAGCAATCCATTTACGGTATGGCTACCCAACAGGCAGCATCATCCGAGATGATGGCTCAGGCCATGGATAGGGTGGCCACTTCCATTGTCCCCCCTGAAAGGCTGATGGAGCGACTAGAGCAGGCAACCGACTCCATCTGCCAGTCACACAGGGAGGACATGTTGGCGTCCAACAGGGACAGGCGGGCGGCACTGGCGACTCTGCAGGAGGCCATCTCCATAGAGTCCCAGGGCCACAGGGAAGCCCTGAGGCAGGAGCTACATCAACTCAGGACGACTCTTGTTGAGCTAGAGGCTTCAACACACCAAAAGACAGAACAGCAGCTGGAGCGTCTCACCCGTACGCTCTCAGCTGAGATGCAAGCAACGAGGGCGGAGGTCCGGGCATCCCGTGAGTTGTTGCATGGGGACCTCCGCACACTCATCCTCCAGAACGAGACCTACCACACCCGCATGCTTGCAGCCATGGAGGAACAGAGTAGGGCCTTGCGTGGGCTGCCTCCCATAGTGCAACCACCTCCGGATGCAGCTGCACAGGGTGATAATAGCGACAACAGTGATACTCCCACAATAGGGTAGCCGTGTGGGCCATGAGCCCATGGAGGTGTTTTTTTTCCCCAGGATCCACACAGGTGGTTTCTGGTGTGCACCCTGACCTCGGACCTCCTGGGTGGCCTCCCCAACCCCCCCGGGCCCTTTAATGGCCATTTTTTATTTTTTTTTATTTTTTTTTTAATTTTTATTTTTATATTTTTCCCAAATTTTTTTGGGACAATTTGTTGGCTTCCGTGGTTCCTGTGGGCATACGCTGCATTGTGGCTGGGCACATGCAGGCTTGTCATGTATTAGGTTCAGATGCCTGGGTTTGAGTCACACACACCCCTCCTGCTTCCCGTTTCCATGGGCTTGCAAAGGGTGTGCCCAAGTGACATTGAAGTACATGGTGACATTGGACTCCCACTACATGTGTGGGTAGTCTAGTCAATACTGTGTATACATTCCTAGTGCATATTGCTGTTGTGTTGTACACTGCATGTTGCATTGCTGTGTAACTCATCATCTGTGTCTGCCTCCCAATTTGCAGGTCCCTTCCTCATGTCTACACAAGGCCCTCTAGTCTGGAGATGGGGTCCTTGTTGGCAGCAGTGCACCTACAACTCTACATGGCACCAACACTGTTCAGTTGGAAGTGGTGGGAGTGCAGGCATATCCAGGTGGTGAGACAACTGATCTATTACATTACTGAAGTCATGTTAATGGTAGTACGTGCTCAAGTTTGTTGTTTGTCCTGCATTACAGTGAGCATTTCAGGTGTAGGAAGTTTCAATTGGGGACACTGTACATCGCAACACTTGTCATGTTGTGGGGATTACTTTGTTTACCTGCACATAGCATGACATGGCACGGTGTGTTGTGTGGCGGTGCTGGGGATGGGTTGGGTGACATGGCACTGTCCTCTTGTTGCATTTAGCCAGTGGGTATTCATTTTGGCTGCTTGAATGTGTTTCTTCACAAAACTGCATTGGTGTTGTGTGTGGGTAGGGATGCACACATTGTAACACTTCCAGGTGAACAATCTCAGGCTGATATGCTTTTCACGGTTGAATCTCCAGACATCCAGGATCAGTGTCAGGTTGAGTCATCATTGATTGTCAGATGGAATGTGCCAGGCCAGTGTGCACTCCACAGGGGAGTGTATACTATGTGAAGTAATTAGCCACTAGCTGTGTACGGGTTGCCTCCCCTCGTGCCCTTTCCCCTCCCATGCGCAGCGGCTGTGCATGTGGTTGGGGATGTGGGGCCACCACCATGTCCACGGCCAGGCCCCGGCGTGTTGCAACGTTGTGCAGGACACATGCTGCCACTATGATCCTGCACACTACTGGGGGAGCGTATAACAGCTGCCCGCCAGAACGGTCAAGGGAGCGAAAGCGTGACTTTAGCACTCCGAATGTGCGCTCCACTATGCCCCGGGTTGTAATGTGGGCTGTGTTATATCTTACCTTGGGTGGCGTGGTGGGGTTCCGAATTGGCGTCATCATGTGGGGGCTGAGAGGGTAGGCACTGTCCCCTGTGGAGGTGGTGATTGGTATCATTGGTGGGGTTGTGACCTTGCTCAGTATCCAACATGCATGCATGTGCAGTGGCATACATACTCACCAAGAAGCCATGTATCGCCATGCCGCCCAGCATCTATGTCCCGGCATAGGGTGGACATTCGGTAAATGAAGCTGTCGTGGGTGGACCCGGGATAGTTGGCATATACTGAGGTGATGATTCCCTTGGCATTACATACTACCTGCACGTTGATGGAATGCCAGTGCTTGCGGTTCCTATAGATGTGCTCAGATGCCCTGGGGGGACGTAGAGCCACATGGGTGCAGTCGATGGCACCTAGCACTTTGGGGAATCGTGCCACACCGTAAAAATCCAGGGCGGCAGCATGCTTTCAGCAGGTGTTCTGGGCAGGTATATGTGCCTGCGGACTGATGGGCGTGCAGTGATGATGTCCAAGACCTGGTGTAGGCAGCGTGACTGGGTGGCCTGTGACACCCCACCCACTATGGCACTTGTCCGCTGAAATGATCCAGTGGCTAAGAAGTGCAGTACATTGAGGACCTTCTCCAGGGGGCTGAGTGCTTGGGAGCACAGGGTGGGTGATGTGAGGTCATCCTCCCACTCACTCACCAGGTCCAGTATTATGTGTGGTGGAAACCTGTACCTTCCATACACCTGGTCATCAGGCATCCCGAAAAGGCTGGTTCTGGGTGTGAATATTCTGGCCCTGACTCTCCTCCTCCTCCTCCTTTGGTAGCCCACTGCCACTGCTGCTAGGAACGGTATGTTCATCCTGGCATCTGGCTTGTTATTTGAAAAGTGCGCAAATTAATGCTTTGCGCGTGTTCTAGGCGAGCGTGTGACCCGCGCACCCCTGGAATCTAGTTCCCAGTCCAATAGCGTGTGGAAATTCCCACGCAGCACGGGATCAAGTGCGCTGACGTACTTGCGTGTGTAAGTGCCCGCGCACCCCTGAAATACACGTACATAGGCCAATCGCGTGTACGCGCACTTTTGTCCAATTACACGCGATGACGCACCCCTGAAATACACGTACATAGGCCAATCGCGTGTACGCGCACTTTTGTCCAATTACACGCGATGACACTCTGACGTGCAGTATTTCCACGTGTGCTCCGTCATCACGTGCTGAGTGGGGAACACCCGTGCGGGTCACGTCAGACGCGCTTACGCGCTGAGGGACTCTGGTCCAATAGAATCGCGTATGCGTGCTGACGCGCTTACGCGCTAAGGGCCTTTCCTCGGATTTCACGCTGACGTGCAGGAATTTCACGTGCCAAATCACTCCGTATCAAGCTGGCCACCCGAAAACACACGGAAGACCACGCTCCTGCCCAGAAGGCCGAGTTACTGCCCCCCAGTGCCCCGAGCAGCCTCCCACGTGCCATCTGCTGCTGCCTGCCTGCCTGCCTGCCTGCTGCCACCGTGCCCTGCCATTTGGTGCCTGCACATCAGCCATCTGCAGGGGTCCAGTTGCTGTGTCCACCCCTGCTGGAACTGAAGACTCCCGACTGGGATTACATCGCTCCACAGCCCAGCCCCAGGACCCAGTTGCCCACCCACACCTGCCTCTGGGGTTGCCATGTCGGGCACTTCCACATCTGGCACCAGTGGCAACCCCAGGCCAGAGGGGCAGAGGGGCACCAGCTTCACTGCCACCGAAGTTGGTGTCCTGGTGGAGCATGTCCTGGGGCAGTATGATGCCCTCTTTGGATCGTCCCGCGCCAGCAAGGAAGGACGGGAGAGGATCTGGGCCGACTGTGTGGTTGCCATCAACGCGGAGGGGGTGGCAACCCGCAACGTCCAGAAGATCAAGAAGCGCTGGGAGGACTTGAGGTCCAGGACCCTTGTGAAGGCCCGGCGCCTCGTGGAGGGGGGCCGGGGCCGCATGAGTTCCATCCAGAAGAGGGTCCTGGAACGCGTACGCCCAGCACTCCACGCCCAGGTCCTTGAGAGGGAGGCCCGTCTGGAGTTGTGCAGTAAGTGTCCAAGCATTACTGTGTGAGACAGGGCATGTTGCGGTGTGCTGGTTCTATGATACTTGCCTGTATGTGTGCCATGGGCCATGTATGCATGTCTGTGTGCCTGACCTGTGTGTCTGTGACTTGTGCATGCCATGGATGCATGACACATGTGTGTGACAATGCACAGATTCAGTGACGCACCCAACTTACCCTTGTTTCCCCTGTGTTTGGTGTGTTTGGGGCCAGATGGATGTGACTGAGGTGAAGTGTGTGCATGTGATATGCATGAGCCATGATGCATGTGAGTTACATATCATTGAATGTTTCAATAGTCCATTGGACATGCATGGAAATGTCCATGGCATGCACCATGCCTGTTACTGTGTGTGTTTTGCCTGGACTGACCCATGTGTTGTGGAGGGACATGATGGAAGTGTACTTTGACAGTGGTGCTCATCTGCTATTGCTTCCTGTCTAGGGGACCATTGTACAGTAGCCTGATGCTTGTGTCCTTTGTCTCCCTCTACGCAGCGGCTAGTGAAGAAGAGGGCGGAGACGGCGCTGTGGAGCAAGGCGGCGGGGATGCCCCCACGGCTGCAGCGGAAGGGGTGGGTGAGCCCCCACAGGGGCCTGCTACGGCGGGAGACGGTGAGGAGCCATCCAGGTTGGTGGTTTGCACAGAGGAGGAGGAGGCCGACACTGGTGCACACATGGGGCCTGGTGGGAGCATCCCTGCTGGTGCAAGTGTTGCAGTCCAGGGCCAGGGCCAGGAGGCAGCACAGGTCACCGTGGAGGGGCCTGTGCATGTCGCTGTCCCTGACCCTGTGAGTGCACCACCATGCACCAGCAGGGATGCCCCGTCCCAGGCCTGTCCGCAGGTAGAGGGGATGTCCATGTCACCTGACTCCCCTCCACCTGCGGACGTGGGAACCCCTGGCCGCGTGGAGAAGGTCCTGATTGGGGTCGCGATGCGCACGGCTGTGATTCGTGATGACGTGCGTGCTTCCCGGGAGGAGCATGCACGTCATCACGAAGTGCACCGTGCCGACGTGGCCCAATTGGGATCGGCCATGTTCGGGGGTTTCCTGCATGTGTTGGCCAATCTGACGGCCCTCTCCTCCTCTGTGCAGGCTATCCACCGGTCGCTCTCCTTGCCATCTTCCGGCCCAGATGCCACCAGGGCCCCCTGTGGACCTGCCCCGACCAATGCAGCCAGCTCGGTGGGGATCCCATCCCTGCCACAGTTGGGAGTCGGAGGTCCAGCAGGGGTGGACAACACAGCAAGTGGACCCCAGCAGATGGAAGATGTGACGGCATCATCGGGCAGGGCACGTGCACGACGGCGTCGGTGGTTTCCATCAGCCTGGATGCCGTCGTGCTGGCAGAGGCAGTGGCGTCGGAGGCAGCAGCGGGCTCGACGTGGGAGGCATCATGGCTCGGGGCCATCAAGAGCAGAGGGGCAGGCATCGGCCGGAGGTCAGGGCAACCCTGGGATGGTGGTGTCTTCCGTGTGGGAGGAGTTTGGCCAGCGGATAGGTGCGGAGCGGCAGCGGGCGGAAGAGGAGCGGCTCGCCATGGTCAGGGCGGAGTTCTCCATGCGTCGGGCATTGAGGCGGGCTGAGTGCCTCGAGGAAGCTCGCAGGGAGTTTGAGGTGGACATGGGGTTGTCCCTGCGAGACCTCGGGGCCAGGACAGAGTCCCGCCTCCAGGACATCGACATGGAGTTCGATGATGCCCTGGCCAGCAACATCACCAAGTGAGCCGCAGGACTTGCCTGCTGCCTTTGTATATAGTTATTTAGTTAGTTAGTGCTAGGTTTCCTTTATTTTTTTTTATTATTTTGGACCGCTCGGACAATGGCCACTTTTTTGTACATATATTTTTCATTAGTTAGTAGTAGGCTTCATTTATGGTGTTGGGCTCATGGACCCTGGTACATTCCTGTATATAGTTTGTTTTTTTGGGAGATACATTTTTTTAATTTCTTATTGTTTTCACCATGACGTAATGGTTTTACATTAATTTCCTACTACATGATATTGCTTTGGACAAATTTTTTTTTTTTCATTCCTTTGTTTTCTTGTTTATCACTTTTGTTCTCGGACATGGACCATTTCTTTACTTAGCCACATAGTTGTATGTTTGAAAAGTTAACTTATTTTTGTTATTTAATACATTTTTTATATTTTCTTACACTTGTGTTATTTTCTCATTGGTTTCTTACATGTCATGATATGGGTTTTGACATTCACTTGCACCCTTTGTGTATGTGTGTGTGACGGACATGTGTTCTTTTGCATACTTGCCATTGGGGTTGTGTCGTGTGATTGCATTCACTATGTGGGTGGATGCAATCCTTGCCTGGGTGTTTGTGCTGGGTATGCTGGCCATTACTGCCATGATTGTGTATCGTCAGGACCTGGGGCCTGGGGGACATGTGTGGGGGCCTGGTGGAGGCTGCCCCTGCACTGCTGGGGGGTGGGGGTGATTGGGGACATGAGTGGGGGCCTGGTGGAGGCTGCCCCTGGTGGCGGGGGGGTGGGGGTGGTGGGAGACATGGGTGGGGGCCTGGTGGAGGGTGCCCCTGCACTGCTGGGGGGTGGGGGTGGTGGGAGACATGGTTTGGACATGGGTGGGGGCCTGCTGGCAGGTTCCCCACAGTGCTGGGGGTTGGGGGTGGTGGGAGACATGGGTGGGGGCCTGGTGGAGGCTGCCCCTGGTGGCGGGAGGGTGGGGGTGGTGGGAGACATGGGTGGGGGCCTGGTAGTGGGTGCCCCTGCACTGCTGGGGGGTGGGGGTGGTGGGAGACATGGGTGGGGGCCTGGTGGAGGGTGCCCCTGCACTGCTGGGGGGTGGGGGTGGTGGGAGACATGGGTTGGACATGGGTGGGGGCCTGCTGGCAGGTTCCCCACAGTGCTGGGGGTTGGGGGTGGTGGGAGACATGGGTGGGGGCCTGGTGGAGGCTGCCCCTGGTGGCGGGAGGGTGGGGGTGGTGGGAGACATGGGTGGGGGCCTGGTAGTGGGTGCCCCTGCACTGCTGGGGGGTGGGGGTGGTGGGAGTCATGGGTGGGGGCCTGGTGGAGGCTGCCCCTGGTGGCGGGGGGGTGGGGGTGGTGGGAGACATGGGTTGGACATGGGTGGGGGCCTGCTGGCAGGTTCCCCACAGTGCTGGGGGTTGGGGGTGGTGGGAGACATGGGTGGGGGCCTGGTGGAGGCTGCCCCTGGTGGCGGGAGGGTGGGGGTGGTGGGAGACATGGGTGGGGGCCTGGTAGTGGGTGCCCCTGCACTGCTGGGGGGTGGGGGTGGTGGGAGACATGGGTGGGGGCCTGGTGGAGGCTGCCCCTGGTGGCGGGGGGGTGGGGGTGGTGGGAGACATGGGTGGGGGCCTGGTAGTGGGTGCCCCTGCACTGCTGGGGGGTGGGGGTGGTGGGAGACATGGGTGGGGGCCTGGTGGTGGCTGCCCCTGGTGGCGGGGGGGTGGGGGTGGTGGGAGACATGAGTGGGGGCCTGGTGGAGGCTGCCCCTGCACTGCTGGGGGGTGGGGGTGATTGGGGACATGAGTGGGGGCCTGGTGGAGGCTGCCCCTGGTGGCGGGGGGGTGGGGGTGGTGGGAGACATGGGTGGGGGCCTGGTGGAGGGTGCCCCTGCACTCCTGGGGGGTGGGGGTGGTGGGAGACATGGGTGGGGGCCTGGTGGAGGCTGCCCCTGGTGGCGGGGGGGTGGGGGTGGTGGGAGACATGGGTGGGGGCCTGGTAGTGGGTGCCCCTGCACTGCTGGGGGGTGGGGGTGGTGGGAGACATGGGTGGGGGCCTGGTGGAGGCTGCCCCTGGTGGCGGGGGGGTGGGGGTGGTGGGAGACATGAGTGGGGGCCTGGTGGAGGCTGCCCCTGCACTGCTGGGGGGTGGGGGTGATTGGGGACATGAGTGGGGGCCTGGTGGAGGCTGCCCCTGGTGGCGGGGGGGTCGGGGTGGTGGGAGACATGGGTGGGGGCCTGGTGGAGGGTGCCCCTGCACTGCTGGAGGGTGGGGGTGGTGGGAGACATGGGTTGGACATGGGTGGGGGCCTGCTGGCAGGTTCCCCACAGTGCTGGGGGTTGGGGGTGGTGGGAGACATGGGTGGGAGCCTGGTGGAGGCTGCCCCTGGTGGCGGGGGGGTGGGGGTGGAGGGAGACATGGGTGGGGGCCTGGTAGTGGGTGCCCCTGCACTGCTGGGGGGTGGGGGTGGTGGGAGACATGGGTGGGGGCCTGGTGGAGGCTGCCCCTGGTGGCGGGGGGGTGGGGGTGGTGGGAGACATGAGTGGGGGCCTGGTGGAGGCTGCCCCTGCACTGCTGGGGGGTGGGGGTGATTGGGGACATGAGTGGGGGCCTGGTGGAGGCTGCCCCTGGTGGCGGGGGGGTGGGGGTGGTGGGAGACATGGGTGGGGGCCTGGTGGAGGGTGCCCCTGCACTGCTGGGGGGTGGGGGTGGTGGGAGACATGGGTTGGACATGGGTGGGGGCCTGCTGGCAGGTTCCCCACAGTGCTGGGGGTTGGGGGTGGTGGGAGACATGGGTGGGGGCCTGGTGGAGGCTGCCCCTGGTGGCGGGGGGTGGGGGTGGTGGGAGACATGGGTGGGGGCCTGGTAGTGGGTGCCCCTGCACTGCTGGGGGGTGGGGGTGGTGGGAGACATGGGTGGGGGCCTGGTGGAGGCTGCCCCTGGTGGCGGGGGGGGTGGGGGTGGTGGGAGACATGAGTGGGGGCCTGGTGGAGGCTGCCCCTGCACTGCTGGGGGGTGGGGGTGATTGGGGACATGAGTGGGGGCCTGGTGGAGGCTGCCCCTGGTGGCGGGGGGGTGGGGGTGGTGGGAGACATGGGTGGGGGCCTGGTGGAGGGTGCCCCTGCACTGCTGGGGGGTGGGGGTGGTGGGAGACATGGGTTGGACATGGGTGGGGGCCTGCTGGCAGGTTCCCCACAGTGCTGGGGGTTGGGGGTGGTGGGAGACATGGGTGGGGGCCTGGTGGAGGCTGCCCCTGGTGGCGGGGGGGTGGGGGTGGTGGGAGTGGTGGGAGACATGGGTGGGGGCCTGGTAGTGGGTGCCCCTGCACTGCTGGGGGGTGGGGTTGGTGGGAGACATGGGTGGGGGCCTGGTGGAGGCTGCCCCTGGTGGCGGGGCGGTGGGGGTGGTGGGAGACATGGGTGGGGGCCTGGTGGAGGCTGCCCCTGGTGGCGGGGGGGTGGGGGTGGTGGGAGACATGGGTGGGGGCCTGGTGGAGGGTGCCCCTGCACTGCTGGGGGGTGGGGGTGGTGGGAGACATGAGCAGGTGTGCAGGGTAGTCCCCTGTGGTGTGTGCTGCCTGCAGGGGCCGTGGAGGGTGTACAGGTAATGCCTGGGAGCACACAGCCAAATCGCGTGTGGAACATCCCGCGCACCCCTGCAATCCACGTACCCTGACTAATCGCGTGTGGAACTTCCCGCGCACCCCTGATATCCACGTACCCGGCCATATCGCGTGTGGAACTTCCCGCGCACCCCTGAAATCCACGTACCCGGCCATATCGCGTGTGGAACTTCCCGCGCACCCCTGCAATCCACGTACCCTGCCTAATCGCGTGTGGAACTTCCCGCGCACCCCTGAAATCCACGTACCCTGCCTAATCGCGTGTGGAACTTCCCGCGCACCCCTGAAATCCACGTACCCTGCCTAATCGCGTGTGGAACTTCCCGCGCACCCCTGAAATCCACGTACCCTGCCTAATCGCGTGTGGAACTTCCCGCGCACCCCTGAAATCCACGTACACTGCCTAATCGCGTGTGGAACTTCCCGCGCACCCCTGAAATCCACGTACACGGCCATGTCGCGTGTGGAACTTCCCGCGCACCCCAGAAATCCACGTACACGGCCATATCGCGTGTGGAACTTCCCGCGCAACCCTGCAATCCACGTACCCTGCCTAATCGCGTGTGGGACTTCCCGCGCACCCCTGAAATCCACGTACCCTGACTAATCGCGTGTGGTACTTCCCGCGCACCCCTGAAATCCACGTACCCGGCCATATCGCGTGTGGAACTTCCCGCGCAACCCTGCAATCCACGTACCCTGCCTAATCGCGTGTGGGACTTCCCGCGCACCCCTGAAATCCACGTACCCTGACTAATCGCGTGTGGTACTTCCCGCGCACCCCTGAAATCCACGTACCCGGCCATATCGCGTGTGGAACTTCCCGCGCACTCCTGAAATCCACGTACCCGGCCATATCGCGTGTGCAACTTCCCGCGCACCCCGGTATACACGCACACGTTTATTTTTTCTCTCAGCGCGTGTCTGTGTTTGTGGGTACCCCTTTGTACGTCATTTATCCTGGCGGGCCACAGTATTGGACATTCATCATGGCTGTATATAGGTGCTATTTGTTGGCGCACCTTTTAGCGCACATTTCTTCCAGGCGCAGAGACGCTACCGCCTGCTTTCTTGTGGCGGTCGTGTTTGTGCCTGTGCGCTGGTTTGAGCGTGCGCTTTTTTGCCCTATTCTATTCCATGAATACGTGTTGTAGGCGAGCGTGTGGGCGTTCCGCGCACTTTTACCCTGTGCTTCCCCCGTGACGACCACATTTTGGCAAGTTGTTCCCCATTCCGAGTGTTACGCCCCGTGTTCCGCCTACTTTTGTTGCGTGCGCCGCGCTATGTGCGATTTTCGCTGTGGACTGTGCGATTTTCGCTGTGGCCTGGCGCACGCCGTTAGATGGCCTGTGCGCCAACGTGCGCCGCGCACTTTCTTATCGCACGTCCGATGGTTTTCTCGCGCACGGCCTTCCATGAATCGATGTGTGCTGCTTTTCGTGCGATTTTCGCTATTCCACTGCGATTTTCGCTATTCCACTGCGATTCGCACGTTTTTGGCCACTTGCGCCGCGCTAATTATTCCATGAATCGGCTTGATATTTGGGTGTAGTTGTTTCTGGCTCTAGTGACACAGCCTACTTTCTAAGCTTAAATAATAAGATGGATATGACTATTTCTCAAACGAGCTTCATTCAGGCTAAATATGGCAAGTTTTCTACTGTACCAGCCATTACTTACTTTCATCAAAAGGTAACTCCTGCCTTGTTATACGGCTCTGAAACCAAAGTCATTATTTCTGACTGGTTTGAGAGCAAATACTGGAAGCGCATTTTAGGACTTCCAAGGTGTATTCCCATTGTCTGGATTAGGAACAAACTGGGGCTAATATCTTTGTATGCTCGATACCTGTGGCAGTAAATTGCTATGTTCAGGAAGTGTATGTTGGCTGTGGAATCAAAAATGTTAGTAAGTGTACTATCTAAGTATGTTTTCTCTTCTGATGACTTGTTCATTTGCAAGGTTGTAGGGAATGCGTTAGCAGATGCCGATGTGTCTCTTAATGATTTATTAATGAATCCGACAGAGTAAAAACAAAACTATTTCAATGGGACTGGAACAAAAACAGGGAAAAATGTCTCACTTACTGAGACTTTTACGATAATCCTTTCCCCCAAACAAAATTTAGTGTCACAGAGCCCTACTTGCTTAAATCTCCATCGCCAATACATAGAAATGAATTTTTGCGCTTAAGATTTAACATATGGACAACCAGAGATGTCCAAGCTAAGCATAAAATTATACTGCATGAAGACAACATTTGTCGATTCTGTATGAATCAACCGGAGACCATTCAGCATTTGGTGTAAAACTCTTAATCAACAACGTTTCCAGCATTTGACAGCTTCTTAACAAGGATATAGAGAATTAACTTCAGATATTATGTGGCGGTTGATCTTTTGTGGTAACACAACTTCATTGAGAATTTCTGTATTTGGATTTTTGAATGACTTAAAATTGAATGATGTACAAATCCAAGTAGACAAACGATTATTAATTTTAGATGTGTGTATTTCAGTATGATATGATACGATATGATATGATATGATATGATATAATATGGCATTTGTAACGCGCCTATACGCAAGTGTTTCAAGGCGCGGTGAGGCAGGGAGGGAGGAACAGAGGGAAGACAGACAACGACCCTACTAGGCCAGGTGTCATTCAGATCGCGCAAGTGCATGGGTAGGAGGAAGGGGAAAAAGTGCATGGGGAAAAGGGAGGGGGGAAAAGTGCAGTACAGGGTAGAATAATAGATAAATAATAGGGCCAGCTGGTGGCAAGTGCAAGGTAAGTGCAGACAAGTGCTGGGAAGGGGGCTGTAGGGATACAGAGACAGTCCCGCAGTGCTGGGGTTGCCTGGGAGGCAGTGCAAGTGTAGAGTGGCTGGGCCAAGGACCGAGATCGGTGAGAGTGGCACAGTTGCAGATTCAGTGCAGTTTCAGTTCAAGAATTAGCAAGGGAGAGGGGGAGAGAAAGCAGAAGCAAAGCGGAAGGTTTTGAGGTGCTTCCGGAACCGAAGATGGTTCTCCTCAAGTTTCAGGGAGGCAGGAAGGCTGTTCCAGAGGGAGGCCCCTGCCGCAGAGAGAGATCTACCCCCGACTTGTTGCTTGGAGAAGCGGCTGACCCTGAGGGAGTTAAAGGCGGATGAGCGAAGAGCTTGAGAAGGAAGATATTTAGGAAGAGAGAGTTGAAGGTATTTAGGCCCTAGGCCCCACAAGGCGTTGTGGACAATGCAGAGGGTTTTGAACTTAATCCTTGCAACCACTGGGAGCCAGTGTAGAGATTTCAGTCCTGGAGAGATACAGCCCCTGGGCTTGAGGCCAAGGACAAGTCTCGCAGTCCTGTTCTGGATAGGTTGCAGAGGGCGGAGTGTAGAGGCAGGCAGATTTAGATAGAGGCTGTTACAGTAGTCCAGTTTCGAGAGAACCAGGGCTCGGGAGACAGTGAGCTTCTGGGGGAAGGAGAGGAAAGGAAGAATACCTCTGAGGAGGTGCAGTTGGTAGTGTGACTTCTTAGAGACGTCAGATATGTGAGGAGAGAAGGAGAGTGTGGAGTCGAAGATGACCTAGAGGTTTTTTGCCTTGCTGGTAGGAGCAGGAAGAGGGCCAAGAGAGGCCAGCCAGATAGCTGCAGGGAAGGTGGGAGTGGGTGTGCCGATGAGTAGAATCTCAGTCTTACTGGCATTAAGGCAGAGGTCATTGGTGGCACACCATTCCTGGATAGCAGACAGACAGTCGGCGATGAGGGAAGAAGAGGAGGAGGCCGAGGGTAGCCTGAAAATGAGCTGGGTATAATCCGCAAAGCACTGAAAGTTGGGGCAGAGAGCGGCGATGCGGTGGGCAAGGAGTGCCAGATACTGGTTGAAAAGCCAGGGAGGGAGGTTAGACCCCTGGGGGACACCACAGGTAGAGAAAAAGATGTCAGAGAGGAAGGACCCCAGTTGGACTTGGGAGGGTCGATTGGAGAGGAAAGAGGTCAGCCACGCTAGAGCCTCACCGGTGATACCCAGGTTATCACAGAGACGGTTGAGCAGGATGGCATGGTTGATAGTATCAAAGGCAGAAGAGAGATCAAGCAAAATTAGAACACACAGAGTGTTGGAGTCAAGGTTCGAGAGCAGGTCCTCACGGATGTTCAGGAGTGCAGTTTCCGTGCTTCTGGCAGCTCTGAAGCCAGACTGATGGTCATGAAGACTACTAACAGATTCAGCATGGAGATTAAGCTGGGAGATGGCTAGTTTCTCCAGGAGCTTGCCCAGGAAGGAGTGATGGAGATTGGGCGATAGTTAGCTGGGCAGGAGGGGTCGGAAGAGGGTTTCTTAAGAAGAGGGTGCACAAGGGAGTGCTTAAGGGGGGATGGGAAGACTCCAGAGGCGAAGGGGTGGTTGCAAAAGTCAGCCAGGGCAGGAGCCAGGGAGTCGATGTGGTCCTTGATAGTTTTGGAGGAATAGGGGTGAACCTGTTTTGACGAGACTTTCATAGATCAGACTTGTCTGGAAAGCTCGTCATCAGAGTAAAGGGGAAAGGCAGAGAAGGAGGGAGGAGGGGTGGCTGCAGAAGGGGCAGAGGAAGCGCAGGGGATAGAGGGAGGGAGGTGATAGCAGGAGAGTGAGGACAGGATGTCCTGAGTTTTAGAGATGAAGTGAGAGGCCAGTGCCGTGCAGAGGGCCTGGAGGGGACAGGAGAGGTAAAGACTGCAGCAGGGTTGGCCAGCTCCTTGCAGATTTTAAAGAGTTCGGCCGAATTGTTAGATGCCGCAGAGACGTGGGCTTGGATAAGGGCTCTCTTCTTGGTGAGAACGGAGAGCCGGTAGTGCCTTTGGAGCAGGCGGCAGGCCAGTTTGTCAGAGGATGAATATGAAGCACGCAATTT
Source organism: Ambystoma mexicanum (assembly GCF_040938575.1). Classification (NCBI taxonomy): domain Eukaryota; kingdom Metazoa; phylum Chordata; class Amphibia; order Caudata; family Ambystomatidae; genus Ambystoma; species Ambystoma mexicanum. The sequence continues at coordinate 434,266,712 of NC_090925.1, read as the reverse complement.
CCTCTCTGCCACCCTGCATTGCGTTTTAGGGTGACGAGATCCGAGTCATACCAGGAGTTACATTTGGCTTTGGGCTTCAGGCGGATTCTCATGGCAGGGGCAAGGATATCAAGAGTATCAGATATAGCAGAGTGGAGCGTGGAGAGGGCTGTGTCGGGGTGGGAGTAGGCCGAAGGGGGAGGGGGGATGAGAAGGTGGCAGCGAAAGCCTCAACTGACACGCGCTTCATGGGTCGGATGACCGAGAAGGAGGGTGGCAGTGATGAGGGTGGCTTTGCCTGTGGGGTAGGGAAGGTGAGGTGGGAGGATAGGAGAAAGTGATCAAACCAGGGGAGAGGAGTGGAGAGAGGGACGGAGAGGGGAAGGTCAGAAGAGATCAGAGCATCGAGGGTGTGCCCTGCAGAATGAGTCGGCCCAGATAGGAGAATAGAGAGTGAGAGAGAGTCACAGAGGTCACGAAAGAGTCCAGAGGGGGGACAGGAGGCATCCAGGTGGATGTTGGAGTCTCCAAGAAAGAGGAGTTGAGTAGTTGAGGACAGGAGTGAGGAGGAGAGGTCCGCCCACTCGGAGAGGAAGGAGGAAATTTGACCAGGTGGCCTATAGATAGTAGCCATGGTAAGGGAATGGCTAGAAGAGAGAGATAGAGTCGGCAGACAAGGCATTCAAAAGAGGAGTAGGCCTGCGTAGGAGTGACAGTTGCAGGAATCCACTTAGGGAAGATAAGGGCCATACCCCCACCAGCACGGTTGGACCTGGGCACGGAGAGGATCTTGTAACCGTGGTAGTAAGTGTACATGGGAAAACTTTTGTTGCACTTGTTGACATGAGTTTTAACCATTACGAGTTGAATGTAGAACCAAAAGGAGTTTTATGAACAATGTGCTAAATTTCTTGGTGCTTGAGGATACTATCTAATTTTTATCTTTTATTGTGGTTCAATTTTTTTTATTCTGTTTATGTTATGAATTATTTTGTGCAATTAAGACTTGTTCATTCTAATTATGTACAATAAAGTTTTATTTTGAAATTATTGTGAAGTCTATTTACTTCAGATAAACCAATACAAAATAAAAAAAATGTTTTAAAATAATTACTCCTCACTACTCTACTGTTATCCTACTCAAACATCAGTTTCTGTTCTTATTAAATTATGAATACGAATGAAAACTAATACTAATGACCAAGGTAGACAGAAGGTTGTGGGGAGAAATGAAGATGTCCTAGTGAATGCCTGTGACAAAGTCCCCTGCTTTAATTTGGGACTGAAAATGGGCTGCTCAAAGTTGACAGGGACCACCCGGAACTGGGGATGCTGGACCCTGGGGTGTATACCCGAGATCCCCAGGCCACTCATATTAGGGTCCTGCACTAAGGTAGGGGGGTTATCACAGGAGCACTTGGATAAGGGGAAGATGTACAAACCCTTTGAGGGTACCTCTGCTAATAGTACTGATACATCTGGAGAGCTCCTCCAGCCCCCTAGCCAGACCCAACTACTCAGTGTAGGAGTGAATGCCTCCCCTTTAAGAAAATAGAGTTGCAACATTCTGAATCTGTGAAGAAGCATTTAAATACATTTCTTTCCTCAGCGCAGTTGCCGAAGCTGGCAATCAGGAGAATGAGTTGGAGTGGCTGTGAAAGTCATTCAGATAAAACGCTGCTCTTGACAAAGGGAATGAAAGTAAACTTGCGTACGTTACCTGCTCAAGAGCCAACATAAACATGAATCTAATGAATTGTGTCCTCCCACGGATTCCTAATTTTAGATATATGCGTACCCTGCTTTGCAGTCTCAGAACTTTGATTCGACAGCAGGGGGTGCTGTCCATCATCATAGTTGATGTCCTTCGACGGTTACCATTCCCACATCCGGATGTGACGTCATTGATAGTATAAATAGCACACTCTGCGCCAGTTGCCTCTTTTCCATTTTTCCGCATGCACAGCACGCTCTAGGAATGGTTTGACTAGCCTCAGTCAATTTTTTCGGCGAAAGTAGTAATCTTTTTTAATCTTTGAGTGATTTTATCACAATGTTGATGCCGAAAACAGGCTTCAAGAGATGTGCGGACTGTTACTCGAAGATGTCGATCACTGATCTGCACAGGATTTGTCTCTGGTGCCTCAGCGAAAATCCTGAAGTCATTGAATTCAGCTCCTGTCAATCGATGACCAGAAAGGTCTTGAAGGAGAGACGGTCGAAGTCCGGCCAATTAGTTTCCAAATCTCCATCTCCAAACCTTACAAAAAAAATCCTCCAAAGGTCGTATTTCAACCGGAGACAAATCTCTGGAAATGCCAAATAAACACTCTAAACATTCAAAGCGATCAAGATTCTGGAGTGCTTCCCATGGAAAATCCCAAAAAGACTGAGGGCAAAAAGACTGAAGCCCAAAAGCCCAGCCCCATTTGTCCGCATATATATGTGTGGGGGGGTAGATTTAATAAAAATGTATAGGGGTAAGGTGGGGGGCTGCGTGGGTCTCCCCCCCATATATATATATATATATATATATATATATATATATATATATATATATATATATATATATATATATATATATTACATGGACGCGGTAGCGTCCATGTAGTTATGGTTAAGTTGGTGTTTCCAAAAAAAGTATATTGCCCACTCTGATTTTTTTTTGCAAAGTTTGGAGAGGTTTGGTCCAGGGGGGGCAAAGTTATAGGGGGTCCCAAAACTTTGCACACACCTACAGCCCAAACCGCTGGACGGATTTACACCAAATTTGCAGCAGGAGCGGCGGCTTGGTCCCGAAAGTGTGCTTTTGCAAATTTGGTGTAAATCCGTCCAGTAGTTTTTTTTAAAATTACCAAAATGTAAGGCAAAAAAATGTGTGATATCTCCGTTCGCTCTGCGGACGGACTTCCCGGTTTGCTCCGTGGACAGTGCCCTGATTGGCCGAGCGGCTTGCGCGATGTCCGCGGACATCCGACGTGTTCACTGATTGGACGGCGTGGGGCGTGGAGCGCGTCAGATTTTTGGTGGCACCCGACATCTTGCATTCGCCGACGACCGCGGACAGCGAGGTGAAACTTGGCTTAAAAATTGTATTTAGTGGAGTGTGTTGGTGTGTAAGAGTGTTTGGGGAGGGTGGGGGAGTATGAGATAGGTGCAATGTATTTTTTTTATGTGCTAGACGCATTTGTTGTGTTCGATGTGTCTGCGGACAACACGGCTGTTCTGAAATGTTCGTAAATAAACAGAATGGATTCGGTGTCAAGTTGAAAGTGTTCAAAGAACACTCATGGGGTCCTGGAATGTTCGCAGGAGGTGTCCTGAAGACGTTGTCTGTATTGTTCTTTGGCAAGCCGAAAGTGTTCTAAAAACACTCGAGGTGTCCCGAAAAGTACGTACATAAAGAAAATGGGGGTGTCCTGAGGACGCTGTCCGTATCGTCCTCTGGCAAGTTGAATGTGTTCTAGGAACTTCCTTGTGTCCGCGGACATTAAAATGGTTGCAATGCTTGAATCTATGGGTCTGATATGCTGCGGTGGTTGTGGCCAGGGTATAGAATGTTCAGTGCATGGCCATTTGGCCATGCACCCAAGACTCTATGCCTTGGCCACACCCAACGCAGCATATCACACTCATATGCCATGCACCCAAGAGTCTATGCCCTGGCCACAAGCACCGCAGCATATCACACTCAAAGTGGCTTATAACTTTGGGTCAAAAACAAATTTATACGGAACAATGTTATAAGCCAGTATGGGTGTGATATGCTGCGATGGTTGTATTTATCATGTTTTACTTACTATTTGGTTAAGTAACGGGAGTCCATGTTTTTCTTGTTCATTTCTGTGATAAAAGAAAATAGCATGTTAGTATTAGTATTTTATAAAGACTTATTACATTATACAATCAACATTTTCTTCTTTTTTTTGACCCTCATATTTAGTAGATGACAAACCAGAGTACTGTGCAATTTGCTCAGTTTCTGTGTTTGTTGCTAAAATCAATGGGTCTATGGGAGAAAAAAAATCCATGTTGGATTAAAAAAAAACTTTTTCTGTTATGATACAGTTTATTTGTTTGTTTGTTTTCAGTGTTTACTTGTTGTTTCTGGCTAATGTGTTATACATTGGATTGTTCCAGTTTTTGGGAGCAGTAAGATATTGGCTATTTGTTTGGATATTGTAAAATTTTGGAGCAGTTAGATACCAGTAGGAGTATTCTAACTGTTTATTTTTTTATATAATTTCGTGGTATTGATTTATCTGTTTGTATATTTCTAAATTTTGGGACAGTTAGATACCAATTGGCGTATTCTAACTGTCTATTTTTTTCTCTATTTGAGTGGTATGAACTTACCTGATTAGTTGTTGTAGCATCTTTGGGCAGTTAGATAGCTTTTGGAATATTGTGACAGTTTATATTTTTTACTACAAGTGTACTTAAGGTTTAAGTACAGTTTAGTTATCAAATTTTGGTTTTAAGAACATTAAATAAGCGTTTGTAAGATTCGCTGGTAATCTCTGCTTCAGAGTAATGGTACTATCATTACATTCAAACCATCCACATTTCTTTTTTATATATGCAGTGTAGTGCCATGAATTGGTTGTGGCTCCTGCATGGTAGATTATACTTATTGTTGTGAAGGTTTTCCTACCAAGTGATATTTGACCATGTGTGAATCCAGTCAGCTTGCAGTTGTTTTTGGTACCATCTGCATTGTAACATAGAAGCATTAGTATTACGTATTTATTATGTGTTTGTATTACTAACGTGGAGCGATTATCTGAATTGCAGGTCGAACATAATCTACCATGGTTTGCTAGTTGCTAAAATGGAACGGATTCACAATTAGGTATGGATATATACACAAAGCATTCATTGGGGATTTGTTATTGTGTCACATTGTTGCAGAGAGTGCATGTATGTTTCCACATGTATGAAATCTGGAAGATTTCATTTATAGGTATGTTTTTGTTTTCCAGTACTAATAGTAAGTGCATTAGAAATTCTTGTGGATCTTCCTGTGAGTTTATAGTGAATTTGACCATTCCATCACAGTAGTCCAATTGTTGTCTTATTCCATGAACACTATACGGGTTGTCAGGATTGTTTGTTGCGTTTCTATGAAGTACTAACATTTGTATACACAATGGGTCTGTAAAGTGTAAGTAAATGTTGTCAACAATTGGTGGTAATTGAAATAGAATATTGATTGCTACATTTGCGTAGCAACTTACACCAATTTTTTTTTTAAGTTTAAATGGACCAAGTAGTTCTGTATCTGATTGATTTTTTTTAGTTTGTCTTCCTTCTTTGCCGAAGTACTTGGTTTACTTTCCCTAATTGGTTCTTTTTTGCTTGTGGTACTTGATGAAGTTTTAGTTTCTTTTACTCTCTTTGGAGGATTTGCAGTGACATCCTGTTGCATTTCTGTTTGATTTAGTTTTCTTTTAGAACATTTTCCTTTTTGTGGAACAGGATATGTTTCTAGATGGGGGGTGTATAGTGAACGAAGTCTATTGTGTTCTAAAATTCAAGGCTTATCAGCGTTTATTTTACTTGCATCAAAGTTGATTAGAAATAGACCATCAAGTGTATGTAAGCGTGATAGTGCTACGTAGCTCATGCCTTTTTTAAAGACTGTGTTACCAATTTCTATCCTTGCTTTGTCTAGGGTAAGACCTTGTAATTTATGAATGGTGACTGCGTATGCAAGAGTTAGAGAAAATCGTTCTCTGTGTACATACATGTCTTTGAAGAGAAGGAATCGAGCTGTTGAGCATCTTATTCTTTTTACTTCTGAAAGTTTGTCAAAGAGTTTATTGACAAACTGAATTTTGTTGTCACGTGGGTATGTTTGAAAGCCAACAACTGTACCCAGTGCTGCATTAACTAGTCCTTGGTCCACGTCAAGGTTACGTTTCAGCATTACTCTGCAATGTAAGGATAATTTTAATATCTTTTCCAAGCCTGCTTTTCTTGAGATTGATTTTTCTAAACTATTTAGTCTTGTTGTGGCTTGGTCACACATGGGTAGTGTCATTCCATGTACATCTAGTCTGTCTGTGGCGCTAATTTCCATTATTGGTTGCATTTCTTTACGTAACATTATTTCATTGAATTTGAAACAGCTTGCAAGAGTTGGCATTAAGGCCATGCAATTGACATTTTTGTGGGCTAATTGTTCCATAACATATGTAGCACATGCATTATCACCATAAAGTGCATGAATGTGCCGGGTTTTCAATATTGCTTCTGCTTCTTTAGAAAGTATACCAACTCCGATACTTTTTAAGATGTTGGCATAAGTGAGATCTGCAGATTGGCGCATGTTTTCTGTTAATTCTCTGTATTGGAAATGTTGCCAAAGGTTGACATTTCCAATGCTGCCAGCAGTTTTACGGCAGAGTTTGTGTCCTAATGTTTTAAAAATAGGCTCACCTTTTACTGGTGTCAATTGAAGAAGATCTCCGAAAACAATAATGTGTTTTCCTGCAAAGAGCTCTTCATAGTTTGTTTTGAGTACTTCTTGTAATCTGAGGTGAATCAAAGCCAACATTAGGTTGGACACCATGCTCACTTAATCTATTAGTAGCATTTTCATTTGTTTCAATACTCTGCGTAGTTCCATTGCAGCTTCTGCAGAAAGTTTGTAATAATCTAATTTGTTTTGGTGTTCTACTGGCAGGAGTAGTAATCGGTGTAAAGTGACACCACCTATGTTGTAGGCAGCAAAACCTGTGGGTGCAGTGACAACAGCTGACAGTTTGTTGTTTGTCAATTGTTGAAGGAACTTACTGATGATTTTGATTAGGAATGTTTTGCCAGAACCAGCTTCACCACTAACATACAATAGTATAGGTTTGTAATTTTTACCGGTGCATTCTTTGTTTTCATGTTGTACACCATGTGCAATTTCTTTTGTTACTTCTTGAAAAAATGCTACGTTGCTCATTATTTATCTTTGATTGTAGTATAGTTAAGTCTTCTTTATCTTCATACTGACACATGGTGTTTTCTACTTATATCATAGCTAATTCTGCCTCATTTGTTATTAGTGGATCTCCCACTGGTTCTTTTCTTCCTGTGACAGAAGGTTGACTACTGTCAGGAGTGTCCTTATCTAGTTGGGCCTGGAGTTCTTCTTTGTGTTGCTGTTCATTGTGCAGCATTGTTTTGTACTGTGCAAAGTTTACATCAGTTATACTGCTTTCATTTGCTTTGAAAGCGTCTTCATATGAGTCATAGTTATCTAGTATTTCTTCTTCTTTTCTCCATGGTTTAAAGAGTTGTAGCAGGGACATGTAATATACTTCTTTATGTTGAGCAGTCTTTAATGCCAATTTGATATTATTAATTAAATTTGGTTTGGTGAGTTTTACTAAGCTGCCTTCACAGTTTGTCACTTTGTATTTACGGTTTTGTTCATCAGGTTTTATATTATTTTTGTATGTGTAGTTTTGGGCTATGTGGTATAGACACATGGTTTCCAAAGTGGTACTTCTGTTTGGGTAGTATGTGTCCAATAAATTGTTTTTTAAAATGTCTTGGCTGACAGGAACATGTTGGGGTATTGTTTCTATACATTCGTATGATTTTAGAACTCTTTTTCTAGATTTAGGTGGACCAAGACTTAGCCATACTATATTTTCCATACAATGCAGTACCAGTTAATTGATCAGGTGCTTCATAGGATCCACATTCTCTATGGGACAGCATTTCTATGCCCAAACTGTATAATTTCTGAGACACTGTTTTATCTGATGACAGGTAATTCCAGAGGTCTTGGAGCTCTGTCTTTTCTGATTTGGTTAAGTATGCTGTGACATATCGTGCAACTGCAGTAGAATTGTCTGCAATGTACTGCACATCTATGTTTGCATTCCATAAGTGGGCAATGATTGCATTATAATCATCGATATATTTTTCTTCTTCTTTTCTTTTTATGCAATATGTATTTTTAGGTGATTTACCTTTAACACTATGTCTCACTGAAGACGTGAGGTTGTTCACTTGACCTGAATTGGAACTGGTCTAGGGAAACCAAATCGGCATTTGGTGTAGTATTTCCCTTTGTTTTTTCATTTGCGACAACAGTATTTGCCACATTTGTGTCTTTGGAATTGTAATATTTTTGCATGAATATCACTATTTGTGGATTCTGATGAAATTTCACAAGTGACATATTTTTCAATAAACTGTAAAACAGTGGCATCACTGTCTTGACCAAATTTAGGAGCATCTTTAATCGATAAAAGCATTTGGACATGTGGTGCTCCTCTGGCTCGGTATTCTTTTCTCCAAAAGAAGTGTTGCACTTCTCCAAGGGGAGGAACAGTTTTATTACAAATACAATGTAGCATAGCAATGAAGCGATGGTGAAAATATCTTGAAACATTAACAGGATCCTGAGAACAAAGTTCTCCAGGTGTTAGTATATCTATGTTAGTTTTGTTTTCGTTTGATATGCGTAGGAAAGCATGTAAATCTTCCCATGCATATTCTGCACAACTTAATGTAACAAACCAAGTGGGTGGGCCAAGGTTTCTGATCATACAACGTACATCTCCATGACGTCGAAACCAGTACTCTTTAGTACCACGCATATTTGCTAATAGATTTGTAAGATTTGCTTGTAAAACCTCATCTTTTTGTTGAACTTTTTGTAATAATTGTGTAGTTGTCATATTTTGAAAGTGTGATCCTGATTTTAATATGTGTGCAACTCCGTAACATAAGGTTGCTAGTTCACTTTCAAAGAGTAGGTGGAATATGTATTCCACATGTTGTCGAAATCTGGGATCTTCAGAATACATTCGTAATGAGCGATATTCTGATGCTGATATTTGAATAGGTCTATCATTGTATCTTCCTCCTTTGCCAGTAGGAAAGAGAAGAGGAAAAGCACGTGCTTCTATACTTTTTTCCCATATGCTGATTGGTGATCCTTTTGTTTGATGCATTTGGTACATTTCCAGTGCATCTTCTATGGTGTCATTAGAGTGCAATGGATGATTTGTATAATGGTCTAAAGTGTTTGTGTTACGCTCACCTGACTCCCACGGAGGCGCTGGCCTGGTTCGCGCTGCTGTGACCTCTTCTAAGGTGATGCGCAGGGTTCGGAAGACGGACTGGACGGGCCCCCAAATCTGGCTTGTCTGGCTCGCAGAAGTATCCTTCTGTAGGCGAAAATAGGGGATTAACTGTCTGCGGGGTAATGCAATCGGCCTCCCACTTTCCCCTCTCACCCTCCTTGAAACCCTTCTGTGATTTCTCGTAGCGTCTCACCTTAGGGTCTGGAAGGACAAGCTCTCCATCCTGCGTCTGATGCAGGGGCGCGTTGGTATCCAGTTACTTCACTGGATTTTTGGATTGGTGAGAACCAAACTTGCTTGGCTTCCAGGTAAGTTTTTTTTTTATAAAAGGTTCCCCTTGTGTCCATGCATTAATGTACTAATGCTAGTGTCTTTTTCCCCATAGGGGCCGGGGTACGGAATGCCGGGTAACAGGCACCGACCCGAGATGAGAGGTGAAATCCTTGTAGAAATCAGGTAAGTCTTTAATGAGCGTTTTTTGGTAATGTCTTTTCATTCGCTCATTTACACTGATGTCTCTTTTTCCCCTTAGGGGCCGGGGTCCGGAAATGCCAGGATGCGGCGCGGACCCGAAATGAAGGGGGAATGAATCAACAGGTAAGTCTTAACATGGAGATTTAGCTTTCCTATTCCCTTCTCTCTCTCACCTTTTGTTCTGGTCTTTTTCTCCCTAGGCACTGGGGCGTGACTGCGCATCCGGATGATCGCTGCTGAACATGGAGGCGCCCTGTAAAGGTGAGTGGAATGCGGCGCTGCAGCGATCGACGCGATGAGCTTTTAAATTAAAGTCTTCCTTTTCAGGATTGTCGGCGAGATGTCTCCGGGATGCAGATTTAGCAGGTAAGGACTTTTCCTTCTTCTGTTCTCTTCTTCTCTTCCTTTGCAGGTGATCCAGGATGCTGGCAGGCAAGGCTGAAGTCAGGATGCAGGAGCAGACACGGTGAGCGTCCAGCTGCTAGATGCAGAACAACGCGAAGCATGTGTGGCTGTTCGGGTGGGGTTTAAATAGCCTTGGAAGAAGTTCCGGGTATGTATCCTTCCTCCAATCAGGTATGTATCCTTCCCTGACCACGCCCGGATGGTAAATTAGTCCCACAGGTAAAGTAGTTCCTTTCAGGCCTCAAGGAGGCCGGGATCCTGCAGCATGGTCTGCATCAGGTAAGTGCACCCAAGCATTCCCATAATGAGCCTGGCGCCTATGGCGCCAGGACTGATGTCTTTTATGAGCCTGGCGCCATAGGCGCCAGGACACTGACCAAAGGGCCCCTATATGGGGTTGCTGGGTCCTTCCTTGGGGACTGGATGTCCGCTTTCAGGGACGCCGGGCTTGAACCGGCTCCCCGGGAGCGGGCATCATGACAGCACTCCCCCCCAAGGCCCCTCCCAAGGTTGTTCCCTCCGGGGGTTTTGGATTGTCTGGGAAGAGTCGGTGGAATTTCCTGACTAATCGAGGTGCATGCACATGGTCGGTGGGTTCCCACAACCTCTCCTGAGGTCCGTACCCCTTCCAATCAATTAGGTAGAACAGTTTTGATCGAAACATTTTTGAGTCTAAAATGTTCTTCACTTCGAATTCGGGCTCCCCATCTATTAGAATAGGTTCTGGAGGTTTGAGTAGTCGGGTTCCGGGTACCACTGGTTTTAGAAGTGACACATGAAAAACAGGGTGAATTCGCATACTAGCTGGTAAATCAAGTTTAACAGCCACTGGGTTAATTATTGCCGTAATAGAATAAGGTCCCAGATAATTTGGGTTAAAAGTTTGAGGCCCTTTGAGTGGTAAATGTCTGGTAGCTAACCACACTTGATCCCCAATCTGATACGGCGGTGCTTCACTCCGATGTAGATCAGCATTCTCCTTGTATTTTCTCTTGGCTTGTTGTAAATGCGTAGTTGCCTCTTTGAAGGCTTGGGTAATTGTAGAATGCAGATGTTCTACTGCAGGCATTCCGAGGTTCTGAGGTGAGTCAAGGTTTGAGGTTCGAGGGTGATGCCCAAACAAAGTATAATAAGGACTGTGGCCAGTTCCAGAGTGTACCGAATTATTATATGCGTATTCAGCTATCCAAAGAATGTCTTTCCAGTTGCTTTCAGATTGCTGTAACATACACCGTAAGTACTGTTCAAGGGTCTGATTTGTCCTCTCGGTCTGACCATCGGTCTGAGGGTGGTGACTGGTCGATAATCTTACGTCGATCTGCGCCATTTGACAACATTTGCGCCAGAAGTGGGAAATGAATTGGCTTCCCCAGTCGGCGATTAGTATAGATGGGAATCCATGTAGCCGAACAATATTTTCGAGGAATTCTTTGGCTAGGACAGAAGCTGAAGGTAAACCTTTCAAAGGAATAAAGTGGGCCATTTTGGAAAACAAATCCACAATTACCAGAATAGTATTGTACCCCGAACAAGGAGGAAGGTCTGTAATAAAATCCATTGATAGGGTGTGCCAGGGTGCTGGTGGTATGTCTAGAGGTTGAAGGAGACCGGCTGGTCTTTTCTTTTGACTTTTATTTTGGGCGCAAACACCACAGGACATCACAAAAGATTTAACATCTTTTCGCCAAGAGGGCCACCAAAATTGTTGTTTCACCTTTTCCTCTGTCTTGGCAATACCGGGGTGTCCCTCTATTAATGTATCATGATAACTGGAAATAACTAGTTTGTGTAATTCCTTATGTGGCAGGAATAAGTGTCCTTGGAAATAAGGTAAACCATTATCTATGGTAAAGTCTGATCCCTTTTGTAACCATTCCTGTAAGGTTGTAGGGTCCAGGAGTTGTTTCACTCTGGCTTGAATGTCTTCAAGCGTCTGTAACGAAGTCATGCCTAGAATCCTCTGTTCGGGAATTATTGGTACTGGTTCTGAGTTTGTATCAGATTCTCCCATTCCAATTCGGGATAAGGCGTCTGCTTTGCCATTCTTGCAGCCAGGTCGATAGGTAATCACGAAATAAAATTCAGCGAAAAACAAAGCCCATCGGAGCTGCCATGATGACTGAGCCTTGGCGGTTTTCAAATACTGTAAATTCCAGTGATCAGTGATCACTGTGATGGTATGTCGAGCGCCAAGCAGATAATGCCGCCAGGCTTTAAAAGCGGACTTAATGGCTAACAGTTCTTTGTCCGTGATTGCATAATTAACCTTGGGTGCCGAGAATTTTCTGGACCAAAATGCTACGGGATGCAGATGGTTGGTTTCGGGATCTCTTTGGGACAGGACAGCTCCCATGGCTAGGCTGGATGCGTCAGTCTCGACAACATAAGGGAGATATGGACGCGGGTGTATCAATATAGGTGCAGAGGTAAACTTAGCTTTTAAATCCTGAAAGGCCTGCTCGGCTTCTTCAGACCATTCAAAACGTTTATTATTTCCTCAAGAGTGCAGTAATGGGTTGTGCCACGCGTGAAAATTCAGGGATAAACCTGCGATAGAAATTGGCAAAGCCAAGCATGCTTTGAACCCCTTTTACAGAGCTAGGTGATGGCCATTTGAGGATGGCATCCACTTTTCTTGAATCCATTCGGACTCTTTTGGGTGTCAGGATGAAACCTAGAAACTCAACTTCTGTGGTATGGAAAACACATTTCTCCAATTTAGCAAATAGTTTGTGTTGGCGCAGTTTTTCGAGTACTGCCCTGACGTGTTTTCTGTGATCAGATTCCGAAGAGGAGTACACCAGAATGTCATCGATATATACGACAACACAAACATCAATGAGTTCCCGAAGGACATCATTCATGAAGTATTGGAAGGCAGCCGGCGCGTTACACAATCCGAAAGGCATCACCTGGTACTCGAATAATCCGTATTTAGTACGGAAGGCATTTTTCCATTCGTCGCCTTCTTTAACTCGTACCAGATGATAAGCCCCCCGGAGATCTAACTTGGTGTATATGCAAGCGTCCTTCACCTGGTCAAGGAGTTCAGGGATCAGAGGCAGAGGATAACTGTTTTTAACCGTTATCTGGTTCAATGCGCGGTAATCGATACAAGTTCTAAGGTCGCCTTCTTTTTTGGGCACGAAGAACAAAGCCGAGGATGCCGGGGACTTTGACGGGCGAATAAAACCATTAGCTAGGTATTGATCCAAATATTGTCTCAAATGCAGATTCTCAGGTTTGGTAAGGGCATAAATCCTGCTACAAGGGGGTTGTGCACCGGGCACCAGATCGATTTGGCAATCGTACGATCTTTGAGGAGGTAACGTTTTGGCCTGTTCCTTTTGGAAGACGTCCTGAAAGTCTTGGTATTCCGGAGGTAGTTGCATGGAGGCAGAGGTTACAGATGCTAGATTAATCTTCAGGTTTTCCGGGTAGCAGGTTTGTGTACAATCCGGGAAGGTTATTCTCTTAGCTCGCCAATCAATTCGAGGATTATGTGTCTCTAACCAAGGGATTCCAAGAATAACCTGAAACTGTGGAGCCTTGATTACATCAAACACAACACCCTCCCGATGGCCGTCGGGACCAATAAGAGTCACCTCAGTAGTGGAATGTGTTACCGGTCCAGAGGCAATTTCAATTCCATCGACTGTGGTGATGACATCTTTGCTGGTTTTAGGACGGAGAGGGAGGTTAATCGTAGAGACCAATTCACGATCCACATAGTTTCCAATAGCCCCACTATCGATGTATGCCTTTATTGCATGCAACCGCTTAGGCTGTTCTGGATCTACGAGAACCATTGGCACAATGAAATGCGAGGTCTGAGAATTAGTTTTCAAGCTCGGCAAGCGGACCCCTACACTTGTCGGGCAGAGTCGTTTCCCGAAACAGAGTCTTCATGGTTTTTATCAGCGGCTCCTACCGCCTTTCGGAGCGGTTTTGCCGGGCAATCTCGTAGAAAGTGTCCAGAATTCCCACAATAAAGAAATCATTTTAACTACCGCCTCCTTTCACGTTCCTTTTGAGTTAAGGGTCCTTTAACCCCTCCAATTTGCATAGGCTCAGAGACATCAACTCCCTTGGGATTAGCATGGGTCTTGACCAACACCCGGGTCTCAAACCTGGACCGATCTGCTTTTCTGTTTTGAAGTCTGTGATTCAATTGGAGCACTAAGTCTATATACTCTGTGCATTCTTGGGGCGGATTTACAACTTGGGCCAAGACATCTTTAAGTTCTCCGCGAAGGCTTCGATAAAACAACGTGACTCTTTTAACCTCTGGCCATCCCATTTCCACAATTAGTCTATTAAAGGTTGCAATATAGGATAGGAGGTCCTGATTGCCCTGTCACAGGGATAGAAGTTCGTCATCCAGAGCCTGCCCCTGAGAGTGTCGAGCAAATAACCTTTCCATGCTTGCTTGAAACCTTTGAAAATCACGGAGAATCGGGTCATCTTGAGTAACCAGTGGAACTGACCAATCGGCAGCGCAGCCGCTGAGATATGACAATACAAAGGCTACCTTGGTCTGATTATTATGGAAGGCCCCCAGGTCTGCATAGGAAGTGCAAATGACACTGATTCATGAATACGGCGAATCGTTTGGGGTCCCCAGCAAAGCGTTCGGGTGGGGCCAGCGGCATGTTTCCAGGTAGATTAATCTGCACAGGGTTACTGGAAACCACAGGAGTGGGGTTCCCTCTGGAACCGGGTAGAGGGGTTTGCCCAGCTTGACCTTGCAAAAGCTGTCTGGCCAGGACATCAGTTCTTTCCTTTGACATTATTAATTCCCTCCTGAGGGCATTAGTCTCTTGACGAGTGGCATGTACTTCGGCCCGTAATTCCCCCAGTAATTGGGCCAACTGATCAGTCTCAGAACTTTCCATAGCGCCTGGGTGGGAATTTGTAGGAAGGCTTCGCGTTCTGTTACGCTCACCTGACTCCCACGGTTGGCGCTGGCCTGGTTCGCACTGCTGTGACCTCTTCTAAGGTGATGCGCAGGGTTCGGAAGACGGACTGGACCGGGCCCCCAAATCTGGCTTGTCTGGCTCGCAGAAGTATCCTTCTGTAGGCGAAAATAGGGGATTCACTGTCTGCGGGGTAATGTAATCGGCCTCCTACTTTCCCCTCTCACCCTCCTTGAAACCCTTCTGTGATTTCTCGTAGCGTCTCACCTTAGGGTCTGGAAGGACGAGCTCTCCATCCTGCTTCTGATGCAGGGGCGCGTTGGTATCCAGTTACTTCACTGGATTTTCGGATTGTTGAGAACCAAACTTGCTTGGCTTCCAGGTAAGTTTGTTTTGATAAGAGGTTCCCCTTGTGTCCATGCATTAATGTACTAATGCTAGTGTCTTTTTCCCCATAGGGGCCGGGGTACGGAATGCCGGGGAACAGGCACCAACCCGAGATGAGAGGTGAAATCCTTGTAGAAATCAGGTAAGTCTTTAATGAGCGTTTTTTGGTAATGTCTTTTCATTCGCTCATTAACGCTGATGTCTCTTTTTCCCCTTAGGGGCCGGGGTCCGGAAATGCCAGGATGCGGCGCGGACCCGAAATTAAGAGGGAATGAATCAACAGGTAAGTCTTAACATGGAGATTTAGCTTTCCTTATTCCCTTCTCTCTCTCACCTTTTGTTCTGGTCTTTTTCTCCCTAGGCGCTGGGGCGTGACTGCGAATCCGGATGATCGCTGCTGAACATGGAGGCGCCCTGTAAAGGTGAGTGGAATGCGGCGCTGCAGCGATCGACGCGATGAGCTTTTAAATTAAAGTCTTCCTTTTCAGGATTGTCGGCGAGATGTCTCCGGGATGCGGATTTAGCAGGTAAGGACTTTTCCTTCTTCTGTTCTCTTCTTCTCTTCCTTTGCAGGTGATCCAGGATGCTGGCAGGCGTGGCTGAAGTCAGGATGCAGGAGCAGACACAGTGAGCGTCCAGCTGCTAGATGCAGAACAACGCGAAGCACGTGTGGCTGTTCGGGTGGGGTTTAAATAGCCTTGGAAGAAGTTCCAGGTATGTATCCTTCCTCCAATCAGGTATGTATCCTTCCCCGACCACGCGCGGATGGTAAATTAGTCCCATAGGTAAAGTAGTTCCTTTCAGGCCTCAAGGAGGCCGGGATCCTGCAGCATGGTCTGCATCAGTTAAGTGCACCCAAGCATTCCCATAATGAGCCTGGCACCTATGGCGCCAGGACTGATGTCCTTTATGAGCCTGGCGCCATAGGCGCCAGGACACTGTCCAAAGGGCCCTTATATGGGGTTGCTGGGTCCTTCCTTGGGGACTGGATGTCCGCTTTCGGGGACGCCAGGCTTGAACCGGCTCCCCGGGAGCGGGCATCATGACAGCTTGATATTGTAGCAGGATCTAGGAGCTCAAATTGACCAGCTTCTTGTGTCTCTTGAATTATTTCAGTTGTATCTTTCAAGTTTTCTTCAATATTAATTTCTTTGTAATATTCATTATTCTCTTTAAGATATTGCAGGGCTTCTCTAACATTATGTAAATCTACCAGTTGTTGGCAAATTTATTTGTCTTTTGTAGGTACTCAATTTACCAAGATAATTAAAGATTGTTGCATTGGACGTTGCACTCCTAGAGCGTGCACATTTTCTTTTAGATCTAATGGTAAATACACTACTTTTCCACAAATGCCTTTCACTAATTCAGAGGGAGGTAATTTTGCAGTTTTTGGTTGAAGGCGTATTATTGCTTGAAATGCAACAATATGAAATGAAATGGGTGCACTGTTTGAATTATGATGCTCTCATATAAATTAAGTTGTTGAAGGGGTTTTGGTAGTGGATATAATTCCAAGTTATTTGTGATAGCACGTGAAGGAGTTTGGTTGTTGTCAAGTTTTGTAGTGCAGTAACTGGAAAGTATTATGGGGTCATTTATTTCGTATTTGTTTTCTGCTATAAGGTAGAGAGCTAATTCAAACCATTTAGAATCTTCATTGTATTCTATTTGGTATGATAGGTCTACAGTTTTTGTGTTACTTTTATAAAAAGTTCTACGGCAACATACACACACATGGTTTGGTACTTCAGCTGAAGTACTTTCAAATTTTAGTATTTCTTTTTTGTATGTGTGTAGTGAAAGGTTGCCATGTGCAGAATTACGAAGTTGGTTTACAGCTAATTCATCTTGTAAGTGGGTTTCACTTCCAAAATATTTTGTCTGGATATAGTCGATTTCTTCTAGTAGGTCTTTTGCTGTACCATGTAGAAGAATGTTATTTAAATTGGCTAGTGCTAAAGCAGGACTTTTAGCATAGTACAGTTTATAAACTAGATTTCTTATACTTGCATGATGTGTTGATGTCCTTTTGATATCATGGAAGGTTGTTTTGCAAGTAGGTCGTGTAATGCAGGCCAATGAATGTCCTTGTAGTCCTGTGTACTTGCGTACTGGACAAGCATCCATATTTTGCAGTAGTTTCATTTTGATTTTGTCTTTGCTTTTCACATATTGATTGAGGAATTGGCGTAAAGACTTGAACAATTTTTTGGGAATGTTACACATTGACGTGCATGGCCATTTGTACACTAGATGTTCTGATTCAGTTGAATGGAGGGGTAAATCTATGTTTTCAGGGCATATTTTTGTAAGGAGTACTTCTTGTTCCATTATGGTATTATTAACTTTTTCATAAGCTCGACCACTGTTATGTATGGCAATTGTATTTGTTTGCTTTTGTTTGTACGCTTCTTCATTAAAGTATGGTTCTGTGCTTGTAGTGTGACTCCATTCACCTCCACAGATATTTAAGAAGTTATTTCTGTTGACATTTTGTTTATTGAGAAGTCTTTTTTGTAATTTAGTTATTAGTTTTGTTAGTGATTTCATTCTGTTTAACAATAAAATAAATCACTTTCTTTTGAGAAGAATTGCACTGTCTATCAACGCTTCTAAGATTACTTTCCTACGATAGGTTTGAAGTGTTGAACCTGGTTTCTCTCCTGTTTCTATAAGATTTTGAAGGACGTTGTGACAGAACATTTTGGCTAAAATACTTTTCTTGGTATGCTTACTTTGTACTATATCAAGATTTATAGAAGAAGTTTTATTTGTAGTGATAGTTGATTTTCTGTTAATTGTTTTTTGGGTTGTTTTACTTTTTGATAGAGGAGGCAATTTTTTGTACTAGAAACTTCTTCTGTTTCACTACCTGACTGTATTAGCTGTCGTGTTTCAATTTTTTTTTACAAATTCTGCTATAGATGGATGTTTATGTTGGAGACTTTTCTTTTCATTTGCTCTACTTCTGCGTTCCTTTCTACAGAGTTGCTTTTTGGTAGGCATTCTTTAGGGTCTGTTGAAAAAAATACAGAAGGTATGGGTTGGGGTGTTCTGCAATGCATGTGTGTTGTGTGCATGAGTGTTTGAGTAAGATGATAAAGATGTATGTAATGGTGTGTGATTGTGCATTGGGAAGTACAACTACTAGGATGGGTATTCTTGAATTAATGTGTTACTAAACTGGGGTTCAGATGACAGACACAAGTAAGCCAGTGGTGTGGAGAAGTATAAATAGTATATCTAAAGCTATATAATGAAAACAGTTGTTTGTTCTACAACATCTAAACTCTAGCATCTGAGTTGGGTAATTTGTGTGTCGAAAAATAGGAATTTGTGGGCCATTCTGCCAGTAAATCACTGTTTAAGACGGGGGATTTTTGGTCAGAATGGTGCAGAATATCTATTTTTAGGCACAGAAATAGCATGAATTAACCTTACAGTGTGTTTGAGTAATAATTCAAATATTATGGTAACATTTTACTTACTTATTTTCTAAAATGAGCAGTTTGCTTCTTAGTTGTTATTTGTACTTCAAATTCGGCTGCTTCTTTTCAGGAGAATGGTCTTCACTGCAATTGTAAAAGAAAGAAATTAGTAATTTGGTTTGTATATAGCACTGTTTTTAATTTAGACATAGATTTTTTAAATTGAAATGCTCAGCGCCTTCCTCAAAACCATTAAAACTATCTTATGACTAACTGTAGGAAAGAAAATATCTTTACTATGGCTTGTGAAATTCATAATGTACCACTGTATACCACTATTCCTGTAACTGAGCGTTTCCACATAATAGTGAGTCAATGTCATAGCCTGCTTTTCCACGTAATAGTGAGTCAATGTCATAGCCTGCTTGTCCTATATAAATGTAAGTAATTATATAAATTAAAAAAATTAAAACCAATTATGTGTTTGTACAAATATTATTGTTTGAGATTTGATCATAGAGTGTGCATGTAATTTTGTTTGATTATATGTAGTCAATACACTTTATTTCAAAAATGTTAGTTTAACATTATTTGCGTGAGTGTGTGTGTATGAAGAAATTAAACGGTATGAAGGTTTGTAAGTCACAGTTCATTTTAGGACAATGAAAAAATGATCGTAGATTCATTTTACAGATTATACAAGGTAAAAGTCGGTTTGAAAATGTGTTCATGTACTGTACAGAAAATATGCATACCTGTAGTTTGTGTTCATGCATATGGATATGGACGAATCTTGGAGACTTGTATAGTATTTCTCGTAGATCGTGCTTGCCAATGGTATGAGACTTGTACTCCAAGAGATTCAATGTACATTTGCAGTGCTGATCTATGATGATGTAGTTACATGTAGAGGTCTTGGATTTGATTGGTGGATGGTCATGTGACTTCTTAGATACATCCAATGAGGGAATGGCACATAGTGTGAAGTGGAAATGGTAGAAGGGCTGTCCATGTTACGATATGTTCGTGGACATGGCGGTAGTTCTAGGACACCGCGTATTACATCCGGGGAATTTGGGGTGAGGAGGCATGCAAATGAGATTGAATGTAGCAAGGGATTGGTGAGTAAAGTTTAGTGAGTGTGTTGTGCTAGGAGAGGTTTTCTCAGATATTCTTTTTACTGAAAGAAGAACAGATAGCTATGGCTGAGTGTTTCAAAAAACAGATTGTGTGGATTTTGGGAGACTTGTGGATACATTGGTTGAAGGTGCATGCAGAAAGCTGTAGAGTATCTATAGATCTTGGATTCGCACATGTGGAAGTGCACTGGCATGGAGTGCGTGGAATTAAGTGGTTGTACTTGCTACCTCTCTGTGCAACTTTGAAGATGGAGTAACATCCAGAATAATTGTAATTCATTGTGGAGGGAACAGTTTAGGACATGTGTCTGGAATTTATTTGCAATTTGCAATGAAAGAAGGACTTCAGAAGATTATGGACATGTTTCCAAACTCCAAAGTAATTTTTTCACGGATTGCGCAGAGACAAATGTGGCTTTGTTCTTTCTCATGTGGTCCACAAATGGAGAAAGCAAGGCGTAATATTAATAAGGCTGTTTGTGCCTTCCTAAGAGATTTTGGCATGTCCTCTTTTCACAATGAAAATATTATGTTTCGTAGTACATACATTTTTCGCAGAGATGGATTCCATCTTACTTATGCTGGCAATCAGATTTTTCTGAGAAATGTACAAAATGCATTGCGACCCTTTTTAGAAATACAGCATCCATTTTGAAGTAGGTGTTAAGTATTTATAATTTTTCAAATACAAACACCTCCCAAAGGCTCTTTTCAGAGCCACCACTTCCTCCCAGAGACAAATGCAATGGTTACAATAGGGTAGCACCCCAATTTTTTTTATGTTCGCAAACTGTCCGCGGACTTTCAAGAAATACAAAGGGCCCTGCTTTATTTATCTTCACTTCTATTTTTAACTGTGAAAGGCGGCTCTGAAAAGAGCCTTATTTTTTCTTATTTTTGTTATTTTGTATTTTTTTTGGTTTTTTATACACGTCACACTAGGAGAGGAGGGGAAAGGAGGGGAAAGGGGGGAACACCAACCACAGGGATAAGAAAGGGCGAGCTGAGAGAGGAAGATGTAGAGCGGGTTTTATTTGGGTAGTGAGCAGGTCTTCTCGTGCTGTGAGACGATAGTCTCAAAAGCACTCCGAAGTCGCTCCCCCCTGCAGAGTACTGTGTCACAGTACATGCATACAACTGTGACCCTCGAAAGGTAAGGGTCATAAAAATTCTGTATGGCATGTGAGGCAGCTTGAGGAAGATTCTGTCCCACAGAGGTGTTCCTTGTGGTGACAGGATCAGAAACGGAGGATGAAGTAGAGGCAATCAACCTACTATGCCCTTCGCAAGGTACAACCTGGCGAATGGCCCCAGTGCGGAAAGGGTTGAGGTGTCGCTTCATGGTAGTGGTCCCAAAGCTATACGAACCATGCCTCCCGCGACTGAGTACCATTTTGCACTCATTGCAGGTGACACGGTTCGCACGAGCCTTAGGACCAATCCCATGAACGGTAAACAACCACCACACCCAAGAATCACGCTGAGAGTGGGTAGTAGGGATTTCCTCTACCTCATTCTCGTCATCCTCTTCTTCCTCCTCTGTATCCTCACTCCTGTTCCCCTCTTCAGGCCCTTGGGGAGATGGTGGTAGTGGAGGGGGTGGGGGTGGTGCTGAGGCAGATGTAGCACCAGGTGGCAATAGTGGAGCCATGGATGTCATCGGCTTGGAGATGGAAATCTCAAAATCTGCAAAGTATGCAGCAAAATGCAGTGTGCTCTGTGGAATAGCCAGAAACACAATGAGAATGAGCTCCAGGGCGTGGTCTTTTATACGGGTGCTTGTACGCGGTTCGCAGACATGCGCGCCGTCCGCAAGATAGATCGAACACCAAAAAAAGTCACAAAAACTATGTGGAAATTTAGGATTAGTATGTGGGATTTGTGGTATGGTGAGTTTTCAATGAGAAATATTGTGTATTACTTGGAAATGTACTTTGAAACTGTTTGGGGACACAAATTCAGAACACGCGATCAGCGTGGGCGCGGTCACATGATTGCTTCGGGAGCATGTTCGCTAAGGAAGCGACCGTCCGCAGGACGTCCAATGTACGGACATTGTTTTGCGCATGCGCGTTGATGTTCTACGGACAGTGTTCGGGTCCTGAACTAATTAAAAGTGCGTCACACGTAAAAAGAAACAGGTACGGACAGCAGTTTGGTCTTAGCACAGTTTAACTTACTTGCGAACAATACGGACAGATATAGCGTCCCCAGCACACCTCCATTTTCATTTATTTACAAACAATTCAGGACACCACGAGTGTTCTTAGAACAGTTTGAACTTGCTAGCGAACACTACGAACAGGCATAGTGTTCTTAAGGACACCTCCATTTTCGTTTATCTACGAACATTTCAGGACACTACGAGTGTTCTTAGAACAGTTTCAACTTGCATGAGAACATTACGGACAGATATAATGTCCTCAGGACACTTACATTTTCGTCTATTTACGAACATTTCCGAACAACCGCGCTGTCCGTGGACACCTAAATTGGTTTTAACAAAAAGAACTAATTACAACACAATATCAAAAAGTAACTTTATTTGACATATATTAACAATTTATGACTGAGAAGGTGGGGCAGAAACGGAAACAAAAACAGGAGAATTAGGAATTTCAACATAATTGGGATCAGGTGAAGAAGGGATGGAAATGCCATCAAAACGTTTCGGTCCATGGAGAGGGTTTGGGGTTAAATGAGTGGGATATAACGAGGGGCGACAAGTACAGGTGGGACAATGGTATCTTGTTGTTAGTTTTAAGTGATCTTCCACAAAGTTTTTTAAATTGGTAAAATTTGCCATAAGTTGGTCCATTTTTTCGTTTATGTGTTCCAGAGTGTTATCCACTGCTTCTTTTTCTGTAGTAGTTTCAATTTTTGTATGGTCTGTACAAAAGAAAAATGTATATGTTAAATGTATACGAAATAATATTTATTAATTGGTTTATATAGTAAAGTGTGTACCATTAGGTGCACTATCTTCTGTCATTTCCTCTTGTGGGAAATGCTCCTCTAGCCACTCCAGAGTACTACACATTTCTGTGAGAAAACAAAAAAGTTATATTTTTTTTTATCTAATACAGAAAGTTTATAAATATATGAGTAAAATGAAGTGCACTTACTATTTCAGGTAAGATATGTGATGAGTAGTCTGTACGTCTGGTCTTGCTCTTAGTTGTGGAGTGTCTGTGAGGTAATTATGTTGGAAGCCACTTTATCTTCTTTTGGCATATTCCATTTTAGAACATATTGTATTTAAATGAATGGTTAGTGTGTTACATATATGGGTTACATTTCTTAAGTATTACTACATATACTTTGTATGTGTGCTGCTTTGTGAATTTGTTAAATGTTCCTATGTTATGATATAACAATTACACATACCCCCCCAGAGTTTTTAGGTGGTGGTACTGTTGTCCGAACATGTCCGCAGACAGTCAAATTCAGTAGAAAGGCTTCAGTATGTTCTCTATTACATGTACATAAGGTCAAAGTTATTATTGTTAAGTTGTGCTACTAAACAACTATGAAATTCAGTAAAATAACTTTGTTAAAGGGACGTTATGGTTAAGTTGCGCTACTAAAAACCTATGAAATTCAGTAAAAAAACTTTGTTAAAGGGACGTTATGGTTCCAAGTAAAACCCAAAAACCCCTGAAATTCGCCAGTTATGGTGAGCTAAGCAACCATAACTCGCGCCACCACCGTGCACTGCTAAGACTAACACCCAGGATATCAAAGATGACATCACAAATGTCATTGATGACATCACTGATGACATCACATGTGTATGTACTTCTCATGAAATATGTGTAGAAGGGATTCTTATTATGTTGCGAAAAAAGTGTCAAGAATCATTGCAAGAAATATACCCTAATAAGTGCATTGAACGATGCATTGATATAAATAGCATCCTTTTATGGGGTTCTATCTAGTATACTAAGCTACTCATACAGAAACATGACATTGTTTGCAGCGTACAAGATGAAGGTATGATATTCGTAATGTTAATATGTTGAATAATGAAATGATAATTGTTTTCTTAATAGATTTTTGTGTACTGTGAAATATGTAATAAGTTGCTAATAAAACCCATGTATTACATAATTGCATTACTATAGACAAAACACAAAGACACAAGAACACATACCAATATGGGTATATACAGGGAAAGTGAATAAATAAAATCAGCTATCAGTACAGATAAAACTACTTCTTCAAATTTTAATATAGTGCAAAGTAAGCATACCAAGAAAAGTGTTTTAGCCAAAATATACCGTCACAAAGTCCTTCAAAATCTTATACAAACAGGAGAGAAATCAGGTTCAAAGCTTAAAATCTATCGTAGGAAATTAATCTTAGAAGCATTGATGGACAGTGCAATTCTTCTCAAAAGAAATTTATTTATTTTACTGTTAAACAAAATGAAACCACTAACAAAACTAATAACTAAATTACAAAAAAGACTTCTCAATAAGCGAAATGTCAACAGAAAGAACTTCTTAAGTATCTGCAGAGGTGAATGGAATCACACTACGAGCACAGAACCATATTTTAATGAAGAAGCATACAAACAAAAGCAAACAAATACAATTGCCATAAATAGCAGTGGTCGAGGTTATGAAAAAGTGAATAATACCATAATGGAACAAGAAGTACTCCTTACAAAAATATGCCCTGAAAACTTAGAATTACCCCTCCATTCAACTGAATCAGAACGTCTAGTGTACAAATGGCCATGCACGTCAATGTGTAACATTCCCAAACAATATTTCAAATCTTTACACCAATTCCTCAATAAATATGTAAAAAGCAAAGACAAAATCAAAATTAAATTACTGCAAAATATAGATACCTGTCCAGTGCGCAAGTACACAGGACTACAAGGACATTCATTGGCCTGTATTACAGGACCTACTTGTAAAACCAATTTCCATGATATCAAAAGGATATCAACACATCATTCAACTATAAGAAATCTAGTCTATAAACTGTACTATGCTAAAAGTCCTGCTTTAGCAATAGCAAAGTTAAATAACATCCTTCTACATGGTACAGCAAAAGACCTACTTGAAGAAATTCACTATATCCAGAAAAAATATTTTGGAAGTGAAAGCCATTTACAGAATGAAATAGCTTTAAACCAATTAAGCAACAATTCTACACATGGCAACCTTTTGCTAAACACATACAAAAAGAAATACTAAAATTTAAAAGTACATCAGCTGAAGTACCAAACCATGTATGTGTATGTTGCCGTAGAATCTTTTATAAAAGTAACACAAAAACTGTGGACCTATCATACAAAATAGAAGACAATGAAGATTCTAAATGGTTTGAATTAGCTCTCTACCTTCTAGCAGAAAACAAATATGAAATAACTGAGCCCTTAATACTTTGCAGTTATTGCACTACAAAACTTGACAACAACCAAACTCCTTCACGTTCTATCACAATTAATTTGGAATTATACCCAGTACCAAAACCTCTACAACAACTTAATTTATATGAGAGCATCATAATTCAAACAGTACACCCATTTCAAGCAATAATACGCCTTCAACCAAAAACAGCAAAATTACCTCCCTCTGAATTGGTAAAAGGCATTTGTGGAAAAGTAGTTTATTTACCATTAAATCTAAAAGAAAATGTGCATACTCTAGGAGTGCAATGTCCAATGCAGCAATCTTTAATTATATTAGTAAATGGAGTACCTACAAAAGACAAAAAAATATGGCAACAGCTGGTAGATTTATATAAAGTTAGACAAGCCTTCCAATATCTTAAAGAGAATAATGAATATTACAAAGAAATTAATATTGACGAAAACTTGAAAGATACAACTGAAATAATTCAAGAAACACAAGAAGCTGGTCAATTTGAGCTACTAGATCCTGCTACAATATCAAACACTTTAGACCATTATACAATTCATCCTTTGCACTGTAATGACACCGTACAAGATGTACTAGAAACTTACCAAATGCCTCAAACAAAAGGATCGCCAATCAGTATATG
This sequence comes from Ambystoma mexicanum, assembly GCF_040938575.1. NCBI lineage: Eukaryota > Metazoa > Chordata > Amphibia > Caudata > Ambystomatidae > Ambystoma > Ambystoma mexicanum. The sequence goes on along the minus strand of NC_090925.1, from coordinate 434,240,865 downwards.
GGAAAAAAGTATAGAAGCACGTGCTTTTCCTCTACTTTTTCCTACTGGCAAAGGAGGAAGGTATGATGATAGACCTATTCAAATATCAGCTTCAGAATACCGCTCATTACGGATGTATTATGAAGATCCCAGATTTAGACAAAATGTAGAATACATATTCCACCTACTCTTTGAAAGTGAACTAGCAACTTTATGTTACGGAGTTGCACACATATTAAAATCAGGATCACACTTTCAAAATATGACAGCCACACAATTATTAGAGAAAGTGCAACAAAAGGATGAGGTTTTACAATCAAATATTACAAATCTATTAGCAAATATGCGTGGTACTAAAGAGTACTGGTTTCAACGTCATGGAGATGTATGTTGTATGATCAGAAACCTTGGCCCACCCACTTGGTATGTTACATTAAGTTGTGCAGAATATGCATGGGAAGATTTACATGATTTCCTACGCATATCAAATAAAAACAAAACAAACGTAGATATTCTAACACCTGGAGAACTTTGTTCTTTGGATCCTGTTAATGTTTCAAGATATTTTCACCATCGCTTCATTGCTATGCTAAATTTTATTTGTAATAAAACTGTTCCTCCCCTTGGAGAAGTGCAACACTTCTTTTGGAGAAAAGAATACCAAGCCAGAGGAGCACCACATATCCACATGCTTTTATGGATTAAAGATGCTCCTAAATTGGGTCAAGACAGTGATGCCACTGTTTTACAGTTTATTGAAAAATATGTCACTTGTGAAATTCCATCAGAAGCCACAAATAGTGATCTTTTTGCACAAATTTTACAATTTCAAAGACACAAATGTGGAAAATATTGTCGTCGCAAATACAAAAACAAAGGCAAATACTACACCAAATGCTGATTTGGTTTCCCTAGACCAGTTACAAATACAGGTCAATTAAACAATCTCATGTCTTCAGTTAGACATAGTGTTAAAGGTAAGTCACCTAAAAATACATATTACATAAAAAGAAAAGAAGAAGAAAAATATATCAATGATTGTAATGCAATCATTGCCCACTTATGGAATGCAAACATAGATGTGCAGTACATTGCAGACAATTCTACTGCAGTTGCACGATATGTCACAGCATACTTAACTAAAGGAGAAAAGACAGAGCTCCAAGACCTCTGGAATGACCTGTCATCAAATAAAACAGTATCTCAGAAATTATACAGCTTGGGCATAAAAATGCTCACCCATAGAGAATGTGGATCTTATGGAGCAGCTGATCGTTTAACTGGTACTTCATTGTATGGTAAATCTGAAAATATAGTATGGCTAAGTCTTGGTCCAGCTAAATCTAGAAAAAGAGTTCTAAAATCATATGAAGATATAGAAACAATAGCCAAACATGATCCCAACAGCCAAGACATTTTAAAAAAACAATTTATTGGACACATACTACCCAAACAGAAGTAATACTTTGGAAAACATGTGTCTATACCAAATAGCCCAAAACTACACATACAAAAATAATATGAAACCTGATGAAAAAAAGGTAAATATAAAGTGACAGACTGTGAAGGCAGCTTAGTTAAACTCACTAAACCAAATTTAATTAATCATACCAAATTGTCATTGAAGACTCCTCAACATAAAGAAGTATATTACATGTCCCTGCTACAACCCTTCAAACCATGGAGAAAAGAAGAACAATTACTAGATAACTATGACTCATATGAGGATGCTTTCAAAGCAAATGAAAGCACTATAACTGATGTAAACTTTACACAGTACAAAACAATGTTGCACAATGAACAGCAACACGAAGAAGAACTCCAAGCCCAACTAGATAAGGATACTCCTGACAGTAGTCAACCTTCTGTAACAGGAAGCCAAGAACCACTGGGAGAACCACTAATAACAAATTAGCAGAATTAGCTATGATAGAAGTAGAAAACACCATGTGTCAGTATGAAGATAAGGAAGACTTAACTATACTACAATCAAAACTAAACAATGAGCAAAGTAGCATTTTTCAAGAAGTAACAAAACAAATTGCACATGGTGTAAAACATGAAAATAAAGAATGTTCCTGCCATAATTATAAACCTATACTACTGTACGTCAGTGGTGAAGCTGGTTCTGGCAAAACATTCCTAATCAAAATCATTAGTAAGTTCCTTCAACAATTGACAAACAACAAACTGTCAGCTGTTGTCACTGCCCCCACAGGTTTTGCTGCCTACAACATAGGTGGTGTTACATTACACCGATTACTACTATTACCAGTAGAACACCAGAACAAATTAGACTATTACAAACTTTCTGCAGAAGCTGCAATGGAATTACGCAGAGTATTGAAACAAATGAAAATGCTACTAATAGATGAAGTGAGCATGGTCTCCAACCTGATGTTAGCTTTGATTCACCTCAGATTACAAGAAGTACTCAAAACAGACTATGAAGAGCTCTTTGCAGGAAAACACATTATTGTTTTTGGAGATCTGCTTCAATTAACACCAGTAAAAGGTGAACCTATTTTTAAAAGATTAGGGCACAAACTCTGCCGTAAAACTGTTGGCAGCATTGGAAATGTCAACCTTTGGCAACATTTCCAATACAGAGAATTAACAGAAAACATGCGCCAATCTGCAGATCTAACTTATGCCAACATTTTAAAAAGTTTGAGAGATGGTATACTTTCTAAAGAAGCAGAAGCAACATTGAAAACCCGGCACATTAATGCACTTTATGGCGATAATGCATGTGCTACAGATGTTATGGAACAATTAGCCCACAAAAATGTCAATTGTATGGCCTTAATGCCAACTCTTGCAAGCTGTCTCAAATTCAATGAAATAATGTTAAGTAAAGAAATGCAACCAATAATGGAAATTAGCGCCACAGACAAACTAGATGTACATGGTATGACACTACCCATGTGTGACCAAGCCACAACAAGACTAAATAATTTAGAAAAATCAATCTCAAACACAGCAGGCTTAGAAAAGATGTTAAAATTATCCTTAAATTGCAGAGTAATGCTTAAACATAACCTTGACGTGGACCAATGACTAGTTAATGGAGCACTGGGTACAGTTGTTGGCTTTCAAACATACCCGCGTGACAACAAAATTCAGTTTGTCAATATACTCTTTGACAAACTTTCAGAAGTAAAACGGATAGGACGCTCAACAGCTAGATTCCTTCTCTTCAAAGATATGTATGTACGCAGAGAACAATTTTCTCTAACTCTTGCATACGCAGTCACGATTCATAAATCACAAGGTCTTACCCTAGACAAAGCAATGATAGATATTGGTAACACAGTCTTTAAAGAAGGCATGTGCTACGTAGCACTATCACGCTTACGTACACTTGATGGTCTATTTCTAATCAACTTTGATGCAAGTAAAGTAAACGCTGATATTCCTTGCATTTTAGAATATAATAGACTTCGCTCACTATACACTCCCCATCTAAACACATATTCTGTTCCACAAAAACTAAAACGTTGTAAAAGAAAACTAAATCAAACAGAAATACAACAGGACGTCACTGCAAATCCTCCAAAGAGAGTAAAAGAAACTAATACTTCATCAAGTACCACAAACAAAAAATAATCAATTAGAGAAAGTAAACCAGGTACTTCTTTAAAGAAGGAAGACAAACTCCAAAAAAAGCAGTTAGATACAGAACTACCTGGACCATTTAAATTCTCAAATATAGTTGGTGTAAGTTGCTATGCAAATGTAGCAATGAATATTCTATTTCAATTACCACCAATTGTTGACAACATTTACTTACACAGTACAAACCCATTGTGTTTGCAAATGTTAGTACTTCACAGAAATGCAGCAAACAATCCTGACAACACATATAGAGGCCGATTCATGGAATAATTAGCGCGGCGCAAGTGGGCAAAAACGTGCGAATCGCAGTGGAATAGCGAAAATCGCAGTGAACGTGCGAAAATCGCACGAAAAGCAGCGCACGTCGATTCATGGAAGGCCGTGCGCGAGAAAACCAGCGGATGTGCGAAAAAAAAGTGCGCGGCGCACGTTGGCGCACGTTGGCGCACAGGCCATCTAACAGCGTGCGCCAGGTCACAGCGAAAATCGCACAGGCCACAGCGAAATTCGCACATAGCGCGGCGCACGCAATAAAAGTAGGCGGAACACGGGCGTAACACTCGGAATGGGGAACAACTTGCCAAAACGTGGGCGTCACGGGGGAAGTACAGGGCACAAGTGCGCGGAACGCCCACACGCTCGCCTACAACACGTATTCATGGAATAGAATAGGGGAAAAAAGCGCACGCTCAAACCAGCGCACAGGCACAAACACGACCGCCACAAGAAAGGAGGCGGTAGCGTCTCTGCGGCTGTAAGAAATGTGCGCCAAAAGGTGCGCCAACAAATAGCACCTATATACTGCCATGATGAATGTCCCATACTGTGGCCCTCCAGGAAAAATGACGTGCAAAGGGGTACCCACAAACACGGACACCCGCTGACAAAAAATACGTGTGCATGTATACCGGGGTGCGCGGGAAGTGTCACACGCGATTTGCAGGGTACGTGCATCACAGGGGTTCGCGTGAAGTTATTCACACGATCGGGCCTGGGGGAGCGGGCTACGTGTATTACAGGGGTTCGCGTGAAGTTCCTCACGCGATCGGGCCTGGGGGAGCGGGCTACGTGTATTACAGGGGTTCGCGTGAAGTTCCTCACGCGATCGGGCCTGGGGGAGCGGGCTACGTGTATTACAGGGGTTCGCGTGAAGTTCCTCACGCGATCGGGCCTGGGGGAGCGGGCTACGTGTATTTCAGGGGTTCGCGTGAAGTTCCACACGCGATCGGGCCTGGGGGAGCGGGCTACGTGTATTACAGGGGTTCGCGTGAAGTTCCACACGCGATCGGGCCTGGGGGAGCGGGCTACGTGTATTACAGGGGTTCGCGTGAAGTTCCTCACGCGATCGGGCCTGGGGGAGCGTGCTACGTGTATTTCAGGGGTTCGCGTGAAGTTTCACACGCGAATAGCCTGGGCGCGTGTATTTCAGGGGTGCGCGGGAAGTTTTACACGCGATTTCTGCACGGTACGTGTATTTCAGGGGTTCGCGTGAAGTTTCACACGCGAATAGACTGGGCGCGTGTATTTCAGGGGTGCGCGGGAAGTTTAACACGCGATTTCTGCACGGTACGTGTATTTCAGGGGTTCGCGTGAAGTTTCACACGCGAATAGCCTGGGCGCGTGAATTTGAGGGGTGCGCGGGAAGTTCCTCACGCGATCGGGCCTGGGGGAGCGGGCTACGTGTATTACAGGGGTTCGCGGAAAGTTCCACACGCGAATAGCCTGTGCGCGTGTATTTCAGGGGTTTGCGGGAAGTTCCACACGCGAATAGCCTGGGCGCGTGTATTTCAGGGGTGCGCGGGAAGTTCCACACGCGAATAGGCTGGGCGCGTGTATTTCAGGGGTGCGCGGGAAGTTCCACACGCGAATAGCCTGGGCGCGTGAATTTGAGGGGTGCGCGGGAAGTTCCTCACGCGATCGGGCCTGGGGGAGCGGGCTACGTGTATTACAGGGGTTCGCGGGAAGTTCCACACGCGAATAGCCTGGGCGCGTGTATTTCAGGGGTTCGCGGGAAGTTCCACACGCGAATAGCCTGGGCGCGTGTATTTCAGGGGTGCGCGGGAAGTTCCACACGCGAATAGGCTGGGCGCGTGTATTTCAGGGGTGCGCGGGAAGTTCCACACGCGAATAGGCTGGGCGCGTGTATTTCAGGGGTGCGCGGGAAGTTCCACACGCGAATAGCCTGGGCGCGTGAATTTGAGGGGTGCGCGGGAAGTTCCTCACGCGATCGGGCCTGGGTGAGCGGGCTACGTGTATTACAGGGGTTCGCGGGAAGTTCCACACGCGAATAGCCTGGGCGCGTGTATTTCAGGGGTTCGCGGGAAGTTCCACACGCGAATAGCCTGGGCGCGTGTATTTCAGGGGTGCGCGGGAAGTTCCACACGCGAATAGGCTGGGCGCGTGTATTTCAGGGGTGCGCGGGAAGTTCCACACGCGAATAGCCTGGGCGCGTGTATTTCAGGGGTTCGCGGGAAGTTCCACACGCGAATAGCCTGGGCGCGTGAATTTGAGGGGTGCACGGGAAGTTCCACACGCGAATAGCCTGGGCGCGTGTATTTCAGGGGTGCGCGGGGAGTTCCACACGCGAATAGCCTGGGCCCGTGTATTTCAGGGGTGCGCGGGAAGTTCCACACGCGAATAGCCTGGGCGCGTGTATATCAGGGGTGCGCGGGAAGTTTTACACGCGAATAGCCTGGGCGCGTGTATTTCAGGGGTGCGCGGGAAGTTTAACACGCGAATAGCCTGGGCGCGTGTATTTCAGGGGTGCGCGGGAAGTTTTACACGCGATTTCTGCACGGTACGTGTATTTCAGGGGTGCCGGGGAGTCCCACATGTGATTTGACAGTGTGGGTCCTCCCAGGTGTACCCTGTACACCCTCCACGGCCCCTGCAGGCAGCCCACACCACAGGGGACTACCCTGCATCCCTGGTCATGTCCCGCAGGCAGCCCACCCAACATGGGCATGCCCCCCAGCAAAGGCACATGTCTCCTTGAACTAATGAACACCAACACATGTCCCCTTGCACCCCCACCCCCCAGCACTGTGGGGCACATGCCAGCAGTCCCCCACCCATGTCCAACTCATGTCCCCCACCACCCCCACCCCCCAGCACTGTGGGGCACCTGCCAGTAGGCCCCCACCCATGTCCAACTCATGTCTCCCACCACCCCCACCCCCCAGCCACCAGGGTCACCCTCCACCAGGGCCCCACTCATGTCTCCGACCACCCCCACCCCCCAGCACTGTGGGGCACCTGCCAGCAGGCCCCCACCCATGTCCAACTCATGTCTCCCACCACCCCCACCCCCCAGCACTGTGGGGCACCTGCCAGTAGGCCCCCACCCATGTCCAACTCATGTCTCCCACCACCCCCACCCCCCAGCACTGTGGGGCACCTGCCAGCAGGCCCCCACCCATGTCCAACTCATGTCTCCCACCACCCCCACACCCCAGCACTGTGGGGCACCTGCCAGCAGGGCCCCACCCATTTCCAACTCATGTCTCCCACCACCCCCACCCCCCAGCCACCAGGGTCACCCTCCACCAGGGCCCCACTCATGTCTCCCACCACCCCCACCCCCCAGCAGTGCAGGGTCACCCTCCACCAGGGCCCCACTCATGTCTCCCACCACCCCCACCCCCCAGCACTGTGGGGCACCTGCCAGCAGGCCCCCACCCATGTCCAACTCATGTCTCCCACCACCCCCACACCCCAGCACTGTGGGGCACCTGCCAGCAGGCCCCCACCCATGTCCAACTCATGTCTCCCACCACCCCCACCCCCCAGCCACCAGGGTCACCCTCCACCAGGGCCCCACTCATGTCTCCCACCACCCCCACCCCCCAGCAGTGCAGGGTCACCCTTCACCAGGGCCCCACTCATGTCTCCCACCACCCCCACCCCCCAGCACTGTGGGGCACCTGCCAGCAGGCCCCCACCCATGTCCAACTCATGTCCCCCACCACCCCCACCCCCCAGCACTGTGGGGCACCTGCCAGTAGGCCCCCACCCATGTCCAACTCATGTCTCCCACCACCCCCACCCCCCAGCCACCAGGGTCACCCTCCACCAGGGCCCCACTCATGTCTCCCACCACCCCCACCCCCCAGCACTGTGGGGCACCTGCCAGTAGGCCCCCACCCATGTCCAACTCATGTCTCCCACCACCCCCACCCCCCAGCACTGTGGGGCACCTGCCAGCAGGCCCCCACCCATGTCCAACTCATGTCTCCCACCACCCCCACCCCCCAGCACTGTGGGGCACCTGCCAGCAGGCCCCCACCCATATCCAACTCATGTCTCCCACCACCCCCACCCCCCAGCCACCAGGGTCACCCTCCACCAGGGCCCCACTCATGTCTCCCACCACCCCCACCCCCCAGCAGTGCAGGGTCACCCTCCACCAGGGCCCCACTCATGTCTCCCACCACCCCCACCCCCCAGCACTGTGGGGCACCTGCCAGTAGGCCCCCACCCATGTCCAACTCATGTCTCCCACCACCCCCACCCCCCAGCACTGTGGGGCACCTGCCAGCAGGCCCCCACCCATGTCCAACTCATGTCTCCCACCACCCCCACCCCCCAGCACTGTGGGGCACCTGCCAGCAGGCCCCCACCCATATCCAACTCATGTCTCCCACCACCCCCACCCCCCAGCCACCAGGGTCACCCTCCACCAGGGCCCCACTCATGTCTCCCACCACCCCCACCCCCCAGCAGTGCAGGGTCACCCTCCACCAGGGCCCCACTCATGTCTCCCACCACCCCCACCCCCCAGCACTGTGGGGCACCTGCCAGTAGGCCCCCACCCATGTCCAACTCATGTCTCCCACCACCCCCACCCCCCAGCACTGTGGGGCACCTGCCAGCAGGCCCCCACCCATGTCCAACTCATGTCTCCCACCACCCCCACCCCCCAGCACTGTGGGGCACCTGCCAGCAGGCCCCCACCCATATCCAACTCATGTCTCCCACCACCCCCACCCCCCAGCCACCAGGGTCACCCTCCACCAGGGCCCCACTCATGTCTCCCACCACCCCCACCCCCCAGCAGTGCAGGGTCACCCTCCACCAGGGCCCCACTCATGTCTCCCACCACCCCCACCCCCCAGCACTGTGGGGCACCTGCCAGCAGGCCCCCACCCATGTCCAACTCATGTCTCCCACCACCCCCACCCCCCAGCACTGTGGGGCACCTGCCAGCAGGCCCCCACCCATGTCCAACTCATGTCTCCCACCACCCCCACCCCCCAGCACTGTGGGGCACCTGCCAGCAGGCCCCCACCCATATCCAACTCATGTCTCCCACCACCCCCACCCCCCAGCCACCAGGGTCACCCTCCACCAGGGCCCCACTCATGTCTCCCACCACCCCCACCCCCCAGCAGTGCAGGGTCACCCTCCACCAGGGCCCCACTCATGTCTCCCACCACCCCCACCCCCCAGCACTGTGGGGCACCTGCCAGCAGGCCCCCACCCATGTCCAACTCATGTCTCCCACCACCCCCACACCCCAGCACTGTGGGGCACCTGCCAGCAGGCCCCCACCCATGTCCAACTCATGTCTCCCACCACCCCCACCCCCCAGCCACCAGGGTCACCCTCCACCAGGCCCCCACTCATGTCCCCTATCACCCCCACCCCCCAGCCACCAGGGTCACCCTCCACCAGGCCCCCACTCATGTCTCCCATCACCCCCACACCCCAGCAGTGCAGGGTCACCCTCCACCAGGCCCCCACTCATGTCTCCCACCACCCCCACCCCCCAGCAGTGCAGGCTCAACCTCCACCAGGCCCCCACTCATGTCCCCCTGCACCCCCACCCCCCTGCCACCATGTGCAGCCCCCACCAGGTCCTCACAATCCCCAATCATGTGCGTAATGGTCAGCCTCCACAGCCAAAAAGACCTACCAAGTAACCCATTCACCCACATGGAAATGGAAATCACATGTTACACCCCCAATGTACATGAAGCAAATGAACCCATCTCCGTCACACACATATTTTCAAATTGAATGGGAAAACACACAACATGACATGCATGAAACCAATGAGATGAAACCACACAGTGAACAATGTAAAAAAAAATGTATTGCAAAAAATACAAATGCCAAAGAAAGAAAACTAACTACAATGTAAATGTGAAAAAATAAGCTGCATGTCCGCATAAAAACACAAATCTAGAAAATCAAATCAAAAAAATTATGTCCAAAGTGAAATGTAAAAACTCTCCATGCAACAAAGAACTATGTACAAAAATAACAAGGGTCCATCATCACAACTGAACTAAGGAAACCTCCTAAAAAACCTACCTAAATATCAACTATATACAAAAAGTGGAGCAGTGTCCGTCGACTCCAAATAATAATAAGAACGAAAGGAAACCTAAAACTAAAGAACTATATACAAAGGCGGCGGGCAAGTCCAGCGGCTCACTCTGTGGTGTTCCGGGCCAGGGCATCATCGAACTCCTGTTCGATGTCCCGGAGGCGGTCCAGTTCCATGGCCCCGAGGGTCCGCAGGGACGACGCCGTGTCCTCCTCCAACCCCCTGCGGATTGCCTCGAGGCACTCGGCCCGCCTCAGGGCCCTCCGCATGGAGTTCTCCGCCCTGACCATTGTGAGCCGCGCCTCTTCCGCCCGCCGCCGCTCCGCACCTATGGCGTGGCCCAACCGCTGCCACACGGAAGACACTCTCTGTCCTGGGTCCTCCTGCCCTCCGGCCGATGCCTGCCCCTCCGATGTCGAAGGCCCCGAGCCTTCATGGCTCCCACCATCTTGCTGCTGCTGCTGCTCTGCCTCTGCCCGTGCACTGCCTCCTGCTGCCTGCACATCCTCCGCCGGCTGGGGTGCACCTGTTGATGTGGCCACCCCTGCTGGACGTCCGACTCCCGACTGTGGCAGGGATGCCTCCTCCACCAGCCTGGCCGCACTGTCAGAGGCAGCTCCACAGGGCACCCAGGTGACTGATGGGTGGGAAGATGGCACAGAGGACGACTGGCGCGTAGGGGGTCCAGTTGAGGCGGGGGTCGGAGCAAGCCCCATCATACAGCGGAATCCGGCCTGGGTGACCTGTCCCAGCAGGCTGACGTGGTCAACGAGCCATTCGAGATGACGTGCAGTCTCTCCATGAAAAGACTGCAGGTCACCTCGCATGGCCCGTTGACGCAACGCCACACCAGCCAGGACAGGCTCAACCCGGTCCTGGATGGCCACGTCCGCAGGCAGAGGAAGGCCAGTTGACGTCAGCTCATCCCCTGCCTGAAAACGGGTCTGGACGTAGGCATCCCTGCTGGTGCAAGATGATGCAGGGACAGGATCGGGGACAGGATTGCACACAGGCACCTCCGCGGCCGCCTGTGCTGCCTCCTGTCCCTGGTCCTGGACTGCACCACTAGCACCAGTGGGATCCCCACCTCCAGACCCTGTCTCTGGTGCTTGCGCGGCCCCCTCCTCCACCAAACCCCCCACCAACCTGGATGACTCTGTGCCATCTTCCCCTGTTGGGCCCTGTGGGGTCCCAGCTGCCCCTTCTGCTGCCGAGGAGTCCAACTGCAACCTCCGCCTCTTGGACCTCCCCCCGGCAGCTGCGGCCTGGGACGCGGCACCGGACTCCTCACTCCCCGACGAGATGACAACACGGGAGGGGAGCCGGGCCTTGCGTCTCCGGCTGGCGGTCGGATCCCCGCCGCTGTGCTCCACAGCACCTTCTCCGCCCTCTTCATCAGTTGACGCTGCAGACAGGGAGAAACAAAACACAGGCATCAGGGCACTGTACAATGGACACATACACACATGACAGTTGTACATGAGTGGCATTGGCAAACCTCAGACATGCCATCACAATCCCCAACACACATGTCATTGCAACTGGCACACATGAGCCATACCACAGCCATATCGCAACTGCCACCACCATCCCCACACATACAACAGCATCAGCAGCCAAAGGGGAGCCATACATCACATGCAACACAGGAAGTGCACCACACATGTACACACACCACCACACTTGCATGCATGTCTACACCTCTGCCAAGTGTCGCACTGTTCAGACGGGCATCCATGTCACATCTGCCAATCAGGCTTCCACATACCGCTGTCACATGCATCCATGTAGCATCACTGTTGCACCTTTGACAAATACACACACATGCACATGTACACAGTGCTCATACATGCAGCCGAAAACAACATACATGCCTGACATCACGGACATGTCTACTTACATACACATTCATCCAAACATGTGTGCACGCACAACTGCATTTGCCATGCAAGCCCACACACACAAGCACCATCCATGTCTCACACATTACAGCCCTCGCATGTGTCAGCCCCACGGCCCTGTACACCCCCACCCATACTCCACCCCATACAAACAGATGTGCAACTGGCACAATGGGGAATGATCAACACACGCCCTGCTCACAACCAGGATGCATGTACACTCACCGCTCGACTCCAGACGGCTCTGCTTCTCTAGGACCTGGACGTGGAGCGCTGGGGATATGCGTTCCAGGACCCCCATCTGTTCTTCCGACAAGTGGCCCCGGCGCCCCTTGGCATCCGCTGCCTTCAAGAGGCGCCGGGCCTTGTTCAGGGTCCTGGACCTGAAGTCCTCCCAGCGCTTCCTGACATGTTGTAAGTCCCGGACTGCCACCCCCTCCGCGTTGATGGCAGTCACGATGTCTGTCCAGATCCGAGTCCGTCCTTCCTTGTCGGCGCGGGAACTTCCAAAGAGGGCATCATACTGCCCCAGGACTTGCTCCACCAGGACACCAACTTCGGTGGCACTGAAGCTGGTGCCCCTCTGCCTCTCTGGCCGGGGGTTGTCAGTGGTCACAGATGGTGTTAGCCCCGACATGACAACCCCAGAGGCAGGAGTGGGTGGGCAACTGGGTCCTGGGGCTGGGCTGTGGAGCGATGGAATTCCAGTCGGGAGTCTTCTGTTCCAGCAGGGGTGGTCACAGCAACAGCACCCCTGGCTGATGTGCAGGCAGCAAATGGCAGTGCACGTGGGCAGCAGGCAGTCAGGCAGCAGCAGATAGCAGGTGGGAGCGTGCTCGGGGCTCTGCGGGGCAGTAATTCGGCCTTCTGGGCAGGAGCGTGGTCTCCCGTGTGCTCACGCGTGGCCAGCTTGGTACGGAGTGAATTGGCACGTGAAAATCCTGCACGTCAGCGTGAAAACCGAGGAAAGGCCCTTAGCGCGTAAGCGTGTCAGCACGCATACGCGATTCCATTGGACCAAAGGCCCTCAGCGCGTAAGCGCGTCTGTGACGTGACCCGCACGGGTGTTTCCCACACAGCACGTGATGACAGAGCACACGTGGAAAGACTGCACGTCAGAGTCTCATTGCGTGTGATTGGTGGAAATGGCCGTACACCGGGATACAGGTGCGCTGACGTACTTGCGTGTGTAAGTGTCCGCGCACACCTCATATACACGTACATAGGCCAATCGCGTGTACACGCACTTTTGTCCAATTACACGCGATGAGACTCTGACGTGCAGTCTTTCCACGTGTGCTCTGTCATCACGTGCTGTGTGGGAAACACCCGTGCGGGTCACGTCACAGACGCGCTTACGCGCTGAGGGCCTTTGGTCCAATGGAATCGCGTATGCGTGCTGACGCGCTTACGCGCTAAGGGCCTTTCCTCGGTTTTCACGCTGACGTGCAGGATTTTCACGTGCCAATTCACTCCGTACCAAGCTGGCCACGCGTGAGCACACGGGAGACCACGCTCCTGCCCAGAAGGCCGAATTACTGCCCCCCAGAGCCCCGAGCACGCTCCCACCTGCTATCTGCTGCTGCCTGACTGCCTGCTGCCCACGTGCACTGCCATTTGCTGCCTGCACATCAGCCAGGGGTGCTGTTGCTGTGACCACCCCTGCTGGAACAGAAGACTCCCGACTGGAATTCCATCGCTCCACAGCCCAGCCCCAGGACCCAGTTGCCCACCCACTCCTGCCTCTGGGGTTGTCATGTCGGGGCTAACACCATCTGTGACCACTGACAACCCCCGGCCAGAGAGGCAGAGGGGCACCAGCTTCAGTGCCACCGAAGTTGGTGTCCTGGTGGAGCAAGTCCTGGGGCAGTATGATGCCCTCTTTGGAAGTTCCCGCGCCGACAAGGAAGGACGGACTCGGATCTGGACAGACATCGTGACTGCCATCAACGCGGAGGGGGTGGCAGTCCGGGACTTACAACATGTCAGGAAGCGCTGGGAGGACTTCAGGTCCAGGACCCTGAACAAGGCCCGGCGCCTCTTGAAGGCAGCGGATGCCAAGGGGCGCCGGGGCCACTTGTCGGAAGAACAGATGGGGGTCCTGGAACGCATATCCCCAGCGCTCCACGTCCAGGTCCTAGAGAAGCAGAGCCGTCTGGAGTCGAGCGGTGAGTGTACATGCATCCTGGTTGTGAGCAGGGCGTGTGGTGATCATTCCCCATTGTGCCAGTTGCACATCTGTTTGTATGGGGTGGAGTATGGGTGGGGGTGTACAGGGCCGTGGGGCTGACACATGCGAGGGCTGTAATGTGTGAGACATGGATGGTGCTTGTGTGTGTGGGCTTGCATGGCAAATGCAGTTGTGCGTGCACACATGTTTGGATGAATGTGTATGTAAGTAGACATGTCCGTGATGTCAGGCATGTATGTTGTTTTCGGCTGCATGTATGAGCACTGTGTACATGTGCATGTGTGTGTATTTGTCAAAGGTGCAACAGTGATGCTACATGGATGCATGTGACAGCGGTATGTGGAAGCCTGATTGGCAGATGTGACATGGATGCCCGTCTGAACAGTGCGACACTTGGCAGAGGTGTAGACATGCATGCAAGTGTGGTGGTGTGTGTACATGTGTGGTGCACTTCCTGTGTTGCATGTGATGTATGGCTCCCCTTTGGCTGCTGATGCTGTTGTATGTGTGGGGATGGTGGTGGCAGTTGCGATATGGCTGTGGTATGGCTCATGTGTGCCAGTTGCAATGACATGTGTGTTGGGGATTGTGATGGCATGTCTGAGGTTTGCCAATGCCACTCATGTACAACTGTCATGTGTGTATGTGTCCATTGTACAGTGCCCTGATGCCTGTGTTTTGTTTCTCCCTGTCTGCAGCGTCAACTGATGAAGAGGGCGGAGAAGGTGCTGTGGAGCACAGCGGCGGGGATCCGACCGCCAGCCGGAGACGCAAGGCCCGGCTCCCCTCCCGTGTTGTCATCTCGTCGGGGAGTGAGGAGTCCGGTGCCGCGTCCCAGGCCGCAGCTGCCGGGGGGAGGTCCAAGAGGCGGAGGTTGCAGTTGGACTCCTCGGCAGCAGAAGGGGCAGCTGGGACCCCACAGGGCCCAACAGGGGAAGATGGCACAGAGTCATCCAGGTTGGTGGGGGGTCTGGTGGAGGAGGAGGCCGTGCAAGCACCAGAGACGGGGTCTGGAGGTGGGGATCCCACTGGTGCTAGTGGTGCAGTCCAGGACCAGGGACAGGAGGCAGCACAGGCGGCCGCGGAGGTGCCTGTGTGCAATCCTGTCCCCGATCCTGTCCCTGCATCATCTTGCACCAGCAGGGATGCCTACGTCCAGACCCGTTTTCAGGCAGGGGATGAGCTGACGTCAACTGGCCTTCCTCTGCCTGCGGACGTGGCTATCCAGGTCCGGGTTGAGCCTGTCCTGGCTGGTGTGGCGTTGCGTCAACGGGCCATGCGAGGTGACCTGCAGTCTTTTCATGGAGAGACTGCACGTCATCTCGAATGGCTCGTTGACCACGTCAGCCTGCTGGGACAGGTCACCCAGACCGGATTCCTCCGTCTGATGGGGCTTGTTCCGACCCCCTCCTCAACTGGACCCCCTACGCGCCAGTCGTCCTCTGTGCCATCTTCCCACCCATCAGTCACCTGGGTGCCCTGTGGAGCTGCCTCTGACAGTGCGGCCAGGCTGGTGGAGGAGGCATCTCTGCCACAGTCGGGAGTCGGACGTCCAGCAGGGGTGGCCACATCAACAACTGCACCCCAGCCGGCGGAGGATGTGCAGGCAGCAGGAGGCAGTGCACGGGCAGAGGCAGAGCAGCAGCAGCAGCAAGATGGTGGGAGCCATGAAGGCTCGGGGCCTTCGACATCGGAGGGGCAGGCATCGGCCGGAGGGCAGGAGGACCCAGGACAGAGAGTGTCTTCCGTGTGGCAGCGGTTGGGCCACGCCATAGGTGCGGAGCGGCGGCGGGCGGAAGAGGCGCGGCTCACAATGGTCAGGGCGGAGAACTCCATGCGGAGGGCCCTGAGGCGGGCCGAGTGCCTCGAGGCAATCCGCAGGGGGTTGGAGGAGGACACGGCGTCGTCCCTGCGGACCCTCGGGGCCATGGAACTGGACCGCCTCCGGGACATCGAACAGGAGTTCGATGATGCCCTGGCCCGGAACACCACAGAGTGAGCCGCTGGACTTGCCCGCCGCCTTTGTATATAGTTCTTTAGTTTTAGGTTTCCTTTGTTTTTTCTTATGATTTGGAGTCGACGGACACTGCTCCACTTTTTGTATATAGTTGATATTTAGGTAGGTTTTTTAGGAGGTTTCCTTAGTTCTGTTGTGATGATGGACCCTTGTTATTTTTGTACATAGTTCTTTGTTGCACGGAGAGTTTTGACATTTCACTTTGGACAACATTTTTTGGATTAGATTTTCTAGTTTTGTGTTTTTATGCGGACATGCAGCTTCTTTTTTCACATTTACATTGTAGTTAGTTTTCTTTCTTTAGCATTCGTATTTTTTTCTAATACATTTTTTTTTACATTGTTCACTGTGTGGTTTCATCTCATTGGTTTCATGCATGTCATGTTGTGTGTTTTCCCATTCAATTGGAATATATGTGTGTGACGGACATGGGTTCATTTGCTTCATGAACATTGGGGGTGTAACATGTGATTTCCATTTCCATGTGGGTGAATGGGTTACTTGGTAGGGCTTTTTGGCTGTGGAGGCTGACCAATACGCACATTGTGAGGACCTGGTGGGGGCTGCACATGGTGGCAGGGGGGTGGGGGTGGTGGGAGACATGAGTGGGGGCCTGGTGGAGGGTGACCCTGGTGGCTGGGGGGTGGGGGTGGTGGGAGACATGAGTGGGGGCCTGGTGGAGGCTGCCCCTGCACTGCTGGGGGGTGGGGGTGGTGGGAGACATGAGTGGGGGCCTGGTGGGGGCTGCCCCTGCACTGCTGGGGGGTGGGGGTGGTGGGAGACATGAGTGGGGGCCTGGTGGAGGGTGCCCCTGGTGGCTGGGGGGTGGGGGTGGTGGGAGACATGAGTGGGGGCCTGGTGGAGGGTGCCCCTGCACTGCTGGGGGGTGTGGGTGGTGGGAGACATATGTGGGGGCCTGGTGGAGGGTGCCCCTGCACTGCTGGGGGGTGGGGGTGGTGGGAGACATGAGTGGGGGCCTGGTGGAGGGTGACCCTGGTGGCTGGGGGGTGGGGGTGGTGGGAGACATGAGTGGGGGCCTGGTGGAGGGTGCCCCTGCACTGCTGGGGGGTGGGGGTGGTGGGAGACATGTGTGGGGGCCTGGTGGAGGGTGCCCCTGGTGGCGGGGGGGTGGGGGTGATAGGGGACATGAGTGGGGGCCTGGTGGAGGCTGCCCCTGCACTGCTGGGGGGTGGGGGTGGTGGGAGACATGAGTGGGGGCCTGGTGGAGGGTGCCCCTGCACTGCTGGGGGGTGGGGGTGGTGGGAGACATGAGTGGGGGCCTGGTGGAGGGTGCCCCTGCACTGCTGGGGGGTGGGGGTGGTGGGAGACATGAGTGGGGGCCTGGTGGAGGGTGACCCTGCACTGCTGGGGGGTGGGGGTGGTGGGAGACATGAGTGGGGGCCTGGTGGAGGGTGCCCCTGGTGGCTGGGGGGTGGGGGTGGTGGGAGACATGAGTGGGGGCCTGGTGGAGGGTGCCCCAGCACTGCTGGGGGGTGGGGGTGGTGGGAGACATGAGTGGGGGCCTGGTGGAGGGTGCCCCTGGTGGCTGGGGGGTGGGGGTGGTGGGAGACATGAGTGGGGGCCTGGTGGAGGGTGCCCCTGCACTGCTGGGGGGTGGGGGTGGTGGGAGACATGAGTGGGGGCCTGGTGGAGGGTGCCCCAGCACTGCTGGGGGGTGGGGGTGGTGGGAGACATGAGTGGGGGCCTGGTGGAGGGTGCCCCTGGTGGCTTGGGGGTGGGGGTGGTGGGAGACATGAGTGGGGGCCTGGTGGAGGGTGCCCCTGCACTGCTGGGGGGTGGGGGTGGTGGGAGACATGAGTGGGGGCCTGGTGGAGGGTGACCCTGGTGGCTGGGGGGTGGGGGTGGTGGGAGACATGAGTGGGGGCCTGGTGGAGGGTGCCCCTGGTGGCTGGGGGGTGGGGGTGATAGGGGACATGAGTGGGGGCCTGGTGGAGGCTGCCCCTGCACTGCTGGGGGGTGGGGGTGGTGGGAGACATGAGTGGGGGCCTGGTGGAGGGTGCCCCTGCACTGCTGGGGGGTGGGGGTGGTGGGAGACATGAGTGGGGGCCTGGTGGAGGGTGACCCTGGTGGCTGGGGGGTGGGGGTGGTGGGAGACATGAGTGGGGGCCTGGTGGAGGGTGCCCCTGCACTGCTGGGGGGTGGGGGTGGTGGGAGACATGAGTGGGGGCCTGGTGGAGGGTGACCCTGGTGGCTGGGGGGTGGGGGTGGTGGGAGACATGAGTGGGGGCCTGGTGGAGGGTGCCCCTGCACTGCTGGGGGGTGGGGGTGGTGGGAGACATGAGTGGGGGCCTGGTGGAGGGTGCCCCTGGTGGCGGGGGGGTGGGGGTGATAGGGGACATGAGTGGGGGCCTGGTGGAGGCTGCCCCTGCACTGCTGGGGGGTGGGGGTGGTGGGAGACATGAGTGGGGGCCTGGTGGAGGGTGCCCCTGCACTGCTGGGGGGTGGGGGTGGTGGGAGACATGAGTGGGGGCCTGGTGGAGGGTGACCCTGGTGGCTGGGGGGTGGGGGTGGTGGGAGACATGAGTGGGGGCCTGGTGGAGGGTGCCCCTGCACTGCTGGGGGGTGGGGGTGGTGGGAGACATGAGTGGGGGCCTGGTGGAGGGTGACCCTGGTGGCTGGGGGGTGGGGGTGGTGGGAGACATGAGTGGGGGCCTGGTGGAGGGTGCCCCTGCACTGCTGGGGGGTGGGGGTGGTGGGAGACATGAGTGGGGGCCTGGTGGAGGGTGCCCCTGGTGGCGGGGGGGTGGGGGTGATAGGGGACATGAGTGGGGGCCTGGTGGAGGCTGCCCCTGCACTGCTGGGGGGTGGGGGTGGTGGGAGACATGAGTGGGGGCCTGGTGGAGGGTGCCCCTGCACTGCTGGGGGGTGGGGGTGGTGGGAGACATGAGTGGGGGCCTGGTGGAGGGTGCCCCTGCACTGCTGGGGGGTGGGGGTGCAGGGGGACATGAGCAGGTGTGCAGGGTAGTCCCCTGTTTTGTGGGCTGCCTGCAGGGGCTGTGGAGGGTGTACAGGGAACACCTGTGAGGACCCACCCAGCCTAATTGCGTGTGATAATTCCCGCACACCCCTGTAATACACGTACCAAGCCAAATCGCGTGTGATAATTCCCACGCACCCCTGTAATACACGTACCTGGCCAAATCGCATGTGAAACTTCCCGCATACCCCTGTAATACACGTACCCTGGCCAATCGCGTGTTGAACTTCCCGCGTACCCCTGTAATACACGTACCCTGGCCAATCGCGTGTTAAACTTCCCGCGTACCCCTGTAATATACGTACCCTGGCTAATCGCGTGTATAACTTCACGCGTACCCCTGTAATACACGTACCCTGGCCAATCGCGTGTTAATCTTCCCGCGTACCCCTGTAATACACGTACCCTGGCCAATCGCGTGTTAAACTTCCCGCGTACCCCTGTAATACACGTACCCTGGCTAATCGCGTGTTAAACTTCCCGCGTACCCCTGTAATACACTTACCCTGGCTAATCGCGTGTTAAACTTCCCGCGTACCCCTGTAATACACGTACCCTGGCCAATCGCGTGTTAAACTTCCCGCGTACCCCTGTAATACACGTACCCTGGCTAATCGCGTGTATGACTTCACGTGTACCCCTGTAATACACTTACACTGGCTAATCGCGTGTTAAACTTCCCGCGTACCCCTTTGATACACGTACCCTGGCCAATCGCGTGTTAAACTTCCCGCGTACCCCTGTAATACACGTACCCTGGCCAATCGCGTGTTAAACTTCCCGCGTACCCCTGTAATACACGTACCCTGGCCAATCGCGTGTTAAACTTCCCGCGTACCCCTGTAATACACGTACCCTGGCTAATCGCGTGTATAACTTCACGTGTACCCCTGTAATACACTTACCCTGGCTAATCGCGTGTTAAACTTCCCGCGTACCCCTGTAATACACGTACCCTGGCCAATCGCGTGTTAAACTTCCCGCGTACCCCTGTAATACACGTACACGTACACGTACAAAGTGTCGCAAGCGGCTGGCGCAGAGTGTCCGCGTGCGATTGACTGCGCCAGGCACGTGCGCTAAAACCGATTTCCGCGCACAGCGTATTCATGGATTTCATGCTCCCAAACCAGCCGTGGCGCAGAGTATCGCAGCGACCCTGCAGCAGCGCCAGTAACGCCCCCAAGAACGCCCTCGCGCAAGGAAAAGCCAGCAAAATCGCTAAATCATCGCAAAGGGCTGCGCTAACCCTGGACCAGTTTACAGGGCAGCCAAACAAGGAACGCAAAGCGGGTAACGTGCATATCAGGGGTACACGTGAAGTCATACACGCGATTAGCCAGGGTAAGTGTATTACAGGGGTACACGTGAAGTCATACACGCGATTAGCCAGGGTACGTGTATTACAGGGGTACGCGGGAAGTTTAACACGCGATTGGCCAGGGTACGTGTATTACAGGGGTACGCGGGAAGTTTAACACGCGATTGGCCAGGGTACGTGTATTACAGGGGTACGCGGGAAGTTTAACACGCGATTGGCCAGGGTACGTGTATTACAGGGGTACGCGGGAAGTTTAACACGCGATTAGCCAGGGTAAGTGTATTACAGGGGTACACGTGAAGTTATACACGCGATTAGCCAGGGTACGTGTATTACAGGGGTACGCGGGAAGTTTAACACGCGATTGGCCAGGGTACGTGTATTACAGGGGTACGCGGGAAGTTTAACACGCGATTGGCCAGGGTACGTGTATTACAGGGGTACGTGGGAAGTTTAACACGCGATTGGCCAGGGTACGTGTATCAAAGGGGTACGCGGGAAGTTTAACACGCGATTAGCCAGTGTAAGTGTATTACAGGGGTACACGTGAAGTCATACACGCGATTAGCCAGGGTACGTGTATTACAGGGGTACGCGGGAAGTTTAACACGCGATTGGCCAGGGTACGTGTATTACAGGGGTACGCGGGAAGTTTAACACGCGATTAGCCAGGGTAAGTGTATTACAGGGGTACGCGGGAAGTTTAACACGCGATTAGCCAGGGTACGTGTATTACAGGGGTACGCGGGAAGTTTAACACGCGATTGGCCAGGGTACGTGTATTACAGGGGTACGCGGGAAGTTTAACACGCGATTGGCCAGGGTACGTGTATTACAGGGGTACGCGTGAAGTTATACACGCGATTAGCCAGGGTACGTATATTACAGGGGTACGCGGGAAGTTTAACACGCGATTGGCCAGGGTACGTGTATTACAGGGGTACGCGGGAAGTTCAACACGCGATTGGCCAGGTACGTGTATTACAGGGGTGCGTGGGAATTATCACACGCGATTTGGCTTGGTACGTGTATTACAGGGGTGTGCGGGAATTATCACACGCAATTAGGCTGGGTGGGTCCTCACAGGTGTTCCCTGTACACCCTCCACAGCCCCTGCAGGCAGCCCACAAAACAGGGGACTACCCTGCACACCTGCTCATGTCCCCCTGCACCCCCACCCCCCAGCAGTGCAGGGGCACCCTCCACCAGGCCCCCACTCATGTCTCCCACCACCCCCACCCCCCAGCAGTGCAGGGGCACCCTCCACCAGGCCCCCACTCATGTCTCCCACCACCCCCACCCCCCAGCAGTGCAGGGGCAGCCTCCACCAGGCCCCCACTCATGTCCCCTATCACCCCCACCCCCCAGCCACCAGGGGCACCCTCCACCAGGCCCCCACTCATGTCTCCCACCACCCCCACCCCCCAGCAGTGCAGGGGCACCCTCCACCAGGCCCCCACTCATGTCTCCCACCACCCCCACCCCCCAGCCACCAGGGTCACCCTCCACCAGGCCCCCACTCATGTCTCCCACCACCCCCACCCCCCAGCAGTGCAGGGGCACCCTCCACCAGGCCCCCACTCATGTCTCCCACCACCCCCACCCCCCAGCCACCAGGGTCACCCTCCACCAGGCCCCCACTCATGTCTCCCACCACCCCCACCCCCCAGCAGTGCAGGGGCACCCTCCACCAGGCCCCCACTCATGTCTCCCACCACCCCCACCCCCCAGCAGTGCAGGGGCAGCCTCCACCAGGCCCCCACTCATGTCCCCTATCACCCCCACCCCCCCGCCACCAGGGGCACCCTCCACCAGGCCCCCACTCATGTCTCCCACCACCCCCACCCCCCAGCAGTGCAGGGGCACCCTCCACCAGGCCCCCACTCATGTCTCCCACCACCCCCACCCCCCAGCCACCAGGGTCACCCTCCACCAGGCCCCCACTCATGTCTCCCACCACCCCCACCCCCCAGCAGTGCAGGGGCACCCTCCACCAGGCCCCCACTCATGTCTCCCACCACCCCCACCCCCCAGCCACCAGGGTCACCCTCCACCAGGCCCCCACTCATGTCTCCCACCACCCCCACCCCCCAGCAGTGCAGGGGCACCCTCCACCAGGCCCCCACTCATGTCTCCCACCACCCCCACCCCCCAGCAGTGCAGGGGCAGCCTCCACCAGGCCCCCACTCATGTCCCCTATCACCCCCACCCCCCAGCCACCAGGGGCACCCTCCACCAGGCCCCCACTCATGTCTCCCACCACCCCCACCCCCCAGCCACCAGGGTCACCCTCCACCAGGCCCCCACTCATGTCTCCCACCACCCCCAACCCCCAGCAGTGCAGGGGCACCCTCCACCAGGCCCCCACTCATGTCTCCCACCACCCCCACCCCCCAGCCACCAGGGGCACCCTCCACCAGGCCCCCACTCATGTCTCCCACCACCCCCACCCCCCAGCAGTGCTGGGGCACCCTCCACCAGGCCCCCACTCATGTCTCCCACCACCCCCACCCCCCAGCAGTGCAGGGGCACCCTCCACCAGGCCCCCACTCATGTCTCCCACCACCCCCACCCCCCAGCCACCAGGGGCACCCTCCACCAGGCCCCCACTCATGTCTCCCACCACCCCCACCCCCCAGCAGTGCTGGGGCACCCTCCACCAGGCCCCCACTCATGTCTCCCACCACCCCCACCCCCCAGCCACCAGGGGCACCCTCCACCAGGCCCCCACTCATGTCTCCCACCACCCCCACCCCCCAGCAGTGCAGGGTCACCCTCCACCAGGCCCCCACTCATGTCTCCCACCACCCCCACCCCCCAGCAGTGCAGGGGCACCCTCCACCAGGCCCCCACTCATGTCTCCCACCACCCCCACCCCCCAGCAGTGCAGGGGCACCCTCCACCAGGCCCCCACTCATGTCTCCCACCACCCCCACCCCCCAGCAGTGCAGGGGCAGCCTCCACCAGGCCCCCACTCATGTCCCCTATCACCCCCACCCCCCCCGCCACCAGGGGCACCCTCCACCAGGCCCCCACTCATGTCTCCCACCACCCCCACCCCCCAGCAGTGCAGGGGCACCCTCCACCAGGCCCCCACTCATGTCTCCCACCACCCCCACCCCCCAGCCACCAGGGTCACCCTCCACCAGGCCCCCACTCATGTCTCCCACCACCCCCACCCCCCAGCAGTGCAGGGGCACCCTCCACCAGGCCCCCACATATGTCTCCCACCACCCACACCCCCCAGCAGTGCAGGGGCACCCTCCACCAGGCCCCCACTCATGTCTCCCACCACCCCCACCCCCCAGCCACCAGGGGCACCCTCCACCAGGCCCCCACTCATGTCTCCCACCACCCCCACCCCCCAGCAGTGCAGGGGCAGCCCCCACCAGGCCCCCACTCATGTCTCCCACCACCCCCACCCCCCAGCAGTGCAGGGGCAGCCTCCACCAGGCCCCCACTCATGTCTCCCACCACCCCCACCCCCCAGCCACCAGGGTCACCCTCCACCAGGCCCCCACTCATGTCTCCCACCACCCCCACCCCCCTGCCACCATGTGCAGCCCCCACCAGGTCCTCACAATGTGCGTATTGGTCAGCCTCCACAGCCAAAAAGCCCTACCAAGTAACCCATTCACCCACATGGAAATGGAAATCACATGTTACACCCCCAATGTTCATGAAGCAAATGAACCCATGTCTGTCACACACATATATTCCAATTGAATGGGAAAACACACAACATGACATGCATGAAACCAATGAGATGAAACCACACAGTGAACAATGTAAAAAAAAATGTATTAGAAAAAAATACGAATGCTAAAGAAAGAAAACTAACTACAATGTAAATGTGAAAAAAGAAGCTGCATGTCCGCATAAAAACACAAAACTAGAAAATCTAATCCAAAAAATGTTGTCCAAAGTGAAATGTCAAAACTCTCCGTGCAACAAAGAACTATGTACAAAAATAACAAGGGTCCATCATCACAACAGAACTAAGGAAACCTCCTAAAAAACCTACCTAAATATCAACTATATACAAAAAGTGGAGCAGTGTCCGTCGACTCCAAATCATAAGAAAAAACAAAGGAAACCTAAAACTAAAGAACTATATACAAAGGCGGCGGGCAAGTCCAGCGGCTCACTCTGTGGTGTTCCGGGCCAGGGCATCATCGAACTCCTGTTCGATGTCCCGGAGGCGGTCCAGTTCCATGGCCCCGAGGGTCCGCAGGGACGACGCCGTGTCCTCCTCCAACCCCCTGCGGATTGCCTCGAGGCACTCGGCCCGCCTCAGGGCCCTCCGCATGGAGTTCTCCGCCCTGACCATTGTGAGCCGCGCCTCTTCCGCCCGCCGCCGCTCCGCACCTATGGCGTGGCCCAACCGCTGCCACACGGAAGACACTCTCTGTCCTGGGTCCTCCTGCCCTCCGGCCGATGCCTGCCCCTCCGATGTCGAAGGCCCCGAGCCTTCATGGCTCCCACCATCTTGCTACTGCTGCTGCTCTGCCTCTGCCCGTGCACTGCCTCCTGCTGCCTGCACATCCTCCGCCGGCTGGGGTGCAGTTGTTGATGTGGCCACCCCTGCTGGACGTCCGACTCCCGACTGTGGCAGAGATGCCTCCTCCACCAGCCTGGCCGCACTGTCAGAGGCAGCTCCACAGGGCACCCAGGTGACTGATGGGTGGGAAGATGGCACAGAGGACGACTGGCGCGTAGGGGGTCCAGTTGAGGAGGGGGTCGGAACAAGCCCCATCAGACGGAGGAATCCGGTCTGGGTGACCTGTCCCAGCAGGCTGACGTGGTCAACGAGCCATTCGAGATGACGTGCAGTCTCTCCATGAAAAGACTGCAGGTCACCTCGCATGGCCCGTTGACGCAACGCCACACCAGCCAGGACAGGCTCAACCCGGACCTGGATAGCCACGTCCGCAGGCAGAGGAAGGCCAGTTGACGTCAGCTCATCCCCTGCCTGAAAACGGGTCTGGACGTAGGCATCCCTGCTGGTGCAAGATGATGCAGGGACAGGATCGGGGACAGGATTGCACACAGGCACCTCCGCGGCCGCCTGTGCTGCCTCCTGTCCCTGGTCCTGGACTGCACCACTAGCACCAGTGGGATCCCCACCTCCAGACCCCGTCTCTGGTGCTTGCACGGCCTCCTCCTCCACCAGACCCCCCACCAACCTGGATGACTCTGTGCCATCTTCCCCTGTTGGGCCCTGTGGGGTCCCAGCTGCCCCTTCTGCTGCCGAGGAGTCCAACTGCAACCTCCGCCTCTTGGACCTCCCCCCGGCAGCTGCGGCCTGGGACGCGGCACCGGACTCCTCACTCCCCGACGAGATGACAACACGGGAGGGGAGCCGGGCCTTGCGTCTCCGGCTGGCGGTCGGATCCCCGCCGCTGTGCTCCACAGCACCTTCTCCGCCCTCTTCATCAGTTGACGCTGCAGACAGGGAGAAACAAAACACAGGCATCAGGGCACTGTACAATGGACACATACACACATGACAGTTGTACATGAGTGGCATTGGCAAACCTCAGACATGCCATCACAATCCCCAACACACATGTCATTGCAACTGGCACACATGAGCCATACCACAGCCATATCGCAACTGCCACCACCATCCCCACACATACAACAGCATCAGCAGCCAAAGGGGAGCCATACATCACATGCAACACAGGAAGTGCACCACACATGTACACACACCACCACACTTGCATGCATGTCTACACCTCTGCCAAGTGTCGCACTGTTCAGACGGGCATCCATGTCACATCTGCCAATCAGGCTTCCACATACCGCTGTCACATGCATCCATGTAGCATCACTGTTGCACCTTTGACAAATACACACACATGCACATGTACACAGTGCTCATACATGCAGCCGAAAACAACATACATGCCTGACATCACGGACATGTCTACTTACATACACATTCATCCAAACATGTGTGCACGCACAACTGCATTTGCCATGCAAGCCCACACACACAAGCACCATCCATGTCTCACACATTACAGCCCTCGCATGTGTCAGCCCCACAGCCCTGTACACCCCCACTCATACTCCACCCCATACAAACAGATGTGCAACTGGCACAATGGGGAATGATCACCACACGCCCTGCTCACAACCAGGATGCATGTACACTCACCGCTCGACTCCAGACGGCTCTGCTTCTCTAGGACCTGGACGTGGAGCGCTGGGGATATGCGTTCCAGGACCCCCATCTGTTCTTCCGACAAGTGGCCCCGGCGCCCCTTGGCATCCGCTGCCTTCAAGAGGCGCCGGGCCTTGTTCAGGGTCCTGGACCTGAAGTCCTCCCAGCGCTTCCTGACATGTTGTAAGTCCCGGACTGCCACCCCCTCCGCGTTGATGGCAGTCACGATGTCTGTCCAGATCCGAGTCCGTCCTTCCTTGTCGGCGCGGGAACTTCCAAAGAGGGCATCATACTGCCCCAGGACTTGCTCCACCAGGACACCAACTTCGGTGGCACTGAAGCTGGTGCCCCTCTGCCTCTCTGGCCGGGGGTTGTCAGTGGTCACAGATGGTGTTAGCCCCGACATGACAACCCCAGAGGCAGGAGTGGGTGGGCAACTGGGTCCTGGGGCTGGGCTGTGGAGCGATGGAATTCCAGTCGGGAGTCTTCTGTTCCAGCAGGGGTGGTCACAGCAACAGCACCCCTGGCTGATGTGCAGGCAGCAAATGGCAGTGCACGTGGGCAGCAGGCAGTCAGGCAGCAGCAGATAGCAGGTGGGAGCGTGCTCGGGGCTCTGGGGGGCAGTAATTCGGCCTTCTGGGCAGGAGCGTGGTCTCCCGTGTGCTCACGCGTGGCCAGCTTGGTACGGAGTGAATTGGCACGTGAAAATCCTGCACGTCAGCGTGAAAACCGAGGAAAGGCCCTTAGCGCGTAAGCGCGTCAGCACGCATACGCGATTCCATTGGACCAAAGGCCCTCAGCGCGTAAGCGCGTCTGTGACGTGACCCGCACGGGTGTTTCCCACACAGCACGTGATGACAGAGCACACGTGGAAAGACTGCACGTCAGAGTCTCATCGCGTGTAATTGGACAAAAGTGCGTGTACACGCGATTGGCCTATGTACGTGTATATGAGGTGTGCGCGGACACTTACACACGCAAGTACGTCAGCGCACCTGTATCCCGGTGTACGGCCATTTCCACCAATCACACGCAATGAGACTCTGACGTGCAGTCTTTCCACGTGTGCTCTGTCATCACGTGCTGTGTGGGAAACACCCGTGCGGGTCACGTCACAGACGCGCTTACGCGCTGAGGGCCTTTGGTCCAATGGAATCGCGTATGCGTGCTGACGCGCTTACGCGCTAAGGGCCTTTCCTCGGTTTTCACGCTGACGTGCAGGATTTTCACGTGCCAATTCACTCCGTACCAAGCTGGCCACGCGTGAGCACACGGGAGACCACGCTCCTGCCCAGAAGGCCGAATTACTGCCCCCCAGAGCCCCGAGCACGCTCCCACCTGCTATCTGCTGCTGCCTGACTGCCTGCTGCCCACGTGCACTGCCATTTGCTGCCTGCACATCAGCCAGGGGTGCTGTTGCTGTGACCACCCCTGCTGGAACAGAAGACTCCCGACTGGAATTCCATCGCTCCACAGCCCAGCCCCAGGACCCAGTTGCCCACCCACTCCTGCCTCTGGGGTTGTCATGTCGGGGCTAACACCATCTGTGACCACTGACAACCCCCGGCCAGAGAGGCAGAGGGGCACCAGCTTCAGTGCCACCGAAGTTGGTGTCCTGGTGGAGCAAGTCCTGGGGCAGTATGATGCCCTCTTTGGAAGTTCCCGCGCCGACAAGGAAGGACGGACTCGGATCTGGACAGACATCGTGACTGCCATCAACGCGGAGGGGGTGGCAGTCCGGGACTTACAACATGTCAGGAAGCGCTGGGAGGACTTCAGGTCCAGGACCCTGAACAAGGCCCGGCGCCTCTTGAAGGCAGCGGATGCCAAGGGGCGCCGGGGCCACTTGTCGGAAGAACAGATGGGGGTCCTGGAACGCATATCCCCAGCGCTCCACGTCCAGGTCCTAGAGAAGCAGAGCCGTCTGGAGTCGAGCGGTGAGTGTACATGCATCCTGGTTGTGAGCAGGGCGTGTGTTGATCATTCCCCATTGTGCCAGTTGCACATCTGTTTGTATGGGGTGGAGTATGGGTGGGGGTGTACAGGGCCGTGGGGCTGACACATGCGAGGGCTGTAATGTGTGAGACATGGATGGTGCTTGTGTGTGTGGGCTTGCATGGCAAATGCAGTTGTGCGTGCACACATGTTTGGATGAATGTGTATGTAAGTAGACATGTCCGTGATGTCAGGCATGTATGTTGTTTTCGGCTGCATGTATGAGCACTGTGTACATGTGCATGTGTGTGTATTTGTCAAAGGTGCAACAGTGATGCTACATGGATGCATGTGACAGCGGTATGTGGAAGCCTGATTGGCAGATGTGACATGGATGCCCGTCTGAACAGTGCGACACTTGGCAGAGGTGTAGACATGCATGCAAGTGTGGTGGTGTGTGTACATGTGTGGTGCACTTCCTGTGTTGCATGTGATGTATGGCTCCCCTTTGGCTGCTGATGCTGTTGTATGTGTGGGGATGGTGGTGGCAGTTGCGATATGGCTGTGGTATGGCTCATGTGTGCCAGTTGCAATGACATGTGTGTTGGGGATTGTGATGGCATGTCTGAGGTTTGCCAATGCCACTCATGTACAACTGTCATGTGTGTATGTGTCCATTGTACAGTGCCCTGATGCCTGTGTTTTGTTTCTCCCTGTCTGCAGCGTCAACTGATGAAGAGGGCGGAGAAGGTGCTGTGGAGCACAGCGGCGGGGATCCGACCGCCAGCCGGAGACGCAAGGCCCAGCTCCCCTCCCGTGTTGTCATCTCGTCGGGGAGTGAGGAGTCCGGTGCCGCGTCCCAGGCCGCAGCTGCCGGGGGGAGGTCCAAGAGGCGGAGGTTGCAGTTGGACTCCTCGGCAGCAGAAGGGGCAGCTGGGACCCCACAGGGCCCAACAGGGGAAGATGGCACAGAGTCATCCAGGTTGGTGGGGGGTTTGGTGGAGGAGGGGGCCGCGCAAGCACCAGAGACAGGGTCTGGAGGTGGGGATCCCACTGGTGCTAGTGGTGCAGTCCAGGACCAGGGACAGGAGGCAGCACAGGCGGCCGCGGAGGTGCCTGTGTGCAATCCTGTCCCCGATCCTGTCCCTGCATCATCTTGCACCAGCAGGGATGCCTACGTCCAGACCCGTTTTCAGGCAGGGGATGAGCTGACGTCAACTGGCCTTCCTCTGCCTGCGGACGTGGCCATCCAGGACCGGGTTGAGCCTGTCCTGGCTGGTGTGGCGTTGCGTCAACGGGCCATGCGAGGTGACCTGCAGTCTTTTCATGGAGAGACTGCACGTCATCTCGAATGGCTCGTTGACCACGTCAGCCTGCTGGGACAGGTCACCCAGGCCGGATTCCGCTGTCTGATGGGGCTTGCTCCGACCCCCTCCTCAACTGGACCCCCTACGCGCCAGTCGTCCTCTGTGCCATCTTCCCACCCATCAGTCACCTGGGTGCCCTGTGGAGCTGCCTCTGACAGTGCGGCCAGGCTGGTGGAGGAGGCATCCCTGCCACAGTCGGGAGTCGGACGTCCAGCAGGGGTGGCCACATCAACAGGTGCACCCCAGCCGGCGGAGGATGTGCAGGCAGCAGGAGGCAGTGCACGGGCAGAGGCAGAGCAGCAGCAGCAGCAAGATGGTGGGAGCCATGAAGGCTCGGGGCCTTCGACATCGGAGGGGCAGGCATCGGCCGGAGGGCAGGAGGACCCAGGACAGAGAGTGTCTTCCGTGTGGCAGCGGTTGGGCCACGCCATAGGTGCGGAGCGGCGGCGGGCGGAAGAGGCGCGGCTCACAATGGTCAGGGCGGAGAACTCCATGCGGAGGGCCCTGAGGCGGGCCGAGTGCCTCGAGGCAATCCGCAGGGGGTTGGAGGAGGACACAGCGTCGTCCCTGCGGACCCTCGGGGCCATGGAACTGGACCGCCTCCGGGACATCGAACAGGAGTTCGATGATGCCCTGGCCCGGAACACCACAGAGTGAGCCGCTGGACTTGCCCGCCGCCTTTGTATATAGTTCTTTAGTTTTAGGTTTCCTTTCGTTCTTATTATTATTTGGAGTCGACGGACACTGCTCCACTTTTTGTATATAGTTGATATTTAGGTAGGTTTTTTAGGAGGTTTCCTTAGTTCAGTTGTGATGATGGACCCTTGTTATTTTTGTACATAGTTCTTTGTTGCATGGAGAGTTTTTACATTTCACTTTGGACATAATTTTTTTGATTTGATTTTCTAGATTTGTGTTTTTATGCGGACATGCAGCTTATTTTTTCACATTTACATTGTAGTTAGTTTTCTTTCTTTGGCATTTGTATTTTTTGCAATACATTTTTTTTTACATTGTTCACTGTGTGGTTTCATCTCATTGGTTTCATGCATGTCATGTTGTGTGTTTTCCCATTCAATTTGAAAATATGTGTGTGACGGAGATGGGTTCATTTGCTTCATGTACATTGGGGGTGTAACATGTGATTTCCATTTCCATGTGGGTGAATGGGTTACTTGGTAGGTCTTTTTGGCTGTGGAGGCTGACCATTACGCACATGATTGGGGATTGTGAGGACCTGGTGGGGGCTGCACATGGTGGCAGGGGGGTGGGGGTGCAGGGGGACATGAGTGGGGGCCTGGTGGAGGTTGAGCCTGCACTGCTGGGGGGTGGGGGTGGTGGGAGACATGAGTGGGGGCCTGGTGGAGGGTGACCCTGCACTGCTGGGGTGTGGGGGTGATGGGAGACATGAGTGGGGGCCTGGTGGAGGGTGACCCTGGTGGCTGGGGGGTGGGGGTGATAGGGGACATGAGTGGGGGCCTGGTGGAGGGTGACCCTGGTGGCTGGGGGGTGGGGGTGGTGGGAGACATGAGTTGGACATGGGTGGGGGCCTGCTGGCAGGTGCCCCACAGTGCTGGGGTGTGGGGGTGGTGGGAGACATGAGTTGGACATGGGTGGGGGCCTGCTGGCAGGTGCCCCACAGTGCTGGGGGGTGGGGGTGGTGGGAGACATGAGTGGGGCCCTGGTGGAGGGTGACCCTGCACTGCTGGGGGGTGGGGGTGGTGGGAGACATGAGTGGGGCCCTGGTGGAGGGTGACCCTGGTGGCTGGGGGGTGGGGGTGGTGGGAGACATGAGTTGGATATGGGTGGGGGCCTGCTGGCAGGTGCCCCACAGTGCTGGGGGGTGGGGGTGGTGGGAGACATGAGTTGGACATGGGTGGGGGCCTGCTGGCAGGTGCCCCACAGTGCTGGGGGGTGGGGGTGGTGGGAGACATGAGTTGGACATGGGTGGGGGCCTGCTGGCAGGTGCCCCACAGTGCTGGGGGGTGGGGGTGGTGGGAGACATGAGTGGGGCCCTGGTGGAGGGTGACCCTGCACTGCTGGGGGGTGGGGGTGGTGGGAGACATGAGTGGGGCCCTGGTGGAGGGTGACCCTGGTGGCTGGGGGGTGGGGGTGGTGGGAGACATGAGTTGGATATGGGTGGGGGCCTGCTGGCAGGTGCCCCACAGTGCTGGGGGGTGGGGGTGGTGGGAGACATGAGTTGGACATGGGTGGGGGCCTGCTGGCAGGTGCCCCACAGTGCTGGGGGGTGGGGGTGGTGGGAGACATGAGTTGGACATGGGTGGGGGCCTACTGGCAGGTGCCCCACAGTGCTGGGGGGTGGGGGTGGTGGGAGACATGAGTGGGGCCCTGGTGGAGGGTGACCCTGCACTGCTGGGGGGTGGGGGTGGTGGGAGACATGAGTGGGGCCCTGGTGGAGGGTGACCCTGGTGGCTGGGGGGTGGGGGTGGTGGGAGACATGAGTTGGATATGGGTGGGGGCCTGCTGGCAGGTGCCCCACAGTGCTGGGGGGTGGGGGTGGTGGGAGACATGAGTTGGACATGGGTGGGGGCCTGCTGGCAGGTGCCCCACAGTGCTGGGGGGTGGGGGTGGTGGGAGACATGAGTTGGACATGGGTGGGGGCCTACTGGCAGGTGCCCCACAGTGCTGGGGGGTGGGGGTGGTGGGAGACATGAGTGGGGCCCTGGTGGAGGGTGACCCTGCACTGCTGGGGGGTGGGGGTGGTGGGAGACATGAGTGGGGCCCTGGTGGAGGGTGACCCTGGTGGCTGGGGGGTGGGGGTGGTGGGAGACATGAGTTGGATATGGGTGGGGGCCTGCTGGCAGGTGCCCCACAGTGCTGGGGGGTGGGGGTGGTGGGAGACATGAGTTGGACATGGGTGGGGGCCTGCTGGCAGGTGCCCCACAGTGCTGGGGGGTGGGGGTGGTGGGAGACATAAGTTGGACATGGGTGGGGGCCTACTGGCAGGTGCCCCACAGTGCTGGGGGGTGGGGGTGGTGGGAGACATGAGTGGGGCCCTGGTGGAGGGTGACCCTGGTGGCTGGGGGGTGGGGGTGGTGGGAGACATGAGTTGGACATGGGTGGGGGCCTACTGGCAGGTGCCCCACAGTGATGGGGGGTGGGGGTGGTGGGGGACATGAGTTGGACATGGGTGGGGGCCTGCTGGCAGGTGCCCCACAGTGCTGGGGGGTGGGGGTGGTGGGAGACATGAGTGGGGCCCTGGTGAAGGGTGACCCTGCACTGCTGGGGGGTGGGGGTGGTGGGAGACATGAGTGGGGCCCTGGTGGAGGGTGACCCTGGTGGCTGGGGGGTGGGGGTGGTGGGAGACATGAGTTGGACATGGGTGGGGGCCTGCTGGCAGGTGCCCCACAGTGCTGGGGTGTGGGGGTGGTGGGAGACATGTGTTGGACATGGGTGGGGGCCTGCTGGCAGGTGCCCCACAGTGCTGGGGGGTGGGGGTGGTGGGAGACATGAGTGGGGCCCTGGTGGAGGGTGACCCTGCACTGCTGGGGGGTGGGGGTGGTGGGAGACATGAGTGGGGCCCTGGTGGAGGGTGACCCTGGTGGCTGGGGGGTGGGGGTGGTGGGAGACATGAGTTGGACATGGTTGGGGGCCTGCTGGCAGGTGCCCCACAGTGCTGGGGTGTGGGGGTGGTGGGAGACATGAGTTGGACATGGGTGGGGGCCTGCTGGCAGGTGCCCCACAGTGCTGGGGGGTGGGGGTGGTGGGAGACATGAGTTGGACATGGGTGGGGGCCTACTGGCAGGTGCCCCACAGTGCTGGGGGGTGGGGGTGGTGGGAGACATGAGTTGGACATGGGTGGGGGCCTGCTGGCAGGTGCCCCACAGTGCTGGGGGGTGGGGGTGGTCGGAGACATGAGTGGGGCCCTGGTGGAGGGTGACCCTGGTGGCTGGGGGGTGGGGGTGGTGGGAGACATGAGTTGGACATGGGTGGGGGCCTACTGGCAGGTGCCCCACAGTGCTGGGGGGTGGGGGTGGTGGGGGACATGAGTTGGACATGGGTGGGGGACTGCTGGCATGTGCCCCACAGTGCTGGGGGGTGGGGGTGCAAGGGGACATGTGTTGGTGTTCATTAGTTCAAGGAGACATGTGCCTTTGCTGGGGGGCATGCCCATGTTGGGTGGGCTGCCTGCGGGACATGACCAGGGATGCAGGGTAGTCCCCTGTGGTGTGGGCTGCCTGCAGGGGCCGTGGAGGGTGTACAGGGTACACCTGGGAGGACCCACACTGTCAAATCACATGTGGGACTCCCCGGCACCCCTGAAATACACGTACCGTGCAGAAATCGCGTGTAAAACTTCCCGCGCACCCCTGAAATACACGCGCCCAGGCTATTCGCGTGTAAAACTTCCCGCGCACCCCTGAAATACACGCGCCCAGGCTATTCGCGTGTAAAACTTCCCGCGCACCCCTGATATACACGCGCCCAGGCTATTCGCGTGTGGAACTTCCCGCGCACCCCTGAAATACACGGGCCCAGGCTATTCGCGTGTGGAACTCCCCGCGCACCCCTGAAATACACGCGCCCAGGCTATTCGCGTGTGGAACTTCCCGCGCACCCCTCAAATTCACGCGCCCAGGCTATTCGCGTGTGGAACTTCCCGCGAACCCCTGAAATACACGCGCCCAGGCTATTCGCGTGTGGAACTTCCCGCGCACCCCTGAAATACACGCGCCCAGCCTATTCGCGTGTGGAACTTCCCGCGCACCCCTGAAATACACGCGCCCAGGCTATTCGCGTGTGGAACTTCCCGCGAACCCCTGAAATACACGCGCCCAGGCTATTCGCGTGTGGAACTTCCCGCGAACCCCTGTAATACACGTAGCCCGCTCACCCAGGTCCGATCGCGTGAGGAACTTCCCGCGCACCCCTCAAATTCACGCGCCCAGGCTATTCGCGTGTGGAACTTCCCGCGCACCCCTGAAATACACGCGCCCAGCCTATTCGCGTGTGGAACTTCCCGCGCACCCCTGAAATACACGCGCCCAGCCTATTCGCGTGTGGAACTTCCCGCGCACCCCTGAAATACACGCGCCCAGGCTATTCGCGTGTGGAACTTCCCGCGAACCCCTGAAATACACGCGCCCAGGCTATTCGCGTGTGGAACTTCCCGCGAACCCCTGTAATACACGTAGCCCGCTCCCCCAGGCCCGATCGCGTGAGGAACTTCCCGCGCACCCCTCAAATTCACGCGCCCAGGCTATTCGCGTGTGGAACTTCCCGCGCACCCCTGAAATACACGCGCCCAGCCTATTCGCGTGTGGAACTTCCCGCGCACCCCTGAAATACACGCGCCCAGGCTATTCGCGTGTGGAACTTCCCGCAAACCCCTGAAATACATGCGCACAGGCTATTCGCGTGTGGAACTTTCCGCGAACCCCTGTAATACACGTAGCCCGCTCCCCCAGGCCCGATCGCGTGAGGAACTTCCCGCGCACCCCTCAAATTCACGCGCCCAGGCTATTCGCGTGTGAAACTTCACGCGAACCCCTGAAATACACGTACCGTGCAGAAATCGCGTGTAAAACTTCCCGCGCACCCCTGAAATACACGCGCCCAGTCTATTCGCGTGTGAAACTTCACGCGAACCCCTGAAATACACGTACCGTGCAGAAATCGCGTGTAAAACTTCCCGCGCACCCCTGAAATACACGCGCCCAGGCTATTCGCGTGTGAAACTTCACGCGAACCCCTGAAATACACGTAGCACGCTCCCCCAGGCCCGATCGCGTGAGGAACTTCACGCGAACCCCTGTAATACACGTAGCCCGCTCCCCCAGGCCCGATCGCGTGTGGAACTTCACGCGAACCCCTGTAATACACGTAGCCCGCTCCCCCAGGCCCGATCGCGTGTGGAACTTCACGCGAACCCCTGAAATACACGTAGCCCGCTCCCCCAGGCCCGATCGCGTGAGGAACTTCACGCGAACCCCTGTAATACACGTAGCCCGCTCCCCCAGGCCCGATCGCGTGAGGAACTTCACGCGAACCCCTGTAATACACGTAGCCCGCTCCCCCAGGCCCGATCGCGTGAGGAACTTCACGCGAACCCCTGTAATACACGTAGCCCGCTCCCCCAGGCCCGATCGTGTGAATAACTTCACGCGAACCCCTGTGATGCACGTACCCTGCAAATCGCGTGTGACACTTCCCGCGCACCCCGGTATACATGCACACGTATTTTTTGTCAGCGGGTGTCCGTGTTTGTGGGTACCCCTTTGCACGTCATTTTTCCTGGAGGGCCACAGTATGGGACATTCATCATGGCAGTATATAGGTGCTATTTGTTGGCGCACCTTTTGGCGCACATTTCTTACAGCCGCAGAGACGCTACCGCCTCCTTTCTTGTGGCGGTCGTGTTTGTGCCTGTGCGCTGGTTTGAGCGTGCGCTTTTTTCCCCTATTCTATTCCATGAATACGTGTTGTAGGCGAGCGTGTGGGCGTTCCGCGCACTTGTGCCCTGTACTTCCCCCGTGACGCCCACGTTTTGGCAAGTTGTTCCCCATTCCGAGTGTTACGCCCGTGTTCCGCCTACTTTTATTGCGTGCGCCGCGCTATGTGCGAATTTCGCTGTGGCCTGTGCGATTTTCGCTGTGACCTGGCGCACGCTGTTAGATGGCCTGTGCGCCAACGTGCGCCAACGTGCGCCGCGCACTTTTTTTTCGCACATCCGCTGGTTTTCTCGCGCACGGCCTTCCATGAATCGACATGCGCTGCTTTTCGTGCGATTTTCGCACGTTCACTGCGATTTTCGCTATTCCACTGCGATTCGCACGTTTTTGCCCACTTGCGCCGCGCTAATTATTCCATGAATCGGCCTCTTGGACTACTGTGCTGGAATGGTGAAATTCACTATAAACTCACAGGAAGATCCACACGAATTTCTAATGTACTTACTACAAGTACTGGAAAACAAAAACATACCTATAAATGAAATCTTTTAGATTTCATACATGTGGAAACATACATGCACTTTCTGCAACAATGTGACACAAGAAGAAATCCCCAATGAACGCTTCATATATATATCAATACCAAATTGTGAATCCATTCCATTTCAGCAACTTGTACAAAATACAAACCATGGTACATTATGCTCTACCTGCAATTCAGATAATCGCTCCACGTTAGTAATACAAACACATAGTAAATACGTAATACTAATGCTTCTACGTTACAATGCAGATGGTACCAAAAACAACTGCAAGCTGACTGGATTCACACATGGTCAAATATCACTTGGTAAGAAAACCTTCACAACAATAGGTATAATCTACCACGCAGGAGCCACAACCAATTCAGGGCACTACACAGCATATATAAAAAAGAAATGTGGATGGTTTGAATGTAATGATAGTACCATTACTCTAAAGCAGAGATTACCAGCAAATCTTACAAACGCTTATTTGATGTTCTTAAAACCAAAATTTGATAAATAAACTGTATTTAAACCTTTAAATAAATTTGTGTTAAAAAAATATAAACTGTTAGAATACTCCAAAAGCTATCTAACTGCTCAAAGATTCTACAACAACTAATCAGATAAATGAATACCACTAAATTAGACCAAAGAATACACAGTTAGAATACGCCAATTGGTATCTAACTGTCCCAAAATTATAAATTTGTGTTAAAATAATATAAACTGTTAGAATACTCCAAAAGCTATCTAACAGCTCAAAGATTCTACAACAACTAATCAGATAAATGAATACCACTAAATTAGGCCAAAGAATACACAGTTAGAATACGCCAATGGGTATCTAACTGTCCCAAAATTTAACAATATCCAAATAGATGAATCAAAACCACTAAAATATATTAAAAAAATAGACAATTAGAATACGCCAATTGGTATCTAACTGCTCCAAAATTTTATAATATCAAAACAAATGAAGAATCTGTTACTGCTCCAAAAAAATACAACAAAGCAAAGTATAAAGCATTAGCCAGAAACAACAAGTGAACACTGAAAACAAACAAACAAATAAACTGTAGCATAACAGAAAAAGGTTTTTTTTCTAATCCAACATGGATTTTTTTTTCTCCCACAGACCCAATGATTTTAGCAACAAATACAGAAACTGAGCAAATTCCACAGTACTCTGATTTGTACTCTACTAAATATGAGGGTCGAAAAAAATAAAAGTATATTGCTTATACAATGTAATAAGTCATTACAAAATACTAATACTAACATGCTATTTTCTTTTATCACAGAAATGAAGAAGAAAAACATGGACTCCCATTACTAGACCAAACAGTAAGTATACAATAATAAGGACAACCATAGCAGCATATCACATCCATAGTATCTAATAACTTTGTTCCTTAGATAGATTTGTTTTTCACCCAAAGTTATAAGCAAATATGAATGTGATATGCTGCGGTGGTTGTTGCCAGGGCATACAATCTTGGGTGCATGGCCAAATGGCCATGCACCCAAGACTCTATGCCCTGGCAACAACCACCGCAGCATATCACATCCATAGAGTCAAACATTTCAACTATGATCTATGGGAAACTTTTAATTTCCACAAACAATGTGAGTGTTCTTAGAACACTTTGAACTTGCCAGCGAACAATACGGACACCGTTTTCA
Organism: Ambystoma mexicanum; assembly: GCF_040938575.1. Lineage (NCBI taxonomy): Eukaryota > Metazoa > Chordata > Amphibia > Caudata > Ambystomatidae > Ambystoma > Ambystoma mexicanum. Next base: position 434,202,412 of record NC_090925.1, on the reverse strand, counting down.
GGACACCCCCTACAAACATTTCAGAACAACGCGATAGTTCTTAGAACACTTTCAACTTAACAACGAACAATACGGACAGCGTCCTAAGGACACCCCTACGAACATTCCAGGACACTGGGAGTGTTCTTAGAAGCGTCTTCAGAACACCGCCATCTTGTTTATTTGCGAACATTTCAGGACACCGCGAGTGTTCTTAGGACACATTCAACTTGACAAAGAACAATACGGACAGCGTCCTCAGGACACCCCCTACGAACACTCCCCAGACACTGGGAGTGTTCTTAGAAGCGTCTTCAGAACACCACCATCTTGTTTATTTGCAAACATTTCAGGACACCGCAAGTGTTCTTAGGACACATTCAACTTGACAAAGAACAATACGGACAGCTTCCTCAGGACACCCCCTACGAACACTCCCCGGACACTGCGAGTGTTCTTAGAAGCGTCTTCAGAACACCCCCATTTTGTTTATTTGCGAACATTTCAGGACACCGCGAGTGTTCTTAGAACACATTCAACTTGACATAGAACAATACGGACAGCGTCCTCAGGACACCCCCTACGAACACTCCCCGGACACCGCGAGTGTTCTTAGAAGCGTCTTCAGAACACCCCCATTTTGTTTATTTGCGAACATTTCAGGACACCGCGAGTGTTCTTAAAACATATTCAACTTGAGAGAGAACAATACGGACAGCGTCCTCAGAGCACCCCCTAAACACATTTCAGGACACCAGGAGTGTTCTCAAAAACGTCTTCAGAACACCCCCATTTTGTTTATTTGCGAACATTTCAGGACACCGCGCATGTTCTTAGAACACATTCGACTTGACAGAGAACAATACGGACAGCGTCCTCAGGACACCCCCTACGAACACTCCCCGGACACCGCGAGTGTTCTTAGAACAGTTTCACTTTGCTTGCGAACAAAACGGACACATATTGACTCCTTAGAACACCCCCTAGTCAGTTTATTTAGAACATTTCAGAACACCTGTGATGGCCGCAAACAAATCGAACACAAAAAGAACGTCTAACACATAGAAAACACAACTTTCATCCTATCTCATACACTCCCACCCTCCCCAAACTCTCCTACACACCAACAAACTCTACAAAATACACATTTTGAACAAAGTGTAGCCGCGCTGTCCGGGGACGTCCACGAATCCAAGATGGCGGGCGCTACCGAAAAATCTGACGCGCTTCACGCTCCACGCCGTCCAATCAGAGAACACTTTGCATGTCCGCGAACATCACGCAAGACGATTGGCCAATCAAGACACTTTCCGCGGAGCGAACAGGGAAGTGTGTCCGCAAACCTAAAACAGATATCACTAATTTTTTTTTACCTACGTTTTGGTCATTTTAAAAAAAACTACTGGACCGATGTTCACCAAATTTGCAAAAGCACGCTTTCGGGACCAAGCCGCTGCTCCTGGTCCAAATTTGGTGGAAATCCGTCCAGCGGTTTGGGCTGTAGGCGCGAGCAAACATTTTTTCCCATTCACTCTATGGAGAGTGAGTATAATGTATACAAATATGAGCATATAGAGGGAAGGTAGAGTAATAAAAATTAAACTATGAGAAAGTGCTGATAACCATAATGATTATCTTCATGCACAGAAAGGATTGCTCTCTTTCAAGCCTGTATTTTCCGCTATGTATATGTTTCATATGATGTGACTGGACCCTAAGTCTACAAATATAGTACCTTTTCAATTTTTACTTCCTGACTGTTACTGAAGAAAACTATGTGGCTTCGATATGTCAGTAAAGGATAAAAAGGGAGAGCCAGCCATGTGATGTCATCAGTGATGTCATCAATGACATTTGTGATGTCATCTTTGATGTCCTGGGTGTTAGTGTTAGCAGTGCACGGTGGCGCGAGTTATGGTTGCTTATGTTACCATAACTGCCGAATTTCAGGAGTTTTTCGGTTTTACTTTGAGCCATAACGTCCCTTTAACAAAGTTTTTTCACTGAATTTCATAAGTTTTTAGTAGCGCAACTTAACCATAACGTCCCTTTAACAAAGTGTTTTCACTGAATTTCATAGGTTTTTAGTGCACAACTTAATAATATCCCTGACTTCATATACATGTAACATAGAACATACTAACCCCTTCGTAGTGATTTTCATGTCCGCGGAAACATCGAAAATCTGAGCGTGGTGAATGTAAATTTAAATAGTGTGCCCCATTTCCCCTTTGAAGTTAGCTCTGAAAAGAGCCGTTTTTTTTGTTTTTTTACAGATGCTTGACAGACACCTGTTATTTTGTATTTTTTTTCTTGTTTTTTTTTTACTTTACTCCTAAAATCTTCACATAACCTTCTCCAAAGCAACCCTTACATTCCAAAATAGAAAGGCATTTCCCGTAAAAGATAAAGAAATGCCATCTTCTTTAAAATTAACAGCATTACTGGCATCAATATTCTCATTGTTACAGAAGAACATACCAGCTCTAAGCATGAAGGCACACATGCCTCGGTTGATGACACAACTAGCAATATTTTGCTGAGGACAAAAAACTGAACTATTGTCCCATATTGCCCTAGGTAGTAATCCAGAAAAAATTACTTTTGCATTTGGAAGGATCTTCATTACTGCTTGAACCAAGCGTTCCAAATCAGCCAACAAAGTAGGGGCACTGACGTTGCCCAAATGGAAAGCACCATAGTGCAAAACTACCACATGCGGACTGTTCATCGTGGCCATATCCTCACAAACTTGTACAATTGCCTGTACATTGCAATCAGGCACACTGCTCCACACCACCTCCACTCCTTTCACATCAAAGTTCTTTGCAACATGCCTGCATTCAGCATGCTGCTGTAAACCATGTACAAACATATCTCCGAGCACCAAAACCCTGACTTTCTCCACTTCTGCCATCTTCTCCACACACAGACTCTTTCAACACAAATCCACAACCTCGACATCTGATTGGCTGATCCGTACAGTCTTCTTTCCATGTTGGATTTCCTGGAAAAACCCGGATGTAGCACGCCCTGTCCACGAACAGCCGCGGTGTCCACAGACGGCATCCACTTTACTCTCTGTGCCATTCCCTCATTGCATACAGCTAAGCAATCACACAATACGAATAACATCCTCAGATCAACCCCATTTTGTGAATTTTCGAACATTTCAGGACAATTATTATTTCATTATTCAACATATTAACATTACACATATTATACTTTCATCTTGTACTCTGCACACAATGCTATGTTTCTCCATTAGTAGCTCAGTATACTAGATAGAATCCCATAATACAATGCTATTTATATCAATGCATCGTTCAAAGCACTAATAACGGTATGATATTTATTGCAATATCCTTGACATTTTTTTCGCAACATTATAATAAAAATCCCTAGTACACAAATTCCATGAAAAGTACATACACACGTGATGTCATCAGTGATTTCATCAATCACATTTGCGATGTCATCTTTGATGTCCTGGGTGTTGGTCTTAGCAGTGCACGGTGGTGGCGCCAGTTATTTTTCAACGCTTACCATAACTTGCGATTTTCAGGGGTCTTTCGGCTGTACTTAGAACCATAACGTCCTTTAAACAAACTTTTTTTAATATCACGCAAACAATATACAAACATGGTGTGCAAAAACCAACTTCTACAGATGGCTTTACACAGAATGTTGCAAAGTAAGAATTTATGCTCGTTCACAGTGAAGGTCAGCTGCTTCCATTTTTTTCTCGGGCCCCGGAGAGGCTCACAAAGCAGACTATAAGGTTGTATTGTGTTTTGACCTTGACAGACAGAGATTGTGATGAAAGACTTCTCTTGAAGGAGTGTTGCTAAAACGTAAGAGAAGATAAAGATGAAATTTCTGAAACGAAACCACTTTTATATATTATATCACTATGAGAAAGATCGTTGGCACACGCGGAGTCGTATTTTGGGACTGCACCACTCGTAGACAATGGAAATTGCAATTGTACTGTAAGTAACCCTTTAGATTACTTTATACCAAATATAATTACAATAGCGTAGCATTAAAGACCGCTCAAGTTGAACTTGTTCGTTGAAAGTGGCATAATGTTTTCTACCGCGCACTATCACCGCCGAATTGATCCCCTGTCGTTTAGAGGGCTCTGAAAAAGGCAGACGACACAGGGTGGGTTAATAGAAATAATGTAACCAGTCTATAGGCGGTCAAGCGCTCTACTCGCTGTGCCACTTCACTGTAGCCTGTCAAGTGGCACAGCGAGTACAGCGCTCGCTTTGACATCCGTGCACAGCTTGCTAACGCAAGTTTCAATCTCGGCAAGGCCAAACTCAGCCTTTCATCCTTCCGTGGTCGATAAATGAGCACCACACACCGTGGTTAATAATAAGCACCACTTAGATACCTCACGGTTCTTAGCGCTATATGAATGGGAAAATATTATTATTTTATTATTAACATACTCTGTTGCACTATCTTCGATAGCAAATATTTTCACGTCCTAATAAATAAAATGATGCTTTTTAATGAAGATCGGCTGGTGAGACTAATTTATGTTTTTTAAAACAGGTATGTGGCTCCATTTTGCCTATGTCACGATTTCCAGACTCCAGCGGATGGGGTCTTCAACTGCCAGGTGCAGGTCCAAATATGCAACTTCATGACCCTCACCATTTTATGGGACAATCGCCAAGGATTAATATGCCCTTACGCAGTACTAGCGGCTACAAACAACATACCAACCAATAGGGTGGTCTAATGGCTCGTTGTTGGAGCAACCTTCCGATTATCAGAGCGACCATTTACTGCTTTTATCATAAACCAACAGCCTATCTACCGCAAAGGAACAACGCGTGGCTCCAAATAAACTTTTGCTGATCGACAGCAGAGACAATAGCAAATCGCTGAATATTCACTAAACATTTCATGTGAAATAAATGTACTTTACCAAATGTACAATCCTGCTGTTTACTTTTAAACCACAGCTTCATATTCCAAATTGTGGCGCACTGAGTTGTAAGCTGATCTAACACTCTCTGTACCGCAAAGGAACATCGCGTGTCTCAACATGAACTTTTGCGGATCGACAACAAAGACAAATGCAAATTGCTGAATATTCTCTAAACATTTGATGTCAAATAAATGTACTTTACAACATTTACAATCTTGCTGTTTGCTTTTAAATCACAGTTTCATATTCCGAATTGTGGCGCGCTGTGTTGTGACATAATGTGTGTTGTCTTCCGGGTTCTGTGTAAAGTCACGTAGTACTGGAGACGACTGGGCGCGTTTGATTACGCACCCTGTAACGTCACGGAGAGAGGTGGGGAATATGAATGCTTTGATAATATCAGGCTTAGGGGCGGGAGATATGAATTAGGTTCGCAAAAGCAATTCAGCCAGGTCAATAGCGCCAGTCATAGGATTATCACATAATGTCGGCGCACACCAGCCAGATTTATAGTTTCTTTAGTGGACAAAAAGTCGGTTGATTCCCCTAGGAAATTGTACTATTAGCGGACAAAAGGAGTGCTCTTAAAACACTTTCACCCTGACAACGAACAATACAAACAACGTTCTCAGAACACCCCCATTTTGTGTAATTGCAACCATTTCGGGACACTGCGAGTGTTCTTAGAACACATTCAACTAGACAGATTACAATACGGACAGCGTCCTGAGGACACCCCCAGTTTGTGTATTTACGAACAATTAAGTACACAGCGAGTGTTCATAGCTCATTTTTACCTTCCTTGCAAACAAAAATGACACATACTCCGTCCTCTAAACACCCCACCATTTAATTTATTTACAAAATGTCAGAACAGCCGTGTTCTCCGCGGACAAATCGAACGCAACAAAAACGTCTAGCACATAAAAAAACAAAACATTGAACCTATCTCATACTCCCCCACCCTCCCCAAACACTCTTACACACCAACACACGGCACTAAATACAATTTTTTATCCACGTTTCACTGCGCTGTACGCGGTCGACTGCGAATACAAGATGGCAGGCCCCACAGAAAATCTGACGCGCTCCACGCCCCTCGCCGTCCAATCAGCGAACACGTCGCATGTCCGCGGACATGACGCAAGGCCATGGGCCAATCGGGGTGCTGTCCGCGGAGCGAACAGGGAAGTCCGTCCGCGAAGCGAACACAGATATCACTAATTTTTTTGCCTTACATTTTGGTCATTTTTAAAAAAACTACTAGACGGATTTACACCAAATTTAGAAAAGCACGCTTTTGGGACCAGACCGCCGCTCCTGCCGCATATTTGGTATAAATCCGTCCAGCGGTTCGGGCTGTAGCCGTGCGCAAAGTTTTTTCCCATTCAGTCTATGGGGAAAAAAAAAGTTTTGGGACCCCCCTATAACTTTTCCCCCCCTGGATGAATCCACACCAAACTTTGCAAAAGAATTCAGAGTGACCCAACTACTTTTTTTGCAAAGTTTAGTGAGGATCCGTCCAGGGAGAGCGAAGTTATAAGCCGCCCAAAAAGTGCTCTTCCTATGGAAACAGCAACTTAACCATAACTACATGGCCACTAATGTGGCCATGTAATATATATATATTACATGGCCACGTTAGTGGCCATGTAGTTATGGTTAACTTGGTGTTTCCATAGGAAGAGCCCGTTTTGGGCGGCTTCTAACTTCGCTCCCCCTGGACGAATCCTCACCAAACTTTGCAAGAAAAAGTATATGGCCCACTCTGATATTTTTGCAAAGTTTGGTAAGGATTCGTCCAGGGGGGGAAAAGTTATAGGGGGGGCCCAAAATTTTGCTCACACCTACAGCCAAAACCGCTGGATGGATTTTCACCAAATTTGAACCAGGAACCGCGGCTTGGTCCCGAAAGCGTGCTTTTGCAAATTTGGTGAAAATCCATCCAGTAGTTTTTTTTAAAATGACCAAAAAGTAGGTAAAAAAAAATTAGTGATATCTGTGTTCGGTCCGCGGACACAATTCCCTGTTCGCTCCGCGGACAGTGTCCTGATTGGCCGAGTGGCTTATGTCATGTCCGCGGACATATGGCGTGTTCGCTGAATGGACGGTGTTAAGCGTGAAGCGCGTCAAATTTTCGGTAGCACCCACCATCTTGGATTCGCGGACATCCGCAGACAGCGCGGTGAAAGTTTGTTTGAAATCTGTATTTAGTAGAGTGTGTTGTTGTGTGGGAGTGTTTGGGGAGGATGGGAGGGTTTGAGATAGGTTAAATGTTGTGCTTTTTTACGTGGTGGACGTTCTTTTTGTGTTCGATTTGTCTGCAGACATCGCGGGTGTTCTGAAATGTTCTAAATAAACTGATTTGGTGGTGTTCTGTGGACTCAAAATGTGTCCGTTTTGTTCACAAGTAAGCTGAAACTGTTCCAAGAACACTCGCGGTGTCCTGAAATGTTCGGAAATAAACAAAATGGGGGTGTTCTGGCGACGCTGTCCGTATTGTTCGTTGTCAAGTTGAAAGTGTTCTAAGAACTCTCGCGGTGTCCTGAAATGTTCGTAGGGGGTGTCCTGAAGACGTTGTCCGTATTGTTCTGTGGCAAGGTGAATGTGTTCTAGGAACTCTCGCGGTGTCCTGAAATGTTCGCAGATAAACAAAATGGGGGGGTGTTCTAAGAACTCACGTGGTGTCCTCAAATGTTCGTAGGGGTGTCCTGAAGACGCTGTCCGTATTGTTCTGTGGCAAGCTGAATGTGCTCTAAGAACTCTTGCGGTGTCCTGAAATGTTCGCAGATAAACGAAATGGGGGTGTGTTCTAAGAACTCACGCGGTGTCCTGAAATGTTCGTAGGGGGTGTCCTGAAGACGTTGTCCGTATTGTTCTCTGGCAAGGTGAATGTGTTCTAGTAACTCTCGCGGTGTCCTGAAATGTTCGCAGATAAACAAAATGGGGGGGTGTTCTAAGAACTCACGTGGTGTCCTCAAATGTTCATAGGGGGTGTCCTGAAGACGCTGTCCGTATTGTTCTGTGGCAAGCTGAATGTGCTCTAAGAACTCTCGCGGTGTCCTGAAATGTTTGCAGATAAACGAAATGGGGGTGTGTTCTAAGAACTCACGCGGTGTACTCAAATGTTCGTAGGGGGTGTCCTGAAGACGCTGTCCTTATTGTTCTGTTGCAAGCTGAATGTGTTCTAAGAACTCTTGCGGTGTCCTGAAATGTTTGCAAATGAAGAAAATGGGGGTGTGTTCTAAGAACTCTCGCGGTGTCCTGAAATGTTCACAAATAAACAAAATGGGGATGTTTTGAGGTCGCTGTCCGTATTGTTCATTGTCAAGTTGAAAGTGTTCTAAGAACTCTTGCGGTGTCCTGAAATGTTTGTAGGGGGTGATCTGAAGATGCTGTCCGTATTGTTCTGTGGCAAGCTGAATGTGTTCTAAGAACTCTCGCGGTGTCCTGAAATGTTCGCAAATTTACAAAATTGGGGTGTTCTGAGGACGCTGTCTTTAAAGTGTTCTAAGAACTCTCACAGTGTTCTGAATTGTTTGTAGGGGGTGTCCTGAAGACGCTGTCCATATTGTTCGCTGGTAAATTGAAAGTGTTCTAAGAACACTGGTAATGTCCGCGGACATTAAAAGTTTCCATAGGCCATAGTTGAAATGTTTGAGTGTATGGGTGTGATATGCTGTGGTGGTTGTGGCCAACACTCTATGCCCTGGCCACAACCACCGCAGCATATCACAGTTATAGTTGCTTATAACTTTGGGTCAAAAACAAATTTATGAGGAACAACGTTATAAGATATTATGGGTGTGATATGCTGCAATGGTTGTGGCTATGGCATAGAGTGTATAATATACTTACTGTTTGGTTTAGTAAGTGGAGTACATGTATTACTTGTTGATTTCTGTGATAAAAGAAAATAGCATGTTAGTATTAGTATTTTGTAATGACTTATTACATTGTATAATCAACATTTTTTTTTGGACCCTCATATTTAGTAGATTACAAACCAGAGTACTGTGCAATTTGATCAGTTTCTGTGTTTGTTGCTAAAATCATTGGGTCTGTGGGAGAAAAAAAAATCCATGTTGGATTAAAAAAAAAAACTTTTTCTGTTATGCTACAGTTTATTTGTTTGTTTGTTTTCAGTGTTCACTTGTTGCTTCTGGCTAATGGTTTATACATTGGGTTGTTGCATTTTTTTGGAGCAGTAACATATTATTTATTTGTTTGGATATTATAAAATTTTGGAGCAGTTAGATACCAGTAGGCATATTTCAACTCTCTATTTATTGATATATTTCAGTGGTATTGATTTATTTGTTTGGATATTTTTACATTTTGGGACAGTTAGATACCAATTGGCGTATTCTAACTGTTATTTTTTGCTCCAATTTAGTGATATTAATTTATCTGATTAGTTGTTGTAGAATCTGTGGGCAGTTATATAGCTTTTGGAATATTCTAACAGTTTATATTTGTTTACTACAAGTTTAGTTAAGGTTTACGAACAATTTATTTATCAAATTTTGGTTTTAAGAACATTAAATAAGCGTTTGTAAGATTTGCTGGTAATCCCTGCTTGAGAGTAATGGTACTATCATTACATTCAAACCATCCACATTTCTTTATTATATATGCAGTGTGGTGACCTGCATTGGTTGTGGCTCCTGCGTGGTAGATTATACCTATTGCTGTGAAGGTTTTCTTGCCAAGCGATATTTGATAATGTGTGAATCCAGTCAGCTTGCAGTTGTTTTTGGTACCATCTGCATTGTAACGTAGAAACATTAGTATTACGTATTTACTATGTGTTTGTATTACTAATGTGGAGCGATTATCTGAATTGCAGGTAGAACATAATCTACCATGGTTTGCATTTTGTACAAGTTGCTGAAATGGAATGGATTCACAATTAGTTATTGATATATATACAAAGCGTTCATTGGGGATTTCATCTTGTGTCACATTGTTGCAGAGAGTGCATGTATGTTTCCACATGTATGAAATCTGGAAGATTTCATTTATAGGTATGTTTTTGTTTTGTAGGACTTGTAGTAAGTACATTAGAAATTCTTGTGGATCTTCCTGTGAGTTTATAGTGAATTTAACCATTCCAGCACAGTAGTCCAATTCTTGTCTTATTCCATAAACACTTTATGTGTTAACAGGATTGTTTGCTGCATTTCTGTGAAGTACTAACATTTGCAAACACAATTGGTCTGTACTGTGTAAGTAAATGTTGTCAATAATTGGTTGTAATTGAAATAGAATATTCATTGCTACATTTGCATAGCAACTTACATCAACTATATTTGAGAGTTTAAATGGACCAGGTAGTTCTGTATCTGACTGCTTTTTTTGGAGTTTGTCTTCCTTCTTTGAAGAAATACCTGGTTTATTTTCCCTAATTGATTCTTTTTGCTTGTGGTATTTGATGAAGTATTATTTTCTTTTATTCTCTTTGGAGGATTTGCATTGACATCCTGTTGCATTTCTGTTTGATTTATTTTTCTTTTATAATGTTTTACTTTTTGTGGAATAGAATATGTGTTTAGATGGGGAGTGTATAGTGAGCGAAGTCTATTGTATTCTAAAATGGAAGGAATATCAGCGTTTACTTTACTTGCATCAAAGTTGATTAGAAATAGACCGTCAAGTGTACGTAAGCGTGATAGTGCTACGTAGCTCATGCCTTCTTTAAAGAGTGTGTTACCAATATCTATCATTGCTTTGTCTAGGGTAAGACCTTGTGATTTATGAATTGTGACTGCGTATGCAAGAGTTCGAGAAAAACTTTCTCTGCGTACATACATGTCTTTGAAGAGAAGGAATCAAGCTGTTGAGCGTCCTATCCTTTTTTTTTGTGCCATGAGAGAGTTTCTCAGATACTCTTTTTGTTGAGAGAACAAAAGATATCTATGGCTGTGTGTTTCAGAAAACAGATTGTTTGGATTTTGGGAGATTCATTGATACATTGGTTGAAGGTGCATGCAGAAAGCTGTGGAGTAGCTGTAGATCTTGGATTTCCACATGTGGAAGTACACTGGCATTGAGTACGTGGAATTAAGTGGTTGGACTTGCTACCTCTTTGTGCTACTTTGGAGACAGAGCAACATCCAGACATAATTGTAATTCATTGTGGGGGGAATAGTTTAGGACATGTGTCTGGAATCTCTTTGCAATTTTATATGAAGGAAGGACTTGGGAAGGTCATGGACATGTTTCCTGATTCTCAAGTAATATTTTACGGAATGCACAGAGACAAATGTGGCTTTGTCCTTCTTCATTTGGTCCACAAATGGAAAAAGCAAGGCACAATAATAATAAGGCTGTTTGTGCCTTTCTAAGAGATTTTGGCATGTCCTATTTTCATAATGAAAATATTATGTTTCGTAGTACATACATTTTTCGCAGAGATGGAGTCCATCTTACTTATGCTGGCAATCAGATTTTTCTGACAAATATACAAAATGCATTATGACCTTTTTTAGATTTACAGCATCTATTTTGAAGTAGGTGTTAAGTATTTATAATTTTTGACATACAAACACCTCCCAAAGGCTCTTTTAAGAGTCCCCACTTCCTACCAGAGAAAATTGCAATGGTTATGATAGGGTACCAACCCAATTTTTTTGATGTCCGTGTACTTCTCAAAAATACAAAGGGCCCTGCTTCATTTATTTTCACTTCTATTTTTTAACTGTGAAAGGCGGCTCTGAAAAGAGCCTTATTTTTATTGATTTTTGTAATTTTGTATTTTTTTTGTTTTTTTAGACACAACACGCTAGGAGAGGAGGGGAAAGGAGGGTAAAGGGGGGGGACACCAACCACAGGGATAAGAAAGGGCGAGCTGAGAGAGGAAGATGTAGAGTGAGTTTTATTTGGGTAGTGAGCAGGTCTTCTCGTGCTCTGAGACGATAGTCTCAAAAGCACTCCGAAGTCGCTCCCCCTTGCAGAGTACTGTGTCACAGTACATACATACAACTGTGACCCTCAAAAGGTAAGGGTCATCAGAATTCTGTATGGCCTGTGAGGCAGCTTGAGGAAGACGCTGTCCCACAGAGGTAGTCCTTGTGGTGACAGGATCAGAAACGGAGGATGAAGTAGAGAAAGGCCCCAGAGTGAAATGACCTCAGGTGTCGCTTCATGGTTGTGGTCCCAAAGCTGTACGAACCATGCTTCCTGCGACTGAGTATCATTTTGCACTCATTGCAGATAACACGGTTCGCACAAGCCTTAGGACCATTCCCATAAATGGAAAATAACCCCCACACCCAAGACTCACGTCTAGTGCGGGTAGTAGGGATTTCCTCTACCTCATTCTCGCCATCCTCTTCTTCCTCCTCTGCATCCTCACTCCTGTTCCCCTCTTCAGGCACTTGGGAAGGTGTTGGTGGTGGAGGGGGTGGGGTGGTGCTGAAGCAGGTGCAGCACCTGGTGGCAGTTCTGTAGCCAGGGATGCCATCTTGATGGTGTAATCACCAAGTTGCAGGAGAAATAGCTGTGCTCAGAAGAACAGCCAGGAACAGATCGAACACAAAAAAGGGTTCAAAAAGTTTCAAAACATATGTGTGCCATGATGAGTTCTTATGGAAAAATATTGTGGATTACTCGAAAATGTACTTTTAATTTGTTCGGGACACAAACAGTGTTCACGTTCAGAACACGCGATTAACGTTGGTGCGGTCACATGATCCCTTCGGAAACATGTCCACGAAGGAAGCTCCTGTCCGCAGGACACCAAATGCACGGACATTGGTTTGCGCATGCGCGTTGATGTTCTACGGACAGTGTTCGGGTCCTGTTCTTTAGGACACTTCCATTTTCGTTTGATTACGAACTTTTCAGGACATCAATTGTGTTCTTAGAACAGTTTAACTTACTAGCGAAGATTACAGACAGGAATAGTGTTCTTTAGGACACCTCCATTTTTGTTTAATTACGAACATTTCAGGACACCAATTGAGTTCTTAGAACAGTTTCAACTTGCTAGCGAACAGTACGGACAGGTATAGTGTTCTTTAGGACACCTCCATTTTCGTTTAATTAGGAACATTTCAGGGCACCAATTGGGTTCTTAACACAGTTTCAACTTGCTAGCGAACAGTACGGACAGGTATAGTGTTCTTTAGGACACATCCATTTTTGTTTAATTACGAACATTTCAGGGCACCAATTGGGTTCTTAGAACAGTTTCAACTTGCTAGCGAACAGTACAGACAGGTATAGTGTTCTTTAGGACACCTCCATTTTCGTTTAATTACGAACATTTTAGGACACCAATTGGGTTCTAAGAACAGTTTGAACTTGCTAGCGAACAGTACCGACAAGTATAGTGTTCTTCAGGACACCTCTATTTTCGTTTATTTACGAACATTTCAGAACACCCGCGTTGTCCGCGGACATCTACATTGTTTTTAAAAAAATAAAAAATGGGAACTAATTACAACACAATATAAAAATGTAACTTTATTTCACATATATTAATAATTTATGACAGAGAAGGTGGGGCAGAAACAAAAACAGGAGAATTTGGGGTTTCAACATGATTGGTATCAGGTGAATAAGGGATGGAAGTCTCATCAAAACATTTTGGATTATGGAGAGGGTTTGGGGATAATTGACTGGGATATGGTGAGGGGGGACAAGTACATGTGGGACAATGGTATGAGGTTTTTGTTTTAAAATGATCCTCAACAAAAGTTTTCAAATTATTAAAATTGCTCAATAATAAATTCATTTTTTCTTTTAAGCTGTCAAGCATGTTTTCCATAACAGTTTCTTCAGAGATATTTTCTATTTTGGTATGCTCTGTACAAAAAGAAATATATATGTTAAATATATATAAAATAATAACAATTACATGGTTTATATTGTAAAGTGTGTACCATTAGCTTCACTATTTTCTGACATTTCGTCATGTGGGAAGTGCTCCTCTAGACATTCCAGAGTACTAGACATTTCTGTGAGAAAATAAAAAACTATAATAATGTTTTTTTTATCTAATACAGAAAGTTTACAAAGATATGAGTAAAATGATGTACACTTACTATTTCAGGTAAGATATGTTCTGAGTACTCTGTAGGTCTGGTCTTGGTCTTAGTTGTGGAGTGTCTGTGAGGTAATTATGTTGGAAGCCAATTTATCTTCTCTTGGTATATTCCATTTTAGAACATATTGTATTTAAATGAATGGTTAGTGTGGTACATATATGGGTTACATTTCTTATGTATTACTGCATATAATATGTATGTGTACTACTTTGTGAAGTTTTTAAATGTTATCATGTTGTAATATAACAATTAGGTACACTAGAGGGGCAGCCCATAATGGCGGAACCAAAGTCTGAAGTAAGCAATGTGTCACATAAGGGGGTAGCCGCCTAACAAAGTTACACCATACTATAACTTGTGTATGTGGTGGATATTATAGAAAAAAAAATTGGTGTCTATGCAGAAATTTACCTTTGATTCATCCTAGTGATGTAATCTAACATCCCCTGGGGGGTGAGAACAAGACAGTATGATTTGTATTGTATAGGTAGGTTCTATTACAAGAAACCAGTTTTATATGGTGCAGTTTTTTTTAATTTTATTGCACTCTATTGTCTTTATCAAAACAACAGAAACAAAAATGCAGTGTCCTGATATGATGGAGAAGCAAAAAAGTAGAGGCAGTAATAGAGCATAAGTCTCAAACCTGAAAGCAAAATTGCTTATAGCATCATCATTTGCATGGTAGGATTCTTTACCAGCAACAACAGGGTTACACTAATTTTAGTCACAAAATAAGTTAAATAAATTATTTTCCCAATCGGGGAGCTCTGTAACACAAATAAAGCAGGACAGAGTGGTGAGTGTTAGTAGAGTAGTGTACATTTACATATAGGCGGGAAACAATTTTCCTCAATATATCAATGATGAATCCTATATACTACCACTAGTAGGCAGATCTATAAGTGACCAATCCTCAGTCGGTCTAATATAGCAATTAAACACACCCCCCCCAGACTTTTTAGGTAGTGGTACTGTTGTTCAAACATGTCAGCGGACATCAAAAAAGTTCGCAGACATCACATTCAGTAGAAGTGGTTCAGTATGTTCCATATTACATGTACATAAAGTCAAAGTTACTATTGTTAAGCTTTGCTACTAAAAACCTATGAAATCCAGTGAAAAACCTTGTTAAAGGGACGTTATGGTTAAGTTGTGCTACTAAAACCCTATGAAATTCAGTGAAAAAAACGTTGTTAAAGGGACGTTATGGTTAAGTTGCGCTACTAAAAACCTATGAAATTCAGTGAAAAAACTTTGTTGAAGGGACGTTATGGTTCCAAGTAAAACCGAAAAACCCTTGAAATTCGCCAGTTATGGTAAGCTAAGCAACCATAACTCGTGCCACTACCGTGCACTGCTAAGACTAACACCCAGGACATCAAAGATGACATCACAAATGTCATTGATGACATCACTGATGACATGTTTCATAGTATTCAAAAGTCTAATAAGAAAACAGTTATCATTTCACTATTTAACATGGCAAGCTTATGAATATTGCATCTCCATCATGTTTGCTGCACACAATGCCTACGTTTGTACATGAGCACGTTAGTGTACTGGATGAACTAATTAGCCCTTGATATTTATTCCAATGATCCTTCACACTTTTTTTTATTAACATTACAATAAGAACCCCTTGTACAGACTTTTCATGAAAGGTAAATGCACATGTGATGTCATCAGTGATGTCATCAATGACATTTGTGATGTCATCTTTGATGTCCTGTGTGTTAGTCTTAGCAGTGCACTGTAGTGGTGCTGCTGACGAAAAACTGACGAATTTCAAGGGTTTTTCAGTTTTACTTGGAACCATAACATCCCTTTAACAAAGTTTTTTCACTGAATATATATATATAGATATAGTAGTGGCCATGTAGTTATGGTTAAGTTGCTGTTTCCATAGGACGAGCACTTTTTGGGCGGCTTATAACTTCGCTCCCCTTTGGACCAAACTTTGCAAATAAAGTATATGGCCCACTCTGAATTTTTTTATATAGTTATAGGGGGGGGGGGTCCCAAAACTTTTTTTTTCCCATAGACTGAATGGGGAAAAATTTTGCTCGCGCCTACAGCACAAACCGCTGGATGGATTTTCACCAAATTTGGACCAGGAGTAGCGGCTTGGTCCCAAAGGTGTGCTTTTGCAGATTTGGTGAAAATCCGTCCAGTAGTTTTTTTTTAAAATGACCAAAAAGTAGGTCATAAAAAATTAGTGATAGCTGTGTTTGGTCCGCGGACACATGTCCCTGTCCGCTCCGCGGACAGTGTCCTGATTGGCCAATCGGCTTGCGTGATTTCTGCAGCCATGCAACATGTTCACTGATTGGACGGTGTGGAGCGTGAAGCGCGTCAGATTTTCGGTAGCGCCCGACATCTTGGATTCGCGATTGTCCGCGGACAGCGCGGTGAAACTTGGTTTAAAATTTGTATTTAGTAGAGTGTGTTGGTGTGTAAGAGTGTTTAGGGAGGGTGGGAGAGTATGAGATTGTCTGCGGACAACACGGCTGTTCAGAAATGTTCTAAATTAACTAAATGGGGGGGTGTTCTGAGGATGCAATATGTGTCCATTTTGTTCGCAAGCAAGCTGAAACTGTTCTAAGAACACATGCGGTGTCCTGAAATGTTCGTAAATAAACAAAATGGGGGTGTCCTGAGGACACTGCCGTATTGTACTCTGGTAAGTTGAATGTGTTCTAAGAACACTTGTGGTCTCCTGAAATGTTCGTAAAAAAACAAAATGAGGGTGTTCTCAGGACGCTGTCCGTATGGTTCGTTGTGAAGTTTAAAGTGTTCTAAGCACACTTGCAGTGTCCTGAAATGTTCGTAGGGTGTGCTGAGGACGAAGTCCGTATTGTTCGATGGGAAGATGAATGTGTTCTAAGAACACTGGCGGTGTTCTGAAATGTTCATATATAAACAAAATGGGGGTGTCCTGAGGACGCTGCCCGTATTGTACTCTGGCAAGTTGAATGTGTTCTAAGAACACTCGTGGTGTCCTGAAATGTTCATAAATAAACAAAATGGGGGTGTCCTGAGGACGCTGTCCATTTTGTTCAATGGCATGTTGAAAGTGTTCTAAGAACAGTTGCGGTGCCCTGAAATGTTCGTAGGGGGTGTCCCGAAGACACTGTCCGTATTGTTCTCTGGCAAGTTGAATGTGTTCTAAGAACACTGGCGGTGTCCTGAAATGTTCGCAAATAAAAAATGGGGGTGTTCTGAGGACGCTATCCGTATTGTTCTCTTGCAAGTTGAATGTGTTCTAAGAACACTTGTGGTGCCCTGAAATGTTCGTAAATAAACAAAATGGGGGTGTTCTGAGGACGCTGTCCGTTTTGTTCATTGTCAAGTTTAAAGTGTTCTAAGAACACTCACAGTGTCCTGAAATGTTCGTAGGGGGTGTCCTGAAGACACTGTCCGTATTGTTCTCTGGCAAGTTGAATGTGTTCTAAGAACACTTGTGGTGTCCTGAAATGTTTGTAAATAAACAAAATGGGGGTGTCCTGAGGACACTGTCCGTATTGTTCGATGGCAAGTTGAATGTGTTCTAAGAACACTCGCGGTGTCCTGAAATGTTCGCTAATAAACAAAATGGGGGTGTCCTGAGGACGCTGTCCATATTGTTCTCTGGCAAGTTGAATGTGTTCTAAGAACACCTGTGGTGTCCTGAAATGTTTGTAAATAAACAAAATGGGGGTGTCCTGAGGAAGCTGTCCATTTTGTTTGATGGCAAGTTGAATGTGTTCTAAGAACACTCGCGGTGTCCTGAAATGTTTTCAAATAAAAAAATGGGGGTGTCCTGAGGACGCTGTCCGTATTGTTCGTTGTCATGTTGAAAGTGTTCTAAGAACAGTTGCGGTGTCCTGAAATGTTCGTAGGGGGTGTCCCGAAGACACTGTCCGTATTGTTCGCTGGCAAGTTGAATGTGTTCTAAGAACACTTGCGGTGTCCTGAAATGTTCGCAAATAAAAAATGGGGGTGTTCTGAGGACGCTATCCGTATTGTTCTCTTGCAAGTTGAATGTGTTCTAAGAACACTTGTGGTGCCCTGAAATGTTCGTAAATAAACAAAATGGGGGTGTTCTGAGGACTCTGTCCGTTTTGTTCGTTGTCAAGTTTAAAGCGTTCTAAGAACACTCACGGTGTCCTGAAATGTTCGTAGGGGGTGTCCTGAAGACACTGTCCGTATTGTTCTCTGGCAAGTTGAATGTGTTCTAAGAACACTTGTGGTGTCCTGAAATGTTTGCTAATAAACAAAATGGGGGTGTCCTGAGGACGCTGTCCATATTGTTCTCTGGCAATTTGAATGTGTTCTAAGAACACTCGTGGTGTCCTGAAATGTTCGTAAATAACAAAATGGGGGTGTCCTGAGGACGCTGTCTGTATTGTTCGCTGGCAAGTTAAATGTGTTCTAAGAACACTCGCGGTGTCCTGAAATGTTCGCAAATAAACAGAATGGGGGTGTCCTGAGGACGCTGTCCGTATTGTTCGTTGTCAAGTTGAAAGTGTTCTAAGAACACTCGTGGTGTCCTGAAATGTTCGTAGGGGGTGTCATGAAGACGCTGTCCGTATTGTTCGCTGGCAAGTTGAATGTGTTCTAAGAACACTCGCGGTGTCCTGAAATGTTCGCAAATAAAAAAATGGGTGTGTTCTGGGAACGGTGTCTGTATTGTTCTCTTGCAAGTTGAATGTGTTCTAAGAACACTTGCGTTGTCCTGAAATGTTCACAAATAAACGAAATGGGGGTGTTCTGAGGACGCTGTCCGTATTGTTCTCTGGCAATTTGAATGTGTTCCAAGAGCACTCGTGGTGTCCTTAAATGTTCGTAAATAAACAAAATGGGGGTGTCCTGACGACGCTGTCCGTATTGTTCGATGGCAAGTTGAAAGTGTTCTAAGAACTGTCGTGGTGTCCTGAAATGTTCATAAATAAACAAAATGGGGGTGTCCTGAGGACGCTGTCCATTTTGTTCGATGGCAAGTTGAATGTGTTCTAAGAACACTTGTGGTGTCCTGAAATGTTCGTAAATAAACAAATTGGGAGTGTTCTGAGGACGCTGCACATTTTGTTGGTTGTCAAGTTTAAAGTGTTCTAAGAACACTCGCGGTGCCCTGAAATGTTCGTAGGGGGTGTCCTGAAGACGCTGTCCGTATTGTTCTCTGGCAAGTTGAATGTGTTCTAAGAACACTCGTGGTGTCCTTAAATGTTCGTAAATAAACAAAATGGGGGTGTCCTGAGGACGATGTGCGTATTGTTCGATGGCAAGTTGAATGTGTTCTAAGAACACTGGCGGTGTCCTGAAATGTTCGCAAATAAAAAATGGGGGTGTTCTGAGGACGCTATCCGTATTGTTCTCTTGCAAGTTGAATGTGTTCTAAGAACACTTGTGGTGCCCTGAAATGTTCGTAAATAAACAAAATGGGGGTGTTCTGAGGACGCTGTCCGGTTTGTTCATTGTCAAGTTTAAAGTGTTCTAAGAACACTCACAGTGTCCTGAAATGTTCGTAGGGGGTGTCCTGAAGACACTGTCCGTATTGTTCTCTGGCAAGTTGAATGTGTTCTAAGAACACTTGTGGTGTCCTGAAATGTTTGTAAATAAACAAAATAGGGGTGTCCTGAGGACACTGTCCGTATTGTTCGATGGCAAGTTGAATGTGTTCTTAGAACACTCACGGTGTCCTGAAATGTTCGCTAATAAACAAAATGGGGGTGTCCTGAGGACGCTGTCCATATTGTTCTCTGGCAAGTTGAATGTGTTCTAAGAACACTTGTGGTGTCCTGAAATGTTTGTAAATAAACAAAATGGGGGTGTCCTGAGGACGCTGTCCAGTTTGTTCGATGGCAAGTTGAATGTGTTCTAAGAACACTCGCGGTGTCCTGAAATGTTTGCAAATAAAAAAATGGGGGTGTCCTGAGGACGCTGTCCGTATTGTTCGTTGTCATGTTGAAAGTGTTCTAAGAACAGTTGCGGTGTCCTGAAATGTTCGTAGGGGGTATCCCGAAGACACTGTCCGTATTGTTCGCTGGCAAGTTGAATGTGTTCTAAGAACACTCGCGGTGTCCTGAAATGTTCGCAAATAAAAAATGGGGGTGTTCTGAGGACGCTATCCGTTTTGTTCTCTTGCAAGTTGAATGTGTTCTAAGAACACTTGTGGTGCCCTGAAATGTTCGTAAATAAACAAAATGGGGGTGTTCTGAGGACGCTGTACGTTTTGTTCGTTGTCAAGTTTAAAGCGTTCTAAGAACACTCACGGTGTCCTGAAATGTTCGTAGGGGGTGTCCTGAAGACACTGTCCGTATTGTTCTCTGGCAAGTTGAATGTGTTCTAAGAACACTTGTGGTGTCCTGAAATGTTTGTAAATAAACAAAATGGGGGTGTCCTGAGGACACTGTCCGTATTGTTCGATGGCAAGTTGAATGTGTTCTAAGAACACTCGCGGTGTCCTGAAATGTTTGCTAATAAACAAAATGGGGGTGTCCTGAGGACGCTGTCCATATTGTTCTCTGGCAATTTGAATGTGTTCTAAGAACACTCGTGGTGTCCTGAAATGTTCGTAAATAACAAATGGGGGTGTCCTGAGGACGCTGTCTGTATTGTTCGCTGGCAAGTTGAATGTGTTCTAAGAACACTCGCGGTGTCCTGAAATGTTCGCAAATAAACAAAATGGGGGTGTCCTGAGGACGCTGTCCGTATTGTTCGTTGTCAAGTTGAAAGTGTTCTAAGAACACTCGCGGTGTCCTGAAATGTTCGCAAATAAAAAAATGGGTGTGTTCTGGGGACAGTGTCTGTATTGTTCTCTTGCAAGTTGAATGTGTTCTAAGAACACTTGCGTTGTCCTGAAATGTTCGCAAATAAACGAAATGGGGGAGTTCTGAGGACGCTGTCCGTATTGTTCTCTGGCAATTTGAATGTGTTCCAAGAGCACTCGTGGTGTCCTTAAATGTTCGTAAATAAACAAAATGGGGGTGTCCTGACGACGCTGTCCGTATTGTTCGATGGCAAGTTGAAAGTGTTCTAAGAACTGTCGTGGTGTCCTAAAATGCTCATAGGGGGTTTCCTGAAGAGGCTGTCCGTATTGTTCGCTGGCAAGTTGAATGTGTTCTAAGACCACTTGCGGTGTCCTGAAATGTTCACAAATAAAATATGCGGGTGTTCTGAGGACGCTGTCCGTATTGTTCGATGGCAAGTTGAAAGTGTTCTAAGAATCCTCGCGGTGTCCTGAAATGTTCGTAGGGGGTGTCCTGAAGACGCTGTGCGCATTGTTCGCTGGCAAGTTGGATGTGTTCTAAGAACACTCGCAGTGTCCTGAAATGTTCGCATATAAAAGAATTGGGGTGTTCTGAGGACGCTGTCTGTATTGTTCTCTTGCAAGTTGAATGTGTTCTAAGAACACTTGTGGTGTCCTGAAATGTTCGTAAATAAACAAATTGGGAGTGTTCTGAGGACGCTGCACATTTTGTTGGTTGTCAAGTTTAAAGTGTTCTAAGAACACTCGCGGTGCCCTGAAATGTTCGTAGGGGGTGTCCTGAAGACGCTGTCCATATTGTTCTCTGGCAAGTTGAATGTGTTCTAAGAACACTCGTGGTGTCCTTAAATGTTCGTAAATAAACAAAATGGGGGTGTCCTGAGGACGATGTGCGTATTGTTCGATGGCAAGTTGAATGTGTTCTAAGAACACTCGCAGTGTCCTGAAATGGTCGCAAATAAACAAAATGGGGGTGTCCTGAGGACGCTGTCCGTATTGTTCATTGTCAAGTTCAAAGTGTTCTAAGAATCCTCGCGGTGTCCTGAAATGTTCGTAGGGGGTGTCCTGAAGACGCTGTCCGTATTGTTCGCTGGCAAGTTGGATGTGTTCTAAGAACACTCGCAGTGTCCTGAAATGTTCGCATATAAAATAATTGGGGTGTTCTGAGGATGCTGTCCGTATTGTTCTCTTGCAAGTTGAATGTGTTCTAAGAACACTCGCGTTGTCCTGAAATGTTCGCAAATAAACAAAATGGGGGTGTTCTGAGGACGCTGTCCGTATTGTTCTCTGGCAATTTGAATGTGTTCCAAGAACACTCGTGGTGTCCTGAAATGTTCGTAAATAAACAAAATGGGGGTGTCCTGAGGACGCTGTCCGTATTGTTCGATGGCAAGTTGAATGTGTTCTAAGAACACTCGTGGTGTCCTGAAATGTTCGCAAATAAACAAAATGGGGGTGTCCTGAGGACGCTCTCCGTATTGTTCGTTGTCAAGTTGAAAGTGTTCTAAAAACTGTCGCGGTGTCCTGAAATGCTCGTAGGGGGTGTCCTGAAGAGGCTGTCCGTATTGTTCGCTGGCAAGTTGAATGTGTTCTAAGAACACTCGCGGTGTCCTGAAATGTTCGCAAATAAAAAATGGGGGTGTTCTGAGGACGCTGTCCGTATTGTTTGATGGCAAGTTGAAAGTGTTCTAAGAACACTCATAATGTCCGCGGACATTAAAAGTTTCCATAGGCCATAGTTGAAATGTTTGAGTCTATGGGTGTGATATGCTGCAGTGGTTGTGGGCAGGGCATAGAGTCTTGGGTGCATGGCCATTTGGCCATGCACCCAAGACTCTATGCCCTAGCCACAACCACCACAGCATATCACACTCATAGTTGCTTATAACTTTGAGTCAAAAACACATTTATAAGGAACAAAGTTATAAGCCACTATGGGTGTGATATGCTGCGATGGTTGTACTTATTATAATATAGTTACTGTTAGGTTTAGTAACTGGAGTACATGTATTTCTTGTTCATTTCTGTGATAAAAGAAAATAGCATGTTAGTATTAGTATTTTGTAATGACTTATTACATTGTATAATCAACAATTTTTTTTGGACCCTCATATTTAGTAGATTACAAACCAGAGTACTGTGCAAATTGCTCAGTTTCTGTGTTGCTAAAATCATTGGGAGAAAAAAAAATCCATGTTGGGTTAAAAAAAAAAAAAATTCTGTTATGCTACAGTTTCTTTGTTTGTTTGTTTTCAGTGTTCACTTGTTGTTTCTGGCTAATGCTTTATACTTTGGCTTGTTGCAGTTTTTTGGAGCAGTAACATATTATTTATTTGTTTGGATATTGTAAAATTTTGCAGCAGTTAGATACCAGTAGGCGTATTCTGACTGTCTATTTCTTTATATATTTTAGTGGTATTGATTTATCTGTTTGGATATTGTTACATTTTGGGACAGTTAGATACCAATTGGCATATTCTAACCTTCTATTTTTTGCTCTAATTTAGTGGTATTCATTTATCTGATTAGTTGTTGCAGAATCTTTGGGCAGTTATATAATTTTTGGAATATTCTAACAGTTTATATTTTTTTACTATAAGTTTACTTAAAGTTTAAGTACAGTTTAGTTATAAAATTTTGGTTTTAAAAACATTAAATAAGCGTTTGTAAGATTTGCTGGTAATCTCTGCTTTAGAGTAATGGTACTATCATTACATTCAAACCATCCACATTTCTTTTTTATATATGCAGTGTAGTGCCCTGAATTGGTTGTGGCTCCTGCGTGGTCGATTATACCTATTGTTGTGAAGGTTTTCTTACCAAGTGATATTTGACCATGTGTGAATCCAGTCAGCTTGCAGTTGTTTTTGGTACCATCTGCATTGTAACGTAGAAGCATTAGTATTACGTATTTACTATGTGTTTGTATTACTAACGTGGAGCGATTATCTGAATTGCAGGTCGAACATAATCTACCATGGTTTGCTAGTTGCTAAAATGGAACGGATTCACAATTAGGTATTGATATATACACAAAGCATTCATTGGGGATTTGTTCTTGTGTCACATTGTTGCAGAGAGTGCATGTATGTTTCCACATGTATGAAATCTGAAGATTTAATTTATAGGTATGTTTTTGTTTTCCGGTACTAATAGTAAGTACATTAGAAATTCTTGTGGATCTTCCTGTGAGTTTATAGTGAATTTGACCATTCCAGCACACCAGTCCAATTGTTGTCTTATTCCATGAACACTATACGGGTTGTCAGGATTGTTTGTTGCGTTTCTATGAAGTACTAACATTTGTATACACAATGGGTCTGTAAAGTGTAAGTAAATGTTGTCAACAATTGGTGGTAATTGAAATAGAATATTGATTGCTACATTTGCGTAGCAACTTACACCAATTTCATTTTTAAGTTTAAATGGACCAAGTAGTTTTGTATCTGATTGATTTTTTTTAGTTTGTCTTCCTTCTTTGATGAATTACCTGGTTTACTTTCCCTAATGGGTTCTTTTATGTTTGTGGTACTTGTTGAAGTTTTAGTTTCTTTTACTCTCTTTGGAGGATTTGCAGTGACATCCTGTTGCATTTCTGTTTGATTTAGTTTTCTTTTACAACGTTTTACTTTTTGTGGTACAGAATATGTGTTTAGATGGGGGGTGTATTGTGAGAAAAGTCTATTGTATTCTAAAAATGCAAGGAATATCAGCGTTTACTTTACTTGCATCAAAGTTGATTAGAAATAGACCGTCAAGTGTACGTAAGCGTGATAGAGCTACGTAGCTCATGCCTTCTTTAAAGACTGTGTTACCAATGTCTATCATTGCTTTGTCTAGGGCTAGACCTTGTGATTTATGAACGGTGACTGCGTATGCAAGAGTTAGAGAAAATTGTTCTCTGCGTATATACATGTCTTTGAAGAGAAGGAATCGAGCTGTTCAGCGTCCTATCCTTTTTATTTCTGAAAGTTTGTCAAAGAGAATATTGACAAACTGAATTGTGTTGTCACGTGGGTATGTTTGCTCCAGTGCTCCATTAACTAGTCCTTGGTCCACGTCAAGGTTACGTTTAAGCATTACTCTGCAATTTAAGGATAATTTTAATATCTTTTCCAATCCTGCTGTGTTTGAGATTGATTTTTCTAAACTATTTAGTCTTGTTGTGGCTTGGTCACATATCGGTAGTGTCATACCATGTACATCTAGTTTGTCTGTGGCGCTAATTTCCATTATTATTTCATTGAATTTGAAACAGCTTGCAAGAGTTGGCATTAAGGCCATACAATTGACATTTATGTGGGCTAATTGTTCCATACCATCTGTAGCACATGCATTATCACCATAAAGTGCATGAATATGCCGGGTTTTCAATATTGCTTCTGCTTCTTTAGAAAGTATACCAACTCTGATACTTTTTAAAATGTTGGCATAAATGAGATCTGCAGATTGCAGCATGTTTTCTGTTAATTCTCTGTATTGGATATGTTGCCAAAGGTTGACATTTCCAATGCTGCCAACAGTTTTACGACAGAGTTTGTGTCCTAATGTTTTAAAAATAGGCTCACCTTTTACTGGTGTCAATTGACAAAGATCTCTGAAAACAATAATGTGTTTTCCTGCAAAGAGCTCTTCATAGTTTGTTTTGAGTACTTCTTGTAATCTGAGGTGAATCAAAGCCAACATTAGGTTGGACACCATGCTCACTTCATCTATTAGTAGCATTTTGATTTGTTTCAATACTCTGCGTAGTTCCATTGCAGCTTCTGTAGAAAGTTTGTAATAGTCTCATTTTTTTTGGTGTTCTACTGGCAGGAGTAGTAATCGGTGTAAAGTGACACCACCTATGTTGTAGGCAGCTAAACCTGTGAGGGCAGTGACAACAGCTGACAGTTTGTTGTTAGTCAATTGTTGAAGGAATTTACCAAGGATTTTGATTAGGAATGTTTTGCCAGAACCAGCTTCACCACTGACATACAATAGTATAGGTTTGTAATTTTGGCAGGTGCATTCTTTGTTTTCATGTTGTACACCATGTGAAATTTCTTTTGTTACTTCTTGAAAAATGCTACATTGCTCATTGTTTAGTTTTGATTGTAGTATAGTTAAGTCTTCTTTATCTTCATACTGACACATGGTGTTTTCTACTTCTATCATAGCTAATTCTGCCTCATTTGTTATTAGTGGCTCTCCCAGTGGTTCTTGGCTTCCTGTTACAGAAGGTTGACTACTGTCAGAAGTGTCCTTATCGAGTTGGGCCTGGAGTTCTTCTTCGTGTTGCAGTTTATTGTGCAACATTGTTTTGTACTGTGAAAAGTTTACATCAGTTATAGTGCTTTCATTTGCTGTGAAAGCGTTTTCATATGAGTCATAGTTATCTAGCATTTCTTCTTCTTTTCTCCATGGTTTAAAGAGTTGTAGCAGGGACATGTAATATACTTCTTTATGTTGAGGGGTCTTTAATGACAATTTGATATGATTAATTAAATTTGGTTTGGTGAGTTTAACTAAGCTGCCTTCACAGTTTGTCACTCTGTATTTACCGTTTTTTTCATCAGGTTTTATATTATTTTTGTATGTGTAGTTTTGGGCTATGTGGTATAGACACATGGTTTCCAAAGTGGTACTCCTGTTTGGGTAGTATGTGTCCAATACATTGTTTTCTAAAATGACTTGGCTGTTGGGATCATGTTTGGCTAGTGTTTCTATATCTTTGTATGATTTTAGAACTCTTTTTCTAGATTTAGCTGGACCAAGACTTAGCCATGCTATATTTTCAGATTTACCATACAGTGCAGTACCAGTTAAACGATCAGCTGCTTCATAGGATCCACATTCTCTATGGGACAGCATTTTTATGCCCAAGCTGTATAATTTTTGAGACACTGTTTTATCTGATGACAGGTCATTCCAGAGGTCTTGCAGCTCTGTCTTTTCTGCTTTGGTTAAGTATGCTGTGACATATCGTGCAACTGCAGTAGAATTGTCTGCAATGTACTGCACATCTATGTTTGCATTCCATAAGTGGGCAATGATTGCATTGTAATCTTTGATATATTTTTCTTCTTCTTTTCTTTTTATGTAATATGTATTTTTATGTGACTTACCTTTAACACTATGTCTAACTGAAGACATGAGGTTGTTCACTTAGACCTGTATTTGTAACTGGTCTAGGGAAACCAAATCAGCATTTGGTGTAGTGTTTCTCTTTGTTTTTGTATTTGCGACAACAATATTTGCCACATTTGTGTCTTTGAAATTGTAAAATTTGTGCAAGAAGATCACTATTTTTGGATTCCGATGGAATTTCACAAGTGACATATGTTTCAATAAACTGTAAAACAGTGGCATCACTGTCTTGACCAAATTTAGGAGCATCTTTAATCCATAAAAGCATGTGGATATGTGGTGCTCCTCTGGCTTGGTATTCTTTTCTACAAAAGAAGTGTTGCACTTCTCCAAGGGGAGGAACAGTTTTATTACAAATAAAATGTAGCATAGCAATGAAGCGATGGTGAACATATCTTGAAACATTAACAGGATCCAGAGAACAAAGTTCTCCAGGTGTTAGTATATCTATGTTTGTTTTGTTTTTGTGCGATATGCGTAGGAAATCTTGTAAATCTTCCCATGCATATTCTGCACAACTTAATGTAACAAACCAAGTGGGTGGGCCAAGGTTTCTGATCATACAACGTACATCTCCATGACGTTGAAACCAGTACTCTTTAGTACCACGCATATTTGATAATAGATTTGTAATATTTGATTGTAAAACCTCATCTTTTTGTTGCACTTTTTGTAATAATTGTGTAGCTGTCATATTTTGAAAGTGTGATCCTGATTTTAATATGTGTGCAACTCCGTAACATAAAGTTGCTAGTTCACTTTCAAAGAGTAGGTGGAATATGTATTCCGCATTTTGTCTAAATCTGGGATCTTCAGAATACATCCGTAATGAGCGGTATTCTGATGCTGATATTTGAATAGGTCTATCATCGTACCTTCCTCCTTTGCCAGTAGGAAAGAGTAGAGGAAAAGCACGTGCTTCTATACTTTTTTCCCATATGCTGATTGGTGATCCTTTTGTTTGACGCATTTGGTACGTTTCCAGTGCATCTTCTATCGTGTCATTAGAGTGCAATGGATGAATTGTATAATGGTCTAAAGTGTTTGATATTGTAGCAGGATCTAGGAGCTCAAATTGACCAGCTTCTTGTGTCTCTTGAATTATTCCAGTTGTATCCTTCAAGTTTTCTTCAATATTAATTTCTTTGTAATATTCATTATTCTCTTTAAGATATTGCAAGGCTTCTCTAACGTTATGTAAATCTACCAGCTGTTGCCAATTTTATTGTCTTTTGTAGGTACTCCATTTACCAAGATAATTAAAGATTGTTGCATTGGACGTTGCACTCCTAGAGTGTGCACATTTTCTTTTAGATCTAATGGTAAATACACTAATTTTCCACGAATACCTTTCACTAATTCAGAGGGAGGTAATTTTGCAGTTTTTGGTTGAAGGCGTATTATTGCTTGAAATGGGTGCACTGTTTGAATTATGATGGTCTCATTTAAATTAAGTTGTTGAAGGGGTTTTGGTAGTGGATATAATTCCAAATTATGTGTGATAGCATGTGAAGGAGTTTGGTTGTTGTCAAGTTTTGTAGTGCAGTAACTACAAAGTATTACAGGGTCAGTTATTTCGTATTTGTTTTCTGCTATAAGGTAGAGAGCTATTCATTGTCTTCTATTTTGTATAATAGGTCTACAGTTTTTATGTTACTTTTTTAAAAAGTTATGCGGCAACATACACACACATGGTTTGGTACTTCAGCTGATGTACTTTTAAATTTTAGTATTTCTTTTTTGTATGTGTGTAGTAAAAGGTTGCCATGTGTAGAATTGTTACTAATTTGGTTTACAGCTATTTCATTCTGTAAGTGGGTTTCACTTCCAAAATATTTTTTCTGGATAGTCGATTTCTTCTAGTAGGTCTTTTGCTGTACCATGTAGAAGAATGTTATTTAAATTGGCTAGTGCTAAAGCAGGACTTTTAGCATAGTACAGTTTATAAACAAGATTTCTTACAGATTTCTTATAGTTGAATGATGTGTTGATATCCTTTTGATATCATGGAAGGTGGTTTTGCAAGTAGGTCCTGTAATGCAGGCCAATGAATGTCCTTGTAGTGCTGTGTACTTGCGTACTGGACAGGTATCCATATTTTGCAGTAGTTTAATTTTGATTTTGTCTTTGCTTTTCACATATTGATTGAGGAATTGGCGTAAAGACTTGAAAAACTGTTTGGGAATGTTACACATTGACGTGCATGGCCATTTGTACACTGAATGGAGGGGTAATTCTAAGTTTTCAGGACATATTTTTGTAAGGAGTTCTTCTTGTTCCATTATGGTATTATTACCTTTTCATAACCTCGACCACTGCTATGTATGGCAATTGTATTTGTTTGCTTTTGTTTGTACACTTCTTCATTAAAGTATGGTTCTGTGCTCGTAGTGTGACTCCATTCACCTCTGCAGATACTTAAGAAGTTCTTTCTGTTGACATTTTGTTTATTTAGAAGTCTTTTTTGTAATTTAGTTATTAGTTTTGTTAGTGGTTTCATTTTGTTTAACACTAAAATAAATAACTTTCTTTTGAGAAGAATTGCACTGTCTATCAACGCTTCTAAGATTAATTTCCTATGACAGGTTTTAAGCTTTGAATCTGGTTTCTCTCCTGTTTTTATGAGATTTTGAAGGACTTTGTGACGGAACATTTTGGCTAAAATACTTTTCTTGGTGTGCTTACTTTGAACTATATCAAGATTTAAAGAAGCAGTTTTATCTGTAGTGATAGCTGATTTTCTACTAATTGTTTTTTGGTTTGGTTTACATTTTGATAGAGGAAGCAAAGTTTTTGTACTTGAAACTTCTTTTGTTTCACTAAATGACTGTATTAGCTGTTTTGTTTCAACTTTTTTTTACAAATTGTGCTAGAGATGGATGCTTATGTTGTACACTTTTATTTTCATTTGCTCTACTTCTGCGTTGCTTTCTATGGACTTGATTTTTGGTAAGCATTCTTTAGGGTCTGTTGAAAAAAATAAAGAAGGTATGGGTTGTGGTGTTCTGCAATGTATGTGTGATGTGTGCATGAGTGTTTGAGTAAGATGATAAAGATGTATGTAATGGTGTGTGATTGTGCATTGGGAACTACAACTAGTAGGGATGGGTATTCTTGAATTAATGTGTTACTAAACTGGGGTTCAGATGACAGAAAAAAGTAAGCTGGTGGTGTGGAGAAGTATAAATAGTATATCTAATGATACACAATTAAAACAGTGGTTTTTTCTATAACATCTAAATTCTAGCGGTTGAGTTGGGTAATTTGTGTCTCGAAAAATAAGAATTTGTGGGCCATTCTGGCTGTAAATCGCTGTTTAAGACATGGGGATTTTTGGACAGAATGGTGCAAAATCTCTATTTTTAGGCACAGAAATAGCATGAATTAACCTTACAGTGTGTTTGAGTAATAATACAAATATTATGGTGATATTCAACTTACTTTTTTTCTAAAATGAACAGGTTACTTCTTAGTTGTTCTTTGTATTTCAAATTCGGTTGCTTCTTTTCAGGAGAATGGTCTTCACTGCAATTGTAAAAGAAATAATTAGTAATTTTGTTTGTATATAGCACTGTTTTTAATTTAGACATTGATGTTTTCAATTGAAATCCTCAGCGCCTTCCTCAAAACCATTAAAACTATCTTATTTGCATAAGATGCGTCGCACCAGTTGAATACATATGAAATGTTCTTAATGAACAAATTGTATTGCAATGACTAACTGTAGCAAACAAAATATCTTTACTATGTCTTGTGAAATTCATAATGTACCACTGAATACCATTATTCCTGTAACTAAGATCTTCCAAGTAATAGTGCCTCAATGTCATGGGCTGCTTGTCCTATATAAATGCAAGTAATTAAATAAATGAAGAAATTAAAAAAATATGTAATTGTACAAGTATTATTGTTTGAGATTTGAAAATAGAGTGTGCATGCAATTTTTTTGACTATATGTAGTCTATATATTTCATTTAAAAAATGTTAGTTTAACATGATTTGAGTGGGTGTGTGTGTGTGTATAAAGAAATTAAATAGTGTGAAGATTTGTAAGTGACAGTTTATTTTAGGAGATTGAAGAAAGACAGTAGATTCATTTTACAGATTATACAAGCTAAACGTCAGTTAGAAAATGTGTTCATGTACTGTACAGAAAATATGCATACCTGTAGTTTGTGTTCATGCATATGGATATGCATGGAGCTGCAAGTAGAAATCTTGGAGACTTGTACAGTATTTCTTGTAGATGGTGCTTGCCAATGATATGACACTTGTACTCAGAGAGAGTCACAGTACATTTGCAGTGCTGATCTATGATGATGCAGTTAGATGTAGAGGTCTTGAATGGTCATGTGACTTCGTATCTACGTCCAATGAGGGAATAGCACAGAAAGTGAACTGGAAATGGTAGAAGGGCTGTTCATGTTACGATATGTCCGCGGACATGGCGGTAGTTTGTGGACATCGGGTGTTACATCCGGGGATATTTGGGTTCAGAAGTCATGCAAATGAGAATGAGCACTGAAAGGGATTGGTCAGGAAAGATTAGTGGGTGTGTTGTGCCAGGAGAGAGTTTCTCAGATACTCTTTTTGCTGCGAGAAGACCAGATAGCTATGGCTGTGTGTTTCAGAAAACAGATTGTTTGGATTTTGGGAGACTCGTGGATATATTGGTTGAGGTGCATGCAGAAACCTGTGGAGTAGCTTTATATCTTGGATTCCAACATGTGGAAGTACACAGGCATGGAGTACGTGCAATAAAGTGGTTGGACTTGTTACCTCTCTGTGCTACTTTGGAGACATAGCAACATCCAGATATATTTATAATTCATTGTGGAGGGAACAGTTAAGGACATGTGTCTGAAATTTCTTTGCAATTTGCAATGAAAGAAGGACTTGGGAAGGTCATGGACATGTTTCCAAATTCTCAAGTAATTTTTTCACGGATTGCGCAGAGACAAATGTGGCTTCGTTCTTCTTCATTTGATCCACAAATCGAGAAAGCAAGGCGCAATGTCAATAAGGCTGTTTGTGCCTTTCTAAGAGATTTTGACATGCCCTCTTTTCACAATGAAAATATTATGTTTCGTAGTACATACATTTTTCGCAGAGATGGAGTACATCTAACTTATGCTGGCAACCAGATTTTTCTAAGAAACATACTAAATGCATTGCAACCTTTTTTAGAATGACAGCATCCATTTTGAAGTAGGTTTTGAGTATTTATAATTTTTGAAACACAAACACCTCCCAAAGGCTCTTTTCAGAGCCACCACTTCCTCCCAGAGAAAATTGCAATGGTTTTGATAGGGTAGCACCCCAAAATTTTAGATGTCCGCGGACTTCTAAAAAATACATAGGGCCTTGCTTCATTTATTTTCACTTCTATTTTTTAACTGTGAAAGGCGGCTCTGAAAAGAGCCTTATTTTTTTTATTTTTGTTATATTATATTTTTTTTGGTTTTTTATACACAACACACTAAGAGAGGAGGGGAAAGGAGGGGAAAGGGGACACACCAACCACAGGGATAAGAAAGGGCGAGCTGAGAGAGGAAGATGTAGAGTGGGTTTTATTTGGGTAGTGAGCAGGTCTTCTCGTGCTCTGAGAGGATAGTCTCAAAAGCACTACGAAGTCGCTCCCCCCTGCAGAGTACTGTGTCGCAGTACATACACACAACTGTGACCCTCGAAAGGTAAGGGTCATCAGCATTATGTATAGCCTGTGAGGCAGCTTAAGGAAGACGCTGTCCCGCAGAGGTGTTCCATGTGGTGACAGGATCAGAAACAGAGGATGAAGTAGAGGAAGTCAACCTACTACGCTCCTCACAAGGTACAACCTTGCGAATGGCCCCAGAGTGAAATGACCTTAGGTGTCGCTTCATGGTAGTGGGCCCAAAGCTGTACGAACCATGCCTCCCGCGACTGAGTACCATTTTGCACTCATTGCAGGTGACTCGGTTCGCACAAGCCTTAGGACCATCCCCATGAATGGTAAATAACTGCCACACCCAAGACTCACGCCGAGTGCGGGTAGTAGGGATTTCCACTACCTCATTCTCGTCATCCTCTTCTTCCTCCTCTGCATCCTCACTCCTGTTCCCCTCTTCAGGCCCTTGGGGAGGTGGTGGTGGTGGAGGGGGTGGTGCTGAAGCAGGTGCAGCACCAGGTGGCAGTAGTGCAGCCATGGATGCCATCTCGATGATGGTGTAATCTGCAAGTTGTAGGTAAAACAGCTGTGCTCTGAAGAATAGCCAGAAACACAATGAGAATAAGCTCTAGGGCGTGGTCTTTTATAGGGGTGCTTGTACGCGGTTTGCGGACATGCGCGCTGTCCGCAGACAGATCGAACACAAAAAAAGGTTCAAAAACTTTCAAAAAGTATGTAGAAACTCAGGATTAGTATGTGGGACTTGTTCTATGGTGAGCTTTTATTGAGAAATATTGTGGATTACTTGAAAATGTACTTTTAAATTGTTCGGGGACACGAACAGTGTCCGCATTCAGAACACACGATCAGCATGGGCGCGGTCACATTATCGCTTCGCGAACATGTTCGAGAAGGAAGCGGCTGTCCGCGGGACACCAAATGCACAGACATTGGTTTGCGCATGCACGTTGATGTTCTGCAGACACTGTTCGGGTCCTGAAGTAATTAAAAGTGCGTCACACGTCAAACGAACAGTTACGGACAACCATTTGTTCTTAGAACAGTTTAACTTCCTTGCGAACAATACAGACAGACATAGCGTCCTCAGGACTCCTCCATTTTCGTTTATTTACGAACATTTCAGAACACTGCGTGTGTTCTTAGAACAGTTTCAACTTGCTAGCGAACAGTACGGACAGGTATACTGTTCTTCAGGACACCTCAATTTTTGTTTATTTACGAACATTTCAGGACACTGCTTGTGTTCTTAGAACAGTTTTAACTTGGTAGCGAACATTATGGACATGTATTGTGTTCTTCAGGATACCTCCATTTTCATTTATTTACGAACATTTCAGGACACCGCGTGTGTTCTAGAACAGTTTCAACTTGCTAGCGAACAGTACGGACAAGTATAGTGTTCTTCAGGACACCTCCATTTTCATTTATTTATGAACATTTCAGAACAGCCGCGCTGTCTGCGGACACGTAAATTGTTTTTTTTTAAAAACTGAAACTAATTACAACACGATATAAAAATGTAACTTTATTTAACATATATTAACAATTCATGACAGAGAAGGTGAGGCAGAAACGGAAACAAAAACAGGAGAATTAGGGGTTTCAACATGATTGGTATCAGGTGAAGAAGGGATGGAAGTCTCATCAAAAATGAGTGGCATAGGCTGGGTGACTGAGGGCCTTTCACAGTATATAGACAATATTCTCAAGGAATATGTTTTGCTGATGCCTTCCTTTATCAGGGATAGTACACACGTTCTACAAATATTGATGGATACAACATGGAATGATGATTTTCTTTTGGTTACGATGGATGTCACTGCTTTGTATACCTCCATTAGTCATGAACTAGCCCTACACACCATTGATTTTGTTTTTCAAGATGTGTCCGCATCTTATACACTACAGATTGACATGTTGAAGGAGTTTTTGAGATTTACATTAAACAACAATGTTTTCTTATTCAATGATACTTATTATTCCCAGGTGAAAGGTGTTGCAATCGGGGCCAAATTTGTGCCTTTATTGGCCAACTTATTCATGAGTTTCTTTGAAAAGAAGCATGTGTATTGTAAAGACAAGTATAAAGACAATTTGATATTATGGAAAAGATTTATCGATGATATCTTGATGATATGGAAAGGAACTGAACGAGATTTACTGAATTTCATTGAATATTTGAATCTGAACAATTTTGGGATCAAGTTAACAGCTGAATATAGTACCACCACAATTAATTTTCTCAACCTAACTATCTATATAGAGAACGGCAAGATTGAGACTAAAACATTTAGAAAACCGACAGAAGTGAACTCCACACTTCATGCAGAGAGTTGCCATAAAAAAACTGTTATTACCAACATAGCAGTAGGAGAATACTTTAGGGCACAGCGCAACTGCTCAACTGAAGAGATGTTCAGGCAAGAATGTGATCT
This sequence comes from Ambystoma mexicanum, assembly GCF_040938575.1. Taxonomy (NCBI): domain Eukaryota; kingdom Metazoa; phylum Chordata; class Amphibia; order Caudata; family Ambystomatidae; genus Ambystoma; species Ambystoma mexicanum. The sequence goes on along the minus strand of NC_090925.1, from coordinate 434,167,452 downwards.
TTTTTTTGTCAAAAAGATTTGCTGAGAGAGGATATAGTGACAAGGTAATTTCTAAAGCCTATCAGAGGGTTAAGGGGAGATCCAGGATGGATCTGTTGAGCAAACATACTCCTGAGGACCACAATAGATCTCCACGTAAACATAGTATCATAACTAGATATAATAGAGAGGCTGGCTTACTGTGCAACATTGTCAAAAGACACTGGAGTATATTGCATCTTGATAGGGACATTGCTCGCTTTCTGTATGACAAACCTTCTTTTATTTACACCAAAGCTCCGAACTTAAGAAATCAACTTCATTGGTATCAAATCCTATTCCAAAAGGTACAGATTGGTTGAAGCCCTTGAAGGGTTTCACAAAATGTGGCACTTGTAGTATGTGCCGTTACGCAATTCCAGAATGTTATGAATTCCATAATTATCTAGGCATAAGAGTTTGTATTGAGGAGTTCATAAATTGCCGCAGCAAATTTGTGATCTATGCAATTGTGTGTGTATGCCATAAAGTTTATGTGGGAAGCACAATCAATGTGTGTTAGAATAAGGGAACACATCTCCTCATTGAATAGAGTAGATCATAATCTGCCACTTACTATTCATTGGCAAAGTCACCATCAACTTGATCAGGTTAAAGCTATTTAAAAAGGTCCATTTGCGCAAACGTGGAGGTGACCTGCAACTCAAGTTAAGACAAATGGAATCTAAATATATTTGTAAGATGCAATGTGTCCTTATTGGGCTCAATACTGATCATGAAATGGGAAACCTGTTGTAAGTGGTATGCACATAAATATGCACTCCATGCTGTGTTGAATTCAACTGGTCAACAATATTATATTTTACTAATTTTGTATGTCATTATTGTATCTCACAATGTTAATCATCAATGTGATATTCCAGTTTATTGACAGTGGACGCATATGTGATTAGGAAGCAATAATCTTGTGCCAATTAGTACCAATAATAGTGCATTGCCAGGTCCATGGGATCCCACAACAAGTAACTCACCCCTAAAATGCTGCATCTTTAGGACTCAATGGTCTGAGATTGGACATCATATATTCGATTTTGCCTCACAAACTTATTTAAATTAATTATTGGAATAGAGGATCTCCATTAGAACCTAATTGGGTATTATACCCAACTTTATGACATAGTACTTATCATATTAAATTATTTTGTGTCGTAAACACATCTTTTCGGTGTTTATAACACACTGTTATACATTCATTCAACGGATTACGATTCTTTTATTTTGGGACTACACATTAGCCACATTAAGCTAATAATCCCTATTGATGTGTGGTATCTAATGACTCGTGCCTTGAATAATAGCACATCATGCGTTTAAACACTGCACTCTATGCACCTGCGCACTAGCTGTATTTTACTTGCAAACACGTCCTATGTTACGTAACTCGCATATCTTAAGTAACTTTTTATATCAATAGCCTAATCTCTCAGAGCATGCGGATTAGCAACCGCACATGTAGATTACGTGCCAATCACATGCGCTATGACGCTGCGGGCGTCACACGTCACTTCCCAATTCTTCTGATTCAACATAAACTCACAAGCGCATTGGACGCGCGCCGCTAAAGACCGAAGGGGATCACACGCGAATTACAAGTTCAGAGGGTAAGTGACCTTGCCGTCAGTACTTGGATGCCTCATACACATATCACAGAACTCAATTTATCATGCTCTAGAATGGCAATACCACAATCCATAGTGGCGCTATGAATTGATTACATAATACTTTTTTCATTAAGTGCAGCCTGCTAGCCAACACACTTCAGTTCTAATTTGTTATTTCAGGTATTTGGACCCATGGATTGTAGCGACATGTATGAAAACTAACACATTTTATTCACTAATCATTAAGCATCTAGCTTGTGAGTATTTTCAGTGCTCTTATATAACTTTACCATCACTGATGTTTATCTAATACAGTTACTATATAGTGTACATTTTCTGTTTTAATATCTATACAGTGACTTCTAGTTTGGGTAAGTCCCATATTACCTATATCTCAATATTAGTGATGATACATGTAGCCATCAATATAACATTATGACTTTCACATTTAATCTACTAACTATGAACACTTTGTGTCTGTATGGTCAGAGGATTGGCCCATTGGGGATATCTCTCGTTTTTTTGGTAATGGCAATGCACGACCTAACATATAACAGAAACTCACTATAAGTGTTGTTGAATTAAGTTTTTATTACTTACCTACATGGCTCATTTGATTTTACTCCTTTTGTTTTCCTTAACACCACTGCCTTGGATTTAATTTGGTATGTAAATCATTATTTATATAATTTTTGGATATCATTTTTGTTCTGTATTTGTTATATACACAATTTTGTGAAATTCTGATTTATGTATACTTGGAATGAATTATAACAGCCTTGAGAACGACCCATAGGTCGAAACACGTCTCGGCTGTATCAATTAAATGGATTCACTGGACACAAGCATTATTTGTCGGTTTTACTTGGTTCTGATCTAGTGTTTAGGTCTCAGCGCAAGACAGCACTACCTATGCTATGCTTATTATGAGTGTGTCAGGTTAGGGAGACTGCATGTGCTGATAGTTGCAGCTATTAGACCACTAAACTTTACACAATAGGACCAGCGCACCATGCACTGTTATTCCCTAAACTACTATTTTACTTTGAAACCATGCCTTCCTTACACCATATAATGTAGCTGCTTTCAATCTTGGCTTCAACAAAGACCGGTCTTGTATCAGTCTCCCCAACTCACTGCCTGTTTTGACTTCACTGATGCTGCTTTCTTCTTGGAGCCAGGGATGGTACCCAGCGGCTGGTGATTCTCCCCACCTTGATTACTGACGCAGGAGGGCGCCAGGTATCTGCGACAAACAATGCAGGATTCTTCAGCTTGGTTTCCTGTTCTTACACTTTCTATTCTAGAGGTCTCTGGAAAGTAATGGTTCCTTGTCGAAGAGGTCAAGGGATTTTCCCTCCTTGCTATCCTCTTTGGTTTTTTCGTTTTTCCCCTCGCGCTTAGCTGCCATCTCAAAACGGATGTTTCCTCATGTGCTTTGCCTCACTCAGAGTGTGCTCTCATGCTCTGCCTTTTTTCCGTGTGGGAAAGTGTAAGGGCAGTCAGGTGTGAGTGATTGTCGATAATTGCCTGACCCATAGTATTTGGACAAGTTGGGTACACGGCTCAGGTGATAGTCTGTTTTCCCTTAGAGCGGGCTGTCTGCGAGAAAGTGTATGTGTAGGTGTTGTAAAAGGGGATTAGAGTTCCTAAATATCCTACAGGGTAGGATGGGGTAAATGTGTTACAGGGAAGGGGATACCACGTCTTACCATCCGGATGACAGATCCCCGGGGGCTAGTGGGGGAGGCACCTTCTGATTTTTCACACACCGCAATTTCTTTAGGCGGCTAAACATTATTCCTGCTAAGAGACAGGGTGAATGTTTTGAATTCTTCCAAACTCCCCCCTTTGTCAATCTATTTGGGGTTAATTAAGTTAATATACAGTCAAACATGCTAACGGTCTACACAATCCCTCCCACTAATGAAAGGAAACCCACTAATGAAAGGGAATAGGTTAATTAAATCAATCCCCATGCTAGAATTTGGTTGGACAATCTGCTCACTTTTGGTTATCTCTCGGCTTGGCACTCATGGAGACTGAGCAGAGCTTCGCTTGTGGGGAAAAACAGGATTCTGGCCAGCACTTCCGTCAATGGGATCCCACAGCAGTCGTCCCTCTATGGCTCCAGGGAAGTATCACAGCGCCTGTTTTCTGATCTCACCACCAATGGGAATCTCCAGCCCTCTTCCAATATTTCAACCCATATGAGGTTTCAGCAGATCTCCTTTGGTGATTTGTTTAGGCTGCTTCCACAGTGCAAGACCTTTTTATGTTCTAAGCCCCTCCCATGGAACATTAATGTTAGGAGGCGCTAACTTATGATCTTACAACCAGGATTGGACATTTACATTTCTCTCCATCCCTTATGTCCAGCCTCTCTGTGCGATACATCCAGGGAGTGACGGGAGTGAGGTAAAGATGTACCCCTACTGTCACTTACATTTTTTTTATATGTCAGTTTTTGCACTGAAAAAGTCACAACATGGCAACAACCTGGGATTTTTCAAAGAAACATAATAACATATTTTTCAATACAGTTAATCGTGGCACATTTTTAGAGGTTACTCTCATGTTCACACTGTATGGCATGTGTGAATATTAGTTTTTATAGTTTACAGAAAAGCTACAATAGTTTATAAATATAGAATTTTCTACACAACTATGTAATTACAAAAGCAACCAGTTCTCCAAATGCAGCTTTTGGGGAAGATAGAAACAGAATGATAACATGTTAGTGATAACATGATTTCCAAAAATTGCATGTGGATCAAATTTACATCAGAATCACCAGCTTGTTACTATCCTTCAAATGACATATGGATGAACTCAGTGCGACTTATCGTTTCTGGGAAAATGAACAATTATGAAAGTCCATTTAAACTAATGGAAAAGTTCAAACATGTTATGCAAATCCAAACCTCCATTTCTCCATGTAGGTTTCATTTCTCTGAAGACAAGGGGCCTCATTACGAGTCCGGCGGTAACCGCGGCGGTAAAACCACCTGGTTACCGCAGGACTCGTCTTACCATTCCGCCTCTGTGATTCCCGGAATTACCGGGGCATTACAACCCCGGTTTTCTGGGAATCACGGAGGCGGAATGGTGTTAATCCCCATTCCCATCGAGTCCTATGGGACTCGATGGGAATGGGGATCAAGGAAACACCCGCAGCATCTCGTAATGCTGCCGGTGTTTCCTCGTCCGCCTGCAGGCGGGCGGTGTTAAACCCGCCAGGTCAGACCTGGTGGGAACATCACCTCCCGCCTGCAGGAGTCGGGATCAGGCAGTCCGGAAACAACAGTGGCGGCGGGTTTACCGCCACCGTTATTTCCAGACCGCCTGAGTTATAATGAGGCCCAAGGGGTCCAGATAGTCTGCTGCCTCATTGTTGGTTCAGCCTGCAATAAAATGATCAATCTTTTCCTTTGATGACAAATGTCGGACTGTAGCAGGCTGAAAAGATTGCATCTCTCGGCCCAGATGGTCTCTTGACATTAATGACATATTAAAGGCAGGCCATCCCCCATTGAAACCAAGACTCAGTCTACAAAATGTCTTCAATTTGGGGTATTTTTCAGAGTTCAGCTTTGCTTGATTGCAGCCTATGTTTATACAGCCCCTCAATAAATTCCTGTTACGCTCTGGCTAGGCCATTTGCCCTTCAAAGATATGAGCTTTCAGAGACAACAGGGCCTCACAGATCTGGCAATGATTGAAGTTCGTTTTGAATCTCCAGGTGGAAGTTAGCCCCACTGACCAGAATGCTGTACCTTGCTTGTCACAATATCTTTCCTTATAATATGTTCATTTTGGCAGCGGAACACTTTTCTCCACATGTTCATTTAAAGTTGCAAAATACACACACTTCAGGACATTTCAGTCCCTTAATTTGCACACAGCAATTTATTTATTAATGCTGCAAACTTTAAGTAAAGGGCTGCTGCAGTTCATTCTGACCACACACAATGTGCATTTCCATTTACCACAATGTGTGCTTCTGTGTTGGAAGGTGGGCTTTAGTCCCTTTTAAATGAATAATATTACTTGGCCTTAACTTTCAAATGCGTGGCCCAGTTTCTCTTAATTTCCGGTGTACACAGCATTTTGATATGTGAAAGTTTCCTGGATAATCTGCAAAAGAGTGTCCATCTTGAATTTGTCCTTCCTGAGGAACTTGTTCAAGCGCATAAGGTCCAAGAGGTTTACCTACAGTATTTCAAATGACATTTTTTCGAATGCCATAATGGCGAAAACATTTGGCCGGAAGAAAAAAAATTTGAATGTCTTTTATTTTATTTTCAGTGAAAAATGTTGCTTTAGCCTCTCAGCCGACACTGTGATGTGCCTTTTCAATTGGGGTTTGGGGGAACCCCCCTTTTTTTAACCCCTTTTTTTAACTCACAAAACCAAAAAAAACATGTAAATTAAAAAATAATGATGGGTCTCAGTCCTCCGTTTTTCTTGGGGGCCAGGAAATAGGTAGAGTACCAGCTCTGGTTCTGTTCCGCTACAGGTACCTTCTCCACGGAACCTTTCTCCAACAGGGAAAGAATCTCATGTAGGAGGAGCGGATCTGAATCCCAAAGAGATAGTTCACTCGGGGGACAATCTGCAGGACTTTGCAAGAATAGGAGACAGTAGCCTTGGCCCACTGTCTGTAGTGCCCATGTAGTTGCTTCCCACTGGGGTCCTGTGAGCAAAGTGCTCAGAAAGGTGTTGGGGTTCTGGCTTCTGCTATGAATAAAGTGGAGGTTGCGCCTGAACATTTTTTCCTCCACGACCTCTAGGGCCACGTGTAAAACATCTTTGTCCCTGCTTCTGACTTGTCGGACCTCTTCTCCTTCGACTTGAGGATTAGTAATAGCAAAAGGATTGCTGTCTGTATCTTTACTAAGTCCAATGTATGGCTGCACCTGAAGATTTTGCTGCAACCTTTGAAGCCTGTAATTCCTCGAGGGTGTCATTGGCCTTAAGACCAAATACATTGGAGCCATCGAAGGGCATATCTAAAAGCCTTGAATGGACATCAGGGCATAGCACAATGTGCATTTCCATTTACCACAATGTGTGCTTCTGTGTTGGAAGGTGGGCTTTAGTCCCTTTTAAATGAATAATATTACTTGGCCTTAACTTTCAAATGCGAGGCCCAGTTTCTCTTAATTTCCGGTGTACACAGCATTTTGATATGTGAAAGTTTCCTGGATAATCTGCAAAAGAGTGTCCATCTTGAATTTGTCCTTCCTGAGGAATTTGTTCAAGCGCATAAGGTCCAAGAGGTTTACCTACAGTATTTCGAATGACATTTTTTCGAATGCCATAATGGCGAAAACATTTGGCCGGAAGAAAAAAAATTTGAATGTCTTTTATTTTATTTTCAGTGAAAAATGTTGCTTTAGCCTCTCAGCCGACATTGTGATGTGCCTTTTCAATTGGGGGTTGGGAAAACCCCCCTTTTTTTAAACCCTTTTTTTTACTCACAAAACCAAAAAAAACATGTAAATTAAAAAATAATGATGGGTCTCAATCCTCCGTTTTTCTTGGGGGCCAGGAAATAGGTGGAGTACCAGCTCTGGTTCTGTTCCGCTACAGGTACCTTCTACACAGAACCTTTCTCCAACATGGAAAGAATCTCCTGTAGGAGGAGCGGATCTGAATCCCAAAGAGATAGTTCACTCGGGGGACAATCTGCAGGACTTTGCAAGAATTGGAGACAGTAGCCTTGGACCACTGTCTGTAGTGCCCATGTAGTTGCTTCCCACTGGGGTCCTGTGAGCAAAGTGCTCAGAAAGGTTTTGGGGTTGTGGCTGCTGCTATGAATAAAGTGGAGGTTGCGCCTGAACATTTTTTCCTCCACGACCTCTAGGGCCACGTGTAAAACATCTTTGTCCCTGCTTCTGACTTGTCGGACCTCTTCTCCTTCGACTTGAGGATTAGTAACAGAAAAAGGATTGCCGTCTGTATCTTTACTAAGTCCAATGTATGGCTGCCCCTGAAGATTTTGCTGCAACCTTTGAAGCCTGTAATTCCTCCAGGGTGTCATTGCCCTTAAGACCAAATACATTGGAGCCATCGAAGGGCATATCTAAAAGCCTTGATTGGACGTCAGGGGCATAGCCAGATTTACGCAGACACGCAAAATGCCTAATTACTGCACTAGACCTCATGCATTTTCCAACACAATCTGATGCGTCTAGTCCTAACTGAAGGATTGACAGGAAGTCTCCATTCCGACATTAATTAGGTTATTAAAACCTTCTTGCAACGTACTCCCCTTCAGAAATGTTTTCTGCAGCTTGCGCAATAACATTCCATAATATGTATGTATATTTTGCTAGTGCACAAGATGTGTTAATGTCTTTTAACCCATGCTTCCTGCTGAAAATAACCTTTTTGCAAGAGCGTCATAGTGCTTATATCTATCTGGAGGGATGGTTGGATAAGCTGCAGCTTTTGAAGTTGCCGCGTGTACATCTACACTCTCTTGTTTTGGATGCTTACAGAGGAAATCAGAGACCAAGGATTATACTTTTTCACCAACTCTTTATTTCATGCCGGAGTGGTGTCTGGCTTTTTCCAGATTTCCATAATTGGGTTCTTTAGTGCTGTATGGAAGGGCAGCACATGCTCCTTACGATGACTTTTATCTAAGATGTCAGTTAGATCATCTTGTGTAATGTCCTTTCAGGATGATCCCATCCAAAATACTTTAACACCCTATTCATGACAGTCATGTAGGCCACAATTGAATGAGAGTGCACATCTGGTGCATCAGAATGAACCTCAGAGAAGGTATCCAAGCCACTAGCATATTTCAAGCATGAGCCAGGTCTTCTAGTCAAGAATGATCTGAAATCACTTCCTCTAGAACATTTGCTGTTCCAAAACATTCCTATCCGAATGGGATGGCCTCTTTTTCCTCCTCGAAAATGGATCCAAAGGATATAAAGAAATCAGCTTTAGATTGGGGGTTTGAATTTTTAGGTTGACTCCGAGGTTGACATTGATGTCGAAGGTCCCCCTTCGACTTCGACTCCGAGGAGGATGTCACTGAAGCCTTTGCTTCGATGGTAGCTTGACGGTCGATGTCGGAGGCCTTTCAACTTGGGCTTTCGGGCATGTAGGTCGAAGCCTTACTTGATTCCCTGCTGGTTTTGGAGGACGCAGTGGGATCAACTGCCTTCTTAGGCTCTTTCCATGGACCAGCAGGCGTCGCCTTCGAAAAACACCTCCAACATTTTTCTTGAATCTGAAGACCGCAAACAATGGCGTTGTTTCTTGTGGGGTTAAATGACAGCATCATGTGATATAACAGGAAGGCGAGGATAGGCCTTAGTGCAAACTACCTTGATCTAATGGCAAGGCACACTAAAATATTACAGGCCTAAAACCTTAACACAGGGAAAAAAAGGGCCTTGTAAATTAACATATGGATCTTGCTAAAGATGACACACGGAATAGTGTATTAAGAAAAGTGTGTGTCTTTCTGCAGTCAAAACACAAAGTAGGATGCAAAGAATAATCAGATTGCAAATTGAAAAGGCACATCACAGTGTCGGCTGAGAGGCTAAAGCAACATTTTTCACTGAAAGTAAAATAAAAGACATTCAAATTTTTTTTTCGTGAGGTTAAATGACAGCCTCAACTGAAATATCAGGAAGGCCAGGATAGCCCTTAGTGCAAACTACCTTGATCTAATGGCAAGGCACACTAAAATATTACAGGCCTAAAACCTTAACACAGGGAAATAAAGGGCCTTGTAAATTAACATATGGATCTTGCTGAAGATGACACACGGAACAGTGTATTAAGAAAAGTGTGTGTCTTTCTGCAGTCAAAACACAAAGTAGGATGCAAAGAATAATCAGATTGCAAATTGAAAAGGCACATCACAGTGTCGGCTGAGAGGCTAAAGCAACATTTTTCACTGAAAATAAAATAAAAGACATTCAAATTTTTTTTCTTCCGGCCAAATGTTTTCGCCATTATGGCATTCGAAAAAATGTCATTCGAAATACTGTAGGTAAACCTCTTGGACCTTATGCGCTTGAACAAGTTCCTCAGGAAGGACAAATTCAAGATGGACACTCTTTTGCAGATTATCCAGGCCCTTCATCTCCAGGACTGAATGGTGTCCCTCGATTTTCAGGATGTTTACTTTCATATGAAAGTATACATTACAGGCCCAGCGGTAGCGGCCCTGTAGATATGGTTAAGCAGCTCAACTCATAGGAAGAATACTTTTTGGGTGGCTTATAACTCTGCTCCCTGTGGACAAATCCTTACCACAAAAAAGTATGTGGCCCACTCCGAATATTTTTCGGAAGTTTGGTGAGGTTTCGTCAAGGGGGGCAAAGTTATAGGGGTGCCAATTTCTTTTTTTTCCATAGACGCAATGGAATTGTTTTTAATTTTCTTGCTCACGCCTGCAGCCTAAACCGCTGGATGGATTTTCACCACATTTGCGGCAGGACCGGCGGTTTGGTCCCGAAAGCGTGCTTTTTCTAAATTTGGTGTCATTCTGTCCACTAGTTTACTTTAAAACAGGCAAAATGTAGGTCCAAAAAAATGTGTGATATCTGGGTCTGCTCCGTGGACTCATTTCCCTGTTCACTGTGTGGACAGGTATCCGATTGGTCCGGAGGGCGCCGTGATGTCTGCAGACACCCAACGTGCCTGCTGATTAGCTGGTGAAAAGCATGATGTGCGTCATATTTTTCCGAAACGCCCGCCATGCTCTATCCACGGACAGCCACAGAAGTCCATGGATAGCGCAATGGGGAACAGGGCTGGGAAGAGTTGGGTAGTGAAAGATGGATGATATGGGGCTATTTGTTTAGGTGGAAGAAGAGCTTGCGGGGTGCGGACAAGGCCTTGGGCGCAGCAGTTTATGTGGTGACTGCAGGCAGGCTTTATAAGGGTAGGAGACAGGAATGTAGATGATGTAAGGATTTTTGCATAGGTAAAAATAGGCCATGTACCCGAGAATCTAGGCCCTGGCACATCTACCACAGTATAATACGGCCATGCAACCAAGAATTTGGCCATAACTATTGCAGTAGATTGTGTTTGGTGGGCAGTCGGAGAAACATGTTTGGGGTTATTTGCTGACTGCAAGAGGGCTTGCTAGAGTAGGGGAGTGGAATCTAGATCATATGGTGATATTGCCATTGGTGAAAAATAGGGTTGGCAGTCTATTTAGATGTCTGGAGATGGTGTTTAAATTGGGAAGTTAAGGGCAAATTCTAAGGACTGGCCACAACCACCACAGCATAATACAGCCATGCACCCAAGAATCCGGCCACAGGGTACATGCATTGTAATAATATGGGTACAGAAAGGGAATTTGGCCATTGAAAGAACCATTACAATAATATGTGTATAGTCATTATACATACCCCATAGGCCGTGTATAGTTTTTGGAACACAGTGACACAATACCATTGAAGTGGAAATGGTACTTTTCATTGATGTACCATTGGGGGCACAGGTTGACTATGGTAATGCAGGAGAAATCTTTGCTTCTTTCTCTGTGAAAAAAGCATAGCATAATATGTTGGGTTAGGTACTTCACAATGTCTCATTGCACACAATCTCACATATTCATGTACTTTTTAGACCCTCATAATTAGTACATTCAAAGTACTATGCTTCAAATAACTTTAATGTGCAATTTGCACAGTTGCTGTGTTTGGTTGCATAAGCATTGGGGCTGTGGGAAAAAAATCCATGTCGGATTAAAAACACCATAGTACATTTATTTGACGTTACGTGTCACACTATGTTTGTTCTATGTGTGCAGTACTTAAAGGAATGTTTAAAGTGCACAAATAAGTGAATTTTCTGTTACAAGCACTGTTGTAGTAGGAAGAATTGTAATGGTGTATGTGTTTTGCTTTTCAAAAAGTGCTGGTGATATGGCTGTAGTTAGATACCAGTTGGCGTATTATAACTGTTTATAGTTTTGCAGTTTTTAAGAATATAATTTCATGCAGTTTGATTCCTGTTGGTGGATTAAGTTTTTTACTATTGGAAACTAATATTGTAGAACTATGGGTGCACTTAAATACCAGTTGGCGTATTCTAACTGTTGATAGTTTAACAGTTTTGAAGGGTATGTTTTGAAGCACTTTCATTCTTGTTGGTGGATTTTAAGTCTTCCACTATTGGAAAGTTATATTGCAGTGTTATGGGTGCAGTTAGATACCACTTGGCGTATTTTAACTGATGCTACTTTTATAGTTTTGAAGGGTATGTTTTGAAACACTTTCATTCAAGTTGGTGGATTGCGATTGGATTCACTATTGGAAAGTAACATTGCAGTGTTATGGGTGCAGTTAGATAGCAGTTGCCGTATTCTAACGATTGATAGTTTTACAGGTTAGTGACTAAAGTGTGTAGACCCAAATCAGTACATTTTAAGTACTATGGGTGAAACAACATTGGTTTTGCACAGTTGTTGTTTCTGTGTGCGTAATTATTGGGGAAAAATTGTATAGCATTATCAAAAATGTACAAAATATACATCTGTTGGCATATTGCCACGTTGTGTACCCACTTCGTTTGATAAATAAGTTCAGGAGCTACATATGGGATGCATAGCAAAAATCCAATTTCTAGTCTTTCCAAGTCCACATATAATGGCATTGCATTACCCATTTCAAATGCAATTTTTACCTGTACCACATCAATTTCCCTCCTGGTCAATCTTTCTATCATTTGACGAATAATATCCTGCGAAACAAAATACAAGGGGATACGTCCTTGAATCAATTGTGAAACTGCAGTTTGAACTTCTCTCATATAATTCGTTAATAGTCTATCAACAGGACTCATTATGTTCAATATTTCATTTAATAATAATAATAATAATAATAATAATAATAATAATAATAATAATTATTATTATTATTATTATATTGAAACGGTTTTCCATTTCACAAACATAATTGTAGCGCCATGGATGTAGTTACATACTAGTTGCTGTATGCTAATCTTTTATAGTTTTACATTTCAGAAGGGAATTTCTTTTTAGCACTTAGATGCCTGTTGGTGTCTATCGTGCACTAACTTACGATAGTTTTACAGGTCAGTTACAATATTTAGGTTTAAGGAATATTAAGTAGGCATATGCTAGATTTGCTGGTGATCTATGTTTTAGAGTAATGGAAGTGTCATTGCATTCAAACAAATCACATCTTTTTTAATGTAAGCAGTATAGTGACCTGCACCTGTTGTGGTGCCAATGTGGTAGATTATGTCTACTGTTGTGAAGGTTTTCTTGCCAAGGCACAATTGCCCATATGTGAAGCTAGTAAGCTTGCAGTTGTTTTTGCTACCATCTACGCTGTACCTTAAAAGCATTACTATAAAATATTGGTTATGTGAGTTTATGTGTAAGGTGGAACGATTGTCTGAATTGCAAACAGTACATAATATTCCATGATTTGCATTTTTTACCAGCTGATGAAATGGAATGGATTCACAATTAGGTATAGATACATACACACATCGTTCATTAGGGACCTGCTCCTGTGCAACATGGTTGCAGAGAGTGCATGTATGATTCCATGTGTATGAAATCTGGAAGATTTCATTTATAGGTATATTTTTGCTTTCTAGTACTTGGGGTAAGTACATTGGAAATACATGTGGATCATCCTGTGTGTTTATGGTGAATCTTACCATTCCTGCACAATAGTCCAATTCTTGCCTGATTCCTGAGACACTGCAAGTGGGTTCAGGAATATTTGTTGCATTTCTATGAAGGAGGAGCCTTTGCAAAAACAACTGGTCTGAGCCGTTCAAGTAAATGTTTTGAACAATTGGTGGCAATTTAAACAGAAGATTGATTGCTACATTTGCATAGCAATTTACACCAGTTGTGTTAGAAAATTTAAATGGACCAGAGAGTTCTGTCTCTTTGTCATTTGCTGGACCGCCACTTGTTTTATTAGAAGACATATTTCTCTGCATAGTTTTGTGGTTGTGCTACTTGGTGGAGTAGCAGCTGCTTTCAGTTTCTTTGGTGGCACTTTTGGGAGATCTCTTATAAGTTCTGTTTGCATTACTTTTACTTACTTTTTTCAAGTTTAACTTTTTGAGGAACAGGGTACATATCGAGATGGGGTGTGTAGGGTGCACATAGTCTGTTGTACTCCACAATGCAAGGAATGTAACCCCTAAATTGACTAGAAATAGTCCTTTGAGTATACGTAGACATGACAGTGCTACGTAACTGTTACGTTCTTTAAAGACTGTGCTGCCAATGTCAATCAATGCCTGATATAGGGTTAGACCTTTACATTTGTGAATAGTGACTGTATATGCAAGAGACAGAGAGAATTGTTCTCTGCATACATACATGTCTTGGAAAAGAAGGAATTGTGCTGTTGAGCATCCTAATCTTTTAACTTCTGAAAGTCGATGTTGACAAACTGAATGTTGTTGTTATGTGGATATGTCTGGAAGCCAACAACTGTTCCAACTGCTCCATTAACTAAACCTTGCTCCACGTCAAGGTTACGTCTCAGAATTACTCTACAGTTTAAACACACTATTAACATTTTCTCTAAACCAGCTGTGTTTGAGATACAGTTTTCTAAGCTATTCAGTCATGCTGTTGCTTGTTGACACATAGGGAGTGTCATGACGTGCACTTCCAGTGTGTCTGTGGAGTTAATATGCACTATTGATTCCATTTCTTTTTTTAACATTGTCTCATTGAATTGCGTACAGCTTGCTATGGTTGGCATTAAGGACATACATTTTACATTTTTGTGTGCTAATTGTTTACCTGACATCAGGAGCAGATGTGTCATGCCCATATAGCTCATGGATGAGTCTACTATTTAAGATAGATTGTGCATCTTTAGAAAGAAGACCAATCTAAGTGTTTTTTTAAATGCTGGCAGAGATTTAGATTTCCTATGCTGCCAAGTGTGTTGAGGCACTGTTTGTGTCCTACGGTTTTAAAAATAGGTTCACCTTTCACTAGTGTTAATTGTAGGAGATCTTCAAAAACAATAACGTGTTTTCTTCCAAAAAGCTCTTTGTAGTCCATTTTAAGGACTTCTTGTAATCTGAGGTGAATGAAAGCCAACATTAGGTTGGAGACCATGCTCACCTCATCTATTAGGAGCATTTTCATTTGTTTCAGAATTCTATGTACCTCAATAGCCGATTCTGCTGATATTTTGTAGTACTCTCATTTGTTTTGGTGCTCTACTGGAAGGAGCAGTAGTCGATGTTAAGAAACACCTCCTATGTTGTAGGCAGCTAAACCTGTGGGGGCTGTTAGAAGAGCTGAAAGTTTGTTGTTTGTTAACTTTTGGAGGAATTTTCTGATGATGTTTTTTAAGAATATTTTGCCTGAACCAGCTTCACCACTTACATAGAGGAGTACAAGTTTACAGCTACAAGTTTTATTTTCATGCTGAAAACCATGTTCAATTTCTTTAGTCACTTCTAGGAAAATTCTATGTTGCTCATCATTGAGTTGTGATTTGAGCATTGGCAAGTTTTCTTCTGAATCTTCAAAGACACATGGGCCTGATTCATGGAAGTGTGCAATCCCATAGGAAAACATTCCATGAATCAGGCCACATGTGTTTTCTACTTCAGTCATGGCTAATTCTGCTTCATTTACTATGAGTGTATATATCTCTAAGTGGTTCTTGGCTTCCTGTATTAGAAGTTTGACTGCCCTCAGGAGTGTCTTCATTTAATTGTGCTTCAACTTTTTCCTCTTGTTGGCGTTCATTGTCCAACATGTTTTTGTACTGCTTGAAATTAACATTTATTATACTGCTTTCATTTGCATTGAACGCATCTTCAAATGAGTCATGGGTGCATAATAAATCTTCTTCTTTTCTCTATGGTTTAAAAAGTTGGAGTAGGGACAGTTCTCTATGTTGAGGAGTTTTAAATGAAAGTTTTATATGATTTATTAGGCTGAGTTTGGTAAGTTTAACGAGGCTGCATCACAACTTTTGACTATGTATTTTCCATTTTTTTTATCTGGTTTAATATTATTCTTATACGAGAAATGTTGGGCTCTGTGGTATAGGCCCATGTTTTCCAAAGCACTACTTCTGTTTGGATAGTATGTGTCTAATAAATAGTTTTTCAAAATGTCCTGACTGTTGGGATCATTTTTGGCTATTGTTTCTATGTCGTGGTTTGACTTCAGCACTCTTTTTCTGGATGCAGCAGGACCGAGGCTTAGCCAAACTATGTGTTCAGATTTGCCATATAAGGCTGTGTCTGTTAAACGGTCTGCAGCTTCGTAGCATCCACATTCTCTATGGGAGAGCCTTTTTATGCCAAAGCTGTAAAATATTTGTTACAGTGTTTTGTCTTTGTCAGATGATATGTCATCCTAGAGGTCTTTTAGCTCTGTTTTCTCAGCTTTGGTTACATATCTTGCAACAGCAGTGGAAATGTCTGCAATGTATTATATATCTATGTTTGCATTCCACAAGAGGGCAATGATTGCATTCTAATCATTGATGTACTTTGAAGCTTCATTTCTTTTAATGCAGTATGTGCTTTTTGGTCGATTTGCCTTTACTCTGTGTCTAGCAGAAGACATGAAGCTGTTTACTTGTCCTTTTTCTGACACTGGCCTAGGGAAACCAAAGCAGCATTTGGTATAGTATTTGCCTTTGTTTTTATATCAGCATCAACAATATTTGCCACATTTATGTCTTTAGAAGCATAAAATTTGTGTATGTAGCTCACTGTGTGTGCTTTCTGAAAGGATGTCACAGGTTACATATTTGTAAATTAACTGCAAAACAGTGGCATCACTGTCATGACCAAATTTAGGAGCATCTGTTATCCACAAAAGCATGTGGATGTGTGGTGCTCCTCTGGATTGATATTCTTTTCTCCAAAAGAAGTGATCCACTTCTCTGAGGGGAGGATTTGTTTTATTACAGATGAAGTGCAGCATGGCAATAAAGCGGTGGTGAAAGTAGCTTGACAAATTTACAGGATAAAGAGAGCAGAGTTCTCCTGTGTTTTTATGTCTATCCCTTTTTCATTTTGGTTTGATATGCGTAGGAAGTCCTCCCACGCATATTCTGCACAACTCAACAACTCAAAGTGGCAAACCATGTGGGTGGGCCAAGGTTCTGTAGCATACACTGTACATCAGCGTGACGTTGGAACCAGTATTCTTCTGTACCATGCATGTTTGCCAAGAGATTTGTGATATTTGACCGCAAAACTTCATCTTTGTCTTTTATCTTTTGAAATAGTTGGGTAGCAGACATGTTTAAAAAACTGTAACCTGTTTTCAATGTGTGTGTAACTCTGTAATATAGAGTTGCTAGTTCACTTTCAAACAGGAGGTGGAGTATTTATTCAATGTTTTGTCTGAATCTGGGGTCTTCAGAATACATTCGTAAAGAGCGGTATTCTGATGCTGTAATTTTTGTGCATTTTTCTTCATAACTTCCCCCTTTTCCAGTAGGAAAGACTAGGCGCACCAGCAAAGTACCGACAAGTACGGTTTGCTGTGGTTTGCTCCGCGTCTGCCTCCTGCTGTTGGAGTTCCCGCGCCACGTCCATTTCTCTGTTGGTGCAGCCGGGAGGATCTGTGGACCATTTGCTTAGCCGGAGGACGTCTTAGTGTGAAACACACTTTTTGCCTGTCCTGCTTGTCTGAAGCTGGAGGTTTCCCTTGCGTGGGAGGCTCTGCCCCCCCGCGCTCGGTGACGCCCGCCCTGCCTCTACAATTACCAGCGGCGCAGTGCAACCGTGCCGCGCACCAGCAAAGTACCGACAAGTACCCTGCGTTGGCCTGTAGAGTGCGTATAGGATTATACTAATGTGTTTTTTGTTTTACTTGTCTATTGTTGGTAGTATTTTGCCGTGCGCTTAGAAAAGGAACCATAGCTTTTCTTCATATAATTTTCACGTGGCAAGCTAATCTCTGTTTTAGGGGGCATTGTCATAAGTTGGGTACCCACTGGTTCTCGGTGGCTCGAGTTTCACCTTTTGGCTGTCCATGCCCACAGGAGACTGCGGGCTTCATTGCCTTTGATCTTGCGGGCTTGGTGCGGCCATTTTTGTGATTCGATGTGCTCAGTCTACATCACAAGTGGTTTATGATGGTTACATCTCTTAAGTATTAATCAGTTATATGGGGGAATTGTTTTTGGTCACATTTACAGTAGGTCTCATTGCATGTTTCTTTGTTGGGTTGCTGTCTATTTTGTTTATCTAGTTGGAGGTTTCTAAAGTGCTTAATAACTTCATCTAACGCATTATATCTATTGACTGTATACTTTTGGCACTCAAACTGCCTCTTTTGCTCTAGCCGACGTATAGCGTGGCCAAGAAGGAGGAGGAGGTCACTTAGTTTTCCCCTTTAGGCTTTTGTGGCAGGCTATGTTTTTCTTCTCTTGCTCTTGAGTCATTTAAATACAAGAGCCCTCTTTTGACATTCCTATTGGAGGTGTCCTCCGCAGTTGAGCATGAGCCCAACTTTAAGAAGTGGCGGTAAAAGAGGTCCCTTATTGAAATCTAAGAAGGCACACGCTGGGAATAAAATCCTTAATCCCACTCTCCCCCAGTTACCTACGGATAAAAAGTCATTCTTATCTATGTCCAACCTCTCGGAGGAGATGGTTGGTGAACAGGTTCATGAGGAATGTCTTGAGAGTTCCCAGACAGTAGCTCCTTTCTCTGTAAAGGTTAGTTCTTCTCCTGCCTCCCCTTTGCAAACTTTTTCCGTTCAGGAAGCTAATGAAAATCATGGCGAGGTGGGCGGTTCAGTCGGGCATGCAAATGATATAAATTGCTCTCCTTTGCAGGATCTTGAAGGCCTTCCCTCTATTTCTGATACTTCAATATTGGCACCCACAATTATGAGTGAATTAGGTAAAAGAGTGCAGCTTTGTTTGGGTCCTTCTTCTCCAGCTGCATGTTCCTTTCCCTTTCGGGAACAAGTGCACTTCCATCTGCCATTAGGAAAGGGCAGCAAAAAATGTCAGCAACTCTGTTAAGGGGGCTGGAAGGTCGTCCACCCACAGGTTACTCCAATTCTCAGGTTGATGAGGGATTGCCCTTTTGAAATTCTCTGACATCAGGACTAGATGTCTTCTCCCTAGGTAATGATGAAGCAGATTTGTCAGCCCCAAAGGGGGGTGAAAGATTAGCCTCCACCCCGGTTGATTCTTCTGCCACCCTCCAGCCATCTGATCCCTTGAGTTTCCCGGTATTTTCACGGACTTTGAACTTGTTGGACACGGGACATGAGCTCACTCATTGTTCTATAAGGGAAATGCAGGGCTCTCTTGCATTTTTGAAAGACAAGATGGCTCGATTTGAGGGTTTTATCTTTGCAGAAGAACAATCCAAGTCCTTCTATTTGGCTCAATTTGAAAAAATGTTGGTGAGTGTGAGGTCCTCTCTACAACCTCCTTTGACCTGCACTACCACTCATTCACAAGGCTCACAAACTGACCCTGGGATCCTGCCTCCTCCCCCGCCTCAAAGATCCTACTCACAGGTAGTGCAAGGTGATAGATTGGTTGAATCGAGTCTTGGTGATGCTGAGGCTATTGACCTATTGGCAGTAGCCAAACTCCAACACGATCATATTTTGCAGGTGGAACAACCTCTCCATAAGCTAGTTATGACCCATAATTTAGATCCGTTGATCTGCCTAGGTGAGGAAACCAAAATTATGGAGAGGACGACTGTTCCTCCAGATAGTCCCTCTATATTGACAGATATTATCAATGACCAATTCCCCTGTCCACCCGTGGTTTCTTTTTTGCCACCGGAATCTGACGAATGTCCTGTTGTGCATGAAGGGAGGCACTTTGTCTCTCGTAAGGCAAGGAAGTCTTTCCTAAGAGCCCAAAAACGATTAAATCAAACAAAGGCCCTGCAGAAGAAAATGGCAACTAAGGCACCCTCTGTCACTCGAATGTCGGTGCCATTAGAGGCAGGGGCACTTGATATTCCTACAATCATAAAACATCAAGATGATTTGGGATTGAACCTGTGTGATTTAAATGAGGAAAGCAAAAAACATCTACAGATTGCAGCACTGAAAATTGGCAACGTCCAAATTGCATCCCATTCTCTGCCTATGACTTAAAATGTAAAGACACAACCTCAGCTTCACTCCTTTTTTCCTAAAATCGAAACTAAAAAGGTGCTCACTCGGCTCCCTGTAAAATCAAAAGAAGTTCATGTTCGAAACTCAGCAATCGTCCCTTTGCCTTTGGCACCGTCTGTTGGTGGTCAGGCAGTTGAGTCCCTTACATCGAAAACTTTTGCAGTTGAAAGTGAGGAACAGGGGGTTAATACCCCACAACCCCAGGTTGTCAAGGGCTCTTTGATTTCGGCGTGCCCTCTCCCCATTGAGGAGGTGTCATGTCCTCAATCACCTATTGTAGAAGCAATAAATGACACATTGTTCTTTTCGCAAATTCCTAGGGACATGAAACTTATTCTTGGCTGGACTAGCGACCCTGAGATCATCGGCCCTGCTCATATTAATAGGTAATTTTTGATTAATTCATTTTTTCAGATTCCCGCTTTAAGAAATCTTTCCTCAAAGGACCTGGATTGGGTAAAACTAGCGGCCCACAATAACCACAGAGTGCTATGTAGAGTGCAATCTCAAATCATATCTAAAATGCTTTTGGAGTTCTCAGATGATTTTCACTCCATTGGGCTTGTGCCGTGTTGGTTTGCAGACATGGAAAGTGCCTGGGCCTTTCTCGATTGGGTACCTATTCCCCAAAAAGAAGGCACTGAAGTTTCAGCTCAAATTCCTTTTGAGTCGCATGCTAACCAATTGTCTCTTCAACTGGCCTCGCTTACGCAAGTGCTTAACGGTTTATCTTGGTTGGAGCCCTTGATAAAAGTTGCGGTAGCCTTGAAGAATCCTTCTCCTGACTCATAATTGGGTCGTATCACTGTTGCCTCCTGGAATTGCTGTTGTACAAGCAACCTCGAGGCATGGCATAAACGTGTCTGGCCTGAGCTAAAACCTGATCTTCTATTATTAGAGGAAACGATGGCCTTAGGCGATGTAGTGTTGGACGGATATATTTGTTTTTCTGTCCCAGCTCGTCGTGTCCAAACAGGTCGCCCTTCGGGTGGCATCGCAATCCTTATCAACAATGGGTTGAAGGTGCTGTCTTCATTATTGGATTACTCTGACTCATGCTTATTGGTGGAACTGTCATTTGAGCATAGAAATGTTCCATCCTTGTTATTGCTGTCCATATACTGGAAGCCGCACGCAGTGAAGTTGTGCCTGGTTTTAGAGGAATTGGATCGAATTTTAGGCCATGCACTCGTTTCCTGTCCAAATCATGAAACAGTTAAGAGGCGATTTGAACTCATATCTGGATCTCTATTATGCTGCACAGCCTTCCTGTAATTCCTCTCCATATGTCCAACAAGCGTTTTATAGAGGCAAACAATGGACACGTTTTTTTGAAGCATGGGGTATTTATCCAATTCAACTTGCGCCACATTCCATCCAAATTTCTTGGAAGCGTGGAACAGCCACTTCACTCATTGACTATCTATTGGCGTCAAGGATGTGTACTGGTCTGCTCGACCCAATATCCATCTTGGATTTGGGATTGAGCGACCACTACATGTTGTTTTCGAGTCTTCATCTAAGGATTGGTGCATATGAAGCCTCGGCCCCTGCTACATTGGTGGAAAGCGACAGGAATACTATCTCTGTCATATGGAATCCATCAGTCTGTAGGTAGGAAATTGGTCTTTTTGGTGCACAGGGACCTCCTAGTGTGCCATTAGGACCACTTGTCGGTTGGTAATGAGGAATCAATCAATAAAATAAACTTATTAATGATCCACAGGTACTTGCTTAGCCTAGTGAAAGACCCACAGGCTGTGGGTTACCCGCAGAATGTCCTCCCTAATTTGGCTTTGGTTGCAGACCTAAAAAAGCAAAGAAATAGGGACCTTTATAAGCTAAGAACCACGTCCTACAATTTGCAGAATTATGTGAGAGAAAAAAATTTCATTGCAGCTTGCTTCAAACAGCAATTAAAGACTCTTCGACAGGCTGAGTATAACGCAGCCAATCAACATATGATTGAGCTGTTATGCAAAAAAAAATCAAGAGATTTGTGGTCTATTCTCAGAAATCCGACAGGTAAGGTAGATCAACGAATGGTTTCTAGCATCTCTGGTGCCGAATGGGAGCAATTTTTTTGTCAAAAATATGTATTGTTGGAATTACACTCCAAGTCTGAATCAATTGAAATGCAGTTGTCTTGCCCAAGGGTTTGTCCCTGGGATGTTAAAGACATAATATGGGCAATTTCGCAACTAAAATTCTCAAAGGCGGCTGGTCCAGATGGGCTTCCCGCATGTGTCTTTAAGGATGATCCCAATTTTTGGGCGAAGTACCTGCTTGCCCGCTATCAGCGGATTTATAAAACTGGTAGAATTCCGCAATCTTGGTTGATGGCAATAGTAATTCCGCTTCACAAAAAGGGTGCTCTAAGTAACCCGCTGAACTTCAGGCCAATTGCCTTAATAGATACTGCAGCAAAAATGTTTGCACAGTTGGTTTTGTGTGACTTGGAAGCACACCTTCGTGCCTCAAATATTCTTTCAAAAGCACAAGTTGGTTTTCTGCGGGAAATGGGCACACAGTTAAATGCTTCGATTCTTGCCCATCTTTTGCGGCATGCGCACTCCAAGTCAAATGGCACAATCTATATGGCATCGTTGGACCTTTCTGCCGCCTTTGATAATGCACTACGATCTCGCCTCTGGCATAAAATGTTGTCATATGGTATTCCGCCTGCGCTTGTAGCAATAATTGCTGCCTTGCATTGTAACACCTCATATAGAGTCCGTATTAATTCTGATGGGCTCTTAACTGACAACATCCCCACATGCATGGGTGTCAAACAGGGATGTAATCTGGCGGCAGTATTATTTAATCTTTACCTTGCCGATATAGACGAAATTTGGAGTGGCTCTAATTCCTTTCCGGTAGTCTTGGGCAAACTACGCCTTGACTGGTTGGCCTTTGCGGATGATGTCATCCTATTTGACAGGGTTCCTTTTGGCCTCCAAAATAAACTTAAGATCTTTCATGACTATTGTTTGTTGAATAATATGACTATAAATACAGCTAAATCTCATATTATTGTGTTTACTGCAAAAAAAAATACCCAGGTTTACCTTTGTGATTGGCACACAATCCATCATGAGAAAAGAAGAAACAGTTTACTTGGGCTATCACCTATCGAATAGGATGTCTATAGATGGATGGCGCTTGGTGTTGAATTCCAAGCTCTACCCATTGGCCACCCAAATGAGAATTATCTTTTGAAGGTATTGTAGAAATTCAATTATACCACTCTTACAATACTACACCATGAAAGTAGAGCCCATCTTACTTTATGCCGTTGACGTGTGTCTGATGAAGCTAAGCCTTTTATTAAATCTTCTACAAGGTAAACTTTGGAAAGAGATTCTAGGCTTACCAGGTTATTTACCAAATGCAATCATTTTACATGAACTAGGCCTATATCCTTAAGCGGACAAATATCTCTGGCGGATGGTTATTACCTTTAGTAAAATGATTTCTCCTCCTCCAAACTCTCTGTATGAGGATTTTAAGGCAATGCTCGCCAATGAGTGTCCCGTCTCGATTGTGGAATTTAAAGAACGTAAATATGCCATCTTGTTATCTTTGAATATGTCCCAGCAGGATCTAATTGACTCACCGCGTAAAATCAAATCTTGTTTCTTTAAAAATGCCTGGGCACGTAATTCAGACTTGATTGGTGGTTATTCCTCATTCAGTTCCTATGCTATTTTTAGGCATGCAGTTACACCTCGGCTCCCTTATTTACTGTGTTTCCCTGACAACGCTGCAAGAAGAACTTACATGCGTTTCCGTCTGGATCTTGTCCATACCCGCTCCCGTATTAGGAACTGGTCCGGTTATAGGACTTGGGGCAGTGGGATTGTTGCAGATTTTGCTTAGAATATGCAGAGATAGAATCCTTAGAACATCTGTTTATGCATTGTAAGTTTTTTGAGCAACAAAGGCGATGCTGCTTAGGTGCATTTTTATCCTCATATTCACCTTTTGAATGCCATTTAGTTTGGCTTTGTTGTATGCAGGGAAACTCTAATACCATCATACTTGCAACTGTCAGGCTTGTCCTGTTAATTGAGGTGTACCTGCTGCCACTAAAGAATGGCATTCTTAGTGGGTTGTTTTGAACTCGCTTCTTAAAAAAAATAATTAACATCCATTTTATAATTGGAATGTCTTGTGCTGATTGTTTGATTTTGTGTCATTTTCTATCTCCCAGCTATGTCCATACCTGCTCTTTTATGCTTGTAAATAATTTTCGTCATGTCTAATGTATGCTGGGTGGTGGTTTCTTTTTGTTTTGTTTTGTTTGGATTTGTTTTGTTATGTAGGTTATCTGGGCTGTAACATGTATTTAAAGTGTCTTATTATGTGATAAGGATTTTAAGATGTGTATTTTGTAAAAGACGATTACTATTTGAAAGTGAGTAAAAATTTGTAAAGGTGTAAATTAATTTTTGCTACCAAAAACAAATTAAAAAAAAAAGACTAGAGGAAAGGCTTGTGCTTCTATTCTTTTTTCCATATGCTAATTGGAGATACTTTGGCTTGATGCATTTGATATGATTCTAGTGCATCATCTATGGTGTCTTTGGAGTATAGTGGGTGAATTTTATACTGGTCCAAAATATTGGATGCCGTATTAGGATCTACAAGTTCAAATTGGCCAGTTAATGAGGAATCCTGAGTCCGGTGGTTTCCCTTAGGTTTTGTTCAATGTTTATTTCTTTGTAGTTCTCATTGTTTTCTTTAAGATATTGTAGGGCTTCTCTAACTGTGTTTAAGTTGACTAGTTGTTGCCACATTTTTTTGTCTTTTATTGGTACACCATTTACTAGGATAATCAAAGATATATCTATTGGCCGTTGCACTCCTAGAGTGTCTACATTTTCTTTAAGATCTAATGGCAAATAAATGACTTTGCCACAAATGCCTTTTAGTAATTCAGAAGGAGGCAATTTGTTTGTTTTGGGTTGAGGACATATTATAGTTAAAATTGGGTGTACTGTTTGGATTATAATGCTTTTATACAAATTAAGCTGTTGGAGAGGTTTTGGAAGGGGGAATATTTCCAAGTTATTAGTGATAGCCTGTGAAGGCATTTGGCTATTATAAAGCTTTGTATTGGAGTATGTGCAAAGTATTGAGGGGTTAGTCATTTTGTATTTTTTTTCTGCTATAAGATAGAGAGCTGTACGTTATAGCTACAGTTTTGGTGCTCGTTCTATAAAAAGGTCTGCAACAACACACAAATACTTGGTTTGGTACTTCAGCAGATGTGCTTTTAAACTTTGCTATTTCATTTTTGTACGTGTTTATTAGAAGATTGCCATTTGTAAGTTTTCGCTACTCTTTTATAAAGTTACTGGATTTTCTAAGTGTTCTTCACTTCCAAAATATTTGCTTTGGATGTGTTCTGTTTGTTGATAGTGTTCTTTGGCTGTGCTATGTAGGAGAATGTTATAAAAATGTTGCATTTCTAAAGCAGGACTTTTTTCATAGTCTGTAAAGTGGAATGGCGTGTTGCTAACATTTTGATGTGGTGGAAGGTGTTTTTGCACGCAGGTCCTGAAATGCAGGCTAATGAATGTCCACACAGTCCAGTGTAATTGCATACTGCCCAGTAGCCCATGGTTTGCAAAGATTTTATTCTAATGTTCTCTTTTACTTTCACATAGTGATTGAGGAATTGGCATAAAAATGTGAAGGATTGCTTCTGTACATTACAAATTGAGGTGCAGGGCCATTTGTAGACTGGACGGATTGGTTCGGTGGAATGGAGAGTTGATTTTAAGGTTGTTGGGGACATTTTTTCAATGAGGGTTTCTTCTGCCATAATGGTGTTGTTTACCATTTCATACCCTCGGCCACTGAAATGTATGGCAATTGGTTTTTTCTGCTCTTGTTAATATGCCTCTTCATTGGAATATGTTTCTGTGCTGGTTGTGTGAATCCACTAACCTGCACAGAAGTTTGCAAAGGTATCTATGTTGGCATTGCACATGTTTACAAGTACTTTTTGTAGTTTACTGATTAATGTTGTTAGTGGTTTCATTTTGGTTAAAAGTAATATAAACAATTCTCTTTTGAGGAGCATTGCACTATCAATGAGAGTTTCCAGGACTTGTCTTTGCAGTAATTTGTAAAGGTTTAGTGTGATTTCTCTGCTGTTTTTATAAGATTGTGAAGTACTCTACGGTGGAACATTTTCAGTAAAATAAATTTTTGGGAATGCTTAACTGTGCCTACGTTTAAATTGGTAGATGTAGTGCTGGTGCTATTAGTAGTTTTATTGCTCTTAATACATTTCTTTTTACTTTTACTTTTTGGATGAGGAGCCATAGTTTTTTTAGTGCTAGCTAGTTCAGTTTTGTTGACTGACTGTATTAGCTGTTTTATGTGACCAATTGCTATACATTCTGCTACAGGTGGAAGAATATCTTGCCTGCTTTTAGATTTATCTGCTCTATCTTTTCGTTGTTTTCTACAGAGTTGCCTTTTGGTAGGACTTCTGGTCTGTCTGTTGGAGAAAAAAGGAAAGTGTGGGTTTGAAATCTGTGCAATGTATTTGCGTGCATTGTGAATGAGTGTGTGAATATCAGGGCAGGCATAAATAGAGGGCTGTGTGATTGTGCAATGGGCTGTTAGTTCTGGTTGGGAAGATTGTAATAGTAGCTGTCTGTGTCTATGTGTGAGGGGCTTGGTTCAGTGTGTATGACAGTGTACTGTGCATGAATAAGTAAGGACATTACAATGTTTTCATGATACTAGTGGGTGTTACGATACTGGTGTTCAGATGAAAATAGAAAGAGTGTAACTGCTGAGGTGCAATGGACTAAGAGTGGAGTACATTCAGTTGGTTTTGATAGAAATTTGTAGGCTAAAGTACAGTTACACTGCACTGTATGAGTAACTGAAAGAATACTACTACACTACTGTACTTACTTTGTAGGATGTAAAGAGTAGTTTTTTCTGGCTCTCATCTTCTAGGGGAGACGTTGCTGTTTTTCAGGAGTCTGTTCTTAACTGCAATTGAAGGAAATTAGTGGGTATGTGTGGTAATGGCAAAAATATTGTAGTCTAAGAAGACATTATTGTACACTGTAGGAGGAGTTATTAGGAAGAAGAGTTAGTAACATTGCACATGATTACGAGTATGGTTGTAACACTGCTGTTGCTTCAGACAGGTTGCCACCAGATTCCTAATAATTGTTTGGCAGCTACCTTCCCAGTGTCACTGGGACATTACAAGTCATGTTGGCC
Organism: Ambystoma mexicanum; assembly: GCF_040938575.1. Taxonomy (NCBI): domain Eukaryota; kingdom Metazoa; phylum Chordata; class Amphibia; order Caudata; family Ambystomatidae; genus Ambystoma; species Ambystoma mexicanum. The sequence goes on along the minus strand of NC_090925.1, from coordinate 434,140,413 downwards.
TGGAAAGTCAGGTGGTAGAAAATGTTAGTCTCTATTTGTGTGCAGTTGCATAGCACTGCATGGGAATGGGGACATGGGAGCACCAGCAGCGTTGGTATTGGAGCCGGTGGTTGCATGATAAGTATGCTGTATGGGGCTGGAGTTTTGAAAGTGTGAGTGTTGTTGTTACATTCTTGGTATTAGAAATGGAGTAATGTAAGTCCTAGTATGCCAAGAACAATGGAGAAGCCAAGAAGCATGTACAGATTAGAAAGGAGAATGTTAGTGTGTGCAATTTTAGTAACTTTCCCACACATGCATGCTTGACATGTGAGTGCTATTGAACAATGTTGGAGAAATCATAACCATTTTCTTTCATTCATTTATTAAACATTACACACAGCACTGCTGTAAATGTACGCATGTGTTTATGTGGTTTCCTTCAAATGGTGCTGCAATGAATAGTTTTAAATGCATTGGATTTTGTCATTTTTCAATCCATGTACATGGTATGCTTTTGTACCATACATCCAGTTTTCGTTTTGAGTGGGCATTGTGGGAGTTTCAGTGCAGCTTTGTTAGTGGGAGAAGTGGTTTTAAAAGTGACAGAATGAAAGAAGAAAATAACAGTTTGTACATCGGAATGGGTGTGTTGTGGTAATATATTAAAGTTTCACATAAGATCTGGCACTTAAACATTCTGTGGAAATGTTTCCAATGTTGTTTTCTTTTCATTTACAAAAAAATCACAGAATGCTGCTGAAATTGAAATTTGTGTTTTCAAACTGTTATAAAAGTGCTCATTAAAAGACAACTTTCTAAGCACACAGCAGTTTAAGTTACTGCTACTTGATGTCAGGAGATTGGACAAATGAGAGTATGATTATTGAGTAGGTTATGCAGGGTAAATGGCAGGAACCCTGCTCAAATAAATTTGTAAAAGAGTTGGAAATTTACTTTACATAATATATGCATACCTGTAGTTTGTGCTGATTGATGCAGATGTGGATGAATCTGGAAGTAGACATCTTGGAGAGTTTTACAGTAGTTTTTGATGCAGGTGCTTGGGAATAACAGGAGACCTGTACTCTGAGTGTTGAACAGTACATCTGAAGTGTTGAACTGAGATGACACACTTAGGTGTAGAGATCTTGGATGTGATTGGTGGATGGGTGTGTGACTGCTTAACAGTAGCCAATAAGGAAGTACTGCAAAGAGTGAAGTAGAAACGGAAGAAGGGCTGTTCTGTGTTGCGGGATCCATGGACAATGCACTAGTCCGTGGACAGGGCGTGCCAAATCCGGGGCTTCTCCGGATGCCTGGCATGAAAATGGGACTCTGGGGATTAGCCAATCGGGTGTTCAGGTTGTGCTTTATACGAAGAGAGGGTAACATTTTTTTCATTGCTGTGTGTAGTGAAGATGGCTGTGGTTGCAGAGATGGAGAGTGTCAGTGTGTAGATGGTGTGAGATTGCTTTGTGACTGATCTGCAGAGGTATGCAGAGAGAAGTGGCATTTCTGCCACACTTGGATTTGAGGGAGTGGAGACTTTGTGGTGTGGTGTGCCTGGTCGCAATTTGTAAGGTGTGCTTGCACCTTTTTCGAGGTATGGCCACTTTCAATTCTTCAGATGTTCTTGTGGTACATCAGTGCAGTAAGTTTACAGAGTGCACTTCAGGACTTGCTAAAGGCACTTATGCTGCTTTTTCCAGGTGCAAAGTTGCTATTTTCACACATGCCACCTAGAGCACTATGTAACTGCCCCAATGTCCTCTGTCCTCAGCAAGATGCAGGAAGGTGTCTTGTGAACAGAGACCTTCACAAAAAGGGTGTTCCTGTGTATCAAGAAATGTTTAAACTTGTAAATACAACGTATAGTATTTCCATGTTGCCTTAAATGGTGATTTAATCACAAATTTTACAAATCTATTGTACCTGTATGTTATAAAGTTAACCGTATTAAAATTAAAAGTCACAGTGATGCAAAAAGTCAAGGAAAAGAGAAGAGTAGAAAAAGTGTAATGAAAAAATATTTTTCATTTTTTAGAAAAGCAGAAATTGTCTTGAAATCATGAAATAAACATGCCAGCTAAGTATCAATGCCGGTGATTGAACTCAATTAACAGAAACTGAAAAAAGTAGCTTGCAAAAAACTCAACAATGTTAGTAAAAAATATCAATATATGTTACAACATGTTACCGTTGGAAACCAACAGCAGAGAAATTATTGTTATGAAAAAACAGATAATACGTGCAAAGCACTAATTCCAAAATGCAAAGTACAGCTAAATTGACTGGCTGTCCCTGGCTAGTGCATATGTGATATATAGTTGAACCATCATCATGTGCAATTTAACAAAGGTGATATGAATTTGAACTTTTTATGAATATCAACAAATCCTTTCGAAGAATCCTAATTAAAGGATACCAGTATGAGGCTGATGTAAGAAAGCCTTAACAAAGAAAATATACATTTAAACTTTTTGTGAACATCAGTACGTCCTTTCAAAGAATCCTAGTTAGGAGATATCGATTTGATGCTGAAGTGGAAGAGCCTACGCCCTCCGCTTCCCTGAGTTAGTTGAAGCGGGTTGGGCCAACCGCTAATGTTCTAATAGTACAAAAAATTACCAAAGCGGGAGTTTGGCACAGTGGGTGTTTCGGTGCAATAAGAAGGATGTACCACCTTTATCAGGTAAAAGATTTCTCTGTTCAGCCCCTAAATAGGATATCTAGCTCTGGGTAATCAGTGGTAGGCCAAAAATAAATTGGCCAACTAGGAAAGAGAGTCCTTTGGAGTACATGGCAACAGCAACTTCAATATGTCTTTTGGGGCAAAAGTGCACACATTGGTACGCATCTGTAGTCAAAACCAGCTACAGTTTGCTGAGACACATCACAGCATGAATCATGTGCCGCTCAAATTGCGTGGAATATCAGAAAGCCCAAATTATTGTAGGAACTTTACAAGTAGTGTCAGGGTCTCTAGCAGGGACAGCTTGAAAATTAACAACACTGGAGTTCATCCACATCACAGTTTTGCCATCAGGTGGCCCCATCACTCGAGTATCACGGGGTTGGTGAAAACATGCCTTAATGTTGTTATAGGCAGATGGCCAGTTAAAACAATGCCGTAGCTGTAGCGATGCGGGTCACCTCCAAAAATGTGTTGGTCAAATGGAGCAGGAGCAGTTTGCTGTGTGAACAAACACCCAATCATAAACCTGGCCCAAAAAGTGCAGTAAGAGGCTATGGGTTTTGTGGCATAAAATAATGCTGACAAAAAGTGCTGGTCCGTTTACCTCCTTTTGCATTTCAAGCCGCTCAGTGCTGGGGCTGTCTGTTTCACTCTGGAAACATAGGGTACATTCAAGTCATCCGGAAGCTAACTGCGGTGGTGTGAACAGAGGCATATCTTCTTTTTTGTGTAGTGTTGGGATGTTCACTTTTGAGAATGAGAAAATTAATTATCAGAGTGTGAATTATTTTACTCCAGATGGCAATTATTTATCAAACATTGGAAATGGCATTTTGCTTTGAAATGTAATGAATGCTCTGAAGAAGTTCATGTAAGTCTGTAAGGAAAAAACAAGAGAAAAGCCAAACAAAAATAAAAAACAAAGGTGTTTGTTTACAAGCCCTTTACAAAAAAAGGCTCTTTTCAGAGCCACCACTAAAGAGAAAATACCTTGACCTGGGTTACATTTTTCTCCTCACCCCCTTGAACTGTACGATCTGTCTGCGGACACTGCGCTAGTCTGCGAACAGCACGTGCCACATGCAGGGCGTCTGAGGATGGCAGGCATGGAAATGGGACTGTGCAGCCGAGGGGATTGGCCAATAAGGTTTCCTGGGTGTGGTATGCAAGGAGAGAGTGTGGCAGAAGGTCTGTTTGCTGAGAGGAGTGCAGATGGCTATAGCTATGGCTGTGTCTTTCAGGAGGCAGACTGTGTGGCTTTTGGGGGACTCTTGGATCCATTGGTTACGGGTATATTTAGAGCAGTGTGGAGTCGCTGAACATCTTGGTTTTCCTCATGTTGATGTGAAGTGGTATGGAGTGCGTGATGTGAAGTGGGTAGACTTGATCTCATTTTGTGGCAATTTGGTCACGCTGCAACGTCCGGACATTATCATTGTTCATTCTGGAGGAAACAGTTTAGGCCATGTTACTGGAATTTCACTGCAGTTTGCGATGAAGGAGACATTTGGGAAAATCATGGACATGTTCTCGAACTCCTGAGTAATTTTTACTTGCATTGCCCAGACACAGATGTGGCTGCACTCCAGTTCATTTGGTCTGCAAATCGAGACAGTGAGGCGCAATGTAAACAAGGCTATTTGTGCCATTTTGATAGATGTTGTCATGTTGTCCTTCGACAATGAAAACATTGAATTTCATAGCACCAATATTTGTAGCAGAGATGGAGTCCATCTTACTGATGCTGGCAATCAGCTTGTTTTGCAAAATATCCAAAATGCGTTGGCGCCATTTTTGTAAATATAGCAAGCATTTTGCAGTAGGGTTTGAAAAAAAACTTCCAAAAACAAATAAAACAAAAAAAAGGCTCTTTTCAGAGCCACCACTTTCTCATGCAAAAGAGTGGAATGGTTTAGATGCCGCCACCACCTAAATGTCTTGGATGTCCGCTGACTTTCGAGCTATCCATGGACTTCGCAGGCTGTCCAGGGGCCTGTACCTTTTTTTGGTCCTTTTATTTTTGAACTGTCAAAGGTGACTCTGAAAAGATACGTCTTTTAAATTTTTCATGTTTTATGATTTATTTGGCTTATTAAAACAGGACACACAAGAGAGGGAAGGCAGGGTAGAGAAGGGGCACAAACCACAGGTACAAAAGGGGCAGGTGGAGAGAGGAAGATGTTGGGTGGGCCTCACTTAGGTAGGGAGCACTGTTTCTCGTGCTCCCGGACCGTAGCCCCGAAAGCACTTCAAAACTGTTCCCCCCTGCAGACAACTGTGTCACAGTATATACAATGTACAGTTACTCTCGAAAGATAAGGTTTCACTGCTTTATGTATGGCCTGCGAGGCATGTTCAGGGATCCACTGCCCCACAGGAGTGTCTTTTGTGGTGGCAGGAGCAGATGTTGAGAATGCAACAGAGGATGTCAACCTGCTACCGCCTTCAAAAGGGGTGACCCTCCGAACTGCTGCCTTGTGGTTAGACCTTGGGTGTCGCCACATGGAGGTGGTCCTGTCACAGCCCAGGCTTTCCATGACTGAGTACAACATTGCACTCAGAGCATCAAACCTTGGCTGCACATGCCATGGGTACCCGCCCCAACGGTGGTAAACAGCTTCAACACACAAGACTTATGCTGGCAGCTGGTAACAGGGATTTCCACTACCTAATCCTTTTCGTCTTCTTGATCCCCCTCTGCATCACCACTCCTGTTGCCCTCTCCAGGACCTCCAGATGGTGATATTGGTGGAGGTGGTGGTGGTGCTGAGGCAGCAGCAGCCATAGATGCCATTATATAGCAAAAGCAGAAAGCCACACAGAGCAATCTCCAGCAAGTGTCAGTCCTGGTCAGCCAGAAACACAATGAGGAGCAGCAGTGGGGTGTGGCCTTTTATAGGGGTGCTGTCCATGCACGGCGCAACTGTCTGCAGACACTTCGAGCCTCAGACGGGTTCCAAAAAAGTTCCAAAAAGTCTCTAGATCGACCAGGGCATGGACTGGGACCTCTGCAAGAGTGAAGTTGCACCTTAAAACACCCTTGATTGGCCAAAACAGCACTTTCTAACTGTCTGGGGGTAGGAACAGTGTCTGTGGATACTCCCGACGCTCAGCTCACATGATGACGTCCCTGGACGTCCGCGGATAGGACGGCTGTCCGTAGGAAACCTATTGCACGGGATGCAGTGTGCGCATGCACCCAGGTGTCCGTAGGACAGGGGTGGAACTCCCGAACGAATTAAAAGTGCATCACAAGTTTACGGACATCTCCGGACAGGCGTGGTGTTCTGAGGGCACAGGGGATCGGATGCGCCCAGGTGTCCGCAGGACAGGAGTGGGATCCCTGAACTAATTAAAAGTGCGTCACGGTTTACAGACATCTCCGGACAGGCTCGGTTTTCGAGGGCACAGGGGATCAGATGCGCATGCGCCCAGGTATCTGCGGGACAGGAGTGGGACCCCCAAACTAATTAAAAGTATGTCACGACTTTACATACATCTGCTGACAGAAGCAGTGTTCGGAGGGCACAGGTGATCGGATGCACATGCGCCCAGGTGCCCGCAGCACAGGGGCGTGGCCCCTGAATCATATAAAGGTGCGTCATGACTTTGTGGGGTACCTCCATTTTAGTTGCAGACAGCCTGGACAGTCGCTCTGTCCGACGACACCAAACAGGGCTTTTAAAAAAACACACACAACAACCTTACACACATAGATATTTATTAGGACACAGAAATACACTCAATTATGAAAGGGATGGGGTATCAGAATGGGAAACATATATAGGGGATATGGGGGAATTGGGGTTTTTGACAGACTGTCCATCAGGGGAGGAAGTGTAGAGGTAGAGGCAGGTACACCCACCCAAGCTTCGCCCCCATGCTGCCTACATGCTGGGGGTATGAGACACGTGCACTACCAGTGAGAAGGCCTATACGGTAAAGGATCATGGAAATAAGATACCCATTAAGGAAACCATATATGCATTCACGAAAAAAATGATGGCCATTTGAATGAAATCCCGGAGGAAGTGTGAAAAACGAGCGAGAAAGACAATTGGTGACGCACCCAGAAAAGAGGCAAGAGGCTGAAGAACGTAAACATTCTATGAGATCTGAAGAGGAGGTGTTAAAGATGAGCAACATTTCAGGCTCGAGATGAAGATGCTCGTGCTACAGAAATAATGAAGAAGATACCAAGTAATTTTAAAATTGTACAGATGCAGTAACGCAAGCAGACAAAGTATTCTTAAGGCTGGCTACGTAGTAAATAGATTGCGGTGATGCACCAACGTATATGCATAGGAATGTATGGACTATGGATGTTTCACAAGGCACTTTAGCAGTGCTTGGACCCCTTGAATAGAATGGCTTTTTCAGTGTGTCTCAGTTGGAAAAAACAGCTAATGACGGAGGTGATTTCAAGAAAGGCTTGGCTGGCCCAGCACCATGAAGTCAAGGCCACGTGAGCCTGGGTGTTCATGCAGTAGCTACAAAACGTGTGAAAAAAACAAACTCCTGTCCGAGACGAGGTGCAAGACCATTGAAAATGTCAGAGGTTCATCATTTCATAGTATTTTAGTACAGCAAAATGCTCTGAAACATGGTCTCCAGTCACATGGTCGGATGAAAATAGATACTGGGTTGAGCTACACCGAAACCAAGAGACAAAGTATGCCTATACTCCCTTTTAGTCTCAGGCACGAAGAACATTTACAAGGCCAAATGTTCAAAGGCTAATTGACTGGCAGACGGCAAGAGTGATGATAGATGTCAGGCTATTTGAGTGGGAAGCTATGGTCAAGACCAGCGCAACAGCACCTAGGCGCCAGCCTGCGTGCTGCTAGCGTGTGTGGAATATTACAGAGGGCTGCAAGGGTGTCAACCAATTATAGAGGGCCACGTAATAGAGAGCCCTATAGTTTGTATAACCAATAGGACGTTGTGTATTTGATGACGTTTATAGCGACTTGCACTAGAGGAGAGCTTTTTTTGATTTTTTTTGCATTTATATAGTGCTACAAACCGTCAAGCATCTGAGCACTGCTTATTACCCACAGTGTGTGGTGCTCATTTACCAACCTCAGAAGGATGAAAGGCTGAGTTTGGTCCTGCTGGAATTTGAACCTGTGCCGGCAGGCTCGGCACGGATGACAAAGCGAGCCCTACACTCGCTGCACTATCTGACTGGCATAGTTGCCCACCTGATGTTAGACACCCAATCACTTTCCCAGACAAGTATGGAAGGTATACCTAGATGTTCCCTCTAAGCCTATCACTTTCCCAAATAGGTTTTTGTAGTTTGCCATGTAGATTGACGTCAGTGATTGTTGTACTCCCTGTTTACAGACTTACTTTGCTAACTTCCTGGGTCAGCCTAATTATTGATATTTGAGTATATTCTGCATCCCCATCTATCTCGAAGTACTGCTACTTCATCTTAAAGCGCCTAGTGTTGGGTACACAAGTTCAGAAGGGATTGAGGTCTCATCATAGCGTTGTTGAATAAAGGGATTTGGTGGGGATGATTGGCTGGGACAGGGGGAAGGGGCACAGTGGTAGTGGTATCTAATATTGTCTATAATAGGACTTTTCACAAATGTCATTAACTGTGCAAAATTAGTGTTGAACTGATCCATTTCTATTAGTTATTTTGCAAAATTTGCATTTTGGGGCTGTCTGTGCCCATCTTCTTGCTCATTTGGTGGTATTTCCGGGCCGCTTTCTTCATTTGCACTATGTACTGCTAAAAAGAAAAACATGTTTTAGTGACACGTGAAACAATTTACATTACTTTTTCTACTGTAAAAATTGTATTGTGTACTATTAGAGTTATTTCCATCACTCATTTCATTGTGGGGGAAATTTTCCTCTAGCAGCTCAATACATCTATTTCTTACAAATCATGTCCATACAACAAACTCTGTTACAGGAAGAAATATAGTGTACTTACTACTTTTTGAATGGGTTTCTTTGTAGGTTGGACTTCCTTCTGACTGTGTACGCTAGACTGCACTGAAGTAATATTGTTAGATGAACCGGTCCCTTTTGTGCTTGGTGCATTCCATTATGTTGCGCAACCTATGAAATTGTACTTCTGGTTTCATAAGTACAGATTATGTATACATATTTAATTTTTGAATGTGCTACATATATGTGTTGTACTTTAAACATCTTCTGTTTGTTTGCTGCACGATATAACAATGTAAGGTAAACCCTGTGCTTTTGGGCAGTGTGAATGCTACCCGAAGTCCACGGACATTTGCACAGTCCGCGGACTCTATGGCTACAATGTTGGGGGCCAGGCGGTCAGTATGATGTAAGGGTCATGTAGAAAAATTAAGGGTATCCTGGTAAAAACCCATGAAATTCAGTAAAAAAACGTTGTTAAAGGGACGTTATGGTTAAGTTGCGCTAATAAAAACCTATCAAATTCAGTGAAAAAACTTTGTTGAAGGAACATTATGCTTAAATTGCACTAATAAAAACCTATCAAATTCAGTCGCAAAAGTTTGTTAAAGGGATATTATGGTTACAAGTAAAATTGAAAAACACCAGTAATTTGCCACCACTGTGCACTGCTAAAACTAACACCCAGGACATCAAATATGACATCACAAATGTCATTGATGATATCACTGATAACATCACATATCTGGGCCACTTGTTTTTGTTCACTGACATATCTAGGCCAGGTGGTTTTGTTCACTGACAGTCAGAATATTAAAATTCAAAAGGTACTGTACATCTAGATGTTACCCTTCTCATATGTTCTTACAGTACTTTCCTTAGAGTTTGGTCGCAGCTCATGGTGCATATAAATGGGGCAACAAGCAGGCCGCAAACATACAAATCATTTGTGTACATGAAGATAAACTTTTATGGTATTAACAGTTTCTGATGATGCTGCTTCTTTTTTGCTTACTTTAGTTTCCCTGTATGTGCCGCTGATTTGTATGCATTGTGGTCTTTATATGTATTTTTTTGCAGTACCACAAGTGTGTAGTAAGTGTTGAATTTTGATCTAGTTAGTACATGTTTAACAGTACTTAAAAATCTGATAAGGTAGCATTCATTATTTTACTATCCAACCTTGCAAGATTATACATATTGTACCTCTATGGTGCATGCTGCAAACATTGTTTATGTCTGATTTGGTTCCTGTACCGAGAACAACATTGCAATAGAATGTTGTTTAGAGGAGTACATTCTTTAATAGATTTATAATAGTTCATGATACATCTCCCGATCGCCCCTAACATGTTTTTACCAATGTTATACTCACAACCCCTTGTAGGGACTTTTCATCAACATTAATTTCACATGTGATGTCATCAGTGATGTCATCAATGACATTTGTGAAGTCATCTTTGATGTCCTGGGTGTTAGTCTTAGCAGTGCACAGTGGTGGCGTGAGTTATGCTTGCTTAGCTTACCATAACTGGAGAATTTGTGGGCTTTTTCAGTTTTACTTGTAACCATAATATCCCTTTAACCAAGTTTTTCCACTGAATTTCATAGGTTTTTATTAGCACAACTTAACCATAACGTCCCTTTAAGAAAGTTTTTGCTCTCAATATCAGATATAGCTTAGGTGCAAAACCTAGAATTGTCTTTCTTTTGGTGGCCTGATATTTTTTGTTTGTCATGCCCTCCCTTTTAGAATAATGATGCAGCTGGAGTCGGATGTAAAGCCCATGGTGGCACAGTTTACCTACAAAGGAGGCTCTAAGAGTTAATCGGATAATGTTCCAGATGAAGATGAGTGCAAAGGCTACTCCCCAGAATTGTCCATTGCCTCTTGTTAAACAGCATAAAAGGGTCATGATGAATAAGTGTTTGTTCGCAAGACGTAAGGCCCGAAGTGGGTAATAGGGATGAATCTTAGAACTAAGATAAATAGAAGTGAGGCAATGAATGCTTGTAAAGATTAGACCAACTCTTCAAAATAATATCTTGACTCACTGGGAGCCCGTGTAGTGTTAGTTGGTAAATAGAAATTGAAGACCGCTGGGTAATTTAAAAGTGAGGTGGACTACAGTGTTTTGATCTGAAATGCCTGCATGTACAGCATTGGTTTAATCCAGACTAGGGTTAAAAAGGGAAGCAACAACTGCAGCAGGACTATCTCTCAATAGACAGTGGAGGGCACGGCTAAGCAGACCAAAGCAGAAGAAAGCTGATTTCACTACTTCGTAAATCTGATTTGTAAGAGGTATATCAGGCTCCCAAACCACCCCCAGATTCCTGGCCATATTGGCCACATACAATTGGACACTGAGAAACACAATAACTGTCATTTAATAATGATTGGGTGCCAGCAAAGGTACTGCCATCTTATAAAGGATGAGTTGTAATCCACTGATGATCATCAATTGGTGAACATCAGATAAGTACTCCCCTAAACGAGGATAATTCCCAGTTCGATCAGATGCTTTAACAACTCAGTGTTATCAGCTTAAGAAGGGAATTGCAAATCACATTTGCAAAAATACCCAATAAAGGTTGAAAATAGTTTGCAGTTAAACAATAACAGGGAAAAGGGTGGTCCCTGAGGTACTCTGCAAGTCACAGGGGTGGAGTTAGACAAGAATGTACTGAGTTTGACCATTTAGGAACTTCCTACAAGGAAGCTGCTGAAAAATGATAAGGTTTGATTAGACATCCCAACTAGCCTTTTTAAATGAGAAAGAAGAATAGCATGGTCCAAAGTGACAGATGCTACCGAAGATGTAACATGACTAGCAATGAAACATGGAAATCTTCATCAGCACATTCCAGGATGTCATCCCATAATGAAACTTGAGTACCATGCTTGGGACGGAAGGTCCATTGCGACATGTCCAAGATGTGATTCTACTCAACATGATCTTGAACTTATGTAGTTGCAAGGTTTTCTAAGATCTTATCAATCCAAGATGACCTGGAAATAGGACAGATATTACTTATTTGAGTGGGGTGCAGAGTAGCTTTATTTAAAAGTGGAGAAATGAATACTGCTTTAAGGGAAGACTGCATCATTCCTTGATGACTTGAGAGATTAACACTGTCCCTAAGTGTTTTAGAGAAGGCTGTTGTGAGTGCAAATGTATTATTGCTGGCAGTACATATATGTATATATATATAGTGGCCGTGTAGTTATGGTTAAGTTGCTAAACCCATAGGAAGAGCACTTTTTGGGCATTTTATAACTTTGCTCCCCCTGGACGAATCCTCGTCAAATTCTTTTGCAAAGTTTGGTGAGGTTTGGTCCGGGGGGCAAAGTTATAGCGGGGTTCCAAAAATGTCTTTTTTTCCTGTTCGTTCTGCGGATAGGACACTGATTGGTGAATCAGCTTGTGTCATGTCCACGGACATGCAAATGGTTCTCTGATTGGCTGGGATGAAGTGTGAGGTGTGTCACATTGTTTCAATGTGCCCGCCATATTGGATCCGTGGACATCCGCGGACAGCACAGCGTGGAAGTGAGCATAAATCCAATTTTGGGGAGTGTGTTGTTGTGTAGGAGTGCTTGGAGAGGGTGGGGGGGTAAGAGATGGGTCAAATGCTGTATTTGTTTAGGTGGCAGGAGGCCATGATGTGGTTGTTGTGTCCACGGTCACTGCGGTTGTCCGCAGACATACTAAATACTGGGTGCCATACTGGCTATTTTACTTTATGATGATGTTGGTTTTGGGTTGTCAGTGGAGCATTGATTGCAATTATTTTTAGAATGTTAATTGAAGTGGATAGGTTTTGAGGTGGATATGTTATATTTTTGGGTTGTGGATATTTGGTGGGGGTTTGATTCTTTGGGTGTGTTATGCTGTGGTGGTTGTGGGCAGGGCCTAGAGTCTTGGGTGCATGGCCGAAGGGTCTTCGCCAAGGCACCCAAGACTCTAGGCCCGGGCCACAACCACCACAGCACACCCACGCTACCAAACATTTTGACTGTGGTATGTGCACTGCTTAGGGGATATATGTTTTCAAAAGTTTGTGTTCTGTTTCATTTGTTGAGGCTGTATGTAGAGTTTTGGCCAGGCCATGCAGTCAAGATTGTAGGGTTTGGCACCAAGCACTGCAGCATAAGATACCCATGGAAGCAAACATTTTGGATTGCGGTCTATGGTTAGACGTTTGCTAGAATGGGTGTGTTATGCTGTGGTGTTTGTGAGTCCATTCATGATACAGTAACTGTTTGACTGTTTGTGGTTGTATGCAGTTATTTTATGACATGGGTAATTGAAGCAGACATTCTTTTTCAATCTCTGTGATAAAAGAAAAGATCATATGTTAGTGTCAGTAGTTCATAATGAGTTATTGCATTGCATAATATACATTTCTGTAATTTGTCGACTCACATAGTTAGTACTTTAGAAGTACTATAGTTCAGATCAGTGTACTGTGCAATTTGCTCAGTTCCTGTGTTTGTTTATTAAATCATTGGGTCTGTGGGAAAAAAATCCATGCTCAATTAAAAAAACACCTTTCTACGTTGTGGTTCAATATATTCATTTCATTTATTTCAGTAGGAGGAATTGAATAGGTCTATGGTTTTGATTTGGAATTGGTGGTTGGTAGTATTGTTGCACTTAGATAGTAGTTGGTGCATTATATTTGTTTCTTTCTTTCTCCATTTTAGTGGTATTTGTCTATCTGTTGGTGTGCTGCAGATTTTTGGGGCAGTTAGATACCTGTTGGTGTATTCTAACTGTATATTTCTTGTTTGATTTTAGTGGTATTTATTGGTTTGCTTGTTGCAGAATTTTGGGGCAGTTAGATACCTTTTGGTGTATTGTAACCATTCATAGTTTTGGCATTGAAGTTTGTTAATGTTCATGTACAGATTAGTTATTAAATTTTGGTTTTAAGAATATTAAATAAGAGTTTACAATATTTGCTGGTAATCTCAGTTTTAGAGTAATGGTAGTATCATTACATTCAAACCATCCACATTTCTTTTTTATACATGCAGTGTAGTGACCTGCATTGGTTGTGGCTCCTGCATGGTAGATTATTCCTATTGTTGTGAAGGTTTTCTTACCAAGTGATACTTGACCATGTGTGAATCCAATCAGCTTGCAGTTGTTTTTGGTACCATGTGCATTGTAACATAAAAGCATTAATATTAAGTATTCACTATGTGACTGTGTTTGTAAAATGTAGCGATTATCTGAATTGCAGGTAGTACATAATCTGCTATGGTTTGTATTTTGTACAAGTTGCTGAAATGGAATGGATTAACAGTTAGATATGGATACATATACAAAGCGTTCATTAGGAACTTCTTCTTGTACGACATGCCTGCAAAGGGTGCATTTATGTTTCCACGTGTATGAAATCTGCAAGATTTCATTTATAGGTATGTTTCTGTTTTCTAGTACTTGTAGAAAGTACATTAGACATTCTTGTGGATCTTCTTCTAGTGAATTTGACCATTCCAGCACAGTAGTCCAATTCCTGTCTTATTCCATGAACACTGTAAGTGTTGTCAGGATTGTTGGTTGCATTTCTATGCAGGACTAATATTTGCAAACACAATTGGTCTGTACCGTGTAAGTAAATGTTGTCAATAATTGGTGGCAATTGGAATAGAATATTTATTGCTACATTTGCATAGCAATTTACACCAGTTGTATTCGAAAATTTGAATGGACCTGACAGTTCTGTGTCCAAGTCATTTGTTTGGAGTGTGCGTTTCTTTTTTGAAGAGGTAGTTGAGTTACTTTGGGCAGTAGCTCCTTCTTTGGTTGTGGTCCTTGATGAAGTATTAGCTTCTTTCACTTTCTTTGGAGGAATTGCTGTGAGAGCCTGCATAATTTGAGTCTGAAGTAGTTTTCTTTTACAACGTTTTGCTTTTTGCAGAACAGGATAGGTTTTTATGTGGGGGTATAGAGTAAACACAATCTATTGTATTCTAGAATGCAAGGAACATCAGCATTTACTTGGATCAAAGTTGATTAGAAATAGTCAGTCAAGTGTACGTAAGCGTGAAAGTGCTACATAGCTCATGCCTTCTTTAAAGACTGTGCTACCAATATCTATCAATGTGCTACCAATATCTATCGATGCTTTATCTAGGTAAGACCTTGTGATTTGTGAATGGAGACTGCGTATGCTAGAGTTAGAGAAAATTGTTCTCTGAGTACATACATGTCTTTGAAAAGAAGGAAGTGGGCTGTTGAGCATCCTATCCTTTTAACTTCGGATAGTTTGTCAAAGAGAACATTGACAAATTGAATGTTGTTGTCACGTGAGTATGTTTGAAAGCCAACAACTGTACCAAGTGCTCCATTAACTAGTGCTTGCTCCATGTCAAGGTTACATTTAAGCATTACTCTACAGTTTAAAGATCATTTTAATATTTTCTCCAAACCAGCTGTGCTAGAGATAGAGTTTTCCAAGGTGTTTAGACTTGTTGTGACTTGTTGACACATGGGTGTCATACCATGTACGTCCAGTATGTCTGTGGAGCCAATTTGAGGACCTCTTGTGGTCTGAAGTGAATCAAAGCCAACATTAGGTTGGAGACCATGCTCATCTCATCTATTAGCAGCATTTTCATTTGTTTGAACACTCTGCGTAGTTCCATTGAAGCTTTTTACAAGGTGTTTAAACTTGTTGTGGCTTGTTGACACATGGGTATTGTCATACCATGTACGTCCAGTTTGTCTGTGGAGCCAATTAGAAATATTGGTTGCATTTCTTTTTTTAACATCGTTTCATTAAATGTTTAACAGCTTGCAAGAGTTGGCATCAAGGACATACAATTGACATTTTTGTGTGGTAATTGTTCCATGACACATGAGTTATGTCCATAGAGTGCATGGATGTGCCTGGTTTTTAATATAGATTGTGCTTCTTGAGGTAGTACACCAACTCTAATACTTTTTAAAATGTTGGCGTATGTGAGGTCTGCAGACTGACGCATGTTTTCAGTTAATTCTCTGTATTGGAAATGTTGCCAAAGGTTGACATTTCCTTTGCTGCCAAGAGTTTTATGGCACAGTTTGTGCCCTAAGGTTTTAAAAATAGGTTCACCTTTCACTGGTGTTAATTGAAGAAAATCTCTGAAAACAATAATGTGTTTTCCTCCAAAGTGCTCTTCCTGGTCTGTTTTGAGGACCTCTTGTAATCTGAGGTGAATCAAAGCCAACATTAGGTTGGAGACCATGCTCACCTCATCTATTAGCAGCATTTTCATTTGTTTGAACACTCTGCGTAGTTCCATTGCAGCTTTTGAGAAAGTTTGTAGTAGTCTAATTTGTTTTTGTGTTCTACTGGAAGGAGTAGTAATTGGTGTAAAGTGATGCCCCCTATATTGTAGGCAGCTAAACCTGTGAGAGAAGTTACACCAGCTGACAGTTTGTTGTTTGTCAATTGTTGGAGGAACTTGCTGATGATTTTGATTAAGAATGTTTTGCTTGAACCAGCTTGACCACTTACGTATAGTAATATAGGTTTGTAGTCTTGGCAGGTACAGTTTTTACTTTCATGTTGCACACCAGGTTCAATTTGTTTTGTTACTTCTTGGAAAATGCTACAATGCTCATTGTTTAGTTGTGATTTCAGTACAGCAAAGTCTTCTGTAGACTGCTCATATTCTGTAGACTGCTCATACTGACACCTGGTGTTTTCTACTTCTGTCATGGCTAATTCTGCCTCATTTGCTATCAGTGGCTGTCCAAGTGGTTCTTGGCTTCCTGTTACAGAAGGTTAACTACTGTCAAAAGTGTCCACATCTAGTTGCACCTGGAGTTCTTCTTCATGTTGCTGTTCATTGTGCAACATTGTTTAGTACTGTGTAAAGTTTATGTCTGTTATAGTGCTTTAATTTGCTTTGAAAGCGTCTTCATAGGAGTCATAGATATGTAGTAACTCTTCTTCTTTTCTCCATGGTTTAAAAAGTTGGAGCAGGGACATGTAATACAGTTCTTTATGTTGAGGAATTTTTAATGACAATTTGATATGATCAATTAAGCTGCACTTGGTAAGTTTCACTAAGCTGCTTTCACAATTTCCCACTCTGTATCTACCTTTCTTTTCATCTGGTTTAATATTATTTTTGTATGTGAAGTTTTGGGCTATGTGGTATAGACACATGGTTTCCAAAGTGGTACGCCGTTTTGGGTAGTATGTGTCTAGTAAATTCAATATGTCTTGGCTGTTGGGATCATTTTTGGCAATTGGTTCTATCTCCTCATATGATTTGAGAACTCTTTTTCTAGATTTCGGAGGACCAAGACTTAGCCATACTATATTTTCAGATTTTCCATACAAGGCAGTACCGGTTAAACAGTCTGCAGCTTCATAGCAGCCACATTCTCTATGGGAGAGCATAGCTGTACAATTTCTGTGAATATGTTTTGTCAGATGATATGTCATCCCAGAGGTCTTGGAGCTCTGTTTTTTCTGCTTTGGTTAAGTAGGCTGTTACATATCGTGCAACTGCAGTGGAATTGTCTGCAATGTACTCCACATGTATGTTTGCATTCCATTGGCTAGTGCTAAAGCAGGAATTTTGGCGTAGTACAGTTTATGGACCAGATTTGTTATAGTTGAATGATGTGTTGATATCATTTTGACATGATAGAAGGTGCTTTTGCAAATAGGTCCAGAAATGCAGGCTAATGAATGTCCTTGTAGTCCTGTGTATTTGCGCACTGGACAGGTGTCCATATTTTGTAGTAGTTTCATTTTGAATTTGTCTTTGCCTTTCACATACTGATTGAGGAACTGGCGTAAAGATTTGAAAGGTTTTTTGGCAATGTTACACATTGATGTGCACGGCCATTTGTAGACTGGACGTATTGGTTCTGTGGAATGGAGAGGTGATACTGACTTTTCTGGGTATATTTTTGTGAGCAGCGTTTCTTGTTCCATAATGGTATTATTAAGTTTTGCATATCCTCGTCCACTGCTATGTTTGGCAATTGGGTTTGTTTGCTTTTGTTTGTATGCTTCTTCAGTGAAATATGGTTCTGTGCTTGTGGTGTGACTCCATTCACCTCCACAGATGTTTCAGAAGCTATTTTTTGTTGATATTATGTTCATTGTATAGTCTTTTTTGTAGTTTAGTACTTAATTTTGTTAGTGATTTCTCTCCTGTTATTATAAGGTTCTGAAGGACTATGCGGCGGAACATTTTTTGTTAAATCATTTTTTTGGTATGCTTACTTGTCACTACATCAAGATTTATAGGTGCAGTGTTAGCAGTAGTGGTAGCTGAAGTCTAGTTAATCACTTTCTGTTTCGTTTTACATTTTGAAAAAGGAGGCAAAGTTTCTGTACTGGAAGCTTGTTTGGTTTCGCTTAATGACTATATTGCCTGTTTTGTTTGAACTTTTTGTAGAAATTCTGTTAGAGGTGGATGCTTTTTTTTGGAGAGTTTTATTTTGATATTGTTTACTTTTGCGTTGCTTTCTACAGAGTTGCCTTTTGGTAGACATTCTTTGGGGTCTGTTGGAGAAATAAATAAAGTATGGGTTGGGCTGTTGTGCATTGTATGTGTGCTTTGTGAATGATTGTCTGAGTATGATGGTAAGGATGTATGTGGAGGTGTGTGATTGTCCAATGGTTAAATGATATTGCTTATCTGTGTGCATGAATAAAGATGCATGTACTCATCCTGGCTGCATCCCATTTTATAACACACTACAAAGCCTTTTTCCACAAATATACTGTTATTTCTCTCATTTATTAACATGAAATGACACTTTCTTAGATAGTTGTGTGTGTAAACAAAAATTTGGAGAGCAGACAGGTTTGCAAGTGACACTTGATCATATCAGATGGGAGAAATGCAGTAAACTTGTTTTACAGGTTATACAGGGTAAGTGCCAGTTATTCTGTTTACATGCATTCGTACAAGAGCTGTACATGCACTGTGCAGAAAATATTCATACCTGTAGTTTGTGTTCATGCATGTGGATGTGCATGAATCTGCAAGTAGAAATCTTGGGGAGTTTTATAGTAGTTGTTGCTGTAGGTGCTTTGCATTCACAGCCCGATTGTACTGAGAGTGATCAATAGTACATTTAAAGTGCTGAACTGTCATGATGGGGTTAGATTTAGAGTTCTTGCATGTGATTGGTGGATGGTTGTGTGACTGCTTAACACCAGCCAATGAGGGAATGGTGCAGAGAGTGAAGTGGAAAGGGCATGCCACATCCAGGGTTTCTCAGCAAATCCAGCATGGAAAGGGGACTGTAGGGATTAGCCAATGAGGTGTTGAGGTTCTGCTTTGTATTGAGAGAGGTTGTGTGTAGTGAAAATGGCTGAGGTGGAGAAAGTCAGGGTGTTGGTGCTTGGAGGTATGTTTGTGCATAGTTTGGAGCAGTATGCAAAATGTAGGAATGTGGCAAACAATGTTGATGTAGGAGGGGTGGAGGTGGTGTGGAGCACAGTGCCTGGTTTCAATTTGCAGGCAATTGTACAAGTTTTTGAAGATATGGACAGGCTGAACAGTCCACATGCAGTTGTTCTGCACTGTGGTGCTTTGCATTTGGGCTATGTCAGTACCCCTACTTTGTTGAAAGATCTCGAAAACTTGTTTGAGGCAGCAATGAAACTACTTCCAAATGCCAAGGTAATTTTTTCTGGTTTGGTACCTAGGGCAATATGGGACAATAGTTCTGTTTTTTGTTCTCAGCAAAATATTGCTAGGTGTTTAATCAACCGAGGCATGTTTCGTTTTATGCTTAAAGCTGGCATGTTCTTTTGTAACAATTACAAGATTGACTCTGATAATGTTGATTATTTTAAAGAAGATGGCATGTCTTTATCTTTTATAGGAAATGCTATGCTGTTTTGGAACATAAGGATTGCTTTGGAGAAGCTAATGTAAGGATTTTTGGAGGAAAATAAGGGAAAACCCCAATAATACAAAATAAAAGGTGTTTCTGAAGCATCTTAAAAAACAAAACAAAAAAGGCTCTTTTTAGAGCCAGCCTCAAAGTGAAAATGGGCCACACTATTTATATTTTGATTTCCCATGCTCAGATTTTTGATTTGCCCGTGGACACCATGGTTTTCCATGGACAGCGTGTATTACATCCGGGAATTTTGAGTCTGAGGGCCTCATTACGACCCAGGCGGTAAGTTACCGTCTGGGACGTACCTTTACCACCATGGCGTAAACTACGTTTATTGTCGTTATGGTGAGGCTGCTCTACGAAAAACCTATGAAATTCAGCAAAAAAACATTGTTAAAGGGACATTATGGTTAAGTTCCTCTACTAAAAACCTATGAAATTCAGTATTAAAAAACGTTGTAAAAGGGACATTATGGTTCCAAGTAAAACCGAAAACCCCTGAAATTCGCCAGTTATGGTAAGTTAAGCAACCATAAATCACACCACCACTGTGCACTGCTAAGACTAACACCCAGGACATCAAAGATGACATCACAAATTTCATTGATGACATCACTGATATCTAGGCCAGTAACAGTCAGGAACTAAAAATTCAAAAAGTACTATATTTGTAGACTTATAGTTGAAATATGTTCTAACAGTAATTCACTTGGGGTCCATTCACAGCATATGAAACACATACATAGAAGAACACACTGGGCCTCATTATGAGAATGGAGGTAGCCATGGAGCTATTAGCTTCATGGCTGCCTCCGTTCCGGCTCCATTACCGGGTTCCTGCAATGGGGACTTACTGGGTTACTCCAATTTAGGAGGACCCAGTAATTCCTCCTTGCAGGTACCCATTCCCATTTGAGCCCCTAATGGGCTCAATGGGAATGGGGAGGGAGGTAATAACGAGCAGATTACATCTGGCCCGATATTGCCTCCCTCTTCCCCTCGCGGGACCCAGAAAGCATGCCTGGTTTTACCAGGCTTACGATCCGGGTCCCGCGATGGGACGCTCGTAATCGGCACTCCCGGAATGAAGGGGGCCGGTCCCATACCGGCCCCCTTCATTACGGGAGAGCCAGCCTTATAATGAGGCCCACAGACTTGAAAGATAGCAATGCTTTATGTGTATGAAGATAATCAGTAAGGTTATCAACACTTTCTTATTGTTCTGCTGTTTTTTGATTACTGTACTTTTTCTGGATATGCTCATGTTTGTACTCACACTAATTTCCTTAGGGTCAGTCACATCATGTGATAGTTATGTATAAGGAAGTAGTAGCTTTGAAGTAGAGCAATCATTTCTGTGTATGAAGATAATCAGTTAGATTATGAATATTGTCTGGTAATATGGCTGTTTTTTTGTTTACTTCACTTTTCCTGTATATGCTCATATTTGTATATGTTGTTGTCTGTTTGTGTTTTGTTTGCACTAATGCAATTATGTAGTAAGTGGATTTTATTAGGTACTTATTAAATGTTTACAGTGTGCAAAACTCTAATAAGAAATCATTTATAATTTTAGCATTTAACATGGCAAGATTTTTAATATTGCACCTCCATCCTGTCTGCTGCACACAATGCATTGCTTAATGCACTACGTACCTCATGATATTTATTCCAATGATCCTTGACACTTTTTTATCAACATTACAATAAGAATCTCTTGTACAGACTTTTCATGAAAAGTAAATGCACATGTGATGTTTGTTTGTTTGTTTGTTTATTTTATTAATATAGAGCGTCTGACCGAGGGTATCCCGGCGCTAGGATGAGAATAACTGTTACATGGTACATTTTATCCAGATGAAATACAGATTGATGCAGTCAAATATAGTTGAAGTACATTTATAAATAGAGGTGAAATACAGGTGAAATACAGTTTTTATACAGAGAAGATATAAATTAGGTATACATTTTAAATAGACAATATGCAGTGAAAATTGCTAAGTCAAAGGGTTTAAAGCAGTAAGATTTAGCGTAGTGTAGTGGCATTAGTTTGAATAGTTTTGATGTCCTGCGGGAGTGAGTTCCATAATTGTGCTGGGAAACTGGCACCGCCAGCCCTTTTAAGGTTGTACCTAGGCACCACCAGGCAGGAAGTGTTGGATGATTGTGTGGTTCTCGGAAACAGTTTCCAGGTGAATTTGTCGGTGAGATATGGTGGGGCTTGGTGGTTGAGAGCTTTATGAGTGAGGCAGATAGTTTTTAGGTCCATTTTCTCTTGTATGGAAAGCCATTGTGGTGCTTTCTGGTAGCTGAAATATGCTCTTTTCTGGGGATGTTTAAAGCTGCTCTAAGTGCATTGTTTTGCAGGATCTGCAATTTGTTTGTTAAGATTTGTTGGCGTCTAAGTATAGGCCATTACAATAGCCAATTTAGATTGTATGAGAGCTCTGGCCAGTGTGAGGCAGCTGTTAGGGGACAATAGAGGTCTGCATGCCCTAATCAACTTGCCGGTATAGGCGGTGGCAGAGGTTGTCATACTTACCTGTTTAGTTAGATTAGAGTGGGCATTGAGGTAAAAACCTAAGGTTTTTACATTTTTGGCGATCAGTATATTGTTCCCATCAATAGGGATGCTTGTGTAGTTGGGGCTCAGTTTTAGAAGGTTATTAGGTGAGCCGACTAGGAGTAGCTCAGTCTTATCATCATTCAGGCAGAGGCCATGTGTGGCCATCCATGCCTGAATGATGGTGTAGACTTCGTTAATCCGGACGACGTCTATGTCGTAAATTCCTGATAGTGATAGGAGTATCTGGGTGTTATCTGTATAATTAGTGTTGGTGACACCCAGACGGTCCAGTTTGTCGAATAATGGCTTTGTAAAAATATTGTACAAAGTGGGCGATACCCAGGAGCCTTGAGGGACTCCACAAGTGATGGAATTGGGTCAGACGCAGCAGTCGGTGAAAAGACATGCATTGTTCTGTTTGCAAGGAAAGATTGGATCCATGTGACTGCGGGGACGGAGAATTGAGCTGCCGATGATAGGTGATCACATAATGTTTTATAGTCTACCAGATCAAAGGCAGCTGATAAGTCTAGGAGGAGTAGGATGGCTACTTTACCTTTGTCTTTTAGTTCGTGGATCTGGCTTTTGAGGTCGACAAGGGCAGTTTCCCTTCCATGCTGAGTTCTGAAGACAGATTGACGGGTTCTGAGTAATTGGTAGATTCTAGATAGTCTTGAATTTGCACATATGCAACTCTATCCAAGATTTTCAATAAGAAGAGAACTGTCGTGATGGGTCTATAATTAGTGGGTATAGCCAGATTTAATGTTTGTTTCTTCAGTAGAGGGAGAACCCAGGACTGTTTCAGGTTACTTGGGATGGAGTTACTGGCGAAAGAGGAGTTTATGAGTTTAGTGATGAAGGGGGCTAGATCTCTGGCTGCATCTTTTATAATCTGAGCAGGGCAGCTGTCGCCTTTGCAGTGAGATGTTTTAGAGATGCTATAATTTTTTGAACTTCAGGTAAGGAGACCTTATTGCATTTGAATCCTGAATTGAAGTATGCAGTGGAAGGCGGTGTCGGAATAGTAAGGTTGCAAGTGGTAAATGTGAGTCTTTAATCGGCTATTTGGAGCCCGTTGATTTTGTTAGAGAGGGCATTTTGTATGCTAGTGCACTAAGGTTTATCCTTGGTACTAGTGTCTGTTGGCGGGTTAGGGTTTTCTAGCTCTCTTAGGATATTAAATAACTCTTTAGTACTGAATGCTGCTTGGCTTATTCTGCCATTGAAGGTTTCTTTTTTGGTGCAGATTATCTCATTTTTGTAGGTGGCAGTAATAGTGGTAAGGTTGGTTTTGTTTACTAGAGAGGGGGTAGATTTCCAAAATGTTTCTAGTTTTCTCTTTTCTGTGTGTAGTACTTTGAGTTCAGGAGTGGCCCAAGAGTTCAAGTGTGCTCTGGGTTTACATTTGCGTAGTTTTAATGGGGCAATAGTGTCTATGTAATGACATTTGTGATGTCATCTTTGATGTCCTGGGTGTTAGTCTTAGCAGTGCACGGTGGTGGCGCGAGTTATGGTTGCTTAATTTACAATAACTGGTGAATTTCAGGGGTTTTTCGGTTTTACTTGGAACCATAACGTCCCTTTAACAAAGTTTTTTTACTGAATATATATATACATTTATATATATTTTATTTTATATTTTTTTATTTTTGCATGCATAGCAGCCAAAATCTCCCGCATCTGGGTGCTAGTTACAAGCGAATGTACAGGAGAAATCCAAACAGATGGTACAGGACTGAAGTTAGGTGAGGAAATGAGTCTTTAGGCTTTTTCTGAATCGCTGATAAGAAAACTCAGATCGCAGGTGAAGTGGCAGATTGTTCCAGAGGTTGGACACAACAGCTGGGAATCTGGAACCACCTGCTCATTTCCATCTAAATCTGATGGTGTGGAGTCGATGGCTGCTGGAAGATCTGAGTGGTCTTGCTGGTGTGTATTTGTTGATCCTCTGGACAAGGTAGGTGGAGGCTTTGTTAGCCAGACAACAGGGTAACTAGAATTGAATTTGCTTCGGAGTTGTGATAGTGCCAGATATCTGTCCCTGTTTTGGGAGGGGACCCCTCTCAGCCTCGGGATGGTGGCCTCCAAGCGTTGATGTCAAAGTCACTCCTTGTCAGCATTGTGGACAAATGCTTTCCCCGCCCGTCCCTGACCCTGCTCTTACCTGCTTCTGCCTGTCGCTGGCTCTGTTACTCAATAAAAGGTTAATCTCTACCTACTTTTGGTGTCGGTCTCTGCTACTTCATCAGTGGCGATGAGGATTTTCACTGCATACCTAGAGCAGAAGCAGCGACCGATTGTTCTGGAGCCGCTGTGAGCTCCCTGGGTTTCTCACCGGCGTCGGAAGGAGGCGTGGAGAAGAGGAGGAGCGACAGACACCGCATGCGCTGAAGGAACCAGGTCAGAAGGGAAGAACTGCACTTGGAGGGAGACAGGAGACCAGCATTCCCCAAATTAGGCCTTGGGCACACGCGCGCACGTACCATTCCCAACGTACATGAACAAGGACATTGAATGAGTGTGAAAGAAGCCTTCGAAACAACTCACATGTTGTCTGCTATTGTGGCACGTTGCCCAGCAACACAATGCATCACAGGAATCTCTGAGGACAAGGAAGGCCTGGGTTGCCAGGATATGGCAGACAAAGAAAGCACTACTAGCAGAAGCTGATCAGAAGCTCGATTCAGAGCTGAGAAGCACAAAAGAAATAAGATAAAAGAAGTTGGGAACACAGCACAGGGCTGATCATCACATTCAGTGGTGAAATAAGTATATACAAATAAAAAAAAAAAAAAGCAGATTCTGAGCAAACGTTAAAGGCACAGCTACATTACACTGTAACAAAACTCAAGTGCAGAATCAAACAGTACGTCCACTGATAAAGCTTGATACAGAAGACAAGCAAGAACTGACAATGGCTGCTGCTATTCCACCTCCTTCCCCGTTTCTAGCAGAGCTTGGCACCCCACCTATCAGGTGGGAAAGGTGGAGAAAGATGTTTGAGAACTATCTGATGGCCATAGGTGGAGATTCAGTCCATCCAGGAGAAAGGCTCTGTTACTCCACAATTTAGGTCCGAAGGGTCGCTGTGTGTTTGATGGTCTCCAAAGTCTGTCAGAGGAAGGGGCAGGAGAACTAGATGAGTATGCTGTGATGGTCAAAAGAATTGAAGAACATTTTGAACCCAGGAAAAATGTCATGTTTGAAAGGCACAAATTCTTTCAAAGATGTCAGGAATGTTCGGAGTCAATAGAGACTTATGTGGCTCCGCTGAGAACATTAAGTCACACCTGTGACTTTGGAGACCAGACTAATTCCTTTATCAGCGACCAATTGGTCAGGTGCACCAACAACCCTAGAGTCCAGGAGAAGTTGCTAGCTAAGGACATGTCTTTGGAGCAGGCTGTAGAGCTCACGAGAAGCATTGAGCAGACCACTCAGTACATGAAGGAGATGAAGATAATGAAACATGGGACACTGGAAGTGTGTGCAATTGCTAAAAGAAAAAGACTATCTGGACCAAAGAGGGAATAGTGGGGACACAAGTGTCTCAGGTGTGGCAACCCCAGACACACGGCGAGCAGCACATTCTGCCCCGCCAGAAATGCAGAGTGTTATAAGTGCAGGCGAAAGGGTCACTTCGTACATCTGTGCAAGGAAGCATCTATCAACATGGTGGAGCAAAGGGAGAGTAATGGTGATCAATCAGGTCTCTCAGCACCAAGTTCGCTAAGTATGTCTAGTCAGGAGGGCAGGCCATGTCACATTTTTTAAATCTCTGCTTTGTTCGAGGGGACAAGTGGTCCAATGGATGACTTCCTGATAGACGGGTACACGTTGTCGATGAAGGTGGATTATGCATCACTGTGGAAAATTGTATCTGAAGACACCCTCAAGCACACCCTGCACAAGAATGTGAAGGATCTATCTCCAGCTCAGGTACAGCCATGCAGCTATGGAGAAACTGTGATAGGTTTGCTAGAAAAATTTCAAGGATAAGTGAGGTACAAAGGAAGAGAGTGTCTGGCCAGCATTCTGGTAGCAAGGAAAGGTGCTTCTTTAATAGGATGGGAGGAGCAAAGAAACCTGGGTGTGAGGATCCAGGCCAGTGCACCAACACCCATCTCCATAGCTGAGGTGAGTGATAAATGGGCTGTGGAATTTCCAGAGGTGTTTTCAGAGAGTCTTGGAAAATTGAGAGATTTTGAACATGCCATCAAGTTAAAATCTAATGCATGTCCCGTAGTTCACAAGGTTAGACCTGTTCCGTATAAGATGAGGCAGCAACTACACAAAGAATTGAGCAACCTCCTATGAAGTGGCGTGATTGAACTGGTTCAAGGGACAGAGTGGTTGTTTCCAGTGGTTTTGGTGGCAAAGAGCAGCGGAAGGATGAGATTATGTGTTGATCTCAGAGACCTCAACAAACATATTTGGTGGAAAGACACCTTTGCCAATCATATCCGAGGCTTTAGCTGTATTGGGAGAGTCCAGTGGCAGGAAAACCGTCTTGTCAGTGGATGCAAGCCTGCTAGGTCTAGGGGATTCACTTTCGCAAGTGGACGCAGGGAAGGAAGAACATATTATTACCTTTGCTTCAAGACCCTTGAGAGGTGCTGAGAAGAACTACTCAGTCATAGAGAGGGAGGCACATCAGGGCCATCCTGGTATGAGTGGGACAAAAAGGTTGTTGAGACAAACCTTCTGGTGGCTGGCTATGGACAGTGAGGTGGACAGAAAGTTGAGGGTGTGCAGAGAGTGCACAGCATGCAATAAGAGTAAAGTAGTAAGAGAAACTCCTCTTTTGACGGTACAGTGCCATGTGAACCATGGCAAAGGTAGCAGTGGATTTAATGGGCCCCATCCAAGGAATGGGCGACGGGTTCAAATTTGTGGTGGTCATTATTGATTACCATTCAAAGTGGTTAGAATGGTGGGCCTTGAGAGAGGCTACCACGGGGGAACTGCTGTCGTTTTTTGAAGATGTGTTTTTCAGGGAAGGTTTCCCTTCAGAGATAGTTACTGACAACGGGGTCCAGTTTTTTTCAGAGAGGATGAAGGCATGTTTATCATGTTTTGGGATATGTCACACATGCAAGGCTCTGTATCACCCCAGGGCAAATTGGTTAGTAGAATGGGACAATAGATTCTTGAAGGGAGGCATCCAGTTGTCCATGAGGGCTGGTCTGTCGTGGATGGAGATTTTAAAGGAGATGGTGTGGGGCTATTGTGCCATGCCTCATTCGGTCACTAAGGTATCACCATTTGTGTCACTAAATGGGCGTCAACCAGCCAGCAAACTGTAACCAGGTTGGATGGGGTTGTCTGGCTGTGTGGAGGTGGACCGCAACAAGATTTTGAATTTGATAGAGAAGGCTCAGCATCAGTATAACTGTAACTTTGATGATGTAGCTAAAGTTAAAGCGCAAAAGTGGTCAGTAGAGGACGTGGTCTTGATAAAAAAAAACAGATTTGCGCTCAAATGCTTAGAGAGTAAATGTTTGGGTCCCAAGAGAATCAGAGCTGTTCGTGGTGGTGTGGTGCTTATGGATGGTGGTGAGGTTTGGTCTAAAGGGAGGTTCGTTATGAGGGGTGCAGGGATGAGTGATGAGGTGGAACAGCAAGAAGATGTGGCGAGGGACGGTGACTTGAAGAGTGTGGGTGAAGAGAAGGTTGTGCGAAACAGTTAACCTGAAAGAGGTGGCCAAACCAAAGGGAGGATCAGGAAGATTCCCATCAGGTTTAAAGACTTTTATTGTGAATAAGTCCATCAGGCTTAAATACTTTTACTGTGATTAAGTTGTTGTGTGGTTTTCTACAAGGGGGAGATGTGTTGTGTTTGTTAACTTCTGTGTGGGTGTTTGGTATACATTTTAAACTGGCTCCAGAATCCAAGGAGGTTTTGGAACCAGTGAGCAGTTTGAGCTGAGCCAGGCTGGGTGCCTGACGCTGGTTCTCTTACTCAATAAAAGGTTAATCTGTACCTACTTTTGGTGTCAGTCTCCACTACTTCATCACTATGCAGGACTCTGTGTGCCTTCCTGCATAGGTACCGCTTGCCCTGGTGGCTGCGGGATGCCAGACAGCATCCCTAGAATTCCTTATCTCCCGAACACGCAGAGACGGCACACCCTACAACAAATCCCATGACCTTTCCTCTAATTTCAATTATCTTGAGCACAAAGCCCCTATAAATCAGAAAGAGGCACAGAGCAGCAATGTTCTTGCAAAGGTTGCATTTCATGAGGACCTGAACCCCTGCATCCAGAGATTTCGTATTTCATGTATTTATTAATAGGTAATTAGTCAGGGCCTGGATCATTCCTTGGTGTTCCTGTTAGGAGCTTCTCATTCATAGGAAAGGACATTGCTATATTGTTTTCTACTATTGGATCTTGATTCTTGTGCTCTGTTCCCTATGCATTTTCACCAATTCCTAATGTCTCCTCTGTAGCTCCTGAACTCCATCTGTTCTTGCTTCCTGAGGGGATGTGTCACGTAGCACTCCTCCCTTGGGCAATTTGTCACACAGGTTGTTCCTCAATCAGTGGGTCACATTCCCTATGGTAGGGAGTAGCAGAGCATCAGGACTTCTGAGGGACATCAGCAACATCACTCAATCTGACAGTCCATGTTCCTTTCCCTTGTACCTGCATGCTTTTTTTGTGTCCCACAAGATTTCCAGTCTTAGCAACCTGGTTCAGAGGAGAGCTATGAAAGAGCCAAGCCAAATGAAAGAGAGTACCAACCAGACCATGGGGCATCAGAACAAGCTACTATGCGACTCACATTAGCACATTGTTAGCATAGTTCAGAGTGTTGAGCACTTCATGCTCAAAGACATTGTACTCACCTGTGAGGGGACCAAAAGTATGGTGCACTCACCAAGCTGGTATCGCAATCAGGCAGCAACCCACATACAGGAAAAGGTATGGGCTTTTTACCCATTGTGTATGTTTCTTTACTTCTAACAGCCTCCTGCAGATAATAACAGTCATGGGGTGGCCTGGGGATCCAGCAGAGGGAAAATGGAGGGGAAGTGGAAGGATAAAAAGGATGTTAGGAAGCAGGTGTTGGTAGTTTGATTGAGGTCAAGAGAGGAGAAGGAGTACCAAGAGGCGAGGCGGAGGAACTACAGAGCAGAGGAAAGTGGAAGAAAATTGCTGAAGGAGAGCATAGGTTTATGTGAGAATGTAATACTTTTGTGTGAGAGTATGTGTGTGAAGAGTTAGTGTGATTAATAGAGGGAGAGTAGAAAATGAATGATAAGGTGACTGAAAATGTGTAAGGAGGCTACTGTGGGTGAAGGTGTGGGTAGAGTGTAGTAGTTGTGTGGAGGGTAGTAGTGGTGTGGAGAGGATAGTGTATTAGTGATGTGTAGAGTGGAATGTAGTGGTGTTGTGAAGAGGAGGAAATGGTAGTGGTGTGGAGAAGGGAGACTATGTAGTTGTGTGGATAGAGGGACTAATAAGGAATAAGATCCAAGCTTGGAGGTAGAAAACAGAGAAAGGAACAATAGGAGGAAGAGTTGGCGGAGAGAGAGGAGAAACGGTGAGTGGATTTGTAGCAAGGAGACTACGAGGAGGAAATGAAGAGTGACAGTGACAATGAGCCAATTGGATAGCAAAGAAAGGAGCCAGCATTGTTATAAGAAACCAAAATACATCAACTTAATGCTAGAAGTCCCTCTAATGTGGGACAAGATTAAAATCAGTCTAAGCTTACTTTGTTGCACATTGTTATTAGCAACAAAATCAGATCTCCTACCCAAAAACACTTATTCTACCTTTTGATAACATCAAACATATTTCAAAATCAGACTGATACCAACATAGATTGTGTTGGGGGTAGGAAACCGTGTAATATTTTGGTACTGTGCTGTCCAGCAGAAACAACTTCACCTTGTTCTCTATCTAACCAGACTGTATTTGTGATTGTTCCTGCTCTGCTCTCTGTCCATTACCCTCGGTATCACCACCGTTCCCTCGTGGCTTGTCTTGCTTGGATCATTACTTGTATTAATATATTGTGAGTGGACATGCATGGTGGTCATATGAAAGTCCTGATTCTAGAATTATTATTGTTCAAGCAAAGACTAAAAAACTCCCAGAAAGCTGTGATTACTTGCTAAACACCAAGTATTATTATTATATGCACATCTTTAAAATGTCCATAGATCAAATACCAACATTTTCCATTTGCCATAATGTTTACCTCAATGGATTTGCATACCAGAGGATACACGACAGAGATAGGCATACCCAATCCATTTTTTATTAGGAAACTATAGTGTTAGTATAGTACTGACATTAAAGGTACCAATGAAAATCAGAGAGTCTTTACCACTGGTATATGCTGCCATAGATGTTACATGCATAAATATAACCCAAACCCCAAGAAAATGATATTCAGGTCACTGGTGAGTGGCCACCCTCTTTCACACTGAAAGCTTTGCACTGAGAACTATTGCATATACTATAAATGATCTAGCAGCCCCACTGACACTGCATTTTCTTAAGCTGTGAGTGTGGTTCCTGCAGCACAATCATATTCAACACTCTAAGTAACATTAATTCATATGTTTTCTGTTGTAGTTTCAGAATGTCTACAGTACAGTATTTGCTTATTTCTGTATTGACCTCCAGTACTCAGTGTATAATTTTATATAACGCACAGATCATCACACTCAATACATCTGATTTCAAGTAAAAATATTGCCCCTATTTTCATTCAATCCAAACTGCACACACCAACCCACTTTTATAAGCAGCGTTTTGTAAAAATAGGTTTTATTGTGCTCATACCATGATCTTCATTCAAAAAACTTCCTGGTTTCAAGATTTTCGAGTACCAGTGTTTTTTGTTTCATGTAAAAAATACATGATTTGTTTTAACAATTTCTTTTTTACATTTTTCATTTTCCTGTCACTTTTAGAAACCTATTTTTGTTTTTGAAGCATTACCCGTATCAGATTCAGATACCTAATGACAATTATCTTCAATTGTAGTTTACAACATTGTTTTTGCCGCATTTGTATTTGTTTGTGTTTCAAATGATTTTAAACCGCTACATGCAATACATTTGATCTTAGGGTCCTCAAAGGCTGTTTTGGGGGGGATTGGTGGGCAATTTTACTGATTTCTTACCCTTTGGCTTCTGGTTCTGCATTTTGTTTTTGAATGTTTGTAGGTGCTGCACTTAGCCAGTGTAATTTTTTCTCATTCCTGTTCGATAATTATGACAGTATTCAAGTTAAAACATATTTTCTTCCCATGCTTTTTACTTGCTTTGAAAACTGTAATTTCTGATCTTTTGTCTTTTGGTGTTCCTTCCTTGAGAAACACAACATTTGTCCCGAAAGTTTCATCGTTTTTTGAATATCTTTAGTGATACTTTGTGCCGGCTCTCCAATATTCTCCTTCTCTTGCTTTTTGTACTGGATCCAAGAAGTCGATTCTGCCTACTCCCGAAATGATGACTGTGCTGCTTTCGAAGTCCTAGAACAGGCTCATTCCAAATAATTTTGTATATATTGAATTCATCTGCTATTGCTTTATGTGTTTCTTAAAGAGGAACATCTGCTATCTGCTTCCTTCTCTGGAATCACATGATGAGAGCCTCTAGTTGCCTAGTGACTCTGGGCCATTCATATACCTTCTATAATTTCACTTTTATCCACCCCCCCCCTATAGAGCTCTGTATTCTGAAGTGTTGAAGTCCTGAAGCCTAGGGCGAGTAGTTAGCATTTTGATAACCAAAGGTTTGTTTATGAGCCAGATTAACATAATCCAGCCTGCTTTGGAAATCTTGCTGTCTCCAAGTGGCAGGCAAGCCTCCGGCATATATTGTGATGTGGTCTATCCATAACAATGCTCTGGCTGGGCTAGAACCCAGGAGATCAATTCAGAGTCTTATGAGAAGGGGGGTCCCGGGATGAATGCGCAAGCGTTTCCCCCTGTGGTGATTTTGGGCAGTGCACTTGCCAGCGAGCTGGCCTGCGCATAGAGCACCGAGAATGGAGTATAAAGGGGGGGCAAGGAAGGTTCGGGAACAAGGAAAAGTTGGGACGAGCATTTATCTCCAGGTCGCTGCTCCCGAGCCTTCCCTGTGTTTGGGGCCTGGCATAGCTTCAGTGAGGAAGGGTTTAGGGCTGGCAATAGCCGATAAAAGAGAGTAGCGGGTGGGTAGAGACAGAATTGTGTGCCTGTACATGCCTCGCACCCACAAGGAGTGCCGTAGGATCAGCCAGGTCGTCTGTGAAGAAGATGTGGGCCCAGTTTGGCTCGCCAGGCGGTGTGTCACCGTTGGGTCTGGGGAGGGAGATTTTCCTCGCTTCATTCTCTGGAGAAAGGGGAAAAGAGCAGTGTAGAGAGTGTCGGTAGCCTGCTTGTGCTAAGGCTGCTTCCTTTCAAAGGAGGGACAGCAGCGTGGTACCGTCCGTTCGCCACCAGGGGGCAGTACAGAGCCCGTAAAATGTGTGGCTGAACAGCCACTGCATTGGCTACACAGTAGGGTGCATAATATTTTAACCTGATAGGAGATATTCAGTGGTGTGGGTAGGTGAGAGGGTAAGAAGAATAAAAAAAAAGAAAAAAAATATTTTTAAATTTCATGGGCAAGGAGTTATTATGAGAGTGTAGGGGTCACGTTTCCTTGCCTTTTCACTGCTGGTAAGGAGAACCTAATTTTTCAAGGGGCCAGTGCATGCAGGCCACTGGGGACTTATTATAATTCAGGGTAGCTACACAGGTTGCAGGAGGAAGCCTGGTACTGCTTCATCAGATATATTTAGGCAGACCCAGCAGGGAGTTAGTACAAATGCTCGGGTGTGCCAGCTTACTTGGAAGGGTGGCAAGGGGCAGCAGCATTAACTTGAATTAATTTTAGGTGCTAAGGATGGCAGGAAAGGGACCTGGAAGTAGGGGCTTGGTGGACGCCCAGGCATTCAGTGAGGCTCTGAATATTATTAGCAGGCAACTAAAGCCCAGCTGGGAGGTGAAGTGGGGGAAGTTACGGGGAGAAGAGGGCTGTGGAGGGTAGGCCACAGCACAGAACCGCAGCGGTTGGGGCCCTCGCTGCAGTGTTGGCTCGTAGCCCGTCAGCAGGAAGGGGGTGTATGGGACAAGGGGGTCAGAAGGAGCAGGAGGGAGGTATCTAGGAGAGCGGCTAGGAGTAGGGAAGTAGTGGGTGAAGGGTTGGGTAGGGGGTCAGGAGCGAGAGGGTCGGACGAGGCTGTTAGCGGAGTGTGGGCAGAGGTGGGCATGAGGCAGGCTAGGGGCGAGGCTAGGGGCGGCAGGGACACAGGAGGGGTGGCTGTGCAGAGGGGCAGAGGGGGGAAATACCTGCAAAAGAGTGAAGGTTGGCGGAGGAATGAGCGGTCCCCGTCGATTAGTGAGGAGAGGGGAAGGTGCGGAATGACTTCCACAACTAGGCGGGCACTAGTCGGAGGGCATAGTACGGCCCCCGGGTTTCCTGAGGAGGCGGTAGGAGAGGGCTTGAGAATGGCCCCTCCGGAAGAATGCAGAGAGCAGACTAGAGGGTGCAGCACAGCCCCTAGCACGGAGGAGCAAAGGGTGGAGGAAAGAACCCCTGGCCCAAGAAGATAAGAGCAGGCAGAGGTCGGCACGACCCCGCTGAGAAGATGTCAATGGAGCGGCGAGACGGATGCCCCAGACTCACCCGAAGAGGAGCTGCATGGCCCGAGCATGCGCTCGCAACAGCAATGGTATTGTCACGACCCTCGCCCAAAACCCCCTCTGGCAAACCCATTGGCCACGTGGAGTCAGGACTCGGGCCTCTAGAGCCTGGCATCCTCTTCAAAAGCCCTCATGGGGCCAGTCCTGGCGCCTATGGTGCCAGGCTCATGCACCATGAAAAACAATGTGCTTGGCAACTACTTTCTTGTATTGTCAGCCAACATGGAGGCATCCACATAGCTTGGTTCGTAAGAACCAAGCTATGCGGTCTAGTGTTTTGGGTGTGGTAGCCTAAGGACTAATTTACCTGGACTATTTTGTTGGGGCTCTTTAAACCACACCCGAGCAAGACAACACGCTTTGTGTTACTTTGCAGCTTGCAACGTGATGCTCACCATGTCCAGCTATTCCCTCGAA
The DNA here is from genome assembly GCF_040938575.1 of Ambystoma mexicanum. Lineage (NCBI taxonomy): Eukaryota > Metazoa > Chordata > Amphibia > Caudata > Ambystomatidae > Ambystoma > Ambystoma mexicanum. Next base: position 434,106,260 of record NC_090925.1, on the reverse strand, counting down.
CCTCGGAGAAGCAGAACCTGCAAGGAGACAAAAGGAACATCAGTAGCAGCAGCATTTTACCTGCAGTATTCATCTTTAAACACTCACAGCTACTGAGAACAGCTTCCGCGAATCTGCACGCCTCCCGGACAGAACAACCTGAAAGAGGAAGATAGAGGCAACATTAAAGAAAGCAGTAGAGACATTTACAAATTACGAACTGCTCTAAAGGCTTACCTGGCTGGTCGCCTCTTGGCTGGCACCACTCCGGACATTCCACTCACGCTGAAGAACACCGCGACCTACAAGGAAGGAAAACACAGGTTAGCAAAGGCAAGACTTTGCAGCGCTGCGCATAGCACTTACTTACTGCATCATAGCGCTCTTAATGCGCCATCATTTACCAGCGGGGCTCAACCAAGCCAGTTCGTCGCGCTGAAGCTCTGCATATCTAAGGGAGAAAAAAGAGACATTTTAAACAAAGAAAGGCATACAGGATAGCAACAAAACTAATGAACAGCAATAAGACCTACCTGAACAATATCAAACGGGCCGGCATCAGTGAAGTAACTGGACCGCACTCGCCCATGAAAGACAACGCGCCCCTGCAAAGAAGGCAGGACGGAGAGCATGACTAATTCTACCACAAGGTGAGGAGAGGGCGCCAGAGGGACTGAAATCATACGGGGGTGGAGGGAGGATACTTACCCCAGTCGGTCAGTCTTGAACACAGTCCTCCTGTATTTTCAGGCAGAACCTTCTCCGCAGACCACATCAGGGCAAAGCTGAGAAGCATACCAGCGAGTAACCCGGCTGGGTGGCATCCCTGTGGATACCAGGTGAGCGTAACAGGTATTTCATTGGGGATGATGAATGGGAGGAGGATAATGTTGGCTAGTGGGAGGTTGAATAGCAAAATGGCTTATGGGGGAGGGAAAGCGTGAGAAGGGGTTTAAGGTTTGAAGGGGAAGGTCAGGTTGGGGGGTCAGGGAGGATACTTACCCCAGTCGGTCAGTCAAGGAAATTGGTTAGGGGAGTCTGCTGATGTTTTTTGTCCCCGTAGCAGGAGTCCGGTGAGAAAATAAATGAGGACTGTCGGAGTGGAGGCCAGGATGCCACGGCTAGGCAACGGCGGGCAGAAAGGGTTGAGTGGCAATGGGAGTGGGAGTGGTCAGTGGCTTGGCACAGGTTGGGCACGAGGTGGGGGACATGCAGAGAGGGAGCTGGGGCAAGGGGATAGGCAGGGACACAAGGTTTTGGACCATGGGGGCCTTGGAGCGGGAGAAGAGTGTATCCTCGCTGGAAGTACAAACTAACAAGGTGGAGGAGCTCGTGGCTCCAGAGGTAATGCAGGTTCCTAAGGAGAAGGCTGCCAAAGGTACAGGGAAGGACAAAAATATGGCTTATATGGGCATTACAAAGCCACTGGGCATGCATTTGATGGGGACGACAAAAGAAAAGATATGGGCTGGGGAGATTTTGTACATTTTTAAACTTCTACACAGAGAGGTGAGAGCGAAGGAAGGGTCTAAGGAAGAGGAGAGGGAGTTGGCCACAAGACCAATGGTACCAGTCACGATTGACAATTGGACATCAGCTTTTATTATATATGCAAGTGTTTACTGCGAAAAGTTTCCGGAGAGGTGTGTAGCGTTATTGAAATACATGGATGTAATAAAGAAGGTGTGTACGAGTTTTGGGAGTTTCGCATGGGTGAGATACAATGAAGAGTTTAGGGTGAGGATGGTGGAGGATAGCCGGATAGTGAAGCAGTGTGGGGAGAGATTGACATGGATCTCTCACTGCAATGGATGGCAACTACGCAGCCTGCACCAACACTGCATACAACAGGCGATTTACCTGTGCCTTACCGGCCCTTTCGTGGTCGCCCCGCCTCGGAGGAGGTGGGGGGAGAAGGAGGCCGGGGTCAGCCCTAAGCAGCATGTTGGGCTTTCAATAAAGAATGCTGCACAAGAGTTCGGTACAAGTTTAAGCACAAGTGTAGCAGATGCACAAGACGGCTTCCGAATATGCAATGTTTCCAAACAGGGGACAGAGGGAGAGGGAAGGGGAACAGGGCAAGATGTTGTGGGGGAAGGCCTATACTCCAGTTAAAGTTGCGGTTCTGGGTGAGTGTCTCAGTTTAACTGGACAGGGAGGGGGCCAAGCTTAGGAGAAGGGTTTTCGCAAGGGTTTTTAAGTGAATTATCCAGGTTCAAGGATGCGGAGGATGCAGTTCAAAGGCCAAAATTAGGTATACAAAGTGTTGCCTAGGTTCTGGACATTTTCATGTGCATGGTTGTGTGCTTTAGCTGTTGGTGTAGTGGGTTTTACTTACAGTTTCGGTTGGGTAGGAAGGTACATTAGCTAGACGATTTTCAGTGCGGCGGGCAGAGAACAGGAATGTCAGAGGATGTGGAGGTCTTGTCAGACATTAATGCAGGAATTAGGAGTGCCATGGGGGTAGGATATAACTGAAGAGCGGTGGGTGTGTTGACCTTTCTAAGGAGGGAGTTGGATGCGATGGCCGGGTCAGCAGGCTTGTAGGGTTTGCTTGATAAGGAGATAGTGGCCCGGAAAATAACACTGAGAGAGGTTAAGGGGGTATCTCAATTTCGAGTGTTTGGTTGTGGCCCCAGTTTGCATTTTGGTGGAAAACATGGTGGGAGATAAGTACCCACATCACAAGTTGAGGCCGACAGGAGCGTTCTGGGGAGGATTGCAGGTTTGGCCAGGATTATTGGTATTTACTGGGGGAAAAAGGGGATATATCAGAGTTTGGTGCTCAGGTGAAGGAGCAGAAGAAGAGCGGAACAAGAAGGGATAAGTGTGCAGAGATGCTACGTGAAGTGGCAGGTTATGTGGATTGGACTGCATGGACGGGGGTGCATGTTTGGCCCCTGGTGCAGTGGTGGTTTGTGGGGGGGACAGCAAGGAGAGGGAACTGCATGGACGGGGGTGCATGTTGGCCCCTGGTGCAGTGGGGTGGAACAGCATTGATATGGAACTGCACGGACGGGGGTGCACGGAAGGCCCCTGGTGCAGTTTGGGAAACATTATGATATGGATGTAAGGTGCTGGGAGGTTGGGCAAGGGAGAACAGGATAGCAGGCCTAAGGTGGGGAGATGTTACATTTATTAGAATTACGTGGGTGAAGATCTGCAGATCGAAGACGGATCAGAAAGGGAATGGCTGTTGGGTGCTTCTAACAGGGGTAGTAAGGATTTGTGCCCAGTGAGGATGGGATTATCTTGGAATGAGACATGTGGGGGAAGAGAAGGGTTGGTCTTTCAGCACGAAGACGGGTCGGCATTGTCGGCAGCACAAGTCTTGGGAGTCACAAGGAGGGCTTTGGTGGCCTTGGGGGAGAGAGCAGAGGTTTGTGGAACTCATTCTTTCATGATGGGGGGTGACATTGAGGGAAACAGGATAGGGCTAGCAGAGAAAAAGGTTAAAAGTATGGGGCGCTGGATGTAGGTAAATTACAAAGGGTACAGAGAATATTGGAAAAGGGGCCGGTTAGGATCATCGACAAGAGCAGGTGGTGTTTTGGAAGTGGCGGAGATAAACTCACAAAATTTTTTCTTTTGCCGATGTGGCAAAGAGGAGTGGTGAGTTGCCGCAGATATGGATTTGTGGACATTGAATTGTAAAATGGGCAGGAAAGGAGGCAGAAAAAAGGATTTGTGGGACAAAACTAGGTTGCAGCTACAATATTGCCTTATTGAGATGGTCAGGGATAGGTGGGCTTAAGTGGGACCAATTGCTGCCCATGTTAGCGGGATTGAAGGAGCACCATGGGGTTCTGGAGGGAATGAATGTACATGCAGGGGAGAATGACTTGGTTAGAGACACAGGTGTATCATTGTTAAGGAAGATGAAAAGGGACCTTAGCTGGTTAAAAGAGATATGGCTAAGGGTAAGTTTGGTCTGGACAAAGTTATTGTCAAGGAGAGTTTGGAGGGATGCGGTGAATGAAGGGGCAGTGGAAAGGACAAGGAAGAAGATTAACGAGGACTTGGGGAAGTTTTGTAGTGCTTCTTGGTTGCATGTGCTGGATCATCGGGAAATAGTCTAGGAGGATTTTCCAGTTTTTCGGGAGGACGGAGTGCATCTCTCTGTATACGGAAACAGTTATTACCTAGTGGATGTTACGTTGGCGGTGGAAGACATAATAAAAAGTTGGAAATCGAGGAACACCTAGGTTAGGGGGTGGGTCAGAAAGAACACCTCAGGGGAGGGTTTTGCTGGTGCCGGGGACATGGCTCTTTGGAGGGGGGAGTGGGGGAAGCACAATGGGGTACTAAAGGGGGTGGTGCTTTTTGCACGAACGGGCTACCCCGGGAGTACAAAGAGGGGGAAGAGGTATTGAAGAAGGAGGGGCGTGGCCTCAGGGAGAAGATGGGAGAAAGCGTGAATGAAGGTTGAGAGGATTTTAAGGACAATCACAAGGGGGTGGAGGACCTACGACCTTTGGAAAATGAGGCAGGACCGAACGGACTCCACCCAGCACCAGGTCACGCTCCACCGGAATTATTTGCATAAACATCACTTCTTTTCATGGACATTGTAGTAGAACGTGTCATCTATGAATTGCTGTGTTGTTTGGAGGGCGGCGGAATAAACGTGCAGGAAGGCCCAGCGGTGACTATCGGTCTATAAAGGTAATGCGGGTGGAAGGTGGGTCAGGCTAGCTAGATGGCTATGTTATGGGCAGGATGCTGCATTTCTTGGCTCCCAAGCCAATGAATAAATCACCACTGTTTGCCATCTACATAAAGTGAAGTGTGAGCCTGTTTTTTCTCGTACAATGGTAATTGATGTGGCTTTCCAGAAATACCACATGTGATATTTATGAAAATGTGCATACATTATTTTTCTTCTTTTTTTTATCCATTCCCACCACCATTTTGAGTATGAGAATACATTCTGTAGCGTAGCAGGTCACACCACTTACAGTACATTTAAAAAATATTTTTTATATAACGCAGAAAATGTTAATGTGGACAGATTTCATTACAAATGTAGAAAAGTTAGCCATAAAACTTGCCACTTTTTCAGTCCCAAACTTAACTCTTCACAAAAAGATATTTTGTATACAAAGTGGACTTTTCACAGTTGTTACCCTCACGTCTTGTATAAAGGTAAAATTTGGAAGAGTTTTTTGGGCTGAATTCACTTTATAAGTGTATTCTATAGGACTAGGGGTAAATAACTCCAATGTCATAATCTGTTTGGCGGTAAAAGGCAGTTTTTTAAATACCGCCTGACTTCTAAACTATTGCTCTGGAGTTCAGCTACTGGCCAGAGGTATGTTTATCCTTTTTGTTTTTTTTTACCAACAATGTTTTTGCCTTTCTTGCGTTAGAATGTATGCCTGTCGTGCATTTGAATTAGCAGCCAGTAAAATAGAGTCGCCCCTCCTGACGAAGAGTAGATTTAGAACTGGGAAGATGTGCGACTTACTGGTAGTAGCCATTAGCCAAGGAGGCCAATAATTCTTGCTTTTAGAAGAGAACAGTACATCAAATGTCTGTTAGAATTAAGTGAGAAGGAGCATACACTGCACTTTTCAACATTTTTGGAAAATACTTTCAACTCGTTCAATAACCATACAAAACAATTATACTAATTATTATACAACAAAACGTATCTTATAACTTCGTCACGCTGCAATGTTTCTACAGAATGTGTGCGTTTTGTGTTTTTCAGACTTCTTCCGCATTTAGCTTGAGTAAAAGTGACACAACACAAGACTCAATACAGCGAGTCTGCAGGAAGTTACACATTTCCGCAGTACGTGCTAGTATAATATTAAAAAATAAGCTAGTGGCACAGTGAAGCACTGCCAGTCGCAAGGGAAAACAAACATGATTGGGAAATATGTTTTTATTGTATGTAGCCTTTTAAACCACACTGATCTCGGTTTGGCCACTTTGACCACCTTACAGAATTTGTACACCGCTCGTCCCCATTTCTTGTTTTCACTGCACCGTTTTCAGTTGGCAGGCACTTAATGAATTTCTTTGGATGGTGGGTCCACTCAATTTTTCAATGGTCTGACTTTCTTTTTCCTAAAGTTACCGGCATGCTGGAAGGTGCCCGTTGGGATGGCCTCGAGAATCTAGAACTGAATTGCATTCTAGTGATGATGATCAACTGTCCTAGGTAGCACCGGTACTGCCTCATTCTGAATGAGGCGGACATGGAAAAAAGCAAGGAAAAGGCATTCATTGGTTGGTGAAGCATGATGTCATAAAGGTGCGCATTATGGAGGCATTGAACAGGGTGAAGAGGAGGCCATAAGGGAAGTGTTGGTAGTAGCCAGAGACTAGTTCAGAGTGTGGGAACCGAGACATGTGCCCCAGGACTCATCTAAATATGAAGTTCTGGAGAAAGAGATTGCTGTACTGTAAAGAAGAGAAAGGTTACTGTCAAGAGTGGGGACATAGTTAAAGTGTTGTATAATGTGTTCTTGCAGACTGGACAGGGTATATTTCAGTGCCAAAGCTAGGAGTAAGTAGGTGTTCTCAAGGAACTTCTGAGTTAGCGTGTAAATCTAGTGAGTGCAGGAATATCAAACCCAACTTTTATTACTAGATATGAATAACATTGACCTGTTCCCTTGCAAGTTTGCTTACCCTGTCTCTCCCTCCCACCCCTCCCATCTCACCATCCCCACTATGCTTGAAACCCTTTGTCTGATGCCAAGGGAGGCAGATGTTCTGGACTGTTTTGTGCTTTATGGAATGGGATGACGCAGGCCTCTGTTATCTTATCCCCACAAAGAATGTTTGTTGATGTGATTGTCAGTTGCTGCTGTGTGCCGAGGTGATTACCTGAGGACAGACCAATGGGACATTCCCAAAAAACTGCTACTTACACCAAATCCGTGTTGTAATCTCTACAGGTTGCTTGCACTGAGTCATAATAATCTTTGTGAATGAGCCAGACTGCGAAGATGCAGTAGCGGTCCGATCCTCCTACTCTAAGTCTCCGGGCTCTAAAGAAGAAGCCCTAAAGAGTTATGATGGAACACAAGGGCCAGGTCTCTCTGCTCTTGCAGCACCATTTTATCTCGTCCTAACTGTTCCATCTTCCTCTGAGAGAAAGCCTCATTCTATTGGTCAGAGTGCTAAAAGGATGATCATCTATATTTCAATGAACACTGTTCTTCTGTGATTGCCCGGGGCTGTGCTCTCCATGGGTCCATCACATCCCAATGACTCTGCTATCCCTTATTGGTGTAGACCTTTCCTACAAAAGGTGCTTGCTCCTGCTAGTGTGATGCTTGAATTTGCACCTAAGGCCTCAAGAGTCCAGCTAGGGCCATGTTTGTGTCTTGGAATGGTCATGCCAAAGCCTGGTCCCCACTGGATGAGTTGTCTACATCTCTCTACTCATCCAGCAAGGGACAGCATCTCCCTTTGCCACTTTGCGGAGTAAAAGGACATGCTGTCTCTTCTCATTCTGGCAAGGGTAATACTCTAGTTGCACCTAGGCAGTGTCGGTGGCCTGGTACTATTCCAGTCAGGTTAAGTGTCAATCTTTCATATCTGGGGGAAGAATAGAATTCTAAGTTTGCAGAGCTTCTCCATTTTGTGTAAAAGGTGTTATTATGCATGGTTTATTACAAACCTTATATACATAATCACATATCCCAAACACAGTGCAATGAATTAGAAAACGTATTACATAACTTATCAAACCAATAATGATTCCATTTCCTTATGTGCATAGAATAAAAAATGAAAAACACTCCCCTTATTTAAAAACATTCAGATAAAAATCGATGTGTTCACAAAATATTAAAATACAAGACGTACCATAATTCATCTGTCTAGCACATCTCATTCACAAATACACAATTACTATTTAAAACTCATTCAATTTCAAAGCTTTAAGAAAGTCACCACCCTAGAGCTTCTCCATTAACAGTGATAGAAGTCAACGTTTGGTGGTAGAGACAAGTCTGCCAGCTATGGAACCACTTCCTGTAGCAAGACAAGGAGGCGTGCCCTGCAAATTCGGATCTCGAGGAGGGAACGTTTCACGAAACATGTCATGCTTGTAAAGCACAGTTTACAATTGAAAATCATTAATGGCAATTGATGAATTGTATTAAAGAAAGTCAATAATCACAAGACTGCAAATAATGTATGAAGCCTATCCGAGAGTCCGGGCTTGCTGGTGAATGAAGTGAGTGCAAAGGAGGAGCTAATCATCTGCTCTGTTTGTTTAGTTGGTGTGCATTGCCTTCTATGAGGGTTAACCTTTGCACCACAATGTAATATAATCAGCAAGCGTGCAACTCTGCCAGTAAAGAAAAAGTCATGGCAATGGCGCAACTGTCTTGTGGTGGGGCTTCGATGGGTATTTCGCCTGCAATCAGGGTGCACAGGGAGGCCTGGCTGTACTAGCATCCTGCTCGTATCCTCCACAACTGGTTGGTAAAAGCTACTACAAAAGAATAAGTGTCTTTCAAATGTAGACTGGAGACCTAGCTTCCACGCAAGCAGCACCAGCAGCTACCTCCCAATTTATGTTTTTGCGCATATTCTTCTGGCATATGGAAAGGCTTCTTCTGGCCCTTCCCCTTTTATTAGGGGGTCTTTTTAAATGCTCTCCCATTTCTAGTGTTGCCCTCCGAGGAGAGGGTAGATGCCATTCTGGGAAAAGCTCAGCGACCCTTGTCACTGAAGACCGCCACAGTGCGGACCATCAAGTCGCTGCTCGGCATGATGTTGTCTTGCATCTACCTTATCTGGCTCTGCAGGTTACGGATGCGACTGCTTCAGGAGTTCCTGGACGCTCGCTGGATTCAGGTGCCTGGAAGCTTTGCAGACAAGACACCCAGTGGGTGAGAAAAAGAATGTTTCATCATTACACACTGTCCACCTACTACACAGCAGGAAGCACAATGCCCCATCACACAAAAACTACAACCAAACAACATCCTCAAGGACGTTCACCCAACAGAAACCAAAGAACCAACAGAAAGACAGTCATGACAGGTGGAAACGAATGACTGAATACACAGGCTCACCAAGACGGAAGCACTAGAATGCCACATCAAATACACAGGCTCACCAAGACGGAAACACTAGAATACCACATCAACACCACTCCGACACTGATCCTTTCAAAACCTCAACTGACTAGTGTCACACTAGATAACAAGAGAATAGAGATATTACCAACCCAGTCCCACACCCGAAGAAAGGGTCAGGCGCACCTATCAATCCAAACAATTACTCACTATGATACAGCTGGGTCAGCGCAGCACCAACAAAGCGAAGCGGCCCATGAGGAACCAGCATCAACCCAACCCACAGGGATACAACTCTAACGGAATCAGAAGTACCTGAATCAGGACACAGACCCCACTAACCAAACCCTCAATCTTCTGCATACTTAAACCACACAAAGCCACACAATCATCTCTCTCGCAGCAATCCGCACACACTTTACCACACCGCATCAACAACACATAAACATCACCTACAGCACTCGAGGTCTTACCCGATCCGATACTAGCACCAAAGCCCAGCACTCGGTGTATAGCGAGCAGAAGCTGCCAACAGCACATCACTTCTCCCGCTCTCCTGCTCCCCTCCTCCCGACTAACCCTACCCGTCCTTCCTGTTTACATATGTGCCAGAGCGCCTGGGGACCAATTCCGTACGTGACGGTGTGCTATATAAGTACCTTTAACATAACATAACATAACATAACATAACATAACATTTCTTGAAAGGGGTGATTTTTTTCCCCCTTAACCTTTTATTGTATGATGCTTTTCAGATAACCCACCTCCTCCCATGCATGCCACTCAATTCAGGGTTGAAACATCCTCACCTGAAGTTTCTGCGTGCAAGCTTCCTATCCATATTCAAAATGAACTGGCATCAAAAGCACCCTTGGCTTTCCTCCAGGGAGGATTCTCTCTTACCACTTGGAGAGGATGTTTCTGCAACACCCATCAATACTGGGGAACTCCTACTTCGATCTGGGTCCTCATGCCACCCTTTTGGGAGTAAGTCATTCCGTACATATGTTCCTAAGAGTAGATCTTAGAGGGAAAGCCACCAGTTCCTGGGGAGCTGTAGCACTAAATGATCTTTTCAGGTAGACCAGGCTCCAAAGGTACCCTAGAGATGGGGATGGTGAGGGGTGGTATTGTTCCATCTTCCTTATCAAACCTTACAAGTGTGGATTACTCAGGATCGTCATTCTCAAAAAGCCAAATCCCTCATGAAGGGGGAGATTGCTTTGTCCTGATCGCTTCATAAGGAGGTTGCATTAGGAATTGGTGTCAGGAATACATGTGTCAAGTACTGCAGTAGCAAAGCGCTTGAAACATTTTAAACGGCAGTCCTTCTGTCTACACCATTCAGAGCATCGGGAGCGGAGTGGGACCAAGGTCTCTTTCTTGAGACTTGAATGCTATTCAGTACCAGACGTGACATCAAATGAGTCCTCGTCAGACCACAAACCCAAAAGTATGCACTGCCATAAAAAGTAGGATCCAGTTAATCCTAGTTTAATTATTTCGATGCACACTTCTCTGAGGCCAGAGGTTGATTTTCAGATCTTGGTACAAATTAATTCGGAATACATTCTGGCTTCATATTCAAAAGGGATCCTAATTTCATCCCCTGAATTCTCCTGTACTGGATCTTTGATAGATTGACATGCTTTGAATATTCAGGGGGGAAATCCTTCATATAGTTGTAAAAGAATGATTTAAAGAAAAAACGAAAGCACTGGTCTAGCCCATCCACCTAATTTTGTGCCTTTTGCCTCCCATCCACTGAGTTGGAGGCCAGGGCCTCAGCTTTGCCCCAGAAGCCATCTTCAGATGCTAACTGCAAATCTTGCAGAAGGGAGTCCTTGGGATGAATTTCACTCAACAGTTTATCCTTCTGTAACCCCTGGCCAAATTAGGGCCAATTTAAAGTGGAGTTACACATAACCATATGACCCCTTAAGGAAAAAATGAAAATGAGGAGTTGGCAAAATACTATGGGCCTCATCAAGTTTGGCAGAATTTCGGGCCAATTTCTGCCCGGTGGATCAGTGCCAAAACAAGGCACACCGCCGAAATATCGGTTCTAATAGCACCACCGCCAGCGTCCCCAGCGCTATTAGTGACTGGCGGAAACAGCATCATCGCTGGAACGGGAAGCATGGCGGCGGCCATCTTTAAAAACTCAATCCAGACAGAATCACCCACTTCCTACAGCCATCCGGCCCCAAAGACACTGCAAACATGTCTTAGGAGAGGACCCGGTTGAAGCTGCTCTGGGACTGGCTGAGAAAGCCCAAATTCATTGAGGGAGAACTGGTGGTCCTCACAAATAAGGAAGTGGGCCACTGTGATGAGCTTAATGGCAGCAGGAAAAGGAAGAAAATCGGCCAGCGCAAGACTGCCATCTGGCTTGGCATCAGCCAGAAGGTGACTGGTGGGTAGCGTCCCCCATGATGCTAAAGACTGACGTAAGAGGTGGAACAACCTCAAGGTCAGGGTGCAGGGGCTCCTCTCCCAACACCGGCAGGAGTCCATGGCAGCTGGAGGTAGAACCATCGAGCCACTAGTCCTGACGGCATGGGAGGAGAAATGCAGCACCATCCTCAATATTGTTTTAAAAATGTGTTTATTTGTTTGTAACGCGCCAGACAGCCCGAGTGCATCAAGGTGCCACATAAACATGCTTGGGATGCAACACTAAGAGACAAGACAGGGAAAACAGAGAAAACCTGGAAAGCTATTTAAACATAGGCAGTCAGTTGAAAAGATGAGTTTTTAAGGCTTTAATAAACAATTGCAAATCCGGGTTAAGTCTAAGAGCCGGAGGCAGGTCATTCCAGAGGCCTGCTGCTTTGACTGGGAAGGATCTGCCAAGACCCCCAGAACATTTCCATGTTGGACCCTGGATCAACCCTACGCCTGAGGAGCTGAAGGATCTGTCAGGCCAATAATGGAGGGCCAAGGATTTAAGATAATCAGGAATGGAGCCAAAGAGGCAGTGGTGGACCAACGTGGCTGCTTTGATATGGAGGGCATCGAGCCAGTCAGAGGGGCAGAGGCGGGTGCCAGCAGGCAGTAGGTGAGTTAACCCCCCACCACACAGCAAATGAACATGCATAAATGTCATCCTAGCACAAGATGCTGTAGTGGACAGGGACACATGACAGCAGAACCAGCAGCTGGGCTGGCCAATCAGGGCAAAGTGACGGAGTGCCATACCAGCCACCCTCCACAGCAGCCAGGGGGCAGGGCACCAAGTGCAGCCCTGAGCGGTACTGCAGTGTGAAGCGGTGGCAGGTGACCAATCCAAGTGCAATGCACACCACACCCCTGCCGGTGCACCCTGTGCCAGTAGGATTGTTGTGCGTGGGTAACCACGACACTGCGCAGAAGCCACACCAACATATTGTGGGCCCAGTTGGCCTTCCCCATGTTGGCATGGCAGACGAGCTCCATGGAAGTACATGTCCCCCTCCACCGACATGGGTGCAGCAAGCCAAACATAGAACACAGCGCAACACTGCTGGCTGCGCTGCAGCTCCCCATAGAGCCATGGCAGTGCCATAAACAAAGCCACCACACCCACTCAGCGTGCATCACTTGGAGAGGGGCTGGGTGAGCATGAAGGACCATAAGCATGAATCTAATACGTCAGCTAACCCAGCATGGACATCCTGCCTTCCCGACACACAGGCCAAAGGGCACCTGGCCATGTGTCACACACACATGGCTGCAGCCATTCCCACAATGCTGTGCCCATATGCAATATCCCCTGAATAACCATGCCCTTCTGCCACAATGGGTGGGGTGCCACTCTGTACCATAGCTGATGTGCCTTGCATGCCAACACACGTGAAAGAACCATAAATGACAACATTTCATATGTCCCCTAGAGGCACTCATGCATCTCTGGAAGCATCTAAGGAGGATGAGGGGGCAAGCGTACAGGAAGTGGTGCCTCCATGCCCTCAAAGTCAGCCACCACCACACCTCAAGGATGCACACAAGCACGCCAAGGCGCAAGGACAACCATGCAACACCTGGACCTGGCAAGGCCAAGCCTTCAGGTGACAGCGCAGGCCCTGCACCAACACCACATGCCACCAGGACCACCGCCAGGCACACTGCACCCACTCCTGCAGCTGCAGTGGCAGACACAAAGGCCGTACCTGCTGGCAGGGCCACCACTGAGACACAGGGGGATACAAGCCCAGTGCCACAGCTTGATGAAGAATCACACACCCAGAAAGCCTTCCCCATTGCCAGCGTGCTCAGACACCAGAGCCAGATGTCGACACACCATCATAAGGCTCCCCGACCTACAGCCCTGAGCCTCTGCACAGCCCCCCTCCCATTCACCACACAGCACCAAGTCAATCCATTCTACAGAGACTGGACAAAATGAAGAGGCGACATCAGAAGATGAGGCAATTGGCCACACAATTCCCTGCACCTCCAGGCAATCCACGATTGCATGCAAAGGGCCCCTTGCAGGGTTGTGCAGATGATGGAGAGGAACAGGGCACAGGCAGCTGCCAGTGCCAGTACTGCCGCCCTGACCATGTGTGGGCAGCGAGTCAGGGAGCTCACAGAAGGGATCTCGGCCTTTGCGCGGTCCATGCCGCAAAGCATTGAACTAACCCTGCAGCACATTTGGGGGCCAGGGTCAGTACCCTCCAGTTCGGCCACACCCACTGAGGGGTCACTAGCCAGCACACCCAGGTGCCGGGCTGAGTGCCATCTGGGGCTGAGATCGCTTGGAGCAGCCCTGAGGGGAAGAGGCCACGGGAGTGACAATGACAAACCTTTTGCCCAGATTGGGCATGCTGGGGTGTTGGTGGAGGGAGGACGCATAGTGTGTGGAGTGGTGTGAGGGTGGATAGTGAGTGGGGGTTTTGGTAGTGGGAGGGGGAGTGGAGAAAGTATGTGGGGGTGTTGATGGTGGGAAGGGGGTGGGGATAATGTGTGGGGGTGTTGGTGGTGGGAGGGGTGAGGGGAACAGTGTTTGGGGGTGTTGGTGGTGGGAAGGGGGATCGTTAGTACACTTATTAACATTAAAATAGTTGAAATTCATCAATACAAGGACATTCCTCATTGAGTTATGGTTGTGTTTATTGAATGCCATGTGTGTCAAACAGTGGTGCATGGCATGTGCCATGTGAATGTCTCAGAAGAAATTGTCTATCAGTTCCTAGTAAGCCTGTTTGCTATTCCTGATGGTGTCTCTGGCAATGCGTGCAGACGCCTCCGCCACAGTCACTGCATCCTCATCCTCTGGGGATGGCATGTTTGCATCAGGGGGTAGATGGACATTCCGCTTGAGGCAGATATTGTACAGCATGACATACACAAGCACTATTTTACCAACTTTTTCTGGTGTGTAAATTAGCGCATTAGCGCTACTCCTATACAGTCCAGGGAGCGGAAACGGGCTGTCAGGAGGCCAAAGGTTTGTTCTATGCACACATGGGCCCTGCTGTGGGCGTGGCTGTAGGCAAAATCCTGTGGTGCTTGTGGATCACGCACAGGTGTCCTGAGCCAGGCCAGCTGCGGTTATCCTCAGTCACCTGCATGGAGATAGGTACAGCCATGAGTAACAGTGTATTGTGGGGGGTTGCATTTCACTACATTAGGGCAGTGGTCGAAGTGTACCAAAAGAAGTAGTGGAACTATGTTCCCTGCCGGTCTGCCCCGCTCCCCACAAACCACATCGCCACACCCCCTCCATTCACAATACAAACCCCAAAACACATATGCCTGCTGTTTAAGGCAGCGTTCAGTGCAGTGCACTGAAAGTGCAAGTTTCAACTGCTTCCTACACTTCTATTTTAAAATGAAACCATTCTTTTTTAAAAAAAAGTATAGGAATGGTAAAACTTAATTAAAAGAAGTAGAGGAGCACTGCTCCCGACCGCTCCCGCCCACTTCGACCACTGCATTAGGGCAATGGACATCATGTGCATGCATATGGGCCTTTATTGTGTTGCATGTGTCTTTACAATGTCTGTGCATGTTATGTCACTCTTATCATGCTTTGTTTTCACTTAACATGCACGCTGTGTACTTGCAGCGGATGTTACATCATGTGTCTTTCGGTGGCATGCCAAGCTGACATGGTTGCTGTCTTGTGGCAGTGTATTACTCTCATGCATGTGGCCTGATGTGTCTCATATCGCCCCTCCCTAGGCTTCTGGGGGCAGCGGGTTGGCATTGGGGACTGAGTGTACATGGGTACATGGCTGTGGTACCAGATGGGTTGATGTTGAGTGATGCGATGTGGCCCTTTGTTTGACATTGTTTAGGATTATGCATGTTGCATGGTGGTACCTGTAGTCATCTGTGTGTTTGGAGTTGCTACTGTATGTGTTCATCAGCTTCTCTGTCCAGGTGTGTCCAACATGTGCATGTTCCCTGGGCTGTACTGTACTGTGATGTTGGTGTGGGAGGTGGGCAGGTCTGACCTTTGCATTCACTTGTCATGCCATGTTTTGTGTTGCTTTTAACACTCCCCCATTTGTTCAGGTGCATCGCAGCATCTGCATGCTGACAGTTTTACTCCCCCACTATCCACATCCGTTGTCCTCTGTGCCTGTCTGTATATCCAGGCAGTGTACTGTTCTGTAGGACCATGGCATTGTGGGTGGAACTACGGTGGCGGGTACAGCAGTGGGTGATGTACAGGTTGGGGTTGTAGGTCACCTGCAAATTCAGAGAGTGGTAGTGCTTCCTATTGCAGTACACTGCTTTGTGGGCCTATGGGGCCACCAACGCATCATGGGTACAGTCTAGGTCTGCAATGACATTTGGCATTTGAGCAACGGCATACGACTGCGACTTCATGGTGTGAACCTGTGCTGGGGTGGTGGGCAGTGAAATGTGGCATGAAAGGAGGGAAAACATCCAGCACCTGGCCCAACATGGCACAGCGTGTTGGCTTTGCTATGCCGTGCATCATGGCCACGGAGTGCTGGAAGGTGCCAGTTCCTAGAAATTGTAGGACGAACACTAGCTTAGCAGTGGGAGCACAGCTCTCTGGATGTTTATCCTGCTCTCTATGTCACCCTGGATTGTGGTGAGCTTCTCAATAATGGTTTCCCTGTTGAGGCGGTACAGGGTGACCAACTGGATGTAAGTGAGGGTCCAGGGTGAGGGCCTGACCCTGGGGATTGGTGCATGCCTTGCTTGGCCTCTCCTCCTACCCTGTACTCCCTGTGCCCTGAGCTGGTTGCCCTGCCTCTGTACTTCCAGGCGGTTCTATGTCATTTTATCAAAAGCTATTTTTTCGACAGGTTTTTTAACAAATTTGTTTCACTAAAGAAACCCATTGAAAAGATTTCTTTTATTTTTGGGGGATTCCCCCACAATACGACCTCCTCTATCATTTATTTACTATTCCCACCCCCACTATATTTTTTGATGGGTTTTTCAGGGAAATATTTTTGTAAAACAAAACATCAAAAAAATAGCTGTGAATGAAAGGACGTTGTACCCTTCCAGGTGCAGCATGAGCAGCTGCATGTCCCATCTCACAACGGCTAGTGGCAGCATTGTTTTTGTAACTGTGTTTGGTGTGTGTGTGTGCCTTATGTAGTCCTCTGCGGTGGATTGGGATCACCTGTGGCTTAATTTCTGCCACCTGTGTCCATTTACCTCCATCTGGAGGCTGGGGCTAATTGCGCTGTGTTTCTGGCGCTAATACCACTGTACAGGGACTTGTGATGCAGCAGTGATTGTGCTTCATGGGATCGGTACAGATTCCGCCAGCTGTAATTGCACTGTTTTGCAGTATTTGCGCTGGCTCGTGATCCGGCGGAACAGTATTGGAAGCGCAAACACTATTAAGGTTGCTTTTAGGTCTTACTGCCCAGCTTGTTACCTACTGTGTTACCTTATTCTTCTGATTGTACCAATGAGCCTTAGAATGTTGGCACAGTGGATAATGGAAGCCCGCTGGGAGACAAGGGCATTGGGTGTTTGCCAGAGCCTGGAGCACCTCTTCCCTGTTGCAATTGCTGTCCTGCTGGTCCCTCTCACCCACCTGTGAAACTGTTTAAAAATCCCTGGCTTGCCTTTGAGGGTGAAGAATACGGGGAGACAACGGTGCAGGGTGTTTACATCTAGGAAGGAGTGTTCTCCTGGAGCCCCAGCCACCAACTCCTACGTCGGCTTGGATGACCATAGTTTGTTGCCGCCTGTTGATCATCAAGAGTAACTGTGCCTATTGTCGGGGACTGCCCTCTGCTCTGCTTTGCTGCTTCGGCATCTTGGACTCGGCAGGGGATTCCAAAAAGTGGGCAAGGTTGCTGTTGGAAAATCATCTATGTAAGCTGTCATTAACATTGACATTGATATTAAAACATTGCAAACATTTCTCCCCATCCACTATGTCTGGCACCCCGGAACTGGTGCAGGACTCTGCAGAGACATCTATTCCCCTGCCAGTGTTTGGACCCGGGCTCGGCTTGGGTTTTGGCCTTGGATTGGGGCCCAAAAGAAAGATCCTGTCCTTAAAGTGAAACAAACAATCCCTAAAATTGAAAGCAACCAACCTGACCCTCCCAGGCGACGTTGATCCTGCACCCTCAATTGGACCTGATGTTGCTGGCACTGCTGGCACTTTTGGGAATGCACATTTACTAATTTCTGAAATCCAATTTCTGGGCACTCTAAATGTCATCGCCAGTTCGCTTAAAGGAGAGGGGCAATTGTAGATACTGGTGTTGTCATTGATATCGTTGGAACAACAAAAGAAGCCCTGCCACCAATGCTGACACTTCATTGGTCATTGATTTGATCTTGATGTGTCAAAGTATTAGGACATTTAAGTTTCCAAACATTTAGGCCAGCACTTTGTCGTAGAAACACTGTGATACAATATGTAAGGAATAGCAAGAAAAATTATTGTGGTTATAATTTAAAAACAGAGCGAGACATTCAATACATTTAAAATTTCCTTTCAAACAAAAAAATAGGAGGAATAGCAAAGGAAGAAGGGAATGGCAAGAAGCAGTGAAAAGGAGAGAAAGGACCCGGTGAGAAAAGTTTTTTCTGAAAAAGAAATTAGAATAGAAAGCCAAGAGACAGAGTGGATGGTGTTAAGAACAAACAGCTCCTGAAGGTCGAGTTGACACGTACAATAATCATCAAATATTTAAAGGCACTTCAGAAATGATGATGTAAGTTCCTAAGTTAAACTGTCCCTTCAGATTTTGAAAGGATTTTCGAAGACAGAGAATCATTGGATCTGTGGGCAAAGTTTAAAAAAACCCAGCGGTTTTTAGTCATTGATATCATTACCAATGATGCTGTTTTGGCTGCTATATCTCCGGCATCTCATCCTGTTTGGTAACTTCCGCCCTGGGCGGCTTGACTCCACCCATCCATCGGGATCCTCTTGTCAAACATCTGTGCACATGGGGCAACCCAAGCACCCAGGGTCTAGCAGGCTGAGCGCCAGCCCCGATTTTCTGCTGTCCCGACCCCACGCAGGAGGTCTTCATTACCCCCTACCTGCAATGGACGGCCTGTGCACCCTGTCCCAGGTTATAACCCTGGCTCTCAGTGGGCAGGAGGTTAAGGAGGCTAAGATACCACCAACAGTGACCATTGATGACATGACCAGCCAACCACCCTATCTGCTAGCCGCATGTATGGGTACCAAGCCTGTGAGGTGCCTGCCAAGTGCTTTGGAAGCAGCCAATGCAGATCTGTCAGCTCAGTACCTGATGAAAGAAGCGTCTAGCGCCTCTCATGTTTCCCGGCTGCTAAAGCGGAGGGGAGCCCAGACGGTAGGAGGAGTTGCCACAGCTGCATCTGTGGCTTGGTGTTGGCTGAACTCTTCTAATTTGAAAAGACCTTTTTTTTTAAAGGTATCAAGAGAAAAAGACCGATTTACATAGACAGTTTTTCTTTTGATCGTATAACCGGCATTGTAACAGTCTTTTTGTCCTTAGACTTTTAAAATTTGGTTTTCCTTTTTTTTTAAAAGATTTGGGGGGGTTCACCTCCGAGCCCCACATTGTTCCTCCCTACCCTGAACCCGCAGGCCCCACTCCCCCAAACCAAAATGCAAACATACATACAACATGCACAACACACAAACCAACACGCACGCACCCACACACGCACCTGTTCTGCTGGTCCTGCGCTTTCAGGTCCCGCAGAGCATACACTCGTGTGTGAAAGGGGCGTGGCAGTTTAATTTAGAATGACCGCATCACCCTTCCCAATTTCCAACCAATACTGGGATGAGGAGGAGGCAACCGGGAGTATTGAAGATTTCCTATAGGAATAACATGGGGAGTGTAAGGGAAACCGGCATAGAAAGAACTTAAATTGTTCCATTGATAGTCAGGCAGAGTCAGGCATTCCCTAATTATCACACACACACCTGACTCCACTTGACTGCTTTTCCAACTACATAGCACTCAACCATTTGTGTCACAAAGGCGGGTGAAAACACCCGATTTTATTTTTGGCGGGTGAGAGGCCCATTGAAATGAATGGGCATGCAGGAGGCTTGGCGGGTGAGTCAGCTGTTTAGAAGGCGGGTGACACCCGCCAAAAGCGTGTGAGTTGAGAGCTATGCAACTATAAAAGGTATGGTTATGCACAGCTGAATGATAGAGCAGGTGACATTGTTTGGAATGGAGAGGCCAAGGAGCAGAGAGCAGCAGGATCGATGACTCAGAGGAGAACGGCGTGCCGAGACACTGGCCTGGTGTTTCTGAGGGGCAGCAGCGTGGCTAGGGAGCCATGTCTCCAGAGAGCTGGAGCAAAGCATCTTGCGGGCTGCTGTTGGCAGGTAAACATTGCTTGTTCCCTTGGGACCTGTGCTAAGCCCAAGGGTGTCTGAAGGGCAGGTGGTGAGATCCTAACCTCAGGTCTGGCCAACCAGGAGGGACTGCTTGTCACTGTGCTGCTGCCAGGGTGAGTCTCGTGAAGAGAGAGAGAGAGAGAATCAGGAGCATGCGACTGAGTGAAGCAGAGAGGGCATAAGAAAATGCATTAAAAGGCACAGAGCGGAAAAGAGTATAGAAAAGGAAACCAGTAAAGAAAGCAGATTGATTGAAGAGTAACGAAAGTGAGAGAAAGTCAGAAAGCAGGGCGTGCAAGGGACGCAAAGGAAAAAGACTATATTTAAGAGGGCATGAGCGACCCAAAAATAGAGAGAAGAGTGCAAGGTTCCCGGCAGAGTGAAAAAGGTGCCCCTGGACACAAAGAGGTACTGAAAGTGCAGGTCGGCATGGGAAAGTAGGAAGGAAGGTGTCAGTGTGCATGAAGAGGTAAAGAAAGTGCAAGTGTGCATAGGAAAGCTAGGAGGAAGGTGCCAGTGGGCAGGAAGAGGGAAAGATCGCGCAAGTGTGCAAGAGAAGGAAAGAAAGGTGCCAGTGTCGGGTGGATAGCTCAGGGGCAACGTGCACGTCTTGGAAGCAAGGAAGCAAGACAACACAGAGCACCACAGGTTCGATCCCCGGGTCCACGCTTAGAAACTTCTGGGTATTAAGCAAGTTGTAAATAACCTATCATAACATAGAGGAGAGTACAAGTGTGCAGGCGCGGGAAAGAAAGGTGCCAGTGGGAAGAAGAAGGAAAACCAAGAAAACAGAGGGGGACAAGAAGGGGTGCAGAAAAAGCACCTGAAGGAAAAAGTCAAGAGCAGGAAAATCAAAGAGAGGGGTTAAGGCTCAGAGTGGTCAAGCTTAGGAGGAGAAAATAACCTGGTGTTTTTTAGTCTCTAATGCTAACCCTTTGAGAGAACTGTACATGAAAAACAAGGTACATCCTGACAAACTGAACTTGTGTTTTCTTTTAAGCTCAAGAGGGGCCTAAACTTGGGAAAGGGGACCCTGAGAGGACCAAGAGCTGAATGTGTGTTTAAACTTGAAATAGGCCTGAGCTTGGGAAGGGAACCCTGAGAGGCCCAAGAAATGTACTTGCATTTGAACTTGAAAGAAGCCTAAGCTTGGGGAATGGAACCCTAAGGATCGCATCAAAGTGGAATCTTGTCTATATTTTCTTACTGAAGGAAGGGAACCCCAAGGCACTAAAGACATTGATATTGTTTGGACTTTGCAGAAGGTCCTATGAACTGTCCCTTTTGATTTAACTCATCCTTTTTAAGCTGTCCAACCTACCACTAGTGTGAAGACCACCTGAAACTAATCCTGGTTTTCTTGTTTTTGTTGAACCACCACCTTTTGCTTTTGAAAGACTACCTAACACATTTTTATCAAAGAGTGAGGGCATGCATAGGTTTAGACACAGATGGATTTTTATTCTGGACTTCTAGACTTCGACGGCCCTTGGAAGCATCAGTTAAGGGAACCATAACTTTAGTGTTAGGGCCAGTTAGGCCTTACACTAACCCAGTAACCTTTAGAAATAAAGGTTCTGAAAATGTATCTTTGAGTATATGGGCCTCATGATGAGTTGGCCGATAACCCCGGCGGTATTACCGCCGGGGCTATTAGCCCTACTGCCAAACCCCCCAGCACTATTAGCGCCGGATCACGGGTTTGGCGGAACGGTAAGTCCCCATTGCCCATTGTGCCCATTCAGGAATTTCCCATTACCCATTATCATCCTACCCTTGATCCAGCGCTAATAGCGCCGGACTCGGTGGCAGCAATGCTATTAGCGCGTGCTGGGATACCACCCAACTCGTGATGAGGCCCATAGACTTTTTCCTTCAGGTGATTACTCGGCTGCTATCACTTCCGCCAGAGCATTGAAAGAACTTCAGGCTTTGTCTAAAGAAGAGCTTTCCTTTATATTATATTATTGATATATGGCCAATAGAAGAGCCTCTTCTTTCATTCCTAAGGTTGTATTGTAATTTCCTGTTGACAAAGACATAATTCTCCAACTTTTCAGTGCAAATCACGTGCTTCTATGGTTGAAGAAACCTTGCATGAGCTGGATGTTGCTAGAGTTGTTAAACTTCATTTGGAAAAAATGAAACCATTCAGAACATCTAACCACCCATTTATTTGAAGTTTAAACATCTTTTTTTTAAATTTTTTTTATTACTTGTATATAATCAGAAATCAGATTTTTACAAGAACTGGTTCCACTCAAAGCGAATCCCCT
Organism: Ambystoma mexicanum; assembly: GCF_040938575.1. Lineage (NCBI taxonomy): Eukaryota > Metazoa > Chordata > Amphibia > Caudata > Ambystomatidae > Ambystoma > Ambystoma mexicanum. The sequence goes on along the minus strand of NC_090925.1, from coordinate 434,084,157 downwards.
TTGCATTGCGGATAGTTTTACAGTAGTATGAACCACAGTCTCAAGTTTCTATAGGTGAGGAATCGACGTCAATGCTAATTTTTATCTTTTCAATTGCAAATTCCAGAAGTTTTGCGGCTGCCGTGTGCCATCGAGTCTTTTCGCCATTGATTATGCGGTTCCACCAGATGTCTTCATTACCCGCAAAAGAGGTGGCTGTCAGAGAACTGAAGTAGGCGATTCTGGGTTGGTGCAAAGCAGGGCAGCACATCAGTAGATGCCTTATCGATTCAGTCTGTTCAGAGTTTTGGCAAAGTCTGCAGGTTTTTTCCTTTGATCCCGTTCTAATCGCTAGAATTTCTTGCGTCGGTAACACGTTCAAACAGGCTTTCAAAAAGGTTCTCATAAGAGATTTACTGGGGTATCTTTTACAGTAAGCCATTGGTTCTTTCAGCTTATTTGTATTCATTGGCAGGTGGACTAGAAGTTTGTTAGAAGTGGCTTTATCAATGGTGGTGATCCAGTCCCAACAATCCAGTTTGGTTTTAATCCTGGTTGGGTTGTTCTTCAGTTCCTCTTCCGTACAGGCAATTAAGTGGAGTTTTTGTTCCATGGCCCACTTATTCATAAAGCGGTTATTGCCTTTTCCAATTTCTTCAGCTATCATGTGATAAATTTTCCGGCTATCTTGATGGATGACTTTCCTATATAGCTGTAGAGTACTGTGGTCCACCACTGCTTTCAGGGATATGAGGCCAAGTTCTCGTCTGATCGGCGCTACCGGTGTAGAATTAGGTAGTCCTAGAACTGCCCTCCAAATTAAACCTTCAAGTCTTAACCAGAGATGTGAGGGAATTGAGGGTGTGGCGTCCATGCCATACGTCAGAGAAGGGATGATTTTTGCCTTGTAGAAACTGATTGCTGGCTGAAGTGAAAATTTGCCATATTTTCGATCAACTGCTCTTAATTGGGCTGCTAGGTTCTTTGCCTTGGCCCAAAGAGTAGCTTGCATGTTCTGGGAATTCTTTGTGGTATCGAGTTGGACTCCTAGGTATTTAAATGAGTCGACCACTTCGATTTTTGTCTCGTTGAGGTGCCATCGAAAACGATCTTTCTTTTTGCTCCCTGGTTTTTGCAAGACCATTATTTTTGTTTTGGATTTATTGATCTCGAGGTTATTGTCAATGATGTAAGTTGAGAGATTGTTTAGTTGACGTTGCAGACCGACCTGGGTTAGATCAAGTAGAATCAGGTCGTCCGCGTACAGAAGTCTGGGAACCCTTGTAGAGCCTATTTTTGGAGGAAAAGACCTTGTCTGTTCCTGGCTGTCTTTGAAGTCTCCGAGGAAGGATATAAACAGGGCGGGGGCCAAGTGGCAACCTTGCTTCACTCCACGAGAGGTCGGTATGGACTTCGAAATGAGACCTTGATTGTTTAGCCGAACCTTTATGCTGGTATTCGTGTGGAGGCTGATTATAGGTTCCAAAATGCTTTCTGGGCAATGCCATGTCCTCAGTTTCGACCACAATTTTGACCTGTCCACTCTGTCAAAAGCTTGGGACAGGTCGACGAATGCTAGAAAAATCCGAGGAGCTCCTGTCAAAACTCTTTCCGTCAGTACGTTCAAACACATTATGTTGACGCTGGTGCTCGCATTTTTTTGAAATCCTGTTTGCAGGAAATCGAAGCACGTAGAGGCAGAAGTCCATTTCTGGAAATGTAACAGAAGGAGTAAGGCGAACACCTTCCCGATGACGTCGAGAAGGGCTATTGGCCGATAGTTCAGGGGGTCCTCTCTTGCTCCTTTCTTAAAGATCGGGACGATCACAGCATTCGTCCATGAGTCCGGAATCGTTCTTCTTTCTTGGCAGACTTTGAAAATTGAGCTGATGAGGATCGACCACTCGTCCGGATGTTGTTTTAAATCAAAGTTCGCTAGGCCATCAGGCCCGGGCGCTCTTGATGACTTCAATTTCAGGATTATGGACTTGATGTCGCTAATGTCAGTCTGGTCCACCCAGGTTGAGACCTCTGTACGCTTTGTTTCTTCGTCGTTACCTTCTGCTGAGTGAAATAAGTTCAAGAAATGGGTGGCCCATTTTTCTTCCGGTACTGGATTTATCATGTGCGAGTTTGAGAACTTATTTGATTTATTGATAAGTGACCAGAAGTCGCGAGATTTTCTGTTTGAGAGGGCCTTCAGCATCTCTTCGGCGTCCAATTGATATAACAGACTTCTTTCGTTTCTCAGCCATTGCTTGAAGTTTCTTGTTTCTACTTTGAGGGCTTCCCAGTCTATTGGTAGGTTCGATGATACTGCCACTCTTTTCAATTTTCTGAGGAGTTTCCGTTTAGCAACCAAGGTCGCGTTATACTTATGGGTGTGTTGTATACTTCGGGTGTTGGAAGTCTTCCCAGGTTTTTTGAAAGCCAGCAGAAGGGGAATATAGCTCGATCTGGCCACTCCGTTTTGTAGTGCGGGATCTGATGTCAGGCTGACAAATTGTTCTCTAGTTTACGAATATCTGGAGCGATCATTCGAAGACGAGTTTGTTGCGAATTTGTCTCGATTTGAGTTTCGTAAGTTTGCAAAATGGTCCCTTTATTTCTGCAGATCAGGTTCAATAGATTATGATCGCTGTACTTTGTTTTAATGACGTTAAATGAGACTAGGTTGGAGTACACAGTATCAGAGACAAAGATGTAGTCAAGGGTGGCTGATGACGTGCCACGTTCCCAAGTTGGTATCAAGGCTTCTGAGTCTGTTATAACATCATTTATTGACTATTAAACAGAACATGGAGAATAACGCAAGGTGGGATCAACAATATGAACGGAGATCAAGAATGCGCATGGTTTCAAAAAAAGAAACACAAATTGTACATTTTCCCTGTATAAGCACACCATTCTTAGAAGAGCTCATCTGTCTGATGAAGCAGTAGAAAGTATATTTGCAGTTAGGGTCTAAGTGTGGGAAGCAATGGAGGACCATTCACGATATGAAAGGAACAAAGGGAAGACATTAGGGTGACAGTGCGGCGATAATGGGTGCATGGGAGGGCCAAGTAGATTTTTTGTCAACTTTTACAATATGACACAAATGTGTTTCTTGGAAGCAAACAGTGCTCTGTAGAACCATTCGATTTGTGTGTTAGAGGTGTGTAAGTCAAAAGATATTAGTCCCAGGAGACAGGTGATGGGCGTCTTTGCAAACGGTTCTCCCAGAACTAGGTCAAGTCTCGGTAGAAGCTCTGCTCCAGCATGGTTTAACCTTGCCACCGTGCCAGGACATGTGGAGTCTTGTGCCTGCTACATTTCCGCAAGACTGGTAATTTTAAGAGGCACAAAGTTCACTATTCTATATCCACACCTACCTTACATTTGAATGTGCTTGAACACATTTGATTCCACTCATGCACCTCAATTTACAGATCTAAAACAATCAGCTTCCCAGTTCTCCCCACTCCACGCTATGGGTCCTGGTGTCAGCAGCTGCAAGAAGATGGTAGATGGTAGATGGGTGAGGTACCATCTACCATCTACCATCTCGACCCTTCCGGCGTTCGACAAGACTCCTTTCTCAGATGTTCTCCGCGCCCTGATGCCTGCGGGCTGTCGGCGCGTTATAAACACATAGACATAGACATAGACGTAGGCAATAGGACTGCATTGGATAACTGGTACAGTCCGGGAGGGTCATGGATATTTGTGAATGTTTGCCATTTACTGGAGAGAGAACTGCAATGGATGGGGTGCACGTCTTTACTTTGCCATACATTTACTTTGACACTTTTACTGCTGCATACCTTTACCTCTCCTGTCGGTCACTTCTCAAAGCATTGAAACACTTGTGTATAGGCATGTTACAAATGCCATATCATATCATTCACTTCATCATGAGGCACGTTGTAAATGCCACATCATATCATATCATTACAGGGGGAGACCCCTTGTAACCCCCTTTCTTTTCTACCCCATATTCTTCCCATCTGCCAGCACTTGACTCCAACCCTAACCTTAAACTAAACTTAACCACGTCATTTGCCACTTTCACAATATGAAGATGCAGATGTAGTAAAGGCACGATGAAGTAAATTCCTCGCAACGTGAATCTAGACGAGGTAGGTGCGGACAACATTTTTTGGGTGAAGAAAATGAGGATACCCAATGTACAGAGAGAGGAGCTGTTGATATCTTTGGATTATACTTGTCGAAAAAATATATTTGAATTTCAAACATCCAAAATCCTTCAGGGTTTTTCCCACCAAAGCATGAACAATTTTCCATATCTAGCTGTTTGCCAGGATTTCCAGTGTGGAGTCTGGTGTGAGAAACCTGAAGGTGTCTCACCCACTAGTCCCCGGGGATCTGTCATCCAGGTGGCCAGGACGCAGCCATCGCTTTGGATCCAGTTCGTGGGGGCGGACCAGTGCGGGAGGATCACCTGGATGAGTTGTCTTTGGAAGTGGGACACCGGATGGTGAGATGTGGTATCCCCTTCCTTATACAACCTTTTCCCAATCTTACCAGGGAGGATTGTGTATCATCCTATGATGCTACTGGGAATATTGTATATGTAATATGTGGAATGTGGAACTGACAAGGGTGGAATGAGAATGCCAGGTTTTATCTTGTCAGTTGAAAGGAGTTGTGGACAAGGCCGCTGGGGCATATTGCAGATCTTAAGTATATGTAAATAAATAATCTTCACTGCCCTCCTTTGTGAGAAGAATCATTTCACTGGAGAGGCGGATCAAAGGAATTGATGTGTTACCACAGCAGCCCCACTGAGTAGCCGTGGTGCCAGGATTTTATGGATCAAGTAACTGTATTTTCTTTCATCAAGGACTAGAGGGTAAATACCAACCTGCAATCAATAAGGTGAGAGTGCTGCCAGCGTGCTAAACTGATAAGCACAAAGCCCAAGTTCCCTATATGGCATAGTCAAAGTATGCTGCCCCCAAAGCGCATCTCTCAAATAAAAAAGACTTTCATTTATTCACAAAGTGTAACTGACTGGCCATCTGCAGAACAATTTTGTCACTGCCGTGCTGGTAAACCAAGATAGCATTGCTTTTACAAATCCATGACAAAGACAAAACTCAGCAAGCCTGTTTCCACTAGCCATTTTAAAAGTAAACGGTGAGAGTCCTCCTGAAATGCACCTTTATGTTTCTTTGTGTTCAGATTAAGTTGCCCAGCAAACATACTTCAAGAACAACAAATAGACCTCTTTAAAGGATTTCCTGATAATCAAAGTTTCTCTTGGGTAGTCTGGATACACGAATATTTGGTTACCTTTGAAATAGGTGTTTCCTTTCTTCCTTGCAGCCCCTAGAAGGGTCTCTTTTAACCTGGTGTTCATCAGTGTGATTAAAATGTGTCTTGCCTTTGGGCCAGTGTTTCTCCCCACTCTATATATATTGTCGATATCTCCTGGGACTATTTGGTCACAGCCATAGCAGAACTTCAAAATATCCAATACCAGATGCAATAAATCTTCACTTGTATTTTCCTCAACTCCTACAAGTCTCAGATTTTTGTTCCTGATTTTTAAGTCCAATTCCAGGACTTTCTCTCTTCCTTTTTAAATTAGTTCTCTCAGGGTATTGTATGCTCTGAAACTCCCTGTGATTTCTGAAGACATAGAGGCTGAACCATTTTCTAGGATAGTAATCTTACTGTCCATTTGGGAGACGAAAGTCTTATCTAGGCTTGTGGTCGTTAAAGCTTTCCTTAATAGAGCGAATCTACTGACCCTGGCTCTACCTGATGGTGAAAGGAGCACATCTGACCCTAAGGAGGCCATCAAATGGCTGGAACCGCTAAAGGATAAGTGTACTTAGCATTTTATTATTGTATGTTTCCTGTGTTTCAAACACTACCCAAATCAAACTTGATTTATTTTTGATGAATTCCCCTTGATTGGCTTATAATGAGTTAAAATGGCGCTGACAGTATAAATCCGTTGAAGGTTTAGAATTGTTTTTTTAAAAAAAGAATACTAACTTTCATGCTGATGGATTCGATAGTTTTGATGCTCCGTGACAGCGGCGAGGGATTAGAGAAAAGTACCCCTCAGCATGCTTATCACGTGCCCACTACGTGTATCACGAAGTAAAATGGACTTGATCATGGCTTCCTGTTGTTCTAAAGAAAGTCCTGTGATGGACGGTCCGTATACCGTCAATAGTGCGGCATGCTTCTGGTGCAGATGCGGGTGTGGCTATGGGCTCCAGCACTGCTTCCGTCGACCTTCTGAAGAGAACTGAGATACTGCGATGTAAACAGGTAACATCTCGCATTACCGCTCTGAGGGGCCGGACCCAGAACACCCACCTCCTTCATAGCTATTGCTATGGTCACTGCTTTGTGTGATTCGTTATGGAGATCCAACACTGGGTTCGGTATCTGCGTGGACATTTCATATCCCGCCATATGTGTGAATATATTATGTTGAGGCAGAGGTGGTTCAATTTGAATGGTAATACTCAGAACTCTTCCATGTCCGTGTGCAACAGATACAGACATTTGGATGAAATGGTCAATTTTGAGGAGTTTCCCTGCAGACTTATTTATATTTTTTGTGGTTAAATGTCTAGTCGGCGTGGATGCCTCAAATCCGGCTCTTTCCAATGGGCTTCTCACCAATGTTGGAGGTCACGCATCGCTGCACGCAATGTCAGTGGGCCCCGAGAAGATATGCAGCGAGCCGTTTTGAAAACCCTGGTCTATTTTCAATAGCCTGCAGTTGTTGCTAGTTGTTGCGCCTGTGTTCAACCCTATGATACTATATGTTTTTATATGAATCCCTTCCTAATCTGCATGTCCATTGTTCTTGAAAGAGGTCATTAGCCTAAAAGAAGTCGGTTTGTAGGAACTTCTTGGATTTAAATACAGACTAAAGGGAAACGTTAACAGGTTTGTGAACTATAACAACTGGGAGAAGGAATAAGAACTGACAACTGGAAGCCAGTTTCAATCCTTTTTTAATTCTCAATCGTTTTTCTTATATTTCCCAATGATCTTTCATTTACGTTCTCCTTTCTTGTACTTGATTTGCCCTTCTTCCTATGATCCCTTTTATGCTGCTTCCATCTCTTCTGATTTGTGCTTCTATTTTAGCTTTGTCCCTTCCATTTCTATCCTCTTCTGTTTATATTGCGGGTCAGGTTGTGAGCAGGTGCAAATACATTAATACAATATTTGGCATGGAAGGGCAAGGTTTTGCATAAGATGACACTGTCTATTTTCTCAGCTTGAGATTCAAGTACTGGTCATAATTTGAGATGTAGCCTTTACACCGATATTGTCACATAAGGTTAACTCACGTCCATCCTTTCGTTTGATATGTATACATCACTCTAAGTTACGATGTTGTTCTAAAAGATACCGTGATAAGTCTGGGATAGATGATACATGCTTATAATGCTGAGTGTTACTATTCCCACTTTTTTAATATGACATATTCTGGTGAGATGCGATGTGTTGAAGTCAGTGATGGTCTAAGAGTCTCTTGGGTTGATTGGGGTGTTGATGAGGGATGGCCTATTTATGTACCAATATTAACCCCATATTTGATAATTACAAATTGACACGTGATACCTATATCCATATATTTGACCCATGTACTTATACTCATACATAAATACATACATATATACAGATACATGTAGGTGTTCAGTCTCAGATGAACATTTAGAGAATAGGTTGATACTGTTGATAGATGGGCAAGACATGGGGGGAGGGGGAATTGTGGGATGCAGGGTTAGGATGGCGAAATTAATATGTAATGCCATCAAAGGGGTATAGTGGTGTGAACAATGTGTGGTCAATATGGTATTTGGTGGTGATTCCTAGTTCTAATGGCTTTAATGGAGTCCTAGGTCATATGTGTCTGCCCTAGTTCCACTGAAAATATGTGGACTTACATTGGTCTTTGAAAAAGTGTGTATGATCTACATGCAATGTCAACAGGATGTGAAATGACATATTACATACCATTAGTGGTAATTTTGATCTTGAAACTGGGTGCTGAGCCAGAAGCTTCGTAATGATCCTCATTCTGGCTACTAATGTTTGAAGTTGGTGATATGCTATTACTGAGTCCTGATCTGCCAAATGTTCCAGGTACTCAACATGTGATCCATAAAAGAGTTAGCAAGTTTGCTTCGGATTTCGCTTGTGATTCAGTGGTTATAGGAGAGCTTAAGAATTTAATACTTGTTCTGGATGACGGTGAATATATACGTATGGGGAGAAAATGGAAGTGGATGATTTAGTGCTGTAGCTCTTTATTGAGAAGATTGGGGAAATGAATTTGTGCTACTTAGGTCTGTATGAATGGCTTGCTAATCCAGAGACAGAGGCTCATTGGGGACAACTGAGATACTTTTTCATATTACTAAGATACACTCGCTGGGTATTTAAAAACATTGAAGGGTATTTATAAATGTATTGAGTATTATATGTATATTTGCATTATGTTTGTTAAAATCTGGGAGCTGAAAATGAAAAGTTGTTTATTTCTGATAAAGTAAATGGACATGAATGGGCTATACTGTTTGGGATACCTATTACTGAGGATTTGAAAGGGGTTTTTCAGAATAATATATGTTAGGACAGTGTTTATTTAATTAGTGGTTGGGGATGTGAATGGCTTCGTTCCTTTTATGAGGCAATAGATTAGCTTGGGGAATATAGAGAAATTACTATGATTTATATACAAATGTGATGAGGATTGATTCAGAATTTAACATAGATGGGGTGGTGTTTGTCTCATTTGAGGTTTTTCAGTCGATTTATTACTAGTAAATAAGTTCATAGGTTTATAGGAGAGGTGTCCAGGACACTGGACTGATAGACATGTTATATTTAGTTTGTAAAATATATCTGTTGTTGCTGACTTTCTTCAGAGGGGGCGGGGGTGTGGTTCACATCTATTGATCACTTGTTAGGATTAATACGTTTAGCATAGGTTCCTTTATTTGGACAATTGGATACTAATGGTGAGATGATAAAGATGGCGGAGGACCTACGCGTGATTACATGGAACGTAAATGGATTAAATAATTCAAAAAAACAGCTGAAGATTATGACCCATTTAAGTGAGCAAAAAAGTGATATTTGTTTTATTCAAGAAACTCATCTTCTTAAGGATGAAATTGAAACCCTGAAGATGGGTTGGGTTCAGAGGGTCGATGGTTCCACTTTTTCCTCACGTTCAAGAGGAGTAGCAATTTTGATTCGGAGAAATGTTCCAATAAAAGTGATGAGAGAATTGTCAGATCGAGAGGGGAGAATGGTGGCATTATGAGTTAATATTCAGGGAAGTATTGTGGCATTATGTAATATTTATGCCCCGTCTGTGGACGATGGGTCATTTTACAGGAAAGTGGCTCAATCATTATAGGTTTTGGGTACAGATAATATCATTCTACGTGTTGATTTTAACACTGTTTTGAACAAGGATTTGGATAGAAGTGTGTCCGTGAAAAGTAAGCAGACGGACCATCATTATCTATCTCTCAAAAGCCTGCTAGAGGAACATGCCCTACAGGACTGTTGGAGGTTGAAACATCCATTTGCTAGAGAATATAGTTTTTACTCGGGTGCACACTCTGCTTATCATAGACTCAATATGTTACTGACAGCCGGGAAAATGACAGAGAACCATAAAACCAGTGAAATAGGTAACATTCTGCTTACAGACCATGCACATGTGACTATGTGCATTAAATTGGTTTGTGACGGACAAAGACAATATACTTGGAGAATTAATAATGCAGTTTTACAAGTTGAAGAAGAAGTAGAGAAATTGAAGACCGAAATTGATTGTTTTGTGTCAGAAAACCACAGGGGCGATATGAAACAAGAAATTGTATGGGAAGCTTTCAAATGTACCATGTACGGTTATTTGATTAATCTAACGTGTGTTTTAAATAGGAAACATGTTAATAGACAAAAGGAACTTGAGATGAAAATTGGTGATTTGTCTAAAAAAATAATGACAGACCCAAGTGACTCGAATGGTACTACTGAATTGATGATACTAAAGAGAAAACTGAAAAATATAATTGAGGAACGGGCGGAACGGAAATACCACAGCCATAGATGTGTGTATTTTGAGAAAGGAGAGATGTGTGACCGGTGGCTAGCCTACAGACTGAAGAAGAGGGAGTCAGAACGTTCAATTACATCTATCCAAGACAAGGATAGACGGGTCACCTTTAATCCAGAAGAAATCAATAAAATCTTTCGAGACTACTATGTAAATTTATACCGGAACGAATTAGGTGCAACCACCGGTAGTAGAGACTTTCTTGAGAAGGCAAAGCTTGCCAGGCTTACAGATTCGGAGTCACGGTTACTTGAGGAGGAATTGACATTGGATGAGATCAAAGGGGCTATCAACAGATTGAAAGTAGTGAAATCGCCAGGACCCGATGGCTTACCAGTGAAGTTTTACAAGCTGTTGCCAAATTCGGCCCTTGAATTACTAAAGGATATGTATGTGACATCTTTGGCAAATGGTCTACTACCGACATCTATGAGACATGCAATGATATCGGCCTTTCCTAAGAAGGGGAAAGATGAAACACTTCCTACGAGCTATAGGCCGATTAATCTTATTCACACAGACAATACAATTCTGGCGAAAGTCCTGGCTATTAGACTGGAAAATCTTCTACCAACCTTGATCAATGAGAACCAATCAGGTTTTGTGAAGGGTAGAAAGACATCAAGTAACTTTAGGAGGCAGTTCCATCCGATTGCTAAGGCGACTGATCCTTTGGACGGTGCTGCTGTTTTTACACTGGATGCAGAGAAGTCATTCGATTGAGTGGATTGGGACTTCCTCTTTTTAGGCTTTGAAAAAATGGGATTTGGGGTGAAGTACAGATCATGGATTAAACTACTATATTCAGATCCGATAGCTGATGTCATCACCAACGGTAGACATTTGGATCCATTCAGGCTGGAGAGAGGGACAAGACAAGGGTGTCCTCTTTCCCCGTTGTGGTTTGTTATTGCGATCAAACCACTGGTGGCTGCTATTAGAAATGACCCTAATATACAAGGAGTGTCATGTTGGGGGTTGCAACAAAAACTATGGCTGTTTGCTGATGACATCCTTCTGGTTCTTGGGGACTTGGAAAAGTCATTACAGACTCTCATGGAGGTTTTGACTATGTTTCATGCTTTCTCTGCATATAAAGTAAATTGGACAAAGTCAGAGGTGATGCCCCTAGTACCTTGTTGTAGTAGACAATATATAACTGGTCTGGGGATCAGATGGTGCCCTGATAAAATGCTGTATCTTGGGAACTGGAATACTCCGAAAGTCAGTGAGTTGGTGAAGGAAAACATGAATACGATCAGTATGACCTTTAAAAATGATTTAGAGCGATGGGGTTTATTGAATCTTTCGCTATGGGTAAAGGTTAATGCTTTAAAGATGGTATCAACCCCTAACATCAATTATATCTTGAGTATGATCCCACTAAATATTGAAAATCAATATTGGAATGAGTTGGACAGACTTATCCAGGGATTTCTGTGGGATAAGAAGCCCCCAAGGTTAAGATTGTGGAAACTACAATTACCGTTGGAGAAAGGTGGATTAGGAGTACCTAATTTTAGGGCCTATCATCTTGCCTTTATTTGTGATTTTATAGCTAAATTATTGACACTGATACCTGATGAGTGGGTTATGGCAGAGGCAAGTTATAATGGCCCATTATCACTGAGGGCATTATTGACCACAGAATCGAGAGCCAGAAGTATGAAAGATCCAGTGACGTTCTGTTTGAGAAACTCATGGAAGAAATTGGCTGGATTATTGGGTGTGGATTCATACAAAGATCCTGGTGCTTCATTATGGTTGAATCCCTCTATTAAATTGGAAAACAAAATGTTATTCTGGCCGGATTGGTTTTTGAGTGGTGTCAGTTGGATTGGAGATCTGCTCAAAGAGGGTAATTAGATGAGTGCTAGAGAATTACAACAACAATTTAATATTGAAAATTTCAGAATTTCAGATTACAGGAAATTAAAGATTGCTATTGGTGAGATTGATTCTCAGGCTACGTTAAATCTGGATTTTCTTAGAAGAGAGTCACTGGTGGGAGAGGGTGGCCTAGCTAGCCATGTATACAAACAGATTGTGAATGAATACAAAGGCAATGATATGCTGAGAGAGGAGTGGAGTAGAAGGATTGGCTCTGACATTACAGTGGAGACTTGAACGAGGATGTGTGCGAATGTCAAACTTTGTTCCCTGGGTTTGACTGAAAGAACAAGACAAATTAAAATCCTGAACAAGGTATATTGGAACCCGGATAGATTATGAAAGAGAGGTTTGAAGGATGATCCAGTGTGTTGGGCGTGTGCTCATGAAACCGATACTCTGGAACATATGATGTGGGATTGCAGGAAGGTGTGAGTATTTTGGAGTGAAATAGGTATAATCATGGAGAAGGTCTTGAATGAACAGATTGGTTTTGATTTTGAAACATTGATATTGGGAAATGATACAACCCTGGAGGAGCTCCCTCAATGCCAAAATAAATGGTTATTTAGAGGTGCCATGGTGGGAAAAAAAATCATCCTTAGGAAATGGAAATCTGATATTACTTTAGAGAAGGAACTATGGTTGAATGAAATGCATAACCTAGCGTATGTGGAACGATTTTTATATAGGAAACGAGGCAAGACTGGGTTGTTTATGAAGATTTGGGGAAAATTTCTAGCAATGTATTGAACCTGATTTTTGTATATTATATGGTGGGAACTGTGTACATTTTTTGGGGGGATAATACTATGATGTTTTATAATTATGTATATCGTTTTTATAATCTTCCTGAAATTTCATGTTTTGTTGTTGTATTTAAATTGAAAATAACATTTTTTTTAAAAAAGAACAACAAATGGACCTCTACATTCCACTAGCATCAGCATAAACTAGAAAGGACCCTTACATATCACAGTGAGGGAGAGGAATGTCCAGTGCCAACCCATGTCGTTCAGAAAATTACTAAAAACCTGCCTCTTCAACACCAGAGACTAAAACCGAAACAACAATAAGACAAACGACTCATCAAAAAAGGGACATTGACAAACCCCTAGAATCCGACAGAAGTACCCTTCCAGCACCAGTAGGGCTGACGCTGGACACAGAAGTCCACCCGCGAGACCCAGAGAAACGGAGGCAACTACTCCAGCCAACCCTTACCATCCCCCACCACCCGTACAGCCACAACTAGGTACCACGGGGCTGTGGAACGGACAAGATACCACCAATCACCACACAATCGGAAGTATGGACACTAGCAGCCACGCTAGTCATGTGGAGGGGGTGAGGAGCAGGCAAGGTTATTAAGGGAGCGGGCGGAGGGGACAGCTAAATCCTCAAACGGCCTCGAATGAAAAAACAGGCACGTACCTCCTGAGGCTCAGGGTGTACAAGCATCCCGTCGTGGAAGCTTACACAAGCCCAACCGGTTCAGTCCAGGATAGAGATACAAACTAACCAATACCACTAACAATTTCCTTCTCTGCATACACCTCTCAAACTCCAAACCAAACACAACCACAAACCTCTAGCGCAGCAAACCACACGAACTTCACTACACTGCAACAACAAAACAAAAACACACATAGACTCGCACATCAGCACACGACGACTACCGGCCGCATACACCCCAGGCCCAGCCGACGGAACCACCGGGCTGAGGCTGCCAACAGCACATCACTGCAATCTTGCACTTTTCCAGCCTCCACCCACTAACCCACCCTCCCTCCCTCTTTCAGAGCCGCCAGAGCACCAGGGGACCACTCCGGTGGTGATAGTGCGCTGTACAAATGACCTTTAACATTAACATTAACATAGGCAAAGGAACTTTCAAGTCTGTTAATATTCCTTTCAATTTTTACATTGTCCATGAGAGTAAAGGAACTCTTGTCTTCTTAGTATTCCTTTCAGAAAGGAATTTTCAAGCCAGCACACTCCACACATAAATAAATGAACCTCAGAGACTTGAGAGTATTCATCATTCATGGGACTAAAGTCCATTGTGAGTGCAAGTTAAGGGGAGAAAGAAGTGTCAAAGTCTCTCTGCTGTTTCAGTGTGCTTACAAATAAATCCAAGTATCCGTGGCACATATACAAAGACAACTGCTATTACCAATTAAGAACCTGCCTCTTTCGTGTGCAAAGATCGCTCTCCTGCTCTCAGACCTTTTGAAACATAAGAGGATCCATGGAGACTTTGGTTCTACAAGTGTGTAAAGTGCACACTTATACTCACAGTGAGTCAAAAAAAAGAAAAGCTTCATTTTATAAGAGCCACACATCAACTGACCACAGCAAAGGGTGCCAACACAACCAACACTGCAATATTGCAGCGCAATTACAAGCCAGCCACAGTGCCAGTGTCAGAGTGTGCATTTCTACTTGCAAGACTCAGTGAGCAAACCAAGTTGCAAGCAAGTTTATCAAGTACCAGTACAATAATCAGTATTCCTACATCACGAACAGAATGGTGTTACAAGGAGCACCACCTCCTAACTATTTTCTGGAGATACAAGGAGAGCCAAGTATACCTTGGAAGAGGTGGAAGAAGAGGTTTGATCACTATGTTTTAGCTACGCATGGAGTAAACTTTGCAGGAGAAAGGAAGAAATGTCTCCTCATGCACTGTCTTGGAAATTATGGAAAAGAGCAATTTGAAAACCTACCCGCTCTACCGGAAGAAGAAGCCAATGGCTTATCAGTATATGAGAAATGCATCAAGATGTTGGATAAACACTATGAAAAGTGCACAAACATTATATTAGAAAGATATCACTTTGGAAAAAGTTGACAGGGAAAGGATAAGTCAGTGGAACAATATATCACGGCCCTGAGAGGCTTAGCTGCTTTGTGTGAATTTTGTCACACCTGATCAATTCATGCTTGAATGTTGCAATGAAAAGGTGAGGGATGCACCATGGGCCAAGAACAACCCGACCATTGATTAGGTCATAAGGGTAGCGAAAGAAGTGGAGCATACCCACAGAGGTGTCAAGGAGTTGAAGAACCGGGTCAAAATATATGAGAAGAAACCGGTAGAGGATCAGGTCATGGAAGTGACCACCGGTCAGACAGGGAGATACGACAACCAGAAACAGAATGTTCAGAAGGATCATGGAAAAAGGAGAAATACAAGGAACAGGGGTAGAAAGGATGAATCCAACAAGAAAAGATGTTTTCGTTGTGATAGTCCTTCCCATTTTGCAAGCAGTGACAAATGCCCAGCAATTAAAGCCACATGCAAAAGGTGCAACGGGTGTGGACATTTTACCTCTTGTTGCAGGACAAAAAGTGAGAATATTGCTCTGTTGGATGAACTATGTGAGGTCATGGAGGACTGCACATGTCTCATTGATTTTACCTCAGATGATGTCACTATGTTACATGATGATGATGCTGACACCGAAAAACCCATGGCTGCCATTGAACTTCAAGGGATGAATCTGAATTGAATATGGTGATAGATTCAGGGGCGAAGTATACGTTACTGCCCAAACATGTGCTTGAAAAGGGATTGCAAAGTTCCATATCTCTCAATGCAGTTGATATCCGCCCTGTTGCCTATGGTGGAAAGAGAACAGATTTGGAGGGTTGGTTCTGGGCTTTATTGAAGTTCAAAGACCGGTCAGCAAAGTGCAAAGTGTACGTTTCTAAGAAAGGTAGCAATCCTCTACTAAGTTGGTCCCATCAGAAACAGCTTAAGAGAAAATTTGATCTGAATGCTGAGGAAACTGTGTATGCTGTAGAAGGCAATGTTGATATGTCCCAACATGCTGTGTTTCGTGATGAATTAGGCAGCCTGAAGGGTTTTATGCACACAATAAGAGTAAAACCAGGATCCATTCCTGTTGTACATTAACTCAGGAGTGTGTCACTAGCCATCAGGGATGCAGTTAAAAAGGAATTGCTTACCATGGAAAATAATTATGTTATTGAAAGAGTAGAGGCTGCTCAACAGGTCTCTCCTTTAGTAGTGGTGCATAAGCAAAGATTATGAGCACACTAGATTTGAGGTCTGCCTATCATCAGATTGTACTCATCCTTCTTCCAGGAATATGACAGCATTCATAACACCGGAGGGTCTATTCCAATTCAAACGCATGCCTTTCAGATTAGTTTCAGCTTCACCAGTCTTTTCAATGCATCATGTACCAATTATTTCACAATATGAATGGTGTTCTGTATTTCCAAGACGATGTGTTGGTATATGGTAAAGATCAGGAAGAACATAATAAGAGGTTGAAGAAAGTGTTCAATATTTTTATGGATGTGGGTTTAACCTTGAGTAAGGACAACTGTAATTTAGTAAGACTGCTATCCAATATTTGGGACATACTATATCTGAAGGGGGCATTGAGACTAAAGCTGAGCTAGTGGACAACATTGTACATTTTCCCAGTCCTTCTAATAAGTAGAAAATAGTATCTTTTTTAGGCATGGCAGAATGCTATTCCAAGTTTGTGCCAGGTCTAGCGAGCAAATCCACTCACATGAGGGAATTAGTAAAGTAAGGGGTAAGATTCCATTGGTCCGATCAGTGTGAAAGAGAATTCCAAGAGATTAAGCTTGCTCTCACGAAGGTAACCACGTTGATGAACTTTGATTCTTGGAGAAGTACCATAATCACCACTGATGCTAGTAACCATGGTCTGGGTGCAGTCACAAAAGGGTGAGAAAGAGGAGTATGTCTAAGGGATTGGATAAGGTGTCATCCAAGATTTGCAAGTGGGTGGCTGGATTACAAGACTTCAATTGGGATATTGAGCGCCTACCTGTTGTGAAGAATAAGGCAGCAGATTGCTTATCCAGGCTCACTAATCTGGTTGAGGGTGAGAAAGATGATGAGGAAAAAAATGAAGACATTTTGAGTATAGACCAGGCAGTAGTGACACAGAGGAATGGTGTGAGGCTATGTTGGCTGATGAGGTCCTCCTCAATGTTAAGGAAAGATTGGAGTGTGGTATGAAAGGTGCTGAATTAAGAAAAGGGGTGGTGCCTGATCCCTTTAGGCATGTTTTCGATGAACTATGCATAAAAGAGGATTTGATTTTAAGGGTTTATAAGATATTACCCCAACTGGTGTTAGGAAGAAAATTCTTGAAATGGATCATGAAGGCCACCATGAATGACTAAAACTAAACAATTGGGTAGAAAGGACTATTGGTGGCAAGGGATGGACGTATATATAGAAGCATTATCAGAGAATGTGGCATCTGTGAAGAAGCGGACAAAGGGTGGGTGTGTTTCTAGAGCTGAACCTATGACCCTTATGTATATTCCCTCTGTTCCCTTGGAAAGAGTAGATTTGGATATCATTGGTCCTGTGAGGTCTCAAGGAGTCACTAGATTTGGTATAATACTAGTTGATATGCTGTCTCACTGGGTGGAATTGTTGTGGGTCCAAAATGTGTGTACCAGGGATGTTACTGCATTTTGGGAAAATATATTTGGGAGGGAAGGCTATCCCTCTTCCATTGTCACTGATAATGTAGTCAAGTTAGTAGCAGATGAGATGAAAGAGTATCTTAGGACCAGTTGCTTTGATCATAAGACGAGTTCCATTTACCATCCCAAAACCAACAAAGTAGTTGAATGGTTTAACAGAGCTATTAAGAACAGTATAAGGGTGGCTATATGTCATGATTCCTGCCACTCATGTCCCCGCCCCTCCAAGATGTCAGGCTGGAGCCAGGCCACGATCACCTACATGGCCCTCAAGGGCCTCTCCGTCCCTCCAAAGACCCCCTTGGAGTCAGACTTGGCGCTTGTGGCACCAGACTCACTCACTCCCATAGGATAACATTGGGGATTGGACTTGTAGTGCATTGATGGGGACAAGATGGATGCCCCCACATATTTCGGTTCCCAGAACTGCATGTGCAGTCTAGTCTTTTGGGTGTGGTTCAGCCCAGAGACACCTGGGATACCCAGAGACTATTTGAGCCACGCCCAGGCTGAGAAACATGCTTTGTGTTTTCTGCACCTGCAGCGTGACACTCACCGTGTTTGGATCGGTCTCCAGTAGGCCTGCATCTTTCTTCTGCGCTCAGCTCCCGCTAGAACAAGAACACCGTTAGGAACAGCCTTACCTTGCGGTGCTTCTGCCCATCATTCGTCGCTTCTTCTGTTCTGCGGGCATCTTCGGCGGTGTCATTCCCATCCCGGCACGCCGCTTCCTAAGGAAAAGGGAAAAGAACAGAAAAAAGGCATTAGTAAGCATTCAGCAAATCTTTGCTTATTTTTACTGACTGTATGAGCTTCAAACGCTTACCAGAATCCCAGCCGCTCTGGGGGAACTCTGTCTCCGGAACTTCTCATCCATCTGCAAGAGGGAAAAGACACTCCAGGTTAGCGTGGAAACATCTAGAGGCGCCGCATACCGCACTTAATCACCACATTTCTTCTTCATAAGCGGCATCCACGCTAAAAACATCACGGCACCTAAAAGACACAGAAAAAGAACTCAGTTCAATACAAATACAAAAGGGTCGCATCGCGCATCGCACTCTCACTCACCTTCAGCGCTACTCATCTCAGCAGCACGTCACCATCCCCAGATGTCGGCCATCATCCAAGGAAGGAAAGGAACGAAGTTAGAGAACTGTTCAAAAGACTCATTATACTTACCTGTCGGAATCTTGCCAGTGAAGTAACTAGGCAGCAACGAGCCCGTATCAATCAACGCGCCCCTGCGCTGAAAGCAAGACTGAGAGCACACTTTCCAAGAAAACAAGGTGAGCTGTGGATCAAAGGGAAGGATTGGACCCCGGGGAAGAAGGGGTTCAAGCACACAGAGACAATAGGGAGTTGAATTCTACCAATCCTGTGTTTCAGGCCCAGTCTCCAGTCGAGTAGACTCCAGGGAAGGGTCCGAGGTCATAAGAGGTCAGAACAGGCTGAGTGACGTCCCCGTGGATACCAGGTGAGCATTACACTATCTCTGAAGGTGGGGATTTGAAGAAGGCTTACGGAGGACACTGTGGTAGCATACAGGTTCACACCCCATGTTACAACAGGTATCTCTCCTTTTGAAATGCTAAGAGGAAGGTAGCCTAACATAGAATCTGCCCAGGTTGGTTAGGTAGGGTGTGTCAAAGGAATATTGATTTAAATAATGTCCAGCAGAAGATAACTGCTAGACAATTCAGCAATAAGGCTACATTTGATTTGAGGAAAGCGACCAAGCAGGTTGTTGTTAATGAAGGGGAGTGCACATAAAAAACCCTTATAATAGAGTGGAATTGGGTTTGAGATAGTCGGTGCCCATGAGGGTCATAAAGAAATGACATGGCACTGTGAAGGTTTGTAGCATCAGTAAAGACAACACAGCCGGTGAGTCAGAGAGACTGATACCAAACCAGCTTTTGTTTTGAACCAAGCTTGCAAGCAGCGACATGGTATAAAGAGAACATTAAGTGAGGCTTTTGTAATGAGCAACGCGAATAATTGGAAATTAAAGGAGTGGTTGAACTTTATAATTGAACTTTGGGAGGCCAAGAAAAGATACCATAGATAGAGTGGTTCGGCGCCACATGGGTGAGCATTCGAAAGTCTCTGTTAGGTATCAAACTGATGTGAGTGTAAGAAAAAGGAATATTGAGATTGAGGTGGTCATGCAACGGGTCAAGCTAAACTCTGTGCACATTCGAAAGGCTTCAATAGTTTAAAGTAAATAACAATTGGTCCCAGCCCGGATGAGGGAGACTAAAGGGATTTGAAGGGAGGGAAAGAAAGGGACTTGAGCCCGGTTGAGGGGGATCCGGGGTGAACCAGAAGTCACCCAAGAAAGAATTCTCTGAACATTGTTTTGAAGGGAATTTGAGCCCGGAAGAGGGGGATCCAGCGTTGAACATTTGTTTTGAAATTGATTTGAGCCCGGCTGAGGGGATCCAAGTAAAACACAGGAATTGAATACTGGTAAAAGGAAAAGAACGTTTGCGTGTTGTTTTGCACAGCAGGACCTCTGAATCAACCGACTTACAAGAAGTAAAGTGGCTTGGACACAGAAGCCCCTGAATTGTGTAAATGGAACTGTATCCTCGTGCCGCAAAAGCCAGAGTGTGTATTTTGCCTGAGTGATCAGCCTTGCCCTGTGCTGAAAATGTGGGGAAGGGAGGTGAAAGGAACTCATAGTGGCAACAATAAAGACAGACACAAATTATCACAGTTCAAGGGTGTTTGTTTAACTGCAAAGGTAGGTTGGGAAAACGGCCAATCTAAACCTAAATCTAAGATGGGATCAATCTTCGACCATCAAATAATAATAAGAAAGTCTTAGTGGCATTGTGTCAAATAAAAGGGTCTGTACTAAGAAAAACCTGTTGCCAATCCTTACGCTAAATACAAAAAGAGGTGTGGGATAATGTTCTTAAGAATGAAGGAAGTGTTCACAAATAATAAGTCAGGATGCGGTACTTGAGGTCCCCCTTCCCCATGTTTTCAACACGGGACAAGGATGGACTTTGGAGCACAGCACACGCTCAAGCTTTCCCAGCACAAGCTAACAGTTCCACTTTCAGTAATCCGGGCATTCAGTGGTTAAGTCTCTTTTCTATCAAAAAGTCTCTTGCCGCCTGATGTATTCAAATTAATAAGCAAAAGTTATTTTCTGCCTGCACGTTGGATGATGCCTCTCACCCTTGGATTCCCATCTTCTCGGGCGCAAATCCCTAGAAAGTTCCTTAATGATACCGGGACCTCGGATAGCTATATTTCCGAGGGCCTGTGGTTCAAAATAATAAACAAAAGTTCAAAGTTCCTTTCTGTTTGCCCGTAATCTTCGGGTGGTGGCTGCTTACCCCTTGGATCTCCCTCGTTTGGGCTCAGACCCCTTTGGCATTCACAAACCGTTGTGTGATGACTTTTCACCCCATGGATATCCCTCGTTTGGGCTCAGACCCCTCTTGACTGTTCGCCCTCCCTCGTTCGGGTTCACTAAGGCGTTCTTCACAAGTCTTAATATCTTTTTGTACAGTACACTGTGGACATCCCTTGCTCGGGTTCACTCTTCACAACACACTGTATTTTGGAACTTTAGACTTCGCCCCCTCTTTACTGACATCCCTCGTTCGGGTTCACTCTTGCTAATATTGTCAATCGTGCCTTTTCCATTCAACTTAACAATGTCGGTCAAAGACTTTCGACTATACAGAGGATTTTAAAAGACCCCTGTATGACCACTTTGACCCTTTACGTTGCCTTTCCCAAGTCCTTCTGGCACTGGTTGTTTTAGCAATCAGGTAATAGCCCAGAGCTTTCCTGAGTGAGCACCCACGTGGTGCTGGACTCCTCTGGTGATGGTTTTCCACCTTTTTACATCACTTTTATGCTTTCAAAGTTCAATTAGCCATTTGTTACTTTTCGTTGAACACTGTTTGGTTTCTTATCGACTTTCCCCTCGACTAACCAGCTGTGATGAACTGCTTGGCTTTCTTTCTCCTCTGAGTCAAGGTTGGTACCACAGAGACAAGCATCTCTCTCCGGCTTTGTTATCAGCGGAGCAGGGTCTTGTGTACCGTTGACATCTGCTGCAACACACACTGGCTATTGTTCACAGTCTCACAATTTCTTCTGATGAGGTTTCACAGGCCTTGGTCGGAAAGCAAGGTTGCTTCTCTCCTTGTTGCCCTCTTGGTATGTGCCATCTTTCTCCTCCTCTTGAACTGCAGTGCAGTCTGCTTTGCTCGTATTGTGCTCTTGTGCTCTTGTGCTGCACCTTTTATCCCTGTGAGGAAGGGAAAGGGATGTCAGGTGTGTGTGATTTTGGTCAATTGCCTGACTTTGTCTGACCCTTGGGCTGGGACATGTCAGATAAATAGCTCAACTGTTAGTCCTTTGTCCTTCGTCCTTTGTAAAGGGGTATGTGGTAGGTTGGGGAAAAGTTGTCGGAAGAAGGGGGATACCACATCTCACCCATCGGTGTCCCACGTCCACTCTCCGTGGACCCACTCATCCAGGTGATCCTCCCTTACTGGTCCACCCCCAAGAAATGGATCCAATAGAGAGGGCCATTTCCTGCTCGCCTGGATGACAGACCTCTGGGGACAAGTGAGGGAGACACCTTCAGGTTTCTCACAGAGGCCAACGGCCCGAACATCCTGACATATAATTTTGTGAACACTTCTTTCTTTTTCATGAATAGTACCCCACATTATTTGTAAATTAGTGGTAAGGATTGGCAATAGTTTTTTTTTTTTAGCATAGGCCCTTTTATTTTTGACAAGACTCCACTAGGACTGCATTATGAGTATTTGATGGTCGTAGCTTGCTCCCATCTGTAGATTTAGGTTTAAATAGGCATTGATCACACCCATGCAAAAGTTCAATAAACACCCTTGAACTGTGATCACTTGTGTCTGCCTTTCCTCTCCTTCCCCCTGAAGCTCACTGTCTCTAGGGCTCTGGTTCTCTCTAGGCTGGACTACTGCAACAGCCTCTTTCTAAATCTGCCTGCTTCTACTCTCCGCCCTCTGCAACTCATCCAGAACAGAACTGCAAGACCTGTCCTTGGCCTCAAGCCCAGGGATCGTATCTCTCCAGCACTGAAATCTCTGCAATGGCTCCCAGTGGCTGCAAGGATTAAGTTCAAGACCCTCTGCATTGTCCACAAGGCCTTCTGGGTCCTTGGTCCTCAATCCCCCCAACTCTCTCTTCATAGATACCTTCCTAATCGAGCTCTTTGCTCCTCCACCTCCAACTCCCTTAGGGTCAGTCGCTTCTCCAAGCAACAAGTTGGTGGTAGATCTCTTTCTTAGGCTGGGGCCGCCCTCTGGAACAGCCTCCCTGCTTCTCTGAAACTCAAGGCAACCCTTGCATTTGGGTCTTTATCAGTAACCCTACAGTCCCCCTACCTGCACTTTTGGATAATTGCTGTCTGCACTCAACCTTGCACCTGCCACCTGCTGGCCGCATTTCTTGTTATTGTTTTGATCCCAAGTACAGCACTTCCCCCTCTCCTTTGCCCTGTCAATTTTTCCCTCCACCTCTCCTGCACTTGCATGATCTCAATGTCACTTGGCCTAGTAAGATTGCTGTCTCGGTCCTCCCTCTGTCCCCCCTTCCTTGACTTGTCGTGCCTTGAAACAACTGTGTATAGGTGCCTTAAAAAACATCATATCATATCATAGCATGGCTTCCTTACACTGGGTACTGACTTTCAAGGCTGGGTTCTTCCATAAATAAGATTCCCTAGAGAGTAGATATTTTGTCACCTCTGTCTGTGTTTCAATCTTTCCATTCTGAAAGAACATGGCAAACAGAAAGCAGAGTGAATCAAGCGGCATTGAACTTACTGAAGCCTGTTCTTTTTCCAGCCATTTGTGAATTATGGCGCTCTTGTTCCTGAACACAAAGTGATGAGAACGACCGCAGTCAGGAGGGTAGTCTTGTGTTTTTCCAAATTGTATTAAACCAGAAGCCTTCATGCTCCTCAGAGACATTGGGCCTCATTACAAGGTTGCCGGTAAAAAAAAGAAATTACTGGCATGCCGGTGCTACCGTGTCCATGTAGCACTGCTGGCGGAATCTACGGTAGATTCTGAGTCAACGTGCACGTGCAGTCCAGCATGCCGCAAACGGTAGTACTGGCATGCCAGTAACGGCCCCTAAACCCCCGATACCGGCATCCTTGATGCCACAGGCACCGACTCTGGCACTAATGATGCCGTAATTACCGGTACCCCGATACCGGTAATACCGGCAACAGAAACAACATCATTGCGCCGGAACGGGAAATGCACTAGCGGCCACTTTTAAAAACGCAATCCATTGCAATCCTCAGTCTACAGCAGTCCAAAAGGAAAACTGAGTAGACAGCAACAATGCAGACCATCATGACATCTAGGCAAGGCACCGTCCATCAGCGAAAACCACGTTTTAGTGAGCAGGAGCTAAACATGTTGGCCAACACACACTCGTGGAACATGCCGATGTCGTTTACTGCACTGACCTGCGGCGGCCAGCCCAACTCTGCAAAAAGGCCATATGGGAGGAAGTCGCCCGCAAGGTGTCGGCAGTGGGGACAACAACCCGGACTGTCCGAGATTGCTGTAAGAGATGGGACGATCTCCATCTCTGGGTCTGCAACCTCCTCGCTGCCGAGCACAACCAGGGGCTGGCCACAGGAGGTGGTGCACCATCCCCCATCAGACTCACATCGTGGGAGGAGACCTGCACCACCGTGCTCCACATGGAGAGCATTGAGGGAGTAGAAGATGCGGGGACGGTAGCGGCAACATCAGATGATGACGGTGAGTGACCATTACCTTAATCCCAAAGTCACACCACACACCTTTATCCCCAATGCCAATGGTGAAGTCCAAATGTGAAGCGAGTGGCACCAGATCCCTGCTGTATTTGCACCCACCAAAAGCCCCCTCCCACACCATTGCAGTGTTCCTGCCACGGAGACAATCAACAAACCTCACTGAAACACCCGATATCTCCCCTGTACTGGCAACACAAGAACCATCTGCATGCGCACAGACACACACACACATCACCATCCAACTGCAGCTGCCACCACCGTGCCACCAAATGTCAAGATGCACACATCACCAGCACCATTTGCACACCTGTCCCACCCACCATGGCCATACACACCGAGTAAACATCAATGCATCAACGGACAGAATGGGAACACATCAATTTCGCAATCAAACCCCACATAGCACACAGCCGCTGTGGCATGGCCACAACACCCAACCCACTACACACTGGTAACCCAGCCAACAGACACTGTGCACCACATAGCAGCACAACAATGATGCTCCCACACTGCACCCCCCCCCCACATTCTTGTGTGCACCATGCCAGGCCCTCCAACACGTCCATGACAATGCACATGCTTCTGAATGTACTAGCATTGATGTATGTCAGAGGGATGCACACCCATTACTAATGCCCTGCCTCACTGTCCCCCACAGGCACAACAGCACAACAACTGACAGCGAGGGTGAACTTGCCACCACACCCTATTCATCTGCTGCACGTCAATGCCGCTGCGAAGACACCGCCTCAAGCCAGGATCCATCCACCTCCAGGGCAAGACCTGAGCGTGCCACAGCAGCTGCGGCACAAACCCCCCACCACCAGGAAACACAGGCTCCCCAGCAGCCTCAGCACCCACCACCAACTGCCAGCAAGGCCACCAGTACACCTGCCAGCACGGACCCCTGTGCCACCAGTAAACATGCCAGCACGGACCCCCATGCCACCAGTACACATGCCAGCAAGGGCCCCTGTGCCACCAGTACACCTGCCAGCACGGACCCCCGTGCCACCAGTACACCTGCCAGCAAGGCCCCATTTGCCACCAGTACACCTACCAGCAAGGCCCCCGTGCCACCAGTACACCTGCCAGCAAGGCCCCCATGCCACTAGTACACCTGCCAGCAAGGCCCCCCAGTACTCTACCTCATCATCGAGCCAGCAGGCACATCAGCTGGAAGAGCTAGAGTCACCAGTGTGCAGCCAGCAGGAGGAGGCCCAATCCCCCTTGCACATCCAGCAGGATGAGCCTGAGTCACCAGCGTGCAGCCAGCAGGAGGAGGCCCAATCCCTCTTGCACATCCAGCAGGATGAGCCTGAGTCACCAGTCTACATCCAGCAGGATGGGCCTGAGTCACCAGTCTACAGCCAGCAGGATGAGGGAGACTCCACGCTATCCAGGCAGGCAAGCATACATGGAAGACAAACAGGAATGGAAGGGCGGTAGCAGGCAATGCACGCCTTGGTGACCCAATACATCACAGAGGCACAACTCACTAGGTAGACAATGCAGGACTCGATGCACAACATGCATAGAATGCATGGCAGAGCCAAGGAGAGCATCTACCACCTGGCTAGGTGCGTGCGAGAGGGTAATGGGGTCATGTCAAATATGGCAGAATCCATTGACAGGTTGGTGACTGTTAGGGAGAATTCTCCAGAATGGCTCATTTCCCTTACCTACTGAGTCCCTCAGCAGCTTTGCTGGATTTCTAGGATTTTTTTTTCACCTGGTAAGAGTGTGAGCCTTTTTACCCACCCTTACATGTGTTTTGCTGTGTGTGTGTTTAACATTTTTATGTGTTCATGGACTGTGGAGCCTCACCTACTCCACAGGCATCATCTTTTTACTGTGTGTCTCACAGCAACTTTAGTCCAGTGACACAGGGTTGGCTTTTTAGACTTCCCAACTCAGACTCCATTTTCTGAGACTGACTACTGTCTCCCAGAACATGGAAAGTTGCCATTGACTTTATTAGTCTTTTTAAATTCACAGACCCAGTACAAACTATCTTACATAGAGTTCTGGAAAGGGTTAATAGTTATCCCTTTTCGTCTGTTTCTCATGGAACATTATTTTGTTCCCCTTTCTTTAAGATTTGCCTAGTGGCAGTGGTATCTACCCTATTTTTCCTACTGCGCTCTATTTAAATAGCCTTGGTACTGTTTTAGGCTAAGTTCGTAGCCTCGACCTTAAATCCGCTGTACCCCATTTACTTTTATTTGGTTCCGGCTGGGTTTATTCACCATTTCTTTTTGTAAAGGTCTTGTTTTACTCTGCGTGCCAAACCAGGTTTGGTTCCTTTGTTCGCCTTCCTTTGGCGGGCTTCTGCTCTGAAGCCCTCCTGACACCTGAATGTCTGAGTGGGACAGGATGTGAGGGAGGGGTTTGAGATTCCCTGCACAGGGTCTCCTTGGAGACCCATGTCGCACTCTATATGATTGGCTGGGGTGACTGTCCCGCCAGGTGGGACCAACCAGTTCGCAAAACTGCAAGCCAGGCCTCCCTCCTCTGGTCGAATTTGCTGAGCACAGCTAAAGTGAACCGGATAGCCAGGAGGATCGGTCCCTGCTTGGGGTTTTAAGGAGCGCACCTTTTATTTGTCGCTTTTCTCTGCTGCTGGTTTCTTCCGTGGGCAATGCAGGAGCCTCCAATCTTCCTACTTAGTGTCAGTCCGACAGTTGCTTCAGGAATTGTGAGCCTGCAGGATCTGCCAGGAACATCTGCATCAGCTACAGCATTCTTCTGCTCTAAAGGTACTGTGCTAACCCGGTTGTTCGTTCCGTCCGACCGCGGTGAAAGTGTTTGAAATCTTTCCCAAATCCGAGGGCTTGTCCCCCTACTCTATTCCTTAAAGTAACTTTTCTTCCGACCAACTTCGTTTCGAACTCTTGGCAAAGACTTAACTGCAAACTACTCTGAACTGTGTGATGCTCTGCCAAGACTCTGGTCCATTGACTTTGGCTCAGGCCCCTTGATTTGATTTCCTCACCGTAGTTGCCTTTTCTAGATTGCCCTGCTTACTTACTTGTTGGTTCTGCTTCATTTTTGTCTAACCTTGTCTTTCCCTCCCTTTTAAATTACTGGAGTGCCATTTTGCTCTCACTTCATTTTGAGCTTAACTTGTCCAGAATCTATTGGGTGGTGTGTAGTATATTAAGAGTGTGATTTTTCTGATACTTTTACTTTGTGAATTGTTTTATAAATGATGTGTAAATAAATGTATATTCTTTTACTCAGAAACCTTGAGTCAGTGTTTGCTTGAACCTAGTAATTACTGTCCTTTGTATAACTATTGATACTGCTCACTTTACTCTTGAGATAAGTCTGGCTGCTCAGCCATCGCTACCACTTTACTGTGTAGTACAGGCTTGTACCAAAGGTGAATTTGTAGAGTCACTTGTAGTCTTAATTGTGTGTGGTGTTCCCAAAGGGTACTGCATATGATTCTGCCTAACAGTGACCGCTATCGCTGCACAACCTAACATCACCACATCACATGGCCCATCCTCCAGTACAACACCCAGCAGCTCAATCCACAGTAGCCCCGAGCATCAATTGCAGCGACTGAATTGCCCACCTCAGCCCCATCCCCCAAAAAGGGGGTGTAAATAGGTCAATGGACTACTTAATCTGTGGAGGGAGTAGTTGGGAAGGGGTAGTGTGGGTAGTGGGGGAGGGGGTGTTGGGGCATTGGGTGTGGGGGCAGTGGGTGAGGGGGTGTTGGGGCATTGGGTGTGGGGGTTGTGGGGAGGGGGTGTTGAGGCATTGGGTGTGGGGGTAGTGGGGGAGGGGATGTGGGGTCAAGTCAAGGGGATAGTAGGGTTAGGTAAAGAATGCCAATCTGTACATAGTTTTTCCTTTGTAAAAACACTTGGTGTAGCAAAAGAGAAATGACTGGACATTGCTTCTTGAGCGTGTGTCCCTTTAAACATGTACAGTGTCCAGTGTGACCCATGGCCAGTGCCGTTTATCTTACAGTCCATCAAAGGTTTTGGTCAATTATATTCTGCCATGTTGCACAGAGGAATTGCAGTATCTTCCTCATCCTCATCTTCAGGTGGCATCATGTCCATGTCAGGGGGTAGGGGGACGTTGCGCCGGATGCAGCATGGCACATACAGGCACAATTTTGCCAACCTTCTCAGGTCCATAAATCAGGGCACCCCCGACCTGCTGAGGCCGAATGTCTGTTCGATGGTGACACAAGTGTGTGTATGTGCATGGTTGTACACCTCTTTGTGCCTGTTGTGTGGTTGCCTGATGGGGGTTATGAGCCAACCCATCGGGGGATACCCGGCATCACCTGCATTGGAGCAAGAGAAAGGATACTTGTGAATTATTTGGTCATTCCATGTTGGCACTGGCTGTTCATTGTACACATGGAAATGTAACTGAGCATAGGGATTTAAAACTGTACATGGCATGTGTCATTTTGCATGGGCCCAGTAAGTGAATTTAGGGTTGATCCATGGGTGGGGGGGTGCAGTTGCTGTCACGTGGCCTGTTGAATGTGGACCTGTACACCCATAAATCAATTGCAACAGACCACAATGGTGTCAGATTTAATTGATGTGTTACCAATGCAAATGGACTGTGCATATACAGTGAGAACTCACATATGCCAAATTTGATTCATGTAACGCAGTGGTATGCCCAGTATGCATTCCACATATACAAGTCTCCATGTACACATCCATCCACACCTTCCCCCATTGGACTAAGTCATTTATCCATTGGTGGTATGTTTCACGGGTGAAGGGTTGCGTTACTGTAATACTGCTGGGTGGGTGTCAGCATGATGGAGCGGAGCTAGTCCTGTACCTCTGATTCATATCTTGGTGGTAGTCAATCATGGTAGATTTCTCAATGTTCATACTTGACCCATTTTACTTGGAGGTGTCCCTTATGGTGTCATGACAGGCATACTGATCTGCGGTGTACCTGTGTATTGAGTGCAGTGACTGATTTTGTCTGGGTTACAGATGGTATTTTCTCTGGCAGGGCCGCATGGCTCATGAATAGCTTTGCTGAGATCATGTATTTCATACATTCACACGACGGAGTGGTGCATTGTGGCACATGTGGTTCGTGTTTTGTGATGTCCCTGATACTTGTGCACTGTGTGTGTTGATTGCATGCAGACACGGCTGTGAAGGCCTTACACATCTGCATGCATCAGTTGTGTTGCACATTCTGTTTCATTTACAATGGTCACAGTTGAAGGCACCCAGTACGCTGTGTATGGTGTAGTTCCATTGCATTTGTGTGGTTTCATGTAGTGCTGTTTGTGATGTGGTTGCTAGGTCGAATTCCTGATCTGACTTAGCCTTCTGTTGCCCTACCCAGTCTCTCTTCAATGTAATGCATACCTGGTCATGTTTCCTGGTTATTCCAGGGGTTATGATGGATGTATACATGCAGTGTGCACTTGTGTTCATCATTAATGCAATCCTATGCTATGTTCCGACAATCCTCATGGCCCTGTGGTCAGACCCACCCAGCAGTCAGGTTGCCTATGCTGTAAACAGACCTCCCCGCTCCAATCAGCACCCCTCATGGCCCACCCAGTAGACAGGTTGCCTATGCTGTTAACAACCCCCCCCTAATGAACACCCTTCATTGCCCACCAAGCAGACAGGTTGCCTATGCTGTTAACATCCCCCCAATCAACACCCCTCATGGCCCACCCAGCAGACAGGTTGCCTATGCTCTTAACAGCCCCCTCAATTAACGCCCCTCATGTCCCTGTGGTTAGACTCACCCAACAGCCAGGTACGAGGTCAGGCATGTCATGCCATGTAGCGGGGCAGCGTGGAGTTCCACAGCACCATGGAGTCATCTGTGGAGCCAGGGAATCTTTCACAGCAATGGGTGATTATTTTGCATACATCACACACCATCTGCACATTCAGGGAATGGTACAGCTTCCTGTTGCGGTACACTACCTCCACAGCATGCCAGACAACCAGCTCAACATTTTTACAGTCTAGCACACCAATGACGTCGGGCATGCCTGCAAGTGCATAGAATGCTACTTTGGTGGCATTCACCTCCTCTGCAGTCTGTGGCAGGCTTATGTGGTCGTGTACATGGGAAAGGAGTGCATCTAGCACCTGGGTGAGCACAGGGGAGAAACAGGGTTGGGAAATTCCATGTAGCTACCGCACTGTGTTCTGATAGGTGCTGATAGGTGCCTGTGACAAGGAAGTGTAGCACACACACTACCTTCAGCAAGGGGGGGGTGGCTGTCCGGATGTTGATTAGGCTCACAAGGTCACTCCTGTGGTGATGGTGTCCCTGTCCAGATGGTACAGGGTGTGGGTCTGGGCAGGGGTTAGATTGAAAGAGCTAGCCCTTAGTCGAGGGATTGGTGGCTGCCTGCGGGATACAACTGCCTGCACAATGGGTATCTGCTGGCCCGTTCTCACTCTCCTTGTCCTCCTGCGCCTCCACTGCATACTCTGGCTCAGTGCCTCCTCAATGAGTAGCTATGCAGGCATGTCCTCCAGCTCTAGTACTGCTAGTGCTAATGCTAGAATTGTGGATTTGTGGGGGTGGCAGGGGAATTGTGGTGTCTGGAAGGGCTCCTTTTGTGTTGTGCCAGACTCCATTTCCTCCACGTGTGCTGATTGTGTGCACCTGTGGCAGGGTTATACACTCCAGATCCCTATTAACAGTTGCTACGCGATGCCGGTATTTTCACCATCATTGTATCTGTTATTACCGACATGGCCATGCCGGTAATTGCATGTCCGTGCACCCCTTGATGTGGCCCTAATTGCAGCATGCCGGTGTCACTGGCACGGCTGCCGTGTGTCAGCGCTGGTACCGGTACTGGTACCGGTGTGGCCGGCCACGCCAGGTCCCTGTCGATGCCGTTGACAACCGCATCGCGGTTCGTGATACTCTGGTCCTTTAAACGATTCTGGTACGGTAATACCGGCATCGATTTTACCAGACCAGCAACCTTGTAATGAGGCCCATTATGCCCGTTTTACTAGAGCTGCAGCAGCATCTTTCAAAAGGCATGTGCCCTTTTCAGAAATAGGCATTCTTGAGCGTAAGTCACTAATCATGCTTTCTGTAAGTATTAGTCACTTGATGTAGAATTTGGGCAAGAGCTTTTACACAACCATCTTGCGGCAACCCTGGTTGGTCACCTACCACCTCCTCCCTTCAAGGTTTTGGTATGTGGAATTGAATGTCTGATCAGCTGAGGAATGAGCAGAGTAGGACGATAGAGTAAGGTACAATTAGTGTTATGGTGATTATAGTACTCTTAGTCTTTGCACTCTCTCCTGCATAAGATCCTCTGAATCATACCTTTAGAGCATCTCAGTGCTACAACCTTGCCTTTCAGATAGTAAATAGCAGGGTTGCAACAGATGGCCTCAAGAGCACACCAACTTTCAAATGCAGTTCAAGGGTTTTTATTAAAGGTTTTGGAGAAGGGTTGCACTAAGGGACATCCCACCCTGTCTCATCTCCCACGGGTTTTTCCCTCCGTAGGCCAGGTGTACCTAATCACCAAGGTGTTAACGAGAAATTGGTAATCCCTACTATCTAACAACTGACCGGCTAATCGTGATGGCCTAAAGGCAAACACTGTATCGGCTGTCTCCCTCTGGAATTGTCTAGGTGGATCATATCCAGGGATCCCACAAAGCAACATTAGTTTTTACACCAATGACCACAGCTCCAATTATACTTCCCTCTCTCACCCTCATTTTCCTTGCCCAGATCGTCTCTCTGTCTCCTTTCCCTTCCCCCTACCCTGTCTTTCCTAATATCATCTTTCTCTTTTTCCCCCCTCTTCTGTTCTGCCTGTATTCATCTCTCTCTCTCTCTCTCTCTCGCTCCTCTACTCCTTTTCTCTGCCCTTCAATCTAGACTCTACTACTCCCTCATCGATCTACTTTTCATTGACTACTCTCCTTCCACTACTCTCCACTATCTCTCCTCCCACTATTCTCTATTCTCACTACTCTCCACTAATAGTCTCTGCTATTCTGCACAACACTCTCCTCCCACTACTACTCTCCCCTCTAACTACTCTCCACTGCTCGCTCCTCCCGCCACTCTCCACTACATTCTCTTCTGGCTGTATTACACACAACCCACACTTTCTCACACGCCACTTTCCTTTTGCTCTCCCATTCACCTTTCTCAGCCATGCTGACACACCCTCCTACATTTTCCATTAGTCTCGCTCACTCACCATGCACATACTCCCACACCTAAGTACCACTTTCTTTCACCATCCAATCCCTCTCCTTGCATACGCCTTCTCCAATTCTCCTCCATGCTATGCTATGCTGTGCTTTCTCCACCTGGTCTCTGGGCCCATGTCTCCTCCCTTTACTTCACCTGAACAAACAATGCTGACGTGTCCCCTTTTTCTCTCCTTTATCCTCCACCTTCCCTCCTGATTGGCCATCTGCATCTTTTGTGTCCCCGGGCCATCCACTGCCTTCTGGCTCTCCCTTAGCTAGGTTACTGCTGTCATAAAGCATAACATTGGTTTTAAGCCCAGCCCCCTCTCGTACGTGGATCCACTGCCTCTTTGTAATGGCGGTCCCCTATGGGCAAAGTGCATGTTAGAATTCATGTCTGCGTTATACTGAGTTTTTTTAATTGCTGGTTTGATTTTTACGGCTTTCCTCTTTTTCCACTCGCCACTGCTTTTCACCCTGGTGAGCTCTGATGTCGGGGTAACTGCTGCAAGGATTTCTGGAGTCCTGAAGGAGAAATAGAGAAGCTCTGGCCAGCATTGTGCACGTCAGGTATGGCTTATAAAAAAAGTGGCAGCCAGGCACAGGGAGAAGGGACAGAGACTGGGACCTTTCCAACTCCAACACCCCACTGTGGGTCAGGACTGGCACTGCCTGGAAAACATGCTGATAGGCCTACTGCTCCAGGTTGAGAGGGGTCCCCACCCCTTCTTGAAAGTAGCAGGTCCCTTTCCCTGTCACACACCTCCAACCTCTCTTCCAAGTCCTGTTCCCTGGGTCATCCAACTACCTGGGGATACCGGGAGGGGAAATCAACGTTGGACTGCTTGGATCCAGCCCTGTTTTCCACCGTGAACGAGCATGGCTGGAGGGCCAAGAGCCATCTTTGAATACTAGGGTTGGTGTCTTTGTTGCTGGCAATCCATACCAACAGTGACCAATTTCAATCTGCGTCCGTCATATAATATCGAAGGTTATGTATGGTAGACTTTACCCAGACACCACAGATACATGTTCTCCCTTACAAAGAGCTGCGGTTGATGTATAATATTTATTTCTGTTCCCCATCTTGGACCTGCATCAGCTGTGCATCAAGTTCCAATGTCCCCTTCTGTATCTCCGGTTTCTGCTTCTTTCCCCACTCTCAAACCTTCCAACTTCTCCAAACATGGGCCTCCTACAAACCACACTTGGCAAATGGTGCTGGTTGCTTTTTATAATGGATCACCCCCTCCTCTGTGATGTGGTTTCTAGGGAGGGTCAGCAGCTCTGGGTGGTAATTGAGTGAGAACCGGGATTGGCTATCTTCTTTGAGCACCTCTCATTTGAGCTCAGCAGGTTGCACGAAGCCTATATTGTGCCCGTCTGGCATAATGATTAGAGATTCCCCCTGTAGCTCTTGCTGATGCTACCCGCATTGAGCTGAGAGCTGTGCTGTGCTATTCATGTGGTTAACACACTTCAACTGAGAAATGCTTATAAACCTGTCTGAATCGCTTGTTATTCTGAGCAGGGGGGAGGGGTAATGCAATGTTTCCCACGCTGAAGATTCACCCAAACTGTAATGTTGGTATTTCTATGTGTTCAGGGTTGAAACATTGTGTTTGTGGAGCCACAGTATACGCTGTGGCTACTGTGGATATGTAAACACAAAATTGCTATGTGCTGATTGGAATGGTAAAGTTAGCAATGTATGTGCTACCTTTTTTGGGCAAACCGACTTTCCTTTAAAGAAAAAGGTGTTCCTTTTCAGTATTGAGAATTTGGTTCAGGATAGAGTGAGCTTTAGACTCTCTCCATTGTGGAGGGGAAGAATTTCCCTTACCCTGTAGAGTATTACATTTGAAATTTCGTTTTTATTTTATTGTGTTTGGTTTATTATACGCTTTTCTCAAACAAACACTGTAAAACCAAGAGAGAGTACAACAAAGTTAACAAATTATACAGATATTCTACAAGATAAATATACAGTATAAATTGAACTGTATAATATTACATAATACAAATTCAACATCAAAGGTTTTATACAAAAAATGTATGGCCGCAATTATTTAAGCGATTTCAGTACCATTCAAAATTATTTTCCCGAATTCTTTCTGTTGCAGAGCTATTTCATTGTGTACAAAATGTTTTAAAAAGCTTAAACAAATTAAGTGCAATACAGTGCAGTAGATGAACAAATGTTCTAATGTTTCGACATTGGAGGAGCAGAATCTACACAATCTGCCCTCTCCAGGCACTTGTTGCCAGCATCCAATGATCCAATGATCTCCATTGTTGGATACAGGTTGTGTTTGAGTCGCAAAAAAGCAAGCCTCCATTTTGTGTTCTGCAACTTTCCTTGATATCTGGGTAAAGTTTTTTATGCCTTTTCTTTAGCCATGATATATGAAAATAATTGATCTTTACCAGCCAAATTCCTTGTTTGAATCCAGTCCCAAGACCTGCTACTTCACCTTGACCCTAACTGGGTTCTCAAGGAGATCCTGCATAGATAGATCGGGGATTCCAAAATATGCGTACCCCCCTGCAACCACATATTAAGTGTAGTAGAAACCTTAGGGCCTGATTTACCAAAATGATTTTCTAAAATGTAATCTTTTTGTTAATATGTTGGAACAGAAACAAAAACAAAACTACTGTACGGTTTACATGTATCGTGGTTTACATAATAGTGAAGCGTGCATTGGCCTGTATGATGTGTAACATAAAACAACCCCCCTTACCCCCCAAACGTTCTTTTCAGATCATAACACATGTTTTATAGTGCTCTCGGGAATACGGGACGGCATTAGTGGGCTGTATCATTCAGAGGAAGGTCTCGATTATTAAGCTTAACTTGTCAGCGTGAACCGTAGACAATGCTTTTCTAATACTGACTCGCTCAGCATCGCAGATCTTGGATAACAAGCCTTGCCATTTCTGTTTATCCAGTGCAGCCACCGATTTCCATCCTAACAGGAAGGCTTTCCGTGCAGTCAAAAGAGGGATATGTATACGTTGGCGTGTCTGAGAGTCTTCATGCCACTCCTCGCTTTTGAGGCCGAAAATCATGTAATCGATGCCATAGAGATATCTCAGTCTTTGATTCTCCTCAGGTGACGAAATATAAGACTTTGAAAAGGTTGAATAACTGAGCAAAACCAAAAAATGTGGCCTACTGAGCCAACCACCCCACAGTGTCTACAACAGTTCGGTGGGTGCAATAATCTCATGTTGTATAGTTTGGAGGGTTTATAGTATGTTAATGTTAATGGTATTTGCATCACGCACCATCACAACGGAATTGGTCCCCAGGCGCTGAGGCGGATCTGTAAATGAGAAGGCGAGCCAGGTTAGTAAGGTGAGGAGGGAGTAGGATTGTGAGAAAAGCAGTATCCTGTTGGCAGCTTCAGTTAGGTATACACCGTGCGCTGAGCTTTGGTGGGAGTATCTGCTCGATGTCAGGCCTCCTGTGCTGTTGGTGCGGCTCATGTGTTGTTTGTTTGTTGTTGTATGCTCTTTGTGTAATTTTATAATGCATTTCCCTGTGCTTTAGGCTATAGCAAACGCTCTTAATTGCATCAAAAGCATCATATATGTCTTCAATGCAACGGAGTGTGTGGTCTTCAGCCCAAATCTCTGTTAATGTCACGTTTCGTTTAAGGTTAAGTAGTATGCAGAAGTCATAAAACATTAGTAGTCTGGGAAATTCTGATACATTGGGCCTCATCACGAGTTGGGCGGCAACACCAGCACTATTAGCACCGGAATTAATAGCCCTACCGCCAAACCCCCCGGCGCTAATAGCGCGGGATCACGGGTTTGGCGGAACGGGTATTGCCCATTCCCCACTGAGCCCATTGGGGAATTCCCCATTCCCCATTGGGCTCAATGGGGAATTTTCGCGCTCTTACCACCGGCGGATTTCCCGCCGGTGGTAATAGCGCAAATTTTCGGGGGATTTCCCCCCAGCTCAGAGCTGGGGAGAAATCCGCCAAAGCCCTGATTTGGCAGACCCTTAAATCCGGCGGTAATAGCGCTACCACCGGATTTAAGGGTTACTACCAATCTCGTGATGAGGCCCATTGTGTCCAAATTCCATCCCACAGAGGGATGGTTCCACCGCCCTAGAACCAGCAGTGGTGTTTTGAAAAAAGATGGATTTTATGGACATGTAGACCAACCAGTCATGATTAACGAGGCCCAGTATACTCCTAACTTCAGAAAAAGGCAGGATTGTTAAGTCGTCGTACAGATCCATAATTCATATATCAGCCCAAGCTGTGGTTTGTTGACTATGTATTTGTATGGGGGATCTAAGTGATAACATGACTCTCAAACTGATCCACGGTGGAATGGTATGTACGTTAGACCTTTTTAGTGTACGTATGCAATGCTACTGTAACAAGGTGGGTCCTATAATAAGTGAGCCTTAATTACTCTCGGAAAATGTCTAAGCGGAACAGCCAGAATCTCTGGAGGTGTGAGAGGGTGCATTACCTTTAATTTGATGGCCCTCCAGCTAGTCCTGTCATCAGTGTTTAGCCAATGCTTGGCCCAGGAGGCCTGTGCCGCGAGATAGTAGGCCTGCCAGGACTGTGGGGCCAATCCACTGTTGGCTTTAGAGGCCTGAAAGATGGATTTGTGTAGGCGTGCTTTCCTTCCTCGCCAGATACATTTTTATGTGGCCCTGTCTAGGTCATCATAGAAGCACTTTGGTGGGGGCATAGGAATCATAGCAGCTGAGTAAATGAGCTTCAGCATTGAGTTCATTTTAATCACATTTATTCTCCCAGTAAGTGAGATTGTTATTGTCTACCATTTTTCAAGGTCCAACTCTATCTTTTGAATTGGTGGTGGGTAGTTCAGATCAACTAACTCCGATAATCGTGCCCTTACTTTGATTCCTACATATTTAATGTGTTGGCTCTGTAGCCTAAAATGCATCTCACTGCTGGGATTCCATGGTATGTCTTGTCGTAGCGGCATAACTTCTGATTTGTCCTAGTTGACGCAATAGCCTGCAACAGGTCCATATTCTAATAATATTGTTCATATTCTGGGTAAAGAGCGTGTGTGCTTACTAATATAGAGCGATATATCATCTGTGTAGAGGGATAGTTTATGGTCCATATTCCCCTTCATATTCCCCTTCATGATCGCAGTCTATCCCGTATCCATGCTTAGCTTCATCGCTAAGGGTTAGATCACCACAAGCGCATACAGTAAGGGCGATAGGGGACATCCCTGTCTCGTACCATTGTAGAGTGGCAAAGGCTCAGAAGTGTGGCCATTGGTTACAACAGTGTGGTGAGGGGTGTCATATAGGAGGCGAACCATGTGAAGAAACCGCTCTGAGAATCCATACCTGCGTAGAACAGTGAACATATAGTCCCATCATGCCATTCTCTGCATCTACAGACAGGGTCACATCATCCAGATCGGTCGGACCCTCAATTAGGTGCAGCAGTCGGCGTAGATTGTCGGAGGAGTGGCGGTGTACTATAAAACCAGTCTGGCCATGGTGCACCAAGGTTGGCATAAGCATCTCAAGGTGCTTCGCGGGGCACTTTGCCAATATTTTACCATCTGCCTTTATTAGTGATATTGGACGAGATGCACCGCATTGCCTTGGATCGCGTCCCT
This sequence comes from Ambystoma mexicanum, assembly GCF_040938575.1. Lineage (NCBI taxonomy): Eukaryota > Metazoa > Chordata > Amphibia > Caudata > Ambystomatidae > Ambystoma > Ambystoma mexicanum. The sequence continues at coordinate 434,045,975 of NC_090925.1, read as the reverse complement.
TTTTGTTAAATACTATTATAGTCGCAGTCAATAAGGAGTTGGGGAGGTCCCAGTTTGGGGTCAATGATGTGGGAGGATAGCTCAAGGTCAACGTGCTCGCCTTGGAAGCAAGACAACACAGCGCCCCACAGGTTCGATCCCCGGGTCCGTGCTTAGAAACCTCTGGGTATTAAGCGCGTTATAAATAACCTATCAGATCATATCAGATCACCCACTCGTTTATATATATTTATCTGCAGGTCATCAGAGCCAGATGCTTTGCCAGTGGCCATTCCCCTAATTGCTCAATAATCGGCACCTTCAGCAAGTCCAGGTCACCTAGGAGTATGGACGGAAAAGACAAGGGGCGTAAAAAGTCATGTACCAGTCCCATATCTCTGTCCGTGGGTGAGGCATATAAACCCCTATAGTATTCTGCGAAACGACGATTGTTTTGTCCCCGACCAACAAAGTCCCTGTGCTCTCCTGTCTGCGCATGTTGCTTCCAATGCAGTGCTAGTGCTAGCAAACGGAGTGGCTGGTCCCCTTCGGTGTATAACGTCTGAGCCCATTTATTGATTAAATGCTTTGTGTGTTAGGTCAGATCTTGTTCGCACAATGCAGCCATAGGTTGTCAGGTGTTGTGACACTTTGTGCTCACGTTCATCGGCAGAAAATGTTTCGGTGAGTGCTTTCTCCTGTGATTTCCAGGTATGAAGTTTTGAAGTAATTACCCAAAAGGCACTGGAAGTACAGTAGACAGGGTGAAGCCCTAACAGGCTAAATTAGGAATTTCTTTCTATATGGAGAAACATTTTTCCAACAGTGTTCAGGAACTGCCATGGGAGCAACCTTTGCTCCGTCCCTGGCCAATCTATATGTGGCCGATTTTGAGGAAACACACCTATATCCTCATACGAACCCATATCTGAATAACATCACAGTATGGGCTCGTTATATAGATGACATTCTCCTAGTCTTCACAGGGGATTAAGCCACTCTCAATGGCTTTATCGAGTGGATTAATTCGAAAAATAGATACCTGAAATTCACTCTTAATTCAGCCAAAAAGACTATACAATTCCTTGATGTGGAAATAAATGCGAATCTGGGATCTTTGAACACCAGTGTGTTCAGAAAACAAACCAACAGATCGTAACTCCCTGTTACAATACTCAAGCTTCCACCCGAAAAGCCTGCGGGATAACTTGCCCTTTGGGCAGTTTCTCAGATATAGGAGAAACTGCTCCAGTGTACAGGAGTATGACACCCAATCGCTAATCTTGAAAGAACGTCTCGTGGAAAGAGGTTACCCTAATAAAATCATTAGGCAAGTTAGAAAACGGGCAAGAAATATCCCCCGCAATGTTACATTACAACAGACCAAACGCCCAGAGGGACGACAAACGATAACAGTGATCTTTGGATATTCCTCCAAAATCAACCAAATCAAAAGGGAAATCCTTAAACTTTGGCCCATTCTGAACGTAGAGACGGTAGACCTTCCTCCCTCTCGTTTTGCCATTAAAAAGAGAAAAAACATTAGAGACGTTCTAGTGCACTCCTATAGTGAACAGGCTAATGAAACACCCACCACTTTATGGAACACTATACCGGCAACAGGACACACACCTTGCGGCCAATGTAATGTGTGCAATTTGACAACATGGACAAAAACCTTAGAATTGGGCCTCCGTACCCCCTGGAAACAAAATACCCTGACAAACTGTAATACAGCAAATGCTATCTACATGATCACGTGCCCCTGTAATTTGTTGTACATAGGGATGACCAGTAGGCCAATAAAAAAACGGATACAGGAACACATGTCGTGTATCAGGACGAGACGGGAAAATGCACCGCTGTTAGCTCACTTTGTGGCTCTAAAACATAAACCTGAGGACATCAAATGGAACATTCTAGAAAGGGTCAAGTGCCCGAGAAGAGGAGGCGATATTGCTAGTATGCTTCTCAAACGAGAGCAAAACTGGATTTTTCGCCTTAAAACCGATACAAGGGGCCTTAATGAATCCATTCCCTGGCAAGCCCTTTCGGTCATAATATGATTATTTGGCAGCGTTTAAGCCAGTTCTTGTTCCTGACACCGTGTAGTCCAGGTTTGTCACCATGGAATATATCTTCCCTAGCTTCTAATGGACCCATGTTGGTACAAAACAAGCATACTAGACTGGCCACTAGGGATATCACATTTGGTCACAGTCCTACACACCCAGGTGTCTTATCCCGGGCCTCAGAGCCCAAAGGGAGTTCTGAATACTGAAAAGGAAAACACCTCCCACTCACGTGACTATAACATTTGCCTCCGTGAATGTTGGCAACCACAGCTCCACTTGAGCTGTGAGTACTCATATTTTGGGTAATTAAGTTTGTCCCTTTTTGTTTGTCTTTTCGGGTAACTACCCCCTCATTTCCAACCTAAATACCATTACTTTTTAGAAATTACAAAATAAACTAATTTGGGTATCTAGTAAGTTGTGAGTGGTGGCAATGGCTGTTGCACTGTGAGAAATATGTACTTTAAACATGACAGGCCTTAAGCACCTGGTATTAGTAACATTGACGTCCATATGCCTTTTGGCTATGAGGCGCCTGCCTTTTGCCTGACTTTACAGCCCATGCATCAGGCTGTGGAGCTGTGGGACTTGCACTTCCGTCCCCGACACGCTCGACGAAAAGAAAAAATGCACACGTGACTTTGTGAAGCATTAGCATTGAGCTTCCGAGTCTATTCCAGATACTGGTGGCAATGGGCTGAGCCCGAGCCTGGCAAGGAAAGAGAGGGAGACACGACTCACACTGCACCCTGGGGAACTAGACACTTTTTCCTTTCATTGGGCGGGCAGTCAGTGACAGCCCCGTTTCTCGGATAGGAACTAGACACTGACGGGAGATGCGAGGGGTTGAACTCGCATGCGCTTACAGACACGCAGAATGAGGCGGACCCAGGCAGGGCGGAGCGGTGACTGGGAGGAGGGTGCTGGGCTCGTGGAGGTGGAGCGGATTCTCGAGGCGGATGCAAGGAGTGAGTGTGCTTGGAGGAGGCGGTAAGAATGGGTAAGGGGAAAGGGAAGGTTGGAAAGAAGGGAGGGGTGAAGTAGGAGGCGAAGAGGGAGAGAACGCCGACTGTGAAGTCTACACCTGTGGATGGGGGGAAAGAGGAAAGGGAAGAGCGCCATCGTAGCAGGTCTCCACGGAGAGATGATGGAGGGGGGCTGGACCGGGGCCACTCTGGAACGGTGACTCAGGAAAAGCGTGTTTTGAAAGGGCTGGAAGCCTCAGAGAGCGGTGGGTCTGGGGAGGAGAAGATGCAGGGTGACAGTGTGTGGAAGGTGGTGTTGAAGCCTGAGAGTCGAGAGAAAATGTTTCTGGGGGTGAATCCGTTGGAAATTGCTAGATGGGTGAAGGCGGCTGTGGGGGATGTTACTCGGGTGCTAGTGGTGGCTGGGGGCCGGTTGTTGGTGGAGGGGACGGATGCTGGTAGCAAGGCTAAGATTCTGGAGGTGGATTGTCTGGGTAGACATGCGGTGCCAGTGTTTGATCAAAGTGGTGTGTCATGTAAGGGGGTGTTGTATGGCGTGCTGGTGTGCATGAATATGTCTGAGGTGGAGGAGCAGCTGGCGGATGTGGGGGTAGTGGAAGCGTGGAAGCGTGGAGGCGGGGAGGAGAGATGCACAAGGGGATGTGGTGTCAACGACTGTGTGTATGTCTGCGAAGTCGTGGATACCCCAAAAAATTGGTGAATAATGCTACCAAAAGGGCTCGTTTTACCAATCGAGATCTCCTTTTAACACCAAGAACCGATACTAATGAACCCAATGAGGAAAGACGTACATGTGTGATTTCACATGGCCCCAACACTTTTGATTTGAAAAAGGTGATTCGAAAATATTGGCCCATTGTAAAACTACAGCTCGTGGACGAACCCATTCCTCGGTTCGCCTTCAAAAGAACAAGGAATATTAAGGAACACCTTGTTCACTCTTCATTTACACGAATACCACCACGCACAGGTCTTTGGAACCTGCGTAAAGTTACTGGCCACTACCCCTGCGGGGCCTGCTCGGTATGCAAGTTTACCAAGAAAATCCAAACATTTAGGATTGGTGATAGACAATGGGTGCTGAACAATCAATCCAATTGCAAAACCAGCCAAGCGGTATATTGCATTGAATGCCCATGTGGTCTGCGCTACGTCGGCCAAACCATGCGGAATGTTGGCACCCGCATATCAGAACATCGTTCTAGAATCCGATGCAAGAACATCACTTCCCCCCTGGTCACACACTATCTTTCCCATCAACATTCCCATGATGACATCCTTTGGTGGGTTCTGGACAGGATACAAACAGGTTGCAATATTCACAACAGACTTTTGGAACTAAAAAAGCGATGGATCTACAGATTGGATTCGTTGGATAATGGTCTCAACGAGCAATCTCCATTTTAACCAGGGATTGTGGGCCTTTTGACTTATCCGTAACTACACACTAGTGGTCTCGGCTCCTTCCCTCCATTTTTTCGTTTGAGACACCCCCGGGGGTTTCTCTACTTCGATAGTGGATGGGGGCGATGTCCGCCTTTCACACACGCGGTCCACACTCCCCTCCCGCGATGTCAGTTATTTTTTACATCCAATTAGGGGTACCCGTTCCAACACTGTCATCATGTGCGGGACGCGCCCCAGACGGACGAATATAGGAACACCGTCTGATGTAAAGGGCGACAGTATTTCCTACAGGCACTTTTATGTGTATATAGTTTAGTGCTCATAAATATACACACTTCCCCTCTAGATTTTGCGATGTGGTACTCACGAAGAACCAAGCCGTTTGGTTTCTGGTTTATGCCGGCTTCATGTCTCCCTGTGTTCCTCTTCTGTAGGGCCTAACTTCCGACATGTGGACGTGCCGCACTTTGATTGGCTATCCACAACACACCCCCGGACCTGGCAACCCCATAGGGCCCTTGGATTGGATAACTCTCCAACCAACCAATACGGGCCCTGTCTTGCGAGCCCTCCCGAACGTGACGTCGTTGCCACAGCAACGGACGCTGTCAGCTCGCATTTTTTCAGTGCAATCTGTAGCTGCATTTCCACGAACGCAGCGCACGGGACACAACGGCATTCACAGCCGCTCCAGTTCCCTCGAGACGACTCGGAGCTACTTCCTAACCCGCTCCCAGGTATTTCACCCTCTCTCACACACACTACAGGTCCTCTACGGGCCCTGACGGCAATGCACTTATCTCACAGCAGAGGCGGTTCTTTTCACTGCCTCATAGACTCTCTCTTTTTCTTTCTCCACACTTCAGAGCCAGCACATCTGAACGTGCCCTTACATGATTTAAGACGCAGCCTCCATGTTATGAAAGACACGGACGCTCCCTTTGCGCGGAGCAAGCTCACGCACTAACACTTTCTGCAGAGGATCCATTTCAAGGTAACCTCCACTTTCAGCGCATCGGAGTACCTCTTATGTATTTCCTGCCCCTTGGGCACAGGAATGTTTACCATTCATGATAAAATAACAAACGTTTTTTGTCGGTTCCTTTAGGTCCAGCTTCTCCTATTTTCCCACAATTAGGGTTTGCGTTCTTCCCAAACGGCTACCTTTATCAGCTGGTTTCGACTCACTTCCCATCTTCTCGTTTGAGCACATGAGAACCGATTTATCTACAGCGAGTTCTCCTGGTACCACTCTAGGTAAGCTACACCCTCCTTTTATTTTGAATCCCGCATGATTGGATATTCCCCCTCTCCCGCCTCCCTCTGTGTCCTCAGACCATGGGGACTACCCGGGGATGCATGTGGTGGGCTGGGGCCCTGGGTGGTTAGGACCCCTGGGTGGTTAGGACCCCCTGGGAGGGACCAAGGGCCATTATTCATATTTTACCAGACAGGGATTCATCTGCAATTTGTCAGAGTACTCCCTGGATTAGAGGCTCAACCTTACATGGCCCTTAATAGTTCAGTGCATACAGGACCATGGTTTTATACTTGCACACATACATTTGTGTATTTTCCCTACACTTGAAACTCAAGTTTGTATATGTTTGTCTCATAACCTCTTTACATTGTATTTCTATTGACAGCAATTCGTTTTCTTTTTTCTTCTATACCCTTATGCACTTGTTTTCTATTTTTTTCCTTCATCTCACTAGAACAGGGTCTTGCTACTTATTGCCCTGATGAAGGCGGAACAGTCTCTCAATTGTGAAGATTCCACTTTCTCCGCACTGTTACCACCGCCGAAACGCACTTTCTTGATCAGAGGACATTGGAGGCTCTTAACTAACACGCCTCACCCATTTTGGGTCTCGAACCCTGCCCCTTGTGCTTTATTTGCTTAGGACACACAGCAGTGGCATTTATTACTTTGGGTTCTGAAAACTCCCCTCTGGTGTGTTGGCAGACCCAATCCCAGCTTCCTAATATTTTCAACCTAGGATTTCATTTTCAAAGGAATATGTATTCTAGGAACTCTTATTGTTGTTTAGTAATAGTGTAAGCTTGAAAACAATTTAAGAACTCCTACTTATGTCCGGCTTTGGTCCGGCATCTTCCCTTTTCTTTTTTTCTTTTTTCTCCTGTATTTTGCCCTTTGGCCTTGTTTGGTTAAAAGTGTTGATTTGACAGTTAATACAGGGCTTCAATGATTTCACCTATTGCTATATGCATGTGTAGTATATGGCTTCAACCAGTTAATATATGATTTCAATGATTTCACTTATTGTTATGTATGTGTATTACATGTTTGACTTAATTGTATGTATAAATATCTTGTATTAAATATGTTTTTTTATCTTACACAAAACTCAATTGTTATGTGAGGTTATGACTTTGAAACATACAAATGGGTGTAGTGTTTTACATAACCAATGAGGTTATTTCGGGAATAGGACCCATCCAGGACTTAACTCCCTATGAGATTTTAGGGGCCGTCCCCTGCGTTACCAGTACCCCTTTTGTTATATATACGTGTCAACGACTGTGGCAGTGAGGTTTGCGAGAATGGAGTGTCCGGAGGTGGTGGAGATGGGTTATCAGAGGTTCCGTGTGAAAGTTTATGTAGTGATGCCGTAGAGGTGTTATAAGTGTCAGCAGTTTGGACATGTGGCGAGAGTGTGCAGGAATGAGAGGCATTGTGGGAGGTGTGGAGGAGATCATGATATTAAGGAATGCAAGGTGGAGACCCCGGAGAAGTGTGTGAATTGTGGGGGGGCACTCTACTGCGTTTAGGGGGTGTGAGGGCCATAGGGTGGCGAGAGAGGTGGTGCAGGTGAGGGCGGCAGAAGGTTTGTCTTATGCGGAGGCAGTGGCAAAGGTGAAACCAGTACGAATAGTGAATGAGGTGTGTGGGAGAGAGCCGGTGGTGGATGAGGCTGCAGGAAGGAAGAGAGTGGTGGGAGAGGTGAAAGGCGTAGAAATGATGGTTGTCCCGAAAACTGAGTTTATGTGCTTTATAGTGAGTGTGCTGGAGCTGGTTCAGGGGAATTTGTCAGTCAGTGTGTCGGATCTTACGAAAGGAGTGGTGGAAGCTGGGAGGAGGTTTTTGAATGTTGTGGATGTGTTGGGAAAGGATGTGTTCAGGATGGTTACTAAAGTGCGGAAGCAGAGTGGGGTGTCGGCCTGAGGATTTTGCAGTGGAACGTGAGGAGTTTGTTGAGGAATGGGCAGGAGTTGAAAGCGGCGCTTTGTGGGGAATTGAATGTTGATGTGGTTTGTATTCAGGAGACGTGGTTAAGGGGTGATCTGAGGTTTGTGATTCCAGGTTTTGAGTTGTTTCGTTAGGATAGGTTGGAGGAGAGAGGGGGGTGTGGCTCTGGCAGTTCGGAAGGGGTTGGTTGTAAGAGAGATTGTGGTGGATGGAGCAGTGGAGGCTATCGGGGCGGGGATTCGGGTAGGGGGATCGGAAGTCTTGGTGTTAAATTATTATAATCCGTGTGAGGTGGTGGAGGTGGATGTGCTGTCTGGAGTGATAAGGGGGCATGTGGGACCTTGTGTTTTGTGTGGCGATTTTAACAGTGCCGACACGTTGTGGGGTAGTGATTGGACAGATGCGAATGTGGAACTATTGGAGGACATGGCGGATGAATTGTGTCTGTTTTTGCTGAATGATGGTTCGGGTACGCGGTTGGATGTGAGGACTGGGAAGTTGTCGTGTTTGGATTTGACCTAGGTGTCTGCTGTGACTGCGGGAGAATGTGATTGGGAGGTGCGTGAGGATGGGGATATGGGGAGTGACCATTCTGGTATTTTGGTGACAGTGAGGGGTGAGGTAGGGATCAGGCCACGGATGTCTGGGAGCCGGTTGAACTTTAGGAAGGCTGATTGGGAGTTGTATAAGAGATTGTGTCAGGAATTGATTGTTCCTCGGGATAGGGATGGGGGGGTGGATGAATGGAATGAGCATTTGGTGCAGGGAATGAGAGCGGCGTCGGTGGCGGCAGTTCCGGAGGTTGAGAAGGGGTAGGGTGGGAAAGTTGAGGTTCCTTGGTGGTCGGTGGAATGTTCACGGGCTGTGGCAGCGCGTAAGAAGGCGAGGGCCAGGGCGGTGAGAACGGGAATGTTGGAGGATTTGGTGGCATACAAGAAGGCAAAGGCGGTGGTGCAGAGGGTGATTAGGGAAAGAAAGCACGGATATTGGAGGGGCTATTGTGGGTCTCTGGGGAGTAATTCTGGCATGGGTGAGGTTTGGAAGCAGTTCAAGCGGATGTCCGGGTTGATGAGGCCGCAGAGTGGTATGTCTGTGTTGATGAAAGGGGTGGAGGTGGTCAGTGAAGATGGGGAGAAGGCAAATTTGATGGGGGAGCATTTTGCGGGAGTGCACAGTTCAGGGAACTTCCCAGAGGCTGTGAGACTAAGTATGGGAGTGGTTGAGGAGGAGATGCGGGAGTTGTTGGCGAATGTTGGGCCTTGGGAAGAGCAGTATGAGGTTCTGTTTTCTATGGTGGAGTTGGATGGGGCGATTCGGAAGGGGAAGTGGTCTAGTCCAGGGGTGGATGGGGTCATGTATTTATTTCTGGAGAAGTTGTCAGTGGAATATAAGTTGGAGGTGTTAGCATTGTTCAATGAGATCTGGAAGAGTGGAGTTTTACCGAGGTTGTGGAAGAGAGCGATTGTGGTGGCGATTTTGAAGAGTGGCAAGGTCCCCACGGAGTGTAAGTCGTATAGACCGATTGCGCTGACTGTTGTGTTGTGTAAAGTTATGGAACGGATGGTAGTTGAGCGTTTGGGGTTTTATTTGGAGTCGAATAGGTGTTTGAGTGATTTTCAGAGTGGGTTCAGGAAGAATCGGTCAGTGGCAGATCCGTTAGTGAGGTTGGTGACTGGAGTGGAGGAGGCTTTGTTTGATGGGGAGATGGTGGGGGCATTCTTTTTGGATTTGGAGAAGGCGTATGATATGGTGTGGAAGAATGGGTTGCTGGTGAGACTGTTGGAGATGGGTGTGAAGGGGAGGATGTTTCGGTGGATTAAGGCGTTTTTGGATGACAGTACCTTTCAGGTGAGAGTGAGGGGGGTGATGTCTGAGGTTTGGAAGATGGAAAATGGGATGCTGCAGGGGAGTGCGATTAGTGCAATGCTGTTTAATGTAATGGTGGATGGGTTGATTCGAGCTTTGGTGGGTTTCGGGTGTCAGGTGGATTTCTTTGCAGATGATGGTGTGGTATGGGTAAGAGGGCGGAGTTTGTTGTTGGTGCAGAGTCGGCTGCAAGCTGCGATAGTGCGTATGGAGGAGTGGTGTGGGAAATGGGGCTTTTCGGTGTCTGTGGATAAAAGTGTGAGTATGGTTTTCTCAAGGAGAAGAGTGCAGCAAGGGTTGCACTTAGTTTTGAAAGGTGAGAGGGTGAAAAACATGGAAGAGTTTCGGTACTTGGGGGTGATCTTGGATAGGAAGTTAAACTGGAATTTGCAGGTGAATGGTATGGTGGAGAAGTGTACACGTAGGTTGAATTTGCTGTGGGCGGTGACTGGGAAAGAGTGGGGTGCACAGCAGAAGTGTCTACGAATGTTGTATAAGGGGTTGATTCTGAGTGTGATGGATTTTGGATGCCAGGTGTCAGTGGGTTTCACGGCGAGTCAGAAGTTGCGGTTGGATAGGTACAGGCGAGGGCATTGAGGGTGTGTTCGGGTGTGATGAGGTCCTCTCCAGTGAATGTGGTTCAGGTGCTTGTGGGGGAGATGCCGTTGGGGTTGAGGAGGGATGCGTTGAATATGAGATGGTGGATGAAGTGCAGTGCGAAGAGTGTGGCTCATCCGTTGCGTGAATGTTTGAAGTATAATTGGAGGTTTGACTATTATAGGGACCGGTGGAGGAGGAAGGGGGGCACTTTTGGGTTTCACATGTGGGAGAAGGGAGTGCAGTGGGGTGTGGGCGATTTGATGACTGTGACGGGTACGGATTTGGAGAGATGGCCGAGGTGGATGATGGGGTCTCCAAAGGAGTGTTTGGGGTTGGCGAATGTGGTGTCGAAGAAGAGAGGATTGCGTGGCGAGATCAAAGCTTTGGGTCAGGCGTATGTGGCAGGAAAGGAAGGATACAAGGTGTTCACGGATGGTTCAAAAGACCCTGTGTCTGGGAGAGCGGGTATGGCGTATTATCTGGAAAGCACTGGGGAGTATAAAGTGGGACGATTGACGAATGATGTGTCGATCCGTACGGCTGAGTTGGTGGCGATTGCATTGGCGATTGATAGGGTGTGCGAGTTGGGGTTAGAGAAGGTGGTGATGTTTTCAGCTTCATTGAGTGGGTTGCAGGCGATTGTGGCAGGGAATGGCGACAGGAAGGATGTGATTTTGGACATCAGGAGGAAGATTGATCGGTATGTGCGTGGGGGAATGGATTTGGAGTTGGCTTGGGTCCCCAGTCACAGTGGCATTTTGGATAATGAGTTGGTGGATCTGGCGGTGGGTGAGGGTATGAGAAGGGGAGTGGTTGATGTGAGGCTGCCTTTGAGTGTGGATGAGGTGAAGGCTGTGGTGCTGAGACGGGTCATGGATGAGTGGCAGGAGAGGTGGGTGAGTGGGGTGAAGGGCAGGTGGATGTTTGGTGTTCGTGGGAAAGTGTCAGTGAAGGTGGATGCGGGAAGTCTGGAATGGAGGAGGGGGAGGAGGTGATGCTGAATCGATTAAGGATAGGGCATGTGGGGCTGAATGACTGTCTGTATCGAGTGGGGAAGCGTGAGACGAGGGATTGTGCGGTGTGTGGGGTGCCTGAGACTGTGGGACATTTTCTGCTTAGATGTGAGAGACATGTTGAGGAGAGAGAATTGATGAGGGTTCGGTTATCTGCGCTGGGTGTGGCTGAGTTGAGTGGGAAGGCTTTGCTGGGAGGTGACGGGGTGAGAGGCAGGAGGAGGAACAGTGTGATTTTGGATTTTGTGAGGCAGACGGGGCGGTGGGAGGAGTTGTGAGTTTATGTGAGACAAGTATTTATTGGTGGGTCTGGTGCACATCATCCTTTAGGATGGCGAAGCGCCTGCGTGGGTCCGCCCACGCACCCGATAATTAAGAAGAAGAAGAAGAAGAAGATTCCAGCTACTAGGACCATCGGGGTTGATAGTTGACAGCTGGAGCCTGTAAGCACAAGTAAGTCAACTGGACCATGCCCACCATGGCTTGGGGAAATAATGGCTGTTTGTGCCATGAGGGCGCGCTCGCATCTTTCTGCATTTTTTTGCTCTCCATCATAGAAGCGCGCGCGTCCCGTGCTGTGTCTGTGTCCCCGTTAGCCTGTTGTACTTCTGCCTGCCCCATTGACTATAATATACAGAGTTTTTTAATAGGCCTCTTTCCATCGGCTGTATTTGTTACACAGCCCTTCCAGATCTCGTTTCAACTGATAGTAAGGAGGGCAGCATGCACGTGATTTAGTGCCGTGTCCCTGTTGTCTGTTGTTATAGTTATTCTGCCTGCTCCGTGCACTATAACATACATATTTTTCTAATGGGCCCCTCTCCATCGGCTGTATGTTGTACACAACCCTTCCAGATCTCGTTTCACTGATAGAAAGGTGGGCAGCATGTACTTGACTTACTCACCTCACACTTTTTAGTGATGGCCTTTTTTTTCAAACTTTACAGCACATCACTCCTTACAGTGGCTCCTTTCTGGATGATTATGGTTTTTGTGCCCTCAGTACAATCTGCAACGGGATACACCCTTTGCAGTGAATAAGGTCAGTAGCCCTTTATGTATTTTCATAAACCATATGAGTGGCTACTTTGCCATACCAAACAGTATATGGCGTGTAGTTTTTTATTTGTTTTTTATTTATCTTGACAAACCATATGAGTGGCTACTTTTGCCATATTTTTGTTGACCTGGCTTGTGGGCATTTGAGACGTAGATGAGTTCGGTATTAGTAATTAACAACTAAGAATGCTTTGCCATTTAAGTATAAAAACACAATCATTCTATATCTCCATTTTATTTCGATGTTAACTAAATCTGCAATGTGATGTATCTACATTATGCACAATGGATCACCTTTGTTGTCCTTGAGCTATTTGAGGAGACGCAGTGATTCAAGCTGGCTGTCTCCTAGCACTAGAGCGCATGGCAGTGATGTGGAATTGACCTTGGTTTACAAATTCGTTTTTCCATAGATTCCTCTTCTGAACCCTCCTACATTGGCGCCAGAAAGCAGGGTAACGTATAAACCCTGTGGCAGAAATACAGTGACTATATATAAGTATCATTGTATATTCCCCTTTCCTGTTCCTTCCCCCCGCCCCCTGTTTTAGAAGACTGTCCTGATGAAAGTGGTTACACCCAAAATACACCACTGAAACCGGTAGACCGCGGTTGTCACATGATGGAAAACTAAACTATTTTCTACCTCATTATGAACAACCCCATATATGTTGTCTTTTATATATTTTGTTTTGTAGCCTCATGCCCCACCCTATTATCTAACACTCTACTGGACAGGGCTATGTTGGTTACATGTTCGTTTTCATGTGTCTTCTTTGGAAAGTTGGCCTATCCCTATTTGGGAGAATCTGCTGTACTAAAAAATCTATATTACAGCAGTACAACAACATTGGTTCAAGCCTTTCTTTTCCAAAAAACCTTTGTTTTTGTTCTTGATTTTAAATGTAAAGTCACCCTGGGAAGTTTTGTGCTGTCTATGGGATAGTAAAAGTAACATGTATCCACAATAGGCAGTTCGGACAAGTTATTCTTTCTTATATGTGATTTCAGTCCAAGGAGTATACTTTACTTTTATATACTTTTGCCTTTATCCCCCCAAAGGGTTTTATAGTGACCTAGGACATGCAGGAGTCTAACAACCTTGATGTTGTTACTATTTTTCAAAAATGATTTCTCTTTGACTTCTTTTACTGTCCTCGTGTTTGTAAGCGGCACATCAGCGCTTTCTAAGGAAAGTTTTCCCTAGTTATAGGGATATATCAGGGACATATAGTGTTTTCCCCTCTTTCCTTCTGTCTTTCGAAATTGACCCTGGATCTCCCCGGCCACTACTTTGTGTAGCACTTCTGGTATGTTCATAATGGGATTCCCATACCGCCTTTTTTAATAACATACAGTTGTGTGATGCCCTCCTTTACTAATGAAGTTTTGAAGCCCACCTTGAAATACACATTAGGGTCTGAATCAGGGGCGTTGCTAGGGGGGGGCTAAGGGGGCTATAGCCCCTGATCTTTTGGTTGTAGCCCCGGATAGAATCCCAGGAGCTACAGCCAAAAGGCTAGCTAGCCCCCAGTCCCAACAGTTCCAACATCAGCTTAGCCCCGGGTCTTCTCCAGACCTAGCAACTCCCCTGGTCTGAATAGTCCTGACCAAAAAGTACCCCTTGCTGTCCACTGGCAGCAGAACCATCAGTTTGCAGACAAGTCTGACATACAATGTATTGGCCTAATGAGAGCTAAGAGGGAGGAAAGGGGAGGAGACATCAAACTGAAACTAAGGCAAATGGAATGCAAACTTATTTGCTTTTTGCGCTGCACTCAAGTTGGTCCCAATACAGACCACAAGATGAACGTCTTTCTGTAACTACTATTTTGCAATTACGAGGGTAATAAAGTTTTGAGAAGCGTGTTGGGCTGCTCAGCCAAAATACTAAATGATATTCGATCGTTTGCATGGTCAACAGATGAAAAAACTAAACTATGCATTCATATTGTACGGGATATGCACCCCACTTGACACTTTGAAGTCTCTCACCCAACTATTTGGGGAGATTTATTCAATAGTTATAAATCTCATCATTTAGGGTTCAACAATGTCAATGTGCTCTTCAGAACTCCATTTGATACAATACCGCAAACATTTGGCCACCAATTGTATTGAAAGATTTGTCTTTTTGTGATACCCAATTTTTACCCTATGGAATGCATAAGCCTAGTGTCACATTAGATTATATACTCAGCTTTGATATACTGACAGTTAAACAATTCAAGTCACTGTAATAAATACAGATTAATCCTTAGTCGATGTTGGTAATATCACATACATTGATAGAACAGAACACCCAACCTGTAGATCAACACCATAGATCTGTATGTGCCAAGTTACATGCAACAGATAATTATAATTGTAAACTTCTTACGCAGGGAAACGAGATCCTAGACCGCATGTTACTGTTTACAAATGACGTAATGCGCCCTCGGCGTGTGGCGTCATGCGCACTACCAACATTCAGTGCAGGACGTCACACGCATGACAACTCCACCATCAGAAATATGGCCATACATCCAGTATCCATGCACAGTGCTAGAGGGACCTAACCCTAGGAACGGCACAGACATCGTAAAGGTAAGCATTGCGAGCCTCACTGGAATTACCATAATACCTGCAGGTTACGTTACGGGGCCAGTTAAGGAACACTTTTCTCTCTCACGCGCACATTTCATTGTCGCATACAGTCAACTAATCACAGCATTTCTATTATGGTTTGGGATATCACCCACGAATATATCATTAATACCAACAGTAATTGTGCATTACGGCACGTTTAACGCTACGGGCAAGTTATCGAACACTTCCACTGGAACGCACATACTGCGGTTACCAGGGGCGTAGGAGACACATAACATCTGGGAGGGACAGGGGACATCTTGGGGACTTTGCTTTATTTATTTATTTATTTATTTATTTATTTATTTATTGTGTTTTAGTAAAAAAACTGGACTTTTCACAAAATTTGAATTAAAATAGCAGCACATATTAAATTACAAAGATCACTGTATAAAACAAGAGAAAAGAAGAAAAGAAAACAGAAGAAAATTAAAGGGTGCAGCAGCAAAGAACATGTCTTTGTATGTTGCATTTCTGGATTTTTATCTGACTATGAGCTCATGGTAAGAGAGAGGAAATAACATTACTTCCAGTGGGCGACTGCTAGAACGCCAGAAAGTTAAGAGGCAGATCACCTGTAAGTGGACTCCTGCCAAATAAAGGAGTTGCAGCCTTTTCTACCAACTGCAAGTTGCTACTTTATTGGGTGGGGCAAGGAGACGTGTATGTCTCTTGGAATGGAAGGATGGGGGTTTCAAAGAAAGAGTAAATCTTGTTTGAACCTCTGAGTAAGCCCTGTTATGGGAGTAGAGAGACCAGGTGTGTGATGTGCTGCTTTGATTGTCCTCGGTGGGCGGAGGGGGGTACAGCAAACAAGGAGGATGAGCGATCGCAAGCCCACCAACTTATAAGCACTCCCCAGGTCCGCGGCCGGATGTGTCAGACCCGGGGGATTCTTAGTAGGTGGGGTGTATGTGGACCCAGGGGGGTGGACAGAGGGTCAGCCTGCTATGTGGGCTCCCCCTCTAGCGGCCCTGCGAGGGCCGGGCTAGCCTCTCACGATGAGTCTGATCCCTCTTATTCCATCTCATGCTGGTTTCAGAGCCTAACCTTTCTTTGCCTTTGTTATTCTGAATGCAGAGCTGGACTGTGTTCCTTTCTCGTTTAACATTTGCTGCAAAGCCTGATCTATTTGGTTCTCTCACTACTTTGGTTCTTACTAGGACGGCAGAGCATGGGTCCTCTGTCCTGTTACATTATTCAAAGAACCCTTATGGCCTTTCTTTGCCTCTCCCTTGTCTCACTGCTTGCTTGGTTAATACATACCTCCTTGCTTGAACACTCAACACATTCTCCATAACACAGCAATGGCAGCTGCAGTCTGTCTTAACTTCTATTTGTTCTGTGTCTTGAATTGGCCTCTTATTTCCGCTTTTCTGTCTGCAGAGGAAAGGCATTTGCCAGTCACTGCCATGATCGGTCTACCTGGCCATAAGAGGGCAATAGCTAGCCAATATTGGAAGAACATGGGCATATTATGCCAGAGGCTGGCAACTGCCTTCCTAATGCCTACACAAGAGACACAACTCTGGCCTTTGTTTCTAACAGTAATTCAGTGGATGAGGAAACGCGAGAAAACACATATTGCTTATAAATGAAGGGGGTGATGTCACACTTGGTTAAGACATTTCGATCACGCCAGGAGCTAATTTTCAGCTGCAATTAAGCGATCACCTTTTAGACTTATGGCTTTAAATGACGTTAGTATCACCTGGAAAGCACAGAGGTTGCTCAACAGGGTTCCTGGAGCACAAGGGGTACCCTGCTCGTGGGCATGGATGATTGGAGGGCATTCTTGCCTTGTTTTGGAGCCTGGCCCCTACAGCCATGATGGGCGAGGGGTCTATTACTTTTGGTTGTACGTACCGTTTGAGGGTGGGCAGACATTGCCTCCTGCTTTAGCCCACTAACAGCTCTGCTTTGCAAGTTTATCACACATACCTGACAGGTGGCATGTAACTCAATGCTACTAATGTTATCAGCCTCAGAAGTCTGGAATCCTTTGCCACATCAACTAGGGTACAGGCTTGCCACCTGAGACTTACCCATGTATGAGTCTGCATCTGTCGCCCTGTGGGGAAGACGCACACAGTAAGAGCAGGTCACAGTGCCCTTGTGGGTTTTTCACACTTCTTCGTCGCGATGGCACAATTCACTCCGCAGAGAAAGTGGCACATGCTGGGCAACATTCTCCCACTTTGACAATGTCACCCAAAGAGCTAAATTGGCCATTTGAAATACCTCTGTCGATTATTATTGCACAATCCACACTGATGGGTTTAAGCTCCTGCTTAACGCGAGATGGCAATTAAGGGCATTTGCCAATGCACTCAAGAAGCACAGGACACCCTCTTACCAGCGACATGCCATGCTCACTCATTCTGATCACGAATTGCCATTTATCTGGGGTCATGTTAAATGTATTTATTTATTTATTACATGTGTAGCATCACGCAAAACCCCCAGGCATCAAGGCGCAAAGTAAACTGCATGGAGTGAACCATTTCCATTGGCGCACGTTTTTACTTTTCTGCCACAAAATGGAAGATTTTATCATAAAAGGCAGGTGAAATCACATTGCTTTTCGACTTTGCCGGGGATTGTGGCTAATACATTCTGGGACGATTCGCGGAAGTCAGACCTCTGTGCATTCCCACGGGTGTCCTCTTTTTGGAAATGCACGGGGTTCCCTGTTTTCCTTGGTGGCTTCGACACCCTAGGCCCAAATCTGTATGCTGTCCACATGAGCAAAATCTACTCTGCCGAAAGGCTTGAGGTTACCAGTGGGTTAGCCTTTTCCCTTTGCGCCCAGGTAGGTGCACCCACACACGTGAGTTACCGTTTTCATCGGGACACCTGTGGGAACGCACGATTATAGGACATGTGTTGTTGGCGGCATGTTTCAGTGGGTGGCCAGAGTGAAATGTCTGAAAATTGAGATTTTTTTTCTCCATCAAAGACATTTCCCTCTGCCCACCCACCGAAACACGCCGGCAACAACAGATGTCCTACCTTCCTGCGTTCACACAGGTGTCCCGACGAAAACGGTACCTCACATGTGTGGTTCCACCTACCTCGGCGAAAAGGGAAAAGGCTAACCCACTGATCACCCCAAGCCTTTCGGCAAAGCAGATTTTGCTCATGGGGACAACCTACAGATTTGGGCCTAGGGTGTCGAAGCCAACAAGGAAAACCGAGAACCCGATGCATTTCTGAAAAGAAGACACCCGTGGGCATCCCCCTTTCCACTAAAAACATTCATGGTGGTTTAGTGACCCCCACACCCACCCAAAACAAGTTATATTTTTTTTTGTGCAAGCAATCTGCCCCCAGGGAGGGCTACATGAGATGCCCCCCATCCATTTGGGGTGGGGAGGAGAGGGCCTCCCACCTTTCAACTAAAAACATCCATGGTGATTCAGGGGCCCCACACACCCACCCAAAACAAGTTATAATTTGTTTTATTTTTGTTTTGCCCCTTTCCTAGGAGCAGATGGGTACATGTGTGTGGCATCTGACCCCCGGGGATGGGCAAAACATACTGCCCCAGGCTTGGGGGTGGCTCTGCCAATATTTGTAGCGGCCTCCTCCCCACCCCAAATGGATGGGGGCATCTCTTGTACCCCTTCCTAGCGGCAGAAATCAGCCCCCAGGGAAGGCTACATAAGGCGCCCCCATCCCCTTAGGGTGGGGGGAGGGCCACCCCTCGTTTCAAACATAAAAAATCTTGCTGGTCTAGTGGGCCCGCCCCGCTCCCACCCAAAACAAGTTATAATATATATAGTTTTGTTTTGCCCTTCCCTAGGGGCAGATGGGCACATGTGTGTGGCCATCTGCCCCCGGGGGGGTCAAAACATACTGTCCCAGGCTTGGGAGGGGTGGCTCTGCCAATATTTGCAGTGGCCTCCCCCCACCCCAAATGGATGGGGGGCATCTCATGTACCCCTTCCTGGGGAAGAAATCTGCCCCCAGGGAGGGCTACATAAGGTGCCCCCATCCACTTTTGGTGGGGGCAAGAGGGCCACCCCCTTGCAAAAATCCCTGGTGGCTAGTGGTCCCACCCGCACCCACCCCACCAAAAATTACATTTAAAAACATATTTATATATTTTTTGTTTGCCCCCTTTCCCTGGGGGAAGATGATCACCCATCTGCCCCCAGGGTATTGCCCTCATGCTTTGGGGGGCAGGAGGGGAGAGGGCAGCTTACATAGTAAGCAGACCCTCCCCCACTTGAAAAACAGATCCCTGCACAACACACCAAACACATATTCTGAGGGGGATAAATGACATTACATCCCCCCCACTTAAAATTGTGGGGGGGTTTTGTCCCCTTTCTCCCCCCCATGTCCTACGCCCATGGCGGTTACACCTTCAGCTCGAGATCACGGCAATATAATTTGATTTGGAGAATTCACCCATTAGTAAACCAGCATTACTAACAGTATATGGTTCTACAGTCATGAAGTCTACATTACAGGGCAAGTTAAAGAACACGTATACTTATAACGCGCACACTGTTTTGTTACATACAGGCGGGGCTCATGGCACCATAGTTCCGGTTCGGGGAATTTACCCACGAGTCTACCAGCATTATCAACTTCTCATGCCATTCAATGCATCTACTAATGGTGAGGAACATTCGATATAACCATATCATTCTGCTTCTTATACTGTGGAGAACCTCTGGCTCATTCCTATCTTTTATTTACTTTTCACAGATACATTAGCACTAGGATTCAACCTAATCCTCTATTAAATGCAATATTTACAAGTGCAAAAACCAGATACAGCGTCTACGTGCAAATCAGGGTATGGCAATTTTATTCCATTCCTATTGTTTGGTTATCTGTTTTCCATTTTACTGTGATCACTGAATGATCATTGATATAGCCGAATTGTCAGGCTAAAACAACGGATATTTTATCTTAATCCACCAGGATTACCTACAGATTTAGGATCAACAAGGTTGAGTTACTACTGAACTCGCATCTATTGCATTTGGCGGACGGACGATCACAGTGGGTGAATAAGGTCTCTCTTGAAACTCACAGAATATAATCAACCTATGGGGTTGATATATCACATTTCACTTGGCAAAAGGCAATTAACTAGAATCCATTCAATATTCACACTATGGGGGCTAATAGGGTCAACGTAGTGAGCACACATTCCATAATAAGCTTGCACGGTACACAGTACTACAGTGGCTGGGTGTAAGTGAGGTGCACCACCTATCTAAGGACGGAACAATCACACCCTAATGAGATCCAACTTACTTAATCATGATGGTAAATTAGTCTCTTTGCTCTGTTTTCTCATTTCTGCATCACCCTCCATCAGTGAAATGACCATGGGTATGTAACCAATTGACTGAATTAATCTGTCATTTAAAAAAAAAAACATTGTTTCTCCAGCATGGGGTCTGGCATGGATTCACATGCTCATGAATATTCCCCGTCGTCAGGCCGGGAATCCTCGGTAAAAGATAAAACAGTTTCACTTTATTTTCTAAACTGTCTTTCTCGTATAAACCAATCACTGAACTCTGGGTCATACTGCCCCAGCCAACGACTGCCCTCTCCCTAAGCCCCTCCTCTGGCAGCCATCTTCAGATTTTTACTGCACGTTCAAGTGTTCGGAGTCCTTGTGATTCGCTTTTAGAGCTTTTTGCATTTTTTCATGCTTTTTGGCTAGGAAAACCCTATTTTGTTCTAATTCGAGCCTGTGTGCTCCATCGTCTACTCATCCGATAAACGGGGACCCGTTTTTCGGCATCTTTCATCGCCCCTCAAGGGTAAAATTGTTGTGTGTTTTCTTCTTGGAAGTTTCCGGAAGGCCTGCAGGCCTACACTGGACCAGATCATGTCGGAGGAGAAGAAGGATGGCGCTTTCCCTCTTCACGCTCAGTACCAGCTGTGTTTTGCGGAAGGTTTTCACGTGCGACAAACCTTCCCAGTGCCTGTATGTCTTTACCCGATGCAAAAGGAGGAAGATTGCGAGATCTGCCGTGGCCTCTCCAAGCGCACGATGAAGGATCTGCACGTCTGGCTGGCTCTGTGGCTCAAGGCCAGGGCTTCTACCTCGGGTGGTTCACAGGGGAATTGTTAGGGAGTATTCTCACTTATGGCTAATTTCCCTTACCTGTAGAGTCCCCCAGCAGCTTTGCTGGATTTGAAGGGTTTATTTCATTTTACCTGCTAAGAGTGAGACTCTTTTTCCCACTCTTAGGCATCTTTGCTATGTGTGTTCTAGGCTATTTTTGTGTTCACTGCCTATGGGATCTTTTCTCTCACCCATAGGAACCATCTTTGTGCAAATGTGTTACACAGCACCCTCCGTGCAGTGACAAAGGGGTGTCGTAGCAACTCCCAAACATAGACTCCATTCCCTGGGACTGACTACTGTCTCCCAGGGCATGTAAAGTCCAAATTGACTTTACTAGTCAATCTCTATGAACTAGACCAGTACACCCCATCTTAATATGGAAGTACTGGAAGGGGTTAATAGTTGTTCCCCTATGTTCATTTTCGAGACGGTACCTTAAAGTCCCCCTCTACAAAGTTTCTGGCTGGCGGCAGTGGTTACTACCTTTTATATTCGAATGCGAATATTAACCTATGGGATTTTCCCATTGTTCGAGGCTAATACTTTTACTGACAGCCTCTAACATACCGCCGGTTTATTTTATTATTAACTTTACTGCGGTAGGTTTTATTTGCCAGAACTTTGATATAACTTCTTTCTCGAGTCTTACTCTATATTCCTAACCCAGGTCGGGGATCCTTTGTTCGCTCTTTTGGCAGGCTTCGGCCCAGAAGCCCTCCTTTCAGCGCCTCTGAGTCTGGGGTGGGTCTGTTGTTTGGGAGGGGGAATAGAACTCCTGGACAGAGTTGCCACAGCAACTCAGGTCACACTCTAACCTGATAGGCTGGAGGGTCTCCCGCCAAGAAGACCACTCCACTGTGTGAGTGACAGCTAGGCTGTATGAATGGGTCTCTTTCTGCATAAAAGCAGGGTCCTGAGGACTGGAAGAGCAAGACGTCGCCACTGGAACTACGGAACCGAAGGGGAGAGAAGCCAGAGACATCTTCAGCATCTACACCACCGGTGAAGCCCTGCCGGATCGTCTCACCACTTTTCTTCCACACGACCAGAGGAGATCTTCAGCGAAAGTGCCTCCTTCCCTTGAGCTGGTGGGGTCAACCAGTTCACCTATCGCTTCCTCGGACCTGCCTTGGTCGAATCGACAGTGCCCAGCACTTGGAGACCGGATAGCCAGGCAGCTATCGACCCAGACTGCAATTAAAAGGAGCGTACCTTTTAAACTTTGTTTGGCAGCACGGCAGTTGGTTTCATGCCTGGGTAGTGCAGCGACTCAAACCTTCCTCCATGACGAGAGCCTCTCTTCCTCTGTTGGATCCCTCAACCTGCAGGAACTATCAGGAACAACCGCCACCGCAGGAGCCACTTCTTCACGTTTAAGATACATTGTTCCGCCAGGCCGCCCTTTTTCCGTGGTAGCCCTAAGGGTGTTTTAAATCCTCTAATTACTTGTGGGGTCGGCCGCCCTCTCTCTTAACATTGTCTTTCGCCTTGCATCTACCTCTTCAATATTCTCCTACTAAAGACTTGACTGCAGCTAAAAGAACATTTTTGCTCCTAAGCCCTTGGCTCTGTTTCACTGACTGTGGCTCAGACCTATTGACTCTGGCTGATTTGTTAGATCTGCTTTCACTAGATTGCTTTTCAATGAGAAATGTGTGGATGCACCTAAATCCTCTAAACCCCTCTTCCTTCCTACTGTTTTAACTTGTGGAGTGCCATTTTGCTCAGTTTTCATTCACTTATCTTTTGGCTAAAGTGTTACTGTGCATTATTTGTCCACAAAACTTCAGGGAAGTGTTGCTAGGGGGTGTATGAAGATATTTCAGTTTAACTTGTGCTTTCCCTCCCTTTCGTTAAATTGTTAGAGTGCCATTTGTAGTTGGTTTTCACTGTGCCGTTTTGCTCAGTTTTCACTCTACTGCAAACTTGTCTACAATTGAATAGGGAGTTGTATATGCTTTTCTTTTGACTAAACTTACTTTATTAAATGTGATCTATGTGTTGACTTAGAAGTGTATAAAATAAATATATCTTCTTTTTTTTTAAATACAAAGCTTTGGTCAGTGTTTCCTTGCTCCATAGTACTGTACTACCTATTGTGTCAACCCTGAATACTGCTCATCTCCCTCTTGAGATAAGTCTGACTGCTCAGCCACAGCTACCAACTAAATCTTTGTGGTACAGACTGATACCAAAGGGGATTTATTACTCTCACCTGTATTCCTAATCTGGGTAGTACTCCCTAAGGGAACTGCCCTGGATTATGCCTAACACTGGTGTACAGCGGTGTGGATAAAAGTATTGGATTGACATTTTAGTGTGTTACTAGTGCCTTGGTGCAACTAACCACAAGGTTAACAATCACAAAAAGTTATTTTAACAAAAGTCAAAGATGGAAAGTTATAGTCAGGAGACCCTCCTTGCAAAAACTGCTGATTATCTTAAAGATTTGTTCAGACAAAAAGGTCTTCCTGTCAAATGCAAGAAAACAGAAATTATTGATAGACTGTTAGAGAAACAAAGTCTGGATAGTGGTGCTGTAGGCCCTACTACTCCAGCAAATGTGGCAAACAGTAATGAGGATAATGTTGAAAATGTTATTGTTGAGACAGATGAGGAAGAGGAGGATAACTATGTCACCCCCTCTGGTCCTCTGCCTGCTCAAGGGCCTCAACCTGTAGCTACTGGACCCTTACCAAGTCCCACATTAAGTCATGAATTTATATCTTTCGAAAAAATGAGACTTGGACTTGAACTTGAATTCAAAAGAATTAGTGCCCAAACTGAACAGAGGCATCAAGAACTAAGGCTCAAAGAAATGGAGCTCAACCATGAGCTTGAGATGAAGAAATTGTCTTTGGAAAATGCTTCTCTCCCTAAATCCTCTAGATCTTCAAGCCCAAAAAGACCCCGGATGCCTAAAGAGATTGTGGGTATGTATGAACCTAATTTGGATGTGTTAGATTGGCTTGCTATGTTTGAATACAATCATGGGCTCCATGATATCACAGGGAATCAGTTGATACCCTGGTTATTCTCTAGGCTCCCCCCTGTTGCATCTGATGTGTTAATGGATTTGGGGGAGGTGGATAGGATGGACTATGAATGTGTAAAGCTAGCTCTGATAGCTAGATTTGGGAAGACTCCTTCCCAGTACCTTAAGAGGTTTAGGACCCTCAAAAAGCATGATAGTACCTTTGGGCTACTTGGGTGAATGAATGTTTGAAGAACTTAGAGGGATGGGTTAAGGGTTATAAAGTTAACACTTATGAAGGAATGAGAAATCTTGTTATGATGGAGTCTATCTATGATGCCTGCTCTCCTGAGCTCAGACAGCACTGGGCTGATTCAAAAGAATTGGATTCTAAGAAATTAGCTAAGGCTGCTGACTTGTGGGTTGCCAACGGGGCTACTCACAAGGATTCAGGGGTAACTCAGAAAAAGGATGAGGGAAAGCAGCCTAAGAAAGACACCAAAGAGAATTCAAATAATTCCAATTCCAAAGAGGGCCACAAACACAATTCTAAGGGTAAGCCACAAGGGAAACCAAATCAGGCTAGTGTACCTACTGGTCCAAGACCAGAAGGAGGTCAGAACAAGCCACCATTCATAAAGACATTTGGAAAATGTTATGTTTGTGGCTCAACTGACCATGTGAAAGGCGATCCCAGATGCAAGGGTAAGCCTTCAGGGGTCCACACTGTCTCCTTAGTCTTCACTCCAGAGGAGGAAGTACAGATGGCCAGTGGAAACTTTCAACTGCTGGCTGATGATCCCATTGGAGTCTCAGCTAGTGTATCTTTAGTATCTCGTGGGTTGTGGGAACAACAGAATTTAGATGTGTATAATTCTATCCCTCCTAATACTAAAGAGTATTATAAAGGCAGTGTCCTAGTCAATGGTCAGGAGACCCCTGCCATTAGAGACACAGGGGCCAGCATAACTGCGGTGGACAAATCTTTTTTCAAGGTGGAGGATGTTGCTAAGGCACCCAAACGCCTCACCAAGTTAGCTGGAGGGCCTGTGCAGATGCTTCCCCAATTACCAGCTCTCATCCAGTGCAATGACATGACTGTCAGGATACCTGTGAGTGTACAATCTGAAGTACCAGGAAGGGTGCTGTTGGGCAATGATCTGAAAGACCTGGGAGTAGTGTCAAGTACTCCCAGACCTCCTAATAAGAGATTACAGGAGCTTACCAGACCTGCAAGCATGGGCGTAGGACATGGGGGGGAGAAGGGGGATAAAACCCCCCACAATTTTAAGTGGGGGGATGTAATGTCATTTATCCCCCCCAGAATATGTGTTTGGTGTGTTGTGCAGGGATCTGTTTTTCAAGTGGGGGAGAGTCTGCTTACTATGTAAGCTGCCCTCTCCCCTCCTGCCCCCCAAAGCATGAGGGCAATACCCTGGGGGCAGATGGGTGATCATCTTCCCCCAGGGAAAGGGGGCAAACAAAAAATATATAAATATGTTTTTAAATGTAATTTTGGGTGGGGTGGGTGCGGGTGGGACCACTAGCCACCAGGGATTTTTGCAAGGGGGTGGCCCTCTCGCCCCCACCCTAAGTGGATGGGGGCACCTTATGTAGCCCTCCCTGGGGCAGATTTCTTCCCCAGAAAGGGGTACATGAGATGCCCCCCATCCATTTGGGGTGGGCGGGAGGCCACTGCAAATATTGGCAGAGCCACCCCTCCCAAGCCTGGGACAGTATGTTTTGACCCCCCCCGGGGGCAGATGGCCACACACATGTGCCCATCTGCCCCTAGGGAAGGGCAAAACAAAACTATATATATTATAACTTGTTTTGGGTGGGAGCGGGGTGGGCCCACTAGACCAGCAAGATTTTTGTGTTTGAAAGGAGGGGTGGCCCTCCCCTCCCCCCAAGGGGATAGGGGCACCTTATGTAGCCTTCCCTGGGTGCTGATTTCTGCCGCTAGGAAGGGGTACATGAGATGCCCCCATCCATTTGGGGTGGGGAGGAGGCCGCTACAAATATTGGCAGAGCCACCCCCAAGCCTGGGGTAGTATGTTTTGCCCCTCCCCGGGGTTCAGATGCCACACACATGTGCCCATCTGCCCCTGCCCCTAGGAAAGGGGCAAAACAAAAATAAAACAAATTATAACTTGTTTTGGGGGGGTGTAGGGGGGCCCTGAACCACCATGGATGTTTTTAGTTGAAAGGTGGGAGGCCCTCTCCCCCCCACCCCAAATGGATGGGGGGCATCTCATGTAGCCCTCCCTGGGGGCAGATTGCTAGCACAAATAAAATGATAACTTGTTTTGGGTGGGTGTGGGGGTCACTAAACCACCATGAATGTTTTTAGTGGAAAGGGGGGTGTCCACGGGTGTCTTCTTTTCGGAAATGCATCGGGTTCTCTGTTTTCCTTGGTGGCTTCGACACCCTAGGCCCAAATCTGTAGGTTGTCCCCATGAGCAAAATCTGCTTTGCCGAAAGGCTTGGGGTTATCAGTGGGTTAGCCTTTTCCCTTTTTGCCGTGGTAGGTTGAACCACACATGTGAGGTACCGTTTTCATCGGGACACCTGTGTGAACGCGGGAAGGTAGGACATGTGTTGTTGGTGGCGTGTTTCGGTGGGTGGCCAGAGGGAAATGTCTTTGATGGAAATCTCATTTTTCAGACATTTCACTCTGGCCACCCACTGAAACATGCCACCAACAAATAAATGTCCTATAATCGTGCGTTCCCACAGGTGTCCCGACGAAAACGGTAACTCACATGTGTGGGTGCACCTACCTGGGCGCAAAGGGAAAAGGCTAACCCACTGGTAACCTCAAGCCTTTCGGCAGAGTAGATTTTGCTCATGTGGACAGCATACAGATTTGGGCCTAGGGTGTCGAAGCCATCAAGGAAAACAGGGAACCCCATGCATTTCCAAAAAGAGGACACCCGTGGGAATCCACAGAGGTCTGCCTTGCGCGAATCGTCCCAGAATGTATTAGCCACAATCCCCGGCAAAGTCGAAAAGCAATGTGATTTCACCTGCCTTTTATGATAAAATCTTCCATTTTGTGGCAGAAAAGTAAAAACGTGCACCAATGGAAATGCTCCACTCCATGCAGTTTACTTTGCGCCTTGATGCTTGGGGGTTTTGCGTGATGCTACACATGTAATAAATAAATAAATACATTTAACATGACCCCAGATAAATGGCAATTCGTGATCAGAATGAGTGAGCATGGCATGTCGCTGGTAAGAGGGTGTCCTGTGCTTCTTGAGTGTACTGGCAAAACTAATAGGCCCCTCCCCCCATCATGGCTGTAGGGGCCAGGCTCCAAATCAGGGCAAGAATGCACTCCAATCATCCATGCCCACGAGCAGGGTACCCCTTGTGCTCCAGGAACCCTGTTGAGCAACCTCTGTGCTTTCCAGGTGATACTAACGTTATTTAAAGCCATAAGTCTAAAAGGTAATCGCTTAGTTGCAGCTGGAAATTAGCTCCTGGTGTGATCAAAATGTCTTAACCAAGTGTGACATCACCCCCTTCATTTATAAGCAATATGTGTTTTCCCGCGTTTCCTCATCCACTGAATTACTGTTAGAAACAAAGGCCAGAGTTGTGTCTCTTGTGTAGGCATTAGGAAGGCAGTTGCCAGCCTCTGGCATAATATGCCCATGTTCTTCCAATATTGGCTAGCTATTCCCTCTTATGACCAGGTAGACCGATCATGGTAGTGACTGGCAAATGCCTTTCCTCTGCAGACAGAAAAGCGGAAATAAGAGGCCAATTCAAGACACAGAACAAATAGAAGTTAAGACAGACTGCAGCTGCTATTGCTGTGTTATGTAGAATGTGTTGAGTGTTCAAGCAAGGAGGCATGTATTAACCAAGCAAGCAGTGAGACAAGGGAGAGGCAAAGAAAGGCCATAAGGGCTCTTTGAATAATGTAACAGGGCAGAGGACCCATGCTCTGCCGTCCTAGTAACATATGAGAGAACCAAATAGATCAGGCTTTGCAGCAAATGTTAAACAAGAAAGGAACAGATTCCAGCTCTGCATTCAGAATAACAAAGGCAAAGAAAGGCTAGGCTCTGAAGCCAGCATGAGATGGAATAAGAAGGACCAGACTCATCGTGAGAGGCATGCCCTGCCCTCGCAGGGCCGCTAGAGGGGGAGCCCACATAGCGGGCTGACCCTCTGTCCACCCCCCTGGGTCCACATACACCCCACCTACTAAGAATCCCCCGGGTCCGACACATCCGGCCGCGGACCTGGGGAGTGCTTATAAGGCGGTGGGCTTGCGATCGCTCATCCTCCTTGTTTGCTGTACCCCCCTCTGCCCACCGAGGACATTCAAAGCAGCAACATCACACACCTGGTCTCTCTACTCCCATACCAGGGCTTACTCAGAGGTACAAACAAGATTTACTCTTTCTTTGAAACCCCCATCCTTCCATTCCAAGAGACATACACGTCTCCTTGCCCCACACAATAAAGTAGCAACTTGCAGTTGGTAGGAAAGGCTGCAACTCCTTTATTTGGCAGGAGTCCACTTACAGGTGATCTGCCTCTTAACTTTCTGGCGTTCTAGCAGTCACCCACTGGAAGTAATTGTTATTTCCTCTCTCTTACCATGAGCTCATAGTCAGATAAAAATCCAGAAATGCAACATACAAAGACATGTTCTTTGCTGCTGCACCCTTTAATTTTCTTCTGTTTTCTTTTCTTCTTTTCTCTTGTTTTATACAGTGATCTTTGTAATTTAATATGTGCTGCTATTTTAATTCTAATTTTGTGGAAAGTCCAGTTTTCTTACTAAAACACAATAAATAAATAAATAAATAAAGCAAAGTCCCCAAGATGTCCCCTGTCCCTCCCAGATGTTATGTGTCTCCTACGCCCCTGCCTGCAAGGGAGAGGACCTTAAGATGCTCTCCTGAGGAGATGATGGAAATCACTCCTACCCCACTGGAGTTACTAACTGCTATTTCCAAGCAACCAGAAGCAAAGGGGAAACCTAAGACCTCAAAGAAAAAGACAGCAGAAAGCACTCCAGTGCTGCCAACCAGGAAATCTCCTAGGTTAGCAAAGATCACACCTGTGATTCCTCCTCCAGCTGAGGCTGAGAGTGAGGTACAACCCTTTGTGGTTAAACTAGAGCCTGATGACTCAGATCTAGTAGGAGGCCAGGAAGTCATTGGAGATCTTGACCCTGTGGACCATCCTGAGCTGCAGTCATTACTGGCAAAAGAGGGACCCCAAAGGGCAGACTTCAGTAAGGGCCAAAGAGAATGTCCAAATCTGGAAGGTCTTCGCCACCAGGCAGCTTCTCAGCTTGAAGGGCAAGAGCCTGGGAAGTATAGGTTAAACTGGGAAGATGTCCTCTTCTATAGTGAACCGACAGAGTCAATTCCTGGGGACTGCAAAAGACTTCTAGTGCCCCAAGCAAACAGACTCCAGTTCTTGCAACTAGCCCATGAGATACCTTTGGCTGGTCACTTGAGCTTCAAGAAGACCAAGGATAGGCTCTCTCTCTCTACTTTTATTGGCCAAAATGGGGTCTGAAGTAGATAAGTATTGCAAGAGTTGCCACACTTGCCAAACCTCTGGTAAAAGTGGATCCAAGAACGTGGCACCTCTAGTGCCTCTCCCTGTGGTGGGAGTACCATTTGGGAGGGTAGGAATTGACATTGTTGGTCCCCTTGATCCTCCAACTTCTTCAGGCAACAGGTTTATACTTGTTGTAGTAGACCATGCTACTAGGTTTCCTGAAACAATTCCTATGAGGACTGTTACAGCTCTGGCTGTAGCTAAGGCCCTCCTTGGTATTTATACCAGGGTTGGGTTTCCTAAGGAGGTGATATCTGACAGGGGGTCAAATTTTATGTCCCCACTACATGAAAGCCATGTGGAAAAACTGTGGAGTTACCTACAAGTTCTCAACTGCATACCACCTTCAGACAAACGGATTGGTAGAAAGGTTTAACAGAGCATGATAGGAGCTTTAGAAGACCCTCTTCAGAAAAAGTGGGATCTTCTACTGCCATGCCTTCTCTTTGCATATAGAGAAGTCCCTCAGGAGGGAGTAGGTTACATTCCCTTTGAACTTCTCTATGGCCATACGGACAGGGGTCCATTGGCCCTGATCAAGGAAGGGTTGGAGAGTGCTCCTTCCCCCACCCGAGTCAGAGTCACTGACTATGTGATAAGACTCTGGAGAAGAATGTCACACATGATGGCTGAAGAAAGTGATAACTTGAAAGCAGGTCAGGCTCTGGTCAAGCATTGGCAACACCCGAAGGTCAACATGGTTGAGTTCGCTCAAGACCAGCTAGTTCTTGTTATGGTACCAACAAGGTAGAGGGCCTTGCATGACAAATGGATGGGACCCTTCAAGGTTGTGGGAAAACCTGGAGGGGTAAACTATCTGGTGGATTTAGGCAATCCTAAGGAGGCTCCTAGAGTCTTTCACATCAACCGTCTAAAAGCTTATGTCTCGAGACCAGGACTGGAAGCTTTGCTTCTAGCTTCAGCACAAGAGGAGGAGGAGGAGAGTGAACCTCTGCCTGATCTCCTCATAGGCAAACCTTTAGATGAGAAAATAGAAGGAGTCAATCTCTCTTCTAATCTGACACCTGAGCAACAGCAGGAGTGCAAACATTTGTTAAATCAATTTGCCCCTCTGTTCTCTCTGACACCAGGTTTGACCCCTTGGGGCAAACATGATATCGAAACTGGTGACTGTCTACCTGTCAAAAGCAGGGGCAACAGGATGTCAGAAAATGTAAGAACCCACATCAAAGGAGAGGTCAACAAGATGCTTGATCTCGGGGTAATAGAGCCCTCTACTAGTCCAGGGTCTAGTCCAGTATTGTTAGTACCAAAGACAGGATCCAAAGCATTGAGATTCTGTGTGGACTGTAGAGCTCTAAATGCAGTCACTAAGACTGATGCCCATCCTTTGCCAAGGACAGATGAGCTGGTGGATAGACTGGGCTCAGCCAAGTTCCTCAGCACATTTGACCTCACGCCAGGCTATTAGCAAATAGCTCTGACTGACCATGCCAAGGATAAAACTGCATTCTCCACCCCAGTTGGCTTTTACCAGTTTAAGGTTATGCCTTTTAGATTAAAGAATGCACCTGCGACATTCCAAAGGATGGTTAATCAGGTTCTGAATGGGATGGAGGACTTCTGCATGGCATACTTGGATGACATTGCAGTGTTCAACCCTACTTGGAAAGAACATGTTGACCACCAAGGATATGTTTTGCAGGCTCTGCAACAGGCCCAGCTGACCATAAAGGCAAGCAAATGTCAAATTGGTCAGAGTAAAGTGGTCTACCTTGGGCATGAGGTAGGAGGTGGCGAAATAAGGGCTCTGCTCAGCAAGATTGAAGCTGTGCAAAATTGGACAACCCCTTCTACTCAAACCCAAGTGAGAGCCTTCCTAGGCCTCACTGGGTATTACAGGAATTTCGTTGAGAACTATGGATCCATAGCTTCTCCACTGAATGTACTCTCCTCTCCTAAGTTCCCTAAAAAGATCAAATGGAATGAGGAGTACAATCAGGCCTTTGAAAGCCTGAAGAAATCCCTTTGTCAAGCTCCAGTTCTCAGAGCTCATGACTACCACCAACCCTTCATTGTACAGACAGATGCTTCCAATATAGGTATAGATGCAGTACTCAGTCAACTGGATAAGAAAGGTAGGGAGCACCCCATGTGCTTCATCAGTAGGAAACTGAAGGAACCCGAGACAAGGTGGGCAACTATTGAGAGAGAATGTTTTGCCATTGTGTGGGCTTTGAAGAAGTTTAGACCATACATATATGGATCTACTTTCACCATTCAAACAGACCACAAACCCTTGAGATGGTTGATGAAAATGAAAGAGGAAAACCCAAAACTGCTAAGATGGTCAATCTGCCTACAAGGGTTTGATTTTACCATTGAGCACAGGTCAGGATGTCACCACCAAAATGCTGATGGTCTCTCTAGGATGTTTATAACTGACTAGAGGTATGAGACTCATCCAGGAGTGGCTTAGATCCTCCTGTCCCTTAGTCTGGGGGGGGGGGCGAGTGTTAGGGAGAATTCTCACTTATGGCTAATTTCCCTTACCTACAGAGTCCACCAGCAGCTTTGCTGGATTTGAAGGGTTTATTTCTTTTTACCTGCTAGGAGTGAGACTCTTTTCCCACTCTTAGGCATCTTT
Organism: Ambystoma mexicanum; assembly: GCF_040938575.1. Classification (NCBI taxonomy): domain Eukaryota; kingdom Metazoa; phylum Chordata; class Amphibia; order Caudata; family Ambystomatidae; genus Ambystoma; species Ambystoma mexicanum. The sequence goes on along the minus strand of NC_090925.1, from coordinate 434,013,865 downwards.
GCTATGTGTGTTCTAGGCTATTTTTGTGTTCACTGCCTATGGGATCTTTTCTCTCACCCACAGGAACCATTTGTGCACATGTGTTACACAGTACCCTCCGTGCAGTGACACAGGGGTGTCGTAGCGACCCCCAAACATAGACTCCATTCCCTGGGACTGACTACTGTCTCCCAGGGCATGTAAAGTCCCCATTGACTTTACTAGTCAATCTCTATGAACTAAACCAGTACACCCCATCTTAATATGGAAGTACTGGAGGGGTTAATAGTTTTCCCCCTATGTTCATTTTCGAGAGGGTACCTTAAAGTCCCCCTCTACAATGTTTCTGGCTGGTGGCAGTGGTTACTACCTTTTATATTCGACAGCAAATATTTTCCTATGGGATTTTCCCATTGTTCGAGGCTAATACTTTTACTGACAGCCTCTAACATACCGCCGGTTTATTTTATTATTAAATTTACTCTGGTAGGTTTTATTTGCCAGAACTTTGATATAACTTCTTTCTCGAGTCTTACTCTATATTCCTAACCCAGGTCGGGGATCCTTTGTTCGCTCTTTTGGCGGGCTTCTGCCCAGAAGCCCTCCTTTCGGCACCTCTGAGTTTGGGGTAGGTCTGTTGTTTTGTGGGGGAATAGAACCCCTGGACAGAGTTGCCACAGCAACTCAGGTCACACTCTAACCTAATAGGCTGGAGGGTCTCCCGCCAAGAAGACCACTCCACTGTGTGAGTGACAGCTAGGCTGTATGAATGGGTCTCTTTCTGCATAAAAGCAGGGTCCTGAGGACTGGAAGAGCAAGACGTCACCACTGGAACTACGGAACCGAAGGGAAGAGAAGCCAGAGACATCTTCAGCATCTACACCACCGGTGAAGCCCTGCCGGATCGTCTCACCACTTTTCTTCCACACGACCAGAGGAAATCTTCAGCGAAAGTGCCTCCTTCCCTTGAGCTGGTGGGGCTCAACCAGTTCACCTATCGCTTCCTCGGACCTGACTTGGTCGAATCGACAGTGCCCAGCACTTGGAGACCGGATAGCTAGGCAGCTATCGACCCGGACTGCGATTAAAAGGAGCGTACCTTTTAAACTTCGTTTGGCAGCACCGCGGTTGGTTTCATCCAGAAATGTGTGGATGCACCTAAATCCTCTAAACCCCTCTTCCTTCCTACTGTTTTAACTTGTGGAGTGCCATTTTGCTCAGTTTTCGTTCACTTATCTTTTGGCTAAAGTGTTACTGTGCATTACTTGTCCACAAAACTTCAGGGAAGTGTTGGTAGGGGGTGTCTGAAGATATTTCAGTTTAACTTGTGCTTTCCCTCCCTTTCGTTAAATTGTTAGAGTGCCATTTGTAGTTGGTTTTCACTGTGCCGTTTTGCTCAGTTTTCACTCTACTGCATACTTGTCTACAATTGAATAGGGAGTTGTATATGCTTTTCTTTTGACTAATCTTAACTTACTTTATTAACTGTGATCTATGTGTTGACTTAGAAGTGTATAAAATAAATATATATATATATATATTTTTAATACAAAGCTTTGGTCAGTGTTTCCTTGCTCCATAGTACTGTACTACCTATTGTGTCAACCCTGAATGCTTCTCATCTCCGTCTTGAGATAAGTCTGACTGCTCAGCTACCAACTACATCTTTGTGGTACAGACTGATACCAAAGGGGATTTATTGCTCTCACCTGTAGTCCTAATCTGGGGTAGTGCTCCCTAAGGGAACTGCCCTGGATTCTGCCTAACAGGAATGCCGCATCCGGATCCAGCCAGCCAATGCTGGCTTCTAAGTCCTTTGATGGCACTCCATCCGTGCGGTCAGGGCGCGTTCATCCTCTCCATCAGCCTCAATTTCCAGCCATCACTCCAGCTCTTTGTCGAAGAGAAAGTTAGCTACCCCGGGGAAGCTGCGAGAGAAATCGGAGAAGGTCAAGCAGGACAAGGTGTCCATCCTGCAAGTTAAGGCTCAGGTGATCCAGGCCAAAATGTCATGTTCTATCGAGCTGGTTGACTATGTTGATATGCTGCAGGTGTGCAGTGGATACAGGTATCTGATAGTAGAGGTGTGTCCTTCTCCAGTTGGATCGAGGCAGGTCCATGTACACACCCTGACGCCACTTGCGCAGCAAGGATTCTAGTGTGCAAAGTCTTTCCAAGATGGGGTATGTGTGAAGTGCTGAGATCCGATAAAGGGCTGCATTTTGTCAATGAAGTATTTGAACTGATAGGGCATTTGTTGAACATTAAGCCTACCGTTTCCTCTGCTTATTACCCGCAAGTGAACAGGAGAGACTCATCTGCCTCCTTAAAGAAAGGATTGCCAAGATCAAGCTATCTTTAAATAAGGGGTGGGTATACTGCTAGCCCTTAGCTTTATTTGTCCTATGGAATCAGCCTTGTTCGGCCCACCACATCACCCCCCATGAACTAGTAACAGGGAGGTGAATGAGAACGCCTCTTACACCTCCATCTAGGAGTAGAAGTGATGCCCAGAGCACAGCAAAAATGTTAGGAAATTAATTAAATGAATAGTTGACATGTATGACGTCTAGCATCTCTCTCATTGCAGATCAACGCAAGTGCCCAGGAGGTCAGTCTCAGAACACAGATGAAAACCATTCAGCAACCGGATCAACTGAACTATTATCGATACCTAAACTATTTATTGGTGATGCCGTGTTAATCAGAAATGTTACCCATAGGTGGCACGATCCACGTTTTCATGCCCTGTTATCGTTGAAAACATAACCCCATCAACAGTAAAAGTTCAAGGCAGGCAAGCTTGGCTTCATTTAAGTGACACTAAACCGTACAGAGGTGAGACCATACCTCCCACCGTTGCCAATCCAGAAGCAAGATAAGAAGAAGTTCCGTGAGAGGGTGGACAGGATGGCCTGGGTTTTTGAGATTAAATGAGAGGCAAGGGCCATGTAAAGGGCCTGGGAGGCGACAGGAGAGGTAGAGACTGCAGCAGGGTTGGCCAGCTCCTTGCAGATTTTAAAGAGTTCGGCTGAGTTGTTAGGTGCCTCAGCGACACAGGCTTGGATGTGGGCTCTCTTCTTAGTATGCACAAGGAGCCGGTATTGCCTTTGGAGCAAGCAGCAGGCCAGTTTGTCAGAGGATGTACGAGAAGCCTGCCATTTCCTCTCAGCCACCCTGCAATTACGTTTAAAGGTAGCTAGGTCAGAGTCATACCAAGAATTGCACTTGGCTTTGGGCTTCAAGTGGATCCTCATGACAGGGGCAAGAGCATCCAGAGTATCAGAGATAGAAGAGTGGAGCAATGAAAGGGCTGTGTCAGGATGTGAGTCAGCCAGAGGAGGAGTGGGGAGAGAAAATGGTGGAAAAGGCCTCAACTGACACATGCTTCATGGGCTGGATGACCGAGAAGGTAGGTGGCAGTGTTGAAGTTGGCTTGGCCTGAGGGTTAGAGAGGGAGAGATGGGAAGAAAGGAGGGAGTGATCTCTCCAGGAGAGAGGAGTGGTCCGAGGGATGGAGAGGGGGAGGTCAGAGGGGATCAAAACATCCAGCTTGTGCCCTGCAGAGTGAGTCGGGCCAGAGGGGAGAATAGAAAGAGAGAGAGAATTGCAGAGGTCACGAAAAAGTCCAGAGGAGGAACAGGGGGCATCCAGATGGATATTGAGGTCACCAAGAAGGAGGAGTTCAGTGGTTGAGGCCAGCAGTGAGGAGGAGAGGTCCGCCCACTCAGAGAGGAAAGAGGTGATCTGACCAGGAGGCCGATAGGTAGTAGCCATGTAAGAGAATGGCCAGGAGAGAAAGAAAGCCTGCAGACAAGGCATTTGAAAGAGGAGCAGTTCTGCGTAGGAATGACAGAGGCAGGAATCCACTCCTTGAAGATCAGGGCTACAACCCCTCCGGACCAGGTGGATCTGGGTGCGGATAGGATCTTGTAGCCATCAGGGAGGAGAGTGTCAAAGCTCGTGACAGAGCTGGCCGTGAACCATGTCTCAGTGAAACCGAGGACAGCGAGGTCAAGTTCTTCCAGGAGGTAGCAGATACCAGAGGAGTGTTTGACGGCTGAGCGAGAGTTGAGAGTGGCAATATGGAGAAGGTTGCCAACCTTGAAGACTTCCGGGGAGGGGTGCAAATCAGAGGTACCCCCTGCAGAGGTGAAGAAGGAGGTATAGATGGAGCCCGAGGGGGGCAGAAGAGAAAGGAGGAGAGGGCAAGGTAGCTGGGGGGGCGGATGGGGAAGGCAGGGATGCTGAGGAAGGGAGATAGGGGGCAGCAAGAGATCAAAGGAAATTGATGAGGCGTGGGAAGTGTCTATCCAAGAGGAGGAGATTGGCCTGAGGGCATTGGACCAAGACAGTGCCATTCAGGTAGACATTAATGATGATCTCAGAGGAGTTGAAGGGGCCCATGAAGGCTTCCCAGCGGGTGGCACTATTAATGGGAGAAGAAGAGAAAGGAAACAGCACAGATACCATATAAAGAGTCCATAGATCTGGCGAGGGAACGACAAAGAGGATGTCAGTGAGGGTTTGTCTGGAGGAAGCGCTGGTATTAGTGTCTATCTTTATGCCTGGGATCCAGGTGATGGCCAATGCTAAATGGCTGCAAATTACCAGATGGGAAATTCTGCAGACAATCAACACTACCATAAGAGGATTCAATGCTATAAAGGAAGAATTGACAGCCATGCGACCTATGACTCTCCAGAACAGATATGTCTTGGACATGATCACACCGATGGAAGGAGGAGTTTGCGTCAAAATCAGGCCATCATGTCGCACCATCATACCTTCTCATGATGGCGAGAATGGGACCTTGACAGAGGCCATAACATTGCTGACAAACCTGCATAACAAGATGGAAGACGAGACAGAGGAAGTTGTAGATGACAGTTGGTTTGCATCTATCGTCTCATGGGTTCCACAGTGGATGTCGAACATCTTCAAGCTTCGTGGAGCAGTATTGGTGATGGTGATGTTTGGATTCTGTGTGATTAGGATAATAATTGCACAGTGCAAGAAGACAGCCAAGAAAGCAGTGGGAATGAGAATCATGATTGATGTTGAATCAGGATTTGGACCCAAGGAATTGACAGATGAAGAAATCAGAGGATACATAAAGGCCAGCATTGTAGCACCTGAGGGAACAAAGTTCCTGTATACAAAAATCAAAAGAAGTACGTGGGGCGATGAGTCTATTGTAATCCGAATGGACAGTGCAGTTACATGACCTGGAGTGTGGATGAACATGTCAAATCAGACTCCGAAGAAGCACTTCTTCAAAAGAAGGTACCAAGATGTGGTGACTAATGAAGGCGTGGTCAATGACTCAACCAGAGGGGGGAGTGTAGAGGAGCAGCTGAATGCCCCTGCAGGAAGTTCTGCCCCCTACTGTCTGTATGTTGGAAGCCTGAAACTGCACCATGCTTAACACCATTAGTTGTGACCATACTGCGACAAGTGTTTGAGAAAATGTATCCGTTAAGAAAGCCATACCAAATGTATGCCCAAAGAGATGACAATCTCTTTGAAGAGGGCCTCAAAGGAATATTAAAAACAAGAGAAAGAGAAGCTGGTGATGTCACAAGAAGTGAGAGTGACTCACTAAGTAGATAAGACAAAGAAGATGTATGGACCTTATAGAAATTGATGACGAAGTAAAGATTCCAGTAAGCCTTCATGTGCGGAACGAAAATTGCATGCGTGTGTGATGTACTGCAGAAAATAAAGTCGTTCAATGAATGTAGAGATGCAGCAACGCAAGTAGAGTAACTAATCATTGAAGCTGGCTATATGTAGTGAATAGACTGCATGCAAAGCCACCATTATATGTTGAAACTGGACATCAGTGTCACAATTTTAATAAACTCGTACCAACAGAGAAAGAAAGATCAAAAACTGTGTTGCAGCAAAGAATTAGCTGAGAGCATGGAAGGAGCGAGAAGGGCTGTCTGGCCTTGTGTCAAGACTGAAGGCAGCCAAGGACTGGCTATCTATCCTCAAGGTACAGTGAACATGAGAAGCTAAATTATCCTTCGTTAAGATGCAAAGAAGGAACACCATGAGTGCTAAGTTTATGAATTCAAGACAATTAAATGCTATAAAATGGGCTGAATTTCCATCTCCTGTCAAGTGAGCCAAGGATGGAAATAGGAGTTGTGCATTCAGACCAGAACTGCGATAAGCATGTACCCATAGTCCCTTATATTCCCAGAGAAGAGAATCTACTGCAAGGCCATGTTCAAAGACAGTCTGCTTGGAAGAAGGCATGGACGATGAGAGATGTGGGGCTAATTGGGTGGGGAGCTGAAGTCAAGTTCACCCCTGGCACCCGGGTATGAGCTTCCGTGCTGCTAGTGAGCCGAATGTTCCAGACATGGCACGAGCATGCCAACCAATTGTAGAGGACCACATAACGAAGGGCGTTATAGTTTAAGAACCATTAGTATTCTGTGTATTTAATAAGTGTTGAGGATGACTTGCACTAGAGGCAGGCTTAAGTTGTCTGCCTGACTGTAGAGACCCAGTCACAATCCCAGTCCCTATAGAAAGTATACTTAGATGTTCCCTTTGAGCCAACCACAATCCTTCATAGGTTTTTCTTATTTGCCTCGTAGTATGACGTCACCTATGACACATTTTTGCTATATAAAGTCATTTTTATGTGATTTACATTGAGAGCTCAAACGAACGTCCATCGATGTCCATTCTAACTCCCCGCTTTAGAGAATTGACATTAAAACAGTAAAATTTCACTTTGCCAACTTTCTGAGTCGGTCTGATTATTTGGTGTAAGAGTTGCTCTGCATCTTATCCTTTGCTTGACATGTTACTGATTAAGGACCTTATGTCCATTATTGTTAGTGAATTTAAATTTAGAAGTATCCTCAAGTATGAAGTTTCCCTGGTTATCAAGCATGTTGCTTGGACATACATTGTGACTGTTATAAGAAGTAAGTAAAGAGGTCCTATGAACACTCATTTGCTGGTTCAATACTTGAATATTTCTGGGATTCCCTTTGATTGTATTCCTTGCCTTATTAGTGCATAATAGTCTCTGTGCCAATTACAAATGTTTAGATGCATCTATAGTTGGAAGGAGGAATGATCACTATGTTCTGTATCTACTATGGACAAATGCTTACATATATCAAACAATACTTGAGAGAT